>NC_066366.1:3000000-3690000 GCF_013377495.2 Cygnus atratus
TAGGGCTAAAGGGGGAATTAGTGCGGGGTGCGCTCAGAAAGGAGCGGAGCAGGGAACAAATCCCTGGGGAGAGAGGGGTGAGGAGGTGGGGTGACAAACCGCAGTACTGTCTGGGAACCTGTGCTGTGGGGGAGCAGTTACGCTCGAGGAGAAATTATGTTCCCTTCTAAAAGTGCACTGGAGAAACTGGGGACAGGAGGTGAGATTGAGAGAAGGAACTCTTTTTATGAAGAGCTTACTTTACCTTTATATGTTTTTAGCTGCCTGATCCAAAGGGGCTCCGCTTGCCCGCTCATCTGTGAATGTTAAAAGGGGATGCTGGACCTGCATAGGTTGCAAATGGACTAAAATGGAAGCTTTTGCTAACTAAAACCAATTCCTTTTAAAATCAAGGTTGAATGAGCTTTTTAATAAAAGTGGGTCTGTTTTCCTCCTGTAACTGGCTCTGTTTTTTTGTCAGAGTCCAGCCTGCTCTCCACCATCTAAAAATCCTGACGTGGCGAGTATCCAGTTCTCCCCTTGATTTTAAGAGAGTTTGCCATGTGCTTTTTTGTTGTTGTTGTTGGGGGGGTTTCTTTTGAGGTCTCCTCCAGCACTGGGGGTGTTGATAGCTGTTACTCCATGGAGAGGGCAGGATATCAGAAACGCTTTCTCCCCCCCAGCCATCTTGGCGCATCACAAGGAGGACGCTCGCTGCCTCGCAGGTAGAGGTTGCAACGTGCTCCTTGCTCTCGCAGCTCCTTGGGCTGCTTGGCGAGCCATGCCATGGCCTCGAAGGCAGCTGCCCACTTGGCCAGCCTCTGGGGCTCGGATGTAGCGGTGCTTCTGGGCCCGTGCTGGCCCAAGCGTGACACCCACATCACCCATGGGCTCTAGTAACCGCTATACAGCTTTGTGAGTGGAAACCTTCCTTGGCAAACGCACTCCTCGGTGCTGAGAGAAGTAATAGAGATGCTGTAACACTTTGCTGTGGCCTTTACAGATATCATTGAGGATGAAGGGGCAGACTGAAAAAATAACAGCAATAATAATGTTTTTGACTTGATGTGTTATGGCATCACGTCAAGTTATGTCAGGGAGGTAACATATTTTTGTGTGTTCGAAGTGACATAATGTAACTTGACGGATGTGGTGTGACTTGGTATTAGAAAATACAGCTTTACGGTGGAAGTTTGGCAATTACTGTCCCAAAATGAACATTACAGGCTGAGAAGAGAGAGGTGGGGAAAAAAGAGGAAAGTAGAGAGGGAAAAACTTCCCCAAGGCTTGCGTTTTAGTCTGCTCCCCTGTGTAAATCACTGCCGGATTTGCTGTGGGCAAGCCAACCTACGCACTGCGCAGTGCATTTATGAATTTCAGGATAATGAGAGTTAAGATATTTCTCAAATACATAAATGTTTTGATTGCAAAGCCCAGATTTCTGCTTAAAAAAGTAAACTGACATGAGGTATCGTGATTAATTCTGACAGATTGTGTTAATTGTAGTTGACTTTAATTGCTGTACAAATGTGTTGGGGGTTAGAAAACTTTTTTATTGTTGGTGTGTGAAATGAGTAAGCAGATAAAGCGCTTAAAAATATCCGTTTGTAGAGGGGGTGATCCAGCTTCTATGGCATTATGAAGCAGTGAAGGAATAAAATGTATGTTGGTTCTTATAAGCGTGTTACACCCGCAGTAGGAGGTGGCTAACTTTATCAAAAATCTGCCTTTCTTGTAGTTGCCAGATAGTTTAAATGTACCATATATTTGGAGGTAAGTTTGTCCGTTTTGAAGGCGATGGGATTGAAAAGTATGCAAACGGAACGATGAAACACTTCTGGAGTCATCGTTTCCTAAAGGAGGCCAGTAGTATATTGGAAGTATTAAAATGCTTCACGTGGACAAGAGTCTGCGTTTTCCTTAGTTTTTGCACTGATGCTTTTAACTATTAGACTTTAACCTTTGGGTAAGGTCCTTCTCCTTTTCGGGTCGTGATACTACTTGAAATGATTACTTGGGGTGGCTGCACTCACGCTAGAATACTTATTGAACACTTGCAAACTAGCATCAGCAGGAAGCAGGAGTTGTTCTGAGTGCTGGCTGAGAGCGGTTCTGCATAACGTGACAGGTTTAACATCAGGTACGTTCGAGGACTGGTGGGATTAAGTCTCCTGAATGAAGGGGGAAGGAAAAGCCACTTCAGCTGGGGATAAGGAATCTAATTAAAACCCGGCATTAGGGATATATAACCGGAGCCCGCTATCAGCCTGTGTATCAGCTGCGAAGGGGAGGCAGGAAAGGAGCAGGAAAGGAGCTTTTCCTCGGGTGAGGGGGCAGAGGGAGTGGCCGTACGGTCCCAGCGCGGAGCTGCGCCGCTTGGGGCACACGGCGCGGCCCCCCAGCTTGTCCCGGGGTGGGCGCTCTGCTGGGAAGCGGGGCCGGGCCGAGCCGGGCTGTTCGCACCGCCGCGTGTCGCGACAGCCGCCCGGGGCCGAGCGGCCGTACCCCCGGGGCCGTCACGGTGGGTGCGGGTCGCCCCCGCGCCCCGAAGTTTGCCGGCGGACCCCCGCTGGGGCTGGTCGGGGCCGGGCGGGCGGCAGGTGGTGCTGCCGAGCCGAGCCGTGCCGAGCCGGGCGCGCTGCGGCGGGGCTCGGGGGCCGGGAGGCGGAGGCAGCGGCCGGCGGGTGCGGGTTCGCCCTGCTGCCCCCCCCACCCCGCCCCGAGCCTCCTTCCCCGCGTGGGGTCCGCGCGAAGCCGGGGGAAGCGCTCGGGAAGGCTGGAGGCTGGGGAGCCGCGCCAGCCGGGGTTACGAGCTATTAAAGGCAATTACGTGAAAATAGATTATGCTGTGTAAATTGAGCCGTTTAGAAGGCGAGAGGCAAAGAAACGGCTCCGATCCCCCCTCTTCCTGAATTGCAGTTTTAGTTCTTTGCGATCCTGCGGCACAAAAGTAGGTGAGACCGCTTTTGTATCTGCAAAGTGCTTTATTTCTGAGTGTAATTCTAACTGAGTGCAATCTAGGTTAAAAGCTGGACAACTGGGTAATTAGAGCTCACTTGCTGCTAAAGGACGATCAGCTGTACCGTAGCTCATTTGTGTTCCCAGAGACTTGTTCTCTCCTCCCCTGAGCGGAGGCTGCTGGAGAAGAAGCATCTGTCCCCGGACCCTTCCTGATTGCCGAGATGATGGTGCTGGACAAGGAGGACGGTAGGTGGGCTGAGATTCTGCAAGCTTGTGCTTAGTGGCTTCTGTGTGATGCAAATGGGTAAATAAATAGTTTGGAAACAGATACGTGCTGTGCGTGTCAGAGTGATCTGCGTTCAGCTCTGATATTTTCCCTTGTGTTGAGAAAAGCATGCTTGCTCTTTTTTTTTTTTTTTTTTTTTTTTAATCTCTTCTCTGGCATGATCGAACCAGTCCAGAAGGGTTTACCCCAGGCTCTGTTTGCTGAAGGAGAGAGCGAAACCAGCTTGATTTTGGTTTCTTATATCTGTTTAGATTTTTCTTTCTACAACTTACTCTCATATATCCACTTTAGCCCATTTATTTTAACAGCTTTTATTGTAAATCTAATTTTGAGATGCTTCCTTCCCACTGCATGTCATTTGGGTCTCTTTAATGCACGCCTTTAATATCTATTTCTCGCAGCTTTCCTTCGTAGCTATAAACATAATGACAATAAGCTAATAAGCTGCTCTGGCAAAAAGAGCACTAGCTTATTCTAAGAATGTACTCCCTTCTCTAAATGGCAGAAGTGGAGGTTCACCTGGGAGGTAATTTAATGAATGAAGCTGATATAGAACTTATTTTAGGACTTCCCATATAGTTATTTTTTTAAAGTCAACTAGTCCTTGTTAAAGATGACTAAGGGTAAAGAAACTGGTGTAAAGAAAAGTAGACGCTGTTAGCGATGAGTTAGAACGACCTGGTGCTGCCTTGTGCACGTTGCCTACCAGGGCATGCAACTGAACTGCTCGGTCACCAGTAGTTTCTAGGATGAATGCAGTAAGTCTAATCACAACTTCTTAATGAGGTTTTTCTAGGGCTGCTTTGTGGCTCAGGACTCCCATCATAGCTTGTACCCTGAGAGCAAAGATTAAAATAGGGGCAGAGTGGAAAGCTTCTGTACTCGTCCAGATGGACTTCAGTCAATGGCACTGCCTCTTACCAAAGACCTTCACCTTGGCGCTGCATGTAACGAAAGAGAGAGCTACATCTGAGCACCTAGCGCACACTTGTAGCTACTACTTCATTGCTTCATTTCACCTTTATAGGTGAGTGAAGTGCTGTGTAATAGGTGTGTCGCTGGATTCTATAATTTTATTTTTTTTAAAGTCTTTTTACATTTATATTTTTTTGAAGTTGTTAACAGTTGCCATTGGAAGTATAAGAAATTACTGAATACTTCCAAGGCTGCAGATAGAAACAGCTTTTCACAGGGATCCAATGTGCTTGGAGAAAATGGAAATAGAGTATTTTGGCAGTAGGATTGATTTTACTTGAATATATACATTATTTTTAAAAATATGTGAGGAAAAAAAAACTTGTAATTCAAAGTCACTTGCTTTTCTGTGTGCTAATTGGGCATTATGAATGGTACTGAAAGCTGCCCTATGTTAATAAGTTGCAGCAAAATGATTTTTGTTCCCCAGCCCATAGCTGTCTACTGGTATTTTAAAAGCAAAGTAATGCTGTACTGGGGAATAATCAGAAAAGAAGGCTTGACTATTTGAAATAGCAGATATACACTTACTTTTAACCAGAAGGTCTTGTACTGAAGTTCCTCTCCTCTCTTCCCTCCTTGCCTCCCCCAAAAAGCGAGGGGATTGCTATACTATGCTTTGCATCTAGCATTTTGAGGTCTTTTATCTCATGACACCTTTGATTTCTAAAATAATCTGGTGTACTAATGTGAACAGAATTTGCGTCTAGTTTCTGGGATGGAACACAAATTTTTATTTCATTCTGGTGTGAAGTGTTTGGGACAATGAAAAAATGTGAATGGACTTTTCACAGAGATGTTGTACCTTTAAAATCTGATCCCAAGGAGAAATGCATCATTGTTGGTGTGCTCTCTTATGCAGATTCCAGTCAAATTTTGATTAAGTGTAGAGCAATGTGAGGTCACAGCACCCCTGCATAGGTTTTCCTGCACTTCTGAATTGGTTCTGCGCTAATGAAGTTGGCATCCTAAATCTGTGAGATAATCTTCAGGTCGAAAAAATAGAACAAATTCTCCATCTCAATTTCTGTTGAGATCCCTTAAGTTTCTTTGTTAACACAGTAGAACCCATTTAAAAAAAAAAAAAAAAAGATGTGAAGCATCTGTTACACATCTTCTAGTTCAGCTTTGCAGTTGACTGGACTGTGGATAAAAGACACGCTAAGTGGTTGAGTATTGCTTATGCTAGGAAAACAAATGAAGCTAACAGGGTTTCAAAGGCTTTGAAGCAGTGTTGCTCTCAGAGGTGTTCAGTTGTTTTCTTTGGCAATATAAGTTGAAGCAAGCTAGTTTACTTTATTAGAGGCATAAGGCTACTCTTGTAACCTTCCTCTGACTAAGATGAATTTGGCTGGCTGACCTTATTTCTTACTGGACCACACGTGTTGTGCTGGGCTTTGGGTTTCTTGTTTTTTCCCCCTTTTAGGACTCATCTCTTTTAAAGGACAGCAGCATTTTCCATATTTTGTTAAATCTTCCTTTTCAATTTGTGTTTCCCTATAGAATTATGTTCTGCTATGATGGAGCAATGCAAATCAAGTAGAATAGCCCAAATTAATTCTTCACATTGGCGGCAGTGTGATTGCCTGCATGGAATCAATAATGCATCATGGAGGGATCAAATTTTTGAGTATAATGTGTGAATAATGCTTGACACAAAACAAAAATTCAGTCATCATAATAGCAATTAGGAAAAAGCTGCAGCTTATCCCAGCTGTAATCTCTGCTAACAATGAAGCACAGCCTAGTAATCAGCGTGTATGGTATGAAACGCACTAATAGAAATCACGGTTCTTTGTTATGTGTGGGGAGGGTGAAAGTTTCCTTTTAGCTAACTTGTACTGTGTTAACTAGACATCGTATCCTCGAACCAAATTATTGAGTGCATGTGCACTTGTAAAAGCCCTGATCAGCTGCATATTTGTCCCAGTGTTTGCACAGGCAGCAGCACCCCAAATCATGGATCCTTTGTGTTTTAAAGCAGAACTCTGATTAAATAGATCGCAAGAGTAGGCCAAGTAAATAACATGGGAGGACTGTGTTAAACGTGTGCCAGTACACAAGCCTTATTTCTATTTAAAAAAAAAAAAAGATGAAGCTATGGATTTTTTTTTAATTATTTTTAAAAATGAAATGAAGAATATGGATACCCAGTAGTTGTGTGTGTTGGGGTTGGAGAATGGGCCTTAGGTTGATGGGAGGTATTTAGGGCAATGAATATTAGGTAATTTGAAACTGGATTAGTGGCAGCAGTTGGGTTCCCTGTTGTGTAAGAGCCCATCTCACCCTGCACAGGAGGAAAGAAAAGCAGCATTTGGAATTAGAAAAACAGTGAAATTGATTGTATAATGGCAGGCCACAAGTGCAGTTAAAAGAACGGTGCCACAGTACCCTAGCCAGGGCAGCAGAGCTGTGGGCTGACTTCATGGGTGAGTGCCTGCTGCCAGCTTGCGGGTACCTACACCTGGTAGGTGGGTATGGAGACTTACATACCTCCAGCAAGATAAGTCTTGACAATCTGCTTCTGTTGATAAAAATCATTATACACACAAAAATAAAGCACGTACAGGTTGCCCACAAACCTAATGAAATATAGTACTGTGTAGGAAGAAGAGTTCTTCTCCATGCTGCTGGTACCTCTTGGTTTTCTTTTTAAGGTACCTTTCTCAGATGAACTTACTGAAGAATTGTGTAAAGAAAGAGGAGGGGAAATGGCAGGGTGGCTCTTTTCCACTCACATGACATGGAATTAAAGTTTAATACTCCTGAAACTGTCTCTTTCTTTTCTTCTTTTTTTCTTTTCTGTCCTGTTCCCGTCTACCTAGGATCTTCTTCTCCTTGGTCCAGCATTACCTAGCTTCCCGTTTAAAAAGAAACACTTAAAAAGAAACATCTTCCCAAATATCATCTTATTCAAAGAATGTTTGATAAATGTCATCAAAGACCCTGTGTTTCCCTATTTAGCTGGGTTACGTGTTGGTTTGTTGAGGGTTTGATCTTGACACACCATGGTGTTGGTGTAATTTCAGAGGGCTCGGTCTGTCCTTAGTTTGTGACTGTCGTTTTGTGATTCAGATGTACCGCAGTGGATTAATATATTTACCAAGAGGCAAGAGAAGGTTGTAGAAGCAGGAATCTGAATAAGACCAGAGCACTCTTGGCAGAGGAATAAACCATGTGAGACTCAGTTGCCAGAAAGGACCAAAAAAATAATAATAATAATTTGGAATGTTTCTTCAAAGCTGACAAGTATAGAGCTAGAGTTAATCAAGGTAGGTTTCCCCCAGGTGTCCCATGCACATGGAAATGGCAAATACCAAGGCATGAGACAACTGTGAGATAGTAAAGTAATTACTTAAACCTTTTCAAGAAATGAAAAGTACTGTAGTTGGAGCACTGAAAGCCTAGATCTCTATTTAATGAAAACTAGTTACTCTTTCTATGAGAAGAAGACGGGTGAAAGGAGCTAGCATTCCTAATATGGGCAAACTGCATTGTGTAGGTATATTCCTGTCAGGCAATCAAATATTTTTAGTATTTTCTCAGATGAGATAGCTGAAAGATCTGGGTAGGCATCTTTATAGGGTGTCATCATTCTTCATTCCCAGATGCCAGTGAGATGTGTTAGTCATCTGGTTGGCATAACAAGTGTTAAAACAGCGTATGAATGTTTTTCAGCCTGGGTGATATGGCAAAAGAAGAAACTGGTTCTTGGAAATTAGTAGCATTATAATTTTGGTTTAATATAGTAGAAAGGATGCTTGATACCCTGGCAGCAGAACGTAATTTGTCTTCTTTGGAGTTAGTGTTAAATTTTATTATCTTTAATAGATACAATGTGAACATGTCAGCCTGTTTGTCATTGCCATTCTGAAAATACTCTCTTATGGCAGAAACTTCGGAAAAATTCCTTTTAAGAGCAGTGCATTATTAATAAAGTAATCCATTAGGTCTGGTGATGAAGGGTCACAGCAGAGTCTGAAATACGTTTCTTAAATGGTTAAGAAATTTATCATGGTTGGAGGATTAATTGATTTCATTTGGAGGCTTTCTTTAGGTTTTCAGGCTTTGTGTTTAGAGAGAGTTTTATTCTATCTGTAAATATGCTTGCTGCTCAAAGTTTTGCTTCGCTGTCATTAGCATGAACTATTATGTCCCTGCTAAAGGCAAACTGTTCTTTTAGCATTATGACCAACTGCATCTGCGAGGAGTCTTACTTCAGTAAAGAATATGAAAGCTTATGGCAAATAAGGTATTTTACTTGAAATCAATTCAAAATCAGAATAATGGCATTAAGCATTGTGGTGTAAGAATAAAAAAGGCACTGCAGATGCTGCTAAATGCTGAACTATAAAACTCTAATGGGTCTATATCTTTTTAGAATTGGACAGAACTGTCATCATTTAGAATACATAGACATTGTTTTAAACTGTATAGAAATTACTGCCCCCAACTTCAATAATGTGCGTAACTGTTGCCAGGGAATGATTTATTCAGTGAATGTAGAGCCTATTCACTGAAGACTTGGGGGTGGAAGAAGGGGCGACGTAAAACGAAAGTTGTTCACTACTAGATTAACATAATTAAACCTATAGATGGTCTGAGAACAATTTGCAGCAGCTACTGTTTTTTAATTCTCAGTGTATAAGGGTGTGTGCATGTGTTTTCTCTGCTCTCCAACAGGATGACTCCCGAGCCTAAGTTTTTCAAGAGCAATGTTGGGTGCTGTCTGTGCAAACAGATGCTCAGCTCTCCTTTCCGGTGAATGTTCTTGCAAGCTAGTTTCTTCATACATCGCACATCAAAGCAGATAATGGAGGCTGTTGTCCAAATGTAGAGGGTTTTTAAATTTCATTGAACGTTTCTGAGTTCTTTTCTCCAGTGTTCAGAGTTCCTTGCATGCAAATCAAACTCTGAAAGGGTGACTTGGGCAGTGAAAGTAATATTTGCCTTCTTTTTAAACTATTGATTTTGACAGTTCTGGTTTTTCTTAAAGAAAAAGTGGTTGGTTGTTGCATATTCATGACTGAACTGCCGAGAACTTGGACCAGAATTAAACAATTAACCCTCTCGCCAATGTAAACATCCATTTGAGTGGAAGCCAGGGATGTTCCTACTCGGTTTATTATGGATCTGAGATATAGAAATGTATTCCGGAGGACTGTGTTTCTAATAAATAAGAAGGCATAATGAGAATGTAACTGGGAAGGAAGACAAAAGCAGCCATGCTTTAAATTGTTAATGATGGTGCCAGTGGCTGCAGCTTTACCACAGCTGTTTAAATTGATCAGCTAGTGAAAATGTTTTGTTTTGGCATTTTCCCTGCATGTGCAACTCTTTCGATGGGAGTTCTGGAAGCTTTTCAAAGGGGAATCATGATCTTTTTCAAAACAGACGTAGAACAGCAGAGTTTCCAGTACTTTGGAATCCAATATTAAAGGATGCAATTCCGTTTCTTTCTCTTTTGTAAAGTTTTTGGCTGATGTGCCATTGCTTCCCTTAAATTTCTTTTACCTCTCATTTTTCTTCCTACTCCAAAAATATTGCAAATTGCTCACTACCCAAAAGAGAGAAGACAGCAGCAGCTCACTTCCCAAGTGTCCTTTTTCCCCCCATCTCCTCTCTCTTCCTGGCGCTGCTGAGCTCTCTCAGAAGAACGGAAAGGTGCTATGTCAATTTGCTATGCATCTTTTGGTCAAGCAACCAGTGTGAAATTGTTCTGCAAAATGTACTTCTGCAGAGGACACTTGCTGCTAATTTGTTTCCTGGTTGGCTCTACCTTGCAGCTGATGTGGATTAACCGATATCCCTGTAATGCTTGTGTCGTTTCCTGCTGTTCCAGAGAGATGGGTATACTTTTCTAAAGGATATGATCCCTTCAAGTTAAGTAGTAGAGGAAGGTCTTACTTTCTGTATATAGACAAGTGACAGGGTAGAGATCTGTGGGTGGAGGACTTGCTGGAATTGGCGAGCCTCGGTGTGTTTTGCAGAGTAGTTCCTGCCTTGGGTTCCCACCTGAAGGAGCTCGTGAGCAGACCTCCTTGGGACGTTGTGTAAAGCCGCCTCCTGGCACGCTCGATGGCAGGTGACTTGTGGATAGGCTCTGCCTTGGGTAATGTTGAGCAACTTGGTTTCTGCCTAATGTACTTGTAGTGGGGGTGGGTATTGAACATTATTCAGAATCCATTATATATTTATCTTCATACTCCTTTGTGGAAAATGATTTCTGTAAGTACCCCGTTATGGTTATGAAAGCCTGAACCAAGCATCAGTCTCAAACCCTTTGACCTGTCTGCACAGAATGGAGATCTGTTTTGAAAAGGACTCCTTTATATCTGTTTTTACTCCATGCCCTTCCATTCATTTGCCTATACAAAGCAATAAAGGGTAAAACTAAAGTAACATAAATTGGTCTGTCTTCCTGAATCCATGTCTCACTAATGTACCCAGATTAACTCAACTGTAAATTGTCTCCTTTGGATGTCGTGTCTTGCTAAAAGTTTCCTATATGATTCATGATTTGGATTGCTTTTAACAGCTATTGGCTAAGCAATATGGTAAATGTACAAGGTGATGCAATTGGCATTAGTGAGAGGATGCACAGGAGCATGTAATGCAGTCAATACTACATTAACTACTGATGCCCAATTACAGAAACTGGAAGAGTGGCTTTTAGGAGCATTAGGACTTGCAGAAGAGCTGAGATCACCTGCCGCTCCTTGCCTAAAAGCTTCACCCTTTATGCGCTGGGATCAAAGCAAACATTTAGTTGCTATTTAGTCATGTATAACAACGAAGGTATTCCCCCCCCCCCTTTTTTTTTTCCAAAAAGTGTCACACTGATGCTTTTAGCACATGTAAAATCCCATCTCCATATTTCAAGATTCTCCTTCCCTCTCCTGGGGCAAGACTTTATTTGAATAAAAACTCTTTAACCACTCCTGTATTTACTGCTTCTCTGAAGCTTACTACTTTAGCCATTTTTCTTTTAAAGAAATAGTAAGTGCAATGTAGTGTCCTATTTCAGTGTCAGACAAGGCTCCCCTTCGCTCCCGCAAGCTCCTTCCCTTTTCTAATCTGTATATGATTGTTTGTGACCTCAGCTGGCTTGAAGTCTCTAGAAAGAGTGTTTTAAAACACAACCAGATACCACATAAAACAGGATATTTGAGTGTGTGACCTCTCTGCAGTCCACGTTCAGATTAAGCACACATTGTTTCCACCGTTGCTTTTAAAACCCATTTGCAGTAGACAGCAAAGGACCACATTACACTAAAAGACAGTGCATACTTTTAGTTTGAGCTGGATGTGATCACAGCTTCTAAATCTATTTTAAAAATAATGAGCAATGTCACTGCTGCATGGCAAAGCTAGCAACCCACAAAGTTCCTCTGGACTTTGAACAAAATGGGAAATTAAGCAGCTCTAAGAACACTGAAATATTTTAATATAAAAGACAGCTGGCAGGTGGCTTATTGCTCTTGTTGCAGCATTTGTCTTTACTTCCAGCTATGCTATTTGGCATATCAGTGCTGCTTTTAATCCTCAGAGCATTCTGCCAGCACTAAGCATTTTGTGCACCCCGCGTTGGTGTCCCCTGCTACTAGGGCCTGGGTATCAGCGGGATGTGCCTGGCGAGCATCTGGGTTTCTGTGCAGGTTGTCCCAGGTTTGTTCTGCATGGCCCTTGCTGCCCTGCCCAGCACAGGAGGAGGGGGGCATCTGAAACTCCTTCTCCTCCTGTGGCATCCGGCGCTGGGCCCGGACAGAAAAACGAGGTAAGAGCGTTCTGTAAGGCAGCCTGACGGTCTGCAGGCACTTCTTCACCAGCAGCACTATGCTTCTTGGGGTGATGCTCCAAGGCGGCGTGCAGCTCTGTCCCGTGTCCAGCTAACGTCTCAGCTGCCGGGGGGCCGCCTGCAGCTGGCGGGGCAGGGGAGAGGAGAGGTAGGAGTGTTGTTTTCGAAGAGGACCGTTGTGTTCAGTTCCTGATCAATGCTCTTTTGAACGTCCGGGAGCGGGGGGAGCAGAAGGGAACCTGCTGGTCCTCTCCTTGCAGTAACATGTTTAAAAGGTGGCACTAGCAGTGGAGGCATGGGGGAACTTGACCAAGCCCTGCCGTTAGCAGCTTCAGCACAAAGTATCCTGTGCACCCTGCGCTTCCCAAGCTGTACAAACAATGCTTTGAATGCCTGAAGTACCCAGCAGGGCAAGTCCAAACGTCCTTGAGTAACTTTGTATTTAGGCAGTGTTTTCTCTCTTGCTTTGATCAGGAGACAGCAGATGTGTCTTTTCTGGTGCACGTGTTTGTCCGCAACCCCCGATGCACACACGCTCCCTGTCCTTGTGCAGGGGCTGGAGGTTTTAGGGTAGGCTGTTGTTCCTCTTTGTTCTTTCTTATTGTTTTTTGCAGGGAACCGAAGTTGGAATGTAGAGAGGTTAGACTAAACAAGGCTTTAACTTTCTCTCGTTCCCTTATCTCTCTTTAATTTGGATAAAATAAATTAAAAAACGCACTAAACATATAATAAGGCTCCCTTAAAAACCACATGTATGTATAATCGATTCATTGACTAGTCTTTTTGGGGGCTTTTAAGCATTCAGTCTAAGTGGGCTGCTTGGTGAAATTTGTACATTCATAAAATAGCTGATTGAAAAGCAATATTTCAGATAAATACAAGCCAGTGATCTATCAGCAGTTGTAATAAAAGCTGGGCTTCAGGCTGTGATTTTATTTTGAAATAATAAGAATTGCTTTATTCTTTTTACTTGAGTTACCATGGTAATTCTGTCGTGTAGCAGTGTTATATTGATTTAGAAAGTGGACAGTAATATTTCTTTTGTGTTATTCTGTTTCTAGGGGTTGATTTCTAATTTCCACTTGGAGATTACTTTTATAAATTTCTTAAGTCCTTCCACTTTTTTCTCTAGCAGTGTAATTTTCCTCTCACACATTGCTATTTTCTGAGCTTATTGGTTTGCTCTTATTTTAAATTAAACTTGCTGGTTTCAAATATTGAAATGACATCTTTGTCTGTGTCTGTACTTTGGTTTAGCAAAATATTACAGTCTGCTGTTTTATGCTTAATAATTTAAGGGAAGCTTTATGTCTGCCATCAGTGGTTGTTGGTAACTTATGACTACACCAACACAGAGCTTAAACCTCTGACATTTTAATATTGTGTAATGGTGCTTCCACCCTGCACACCACGTCTTTTTTTTAATCTGCCTTGTGCGTGCGTACGCTAAAGAGAATGACAATTAAATTGTGAAGAGATCAAGTGGAGTTTGTGGTGGAGCTGGCCCTTGGCCACCCGAGGGCTACAAAGCACTCAAGGGAACCACTGGTCTCCTCCAGCACACAGGTACCTTTCCTGGTTGCCTGTTTTCCTCACGTAGTTACATAGCATCAAGTTTTGTGCAAGGAAAACTTTGATTTCACAGATGTGTACGTACATACGCAATGATGGACAAAAAATAGCAAACCTCTTTAGCTCTGTACAGGACTGTTATACCTTAGCTGTGGAGAGCTGTTCTTGAATTGCAGATGCTTTAAGGAATGACAGCCTGAACATGATGCAACTGGTCCTTGGTGTCATCAGTTTCTTCTTTCTGTGAATGAGAAATAATGCTTCTATTCTGAACCTGGGAGACGAGGGGAAATGAGCCTCAAGCATCGCCGTTTTAACAAGTGGTAACGTAGATCCAAAGCCATGCATTCTGCTTTCAAACAGAAGTTGTTCAGCATGCCTTTTAGTCCAGAGGGTGGGCAAGCTGCTTTGTGAGCACTAAGTACAAATTTCCTGTTCTCGTGAAAATGCCACCAAAGGGTTTTTCAGTGTAACTGATGAGAGTGGGGCTGAAGACGTCTTTTGTTGCCCTTTGGTTTCACTCCTATGAGAAGTTCACAAGAGTAAGAAAAGGACTCCAGGAGCCCTGGCTGATCTCTGCTGGGATCATTGGACCAGCTACAAGCAGGAATTACCATCGGTTGGAAATGGCAGAGAAAGAGGGGAAGAAGGGTGGTGTGAATGTGTGGTCGTGGTTGACCTCAAAAGAACCGATGTATGGGGCAGCTGGGGAAAAAAGGAGACACATTCCCAGCATGAATTGAACAATAAATTGCTGATAGCTATGTCTGCTAATGCTGGAGGGAGGCACAGGTATAGACCTTGTTTGTGGTGGGTATGCCGCAGATCACTTGAGGACATTAAGTCCAAGTGGAAATTCAGAGGATGCTCCTGAAGAGAGAGGGCTCTGTGCTTGACCTTGTGTGCCCTTCCAAAACAAAGGCTGACTGGTGTGCCCTGTATGAGGACACTGGGAGAGGAATCATCAAGGAGGAAAGGAAAAGAGCTTTTCCGCCCCCCAAAAATTGTCATTACAATAAGTGGTTGTAAATGACCATGAATATATCTAGGCCAGAAGTGTGAAAGCTTCTGGGCTTCAGAAGAGTATGGTCTTTAGATCAGCCTTCCCCAGAGAACAGTGGAGGCATGAAGCTGAATTGTTTGGGTTAGAGAATGAGATGGTACTATAGCCTCCGGCTGCAGAAGGTGGGACTCGCTAGTCCTCGGTCGTCAGTCCTTGCAGAGACATTTATGTCACGGCATATGAAGCTCTGTCAGTGTTTCCCTATAAAACCCGTATTTTCATGAACATTCATTTACGGTGAAAGTCTGCACGTAAGATCCTGCCTGAGGATACCTTTTTCTTTCCTATTAAAATTTTATAAACCCGTCACTTGGCTGGGATCTTTTTAGTTCTCTGTGGAAGTGAAATAAAAGGGGGGCCCCAATGGGGGAGCAGGGAGAGTGGAGTGACGTTCTCTTTCTCCATGCTCCTTTCACCAATTAAAGAAAAAGCATATGCTTCTGGATGAACTCCTAGATGTGAATGGCAAAAGCCATGTCTGCAGGTTCTGAGCTTCCTGACAATGATCTGATTTGGTTTGATCCAAGTGTCAAAATCCGTAAGCAGCCACTGTCCCAGAAGTCTCCCTTGGCTTTTCTGCATGCAGGTGTGTGTGCAGGTGTTGCCCATGCTGCTCGGTTTGAGAGCAGTGATCCACAAACTTTAAAACCTTCAAATAGGTCTTGACCTGTGAGGCTGTAATTGCCCTCAGAGCCTTTACAGCCCGTGGGGTGATGTCTGTTACACGTTAGCCTGTAATATCCAGAAAAAATAACTTGATTTTTTTGAAATCGGTAATTATATCTCACTGCAATGGAGTGCGATGGCTCCGAATGCTAAAATGCAGTTTTAAAGTAATGCAATGAGACTGTTTAATGTCTCTGGCAGTCTCAGGGCACGGCACAAGTCTCTCTGCTTTCTTTCTCCAACGTTTCTCACTGCAGACTCAGATTACAGTACACTTGTCCTTTCAGGAGCTGACATCTCTCCCCTAATTCTCTGTGATGTTGCAAACCGGCATCTGATACTATGGGTCTCCTCCAAACAGTGCTTTGGTCTTTTCCCATCACACCTGCTTTTCAGGAAGAACTTCAGCTGATAATTTGCACTCGTCTTAGTAGGGCTCTGTGCTCGAGAGAGCAATCTTGCCCTGGTAGGAGAAAGGACTAGATGATTTAATAGAGGTTTTAATAAGCATTTCTCTCTCTACCTGATCTTTCCACAGGATACAGTGCAGTCTGCATCCTAAGTTGTGATTTGGGTTTACTACCCCCTACCTAAAATATATTTTCTTTCCCTATGGTTCATTCAATTATAACTGTAGGATATATCTTCTGGGACCGAGTAATTGGCTAGGTCAGAAGTAATCTTTATTTTCACTAGAGAGATGTTTACAAACTGATGCTGTAGTATCTCTTTAAAACCCACTGAGAATCTGATTAAAGGCCTGAGGATCTTCTGCAAAGATTGTCTGCTCCCAGTTGACTTGAAAGGGTCAGCATGCTGTCACAGTTTCGACTCCGAAGAATTAAGTTAAGGCTGATTCAAATGCCTCTCTCTATGTATAGCATTGATTGGACTGCTTTCAAATGGCAAGAGGTAACTTTATACTGTAGCATGTGTGAACTCCGTTTAGTTAAATAGGAGAGCTGAATGAATATGGTTGCTTGTGACACGGGAGCTCAAAGGTGAACGTATTCTACACCTTCTGCCCTGAATTAAATACTTAGGGGAGGGTGGGAAAGAAACATAGTTCTCATGGTAACTTACTCAGGATACCGGCTGGTGCAGCTGTTCTTCACCAAGTGCAGCTCCAAGGTTTCGTATAATCATTTCTTCTTCTCTTCCCCCATGCATGCTCCACCCTGTAGGCTTGACCTTAATGAGATGGAATTGCTCATAGTGGAAACAGCAGCAGAGTGCTCTTTTGAATGGGGAGAAAAACTCTGACCCAATGAAATGAGTTTGGTGCTGCATTATCACTGCTCCCCTTTCTGGAATTGGTAGTAGCACTAAGATTTTTAACCTGGTTTCATGTGAGCATCAGTGCTCAGAGGCATTGTGCATTAATGTGGGAAACAGACTGCTGACTCGCACAAGGCGGTGGGGTTTGCAGTGCTGTGTTTCCAGTTGCTAGCCTTAGAGTAGCTTTTAAAAGGGCCCTGCTGAATGCAACCACCTGCAATAAAGATGTGCCAGCCTGAAAACTGGTGTCCTCTCGTGCTGTCAATGTGTGCACCAAAGCTGTCAGTGCTGCTTCTGGTGAGCAACTCATGAGAAGAAAATGAGCTGAACTGAGATGAGTTGTGCTCCTGAGGACCTGCTTCTGCCTGCCAGCCTCTCCACCAAGCCAGCAGCTGCCTCTCGCTGATGGAGCAACCAGGAAAGATGCCCCACTGGCATTAAACCTTTGGCCAGGAGGTAAGGGCCAGCTGGTGCAAGTCAGCGAGCATCTTGTGGCTTCAAAGCAAGCATGGGGATTCCTGATTTTTTGCTTCCTGTAATGTCTGGAAAGCTAACGCCCTTTTTGGTGATAGTCACAGCACCTACACCCTTGTTGGGGTTTCATGAATGCACCAGTGTTGCCCAAAAATGAACGGTCTCTAGGGTTTGGTGTATCTATGTTAAAGAGCTCAGATTTCTGTGGGCAATTTCTTGGGGATTCTTCTGAGTGTTGTCTTGGGGTGGGGGTGACATACCTGTAGATTGAGGTCTTAGGCTTAACTAAAACCTTGCTGTGTTTTTTTTGTTCTTTTCTTGTCTTACAACTGTAGTAAGTCCTGGAGGAAGAGCTGCTGGAAATGCTGACAGGCTCAGAGTTAGAGCAAGCAGAGGGGCCACACTGTAGTAATGCACTGCTCAGCTTCAATTGTGCCCAGCACAATTTCTGTATTCCCTGCGGGCAGTTACTGTGCAGCGCTCTGGTGTGGTGGCTGCGCTTATGTCCAGAGTTGCAATTTGCCAGTGGTCACTCTCAGAAGAAAAACGTGCCCCGGCAGGATCCTGAGCAGGCTGAAGGCAATAACAACTGTGCACCAGCCAAGGTAGAGGAAAAGAGAACAATTTTGATGTCTCCTGTAGGTGACCAACCATGAAGTCAGACAGTTTTCTGTCTGCAAGACTTGAAAAATGATACCAGAGACTGATGGTCTCGTCCCTCCTTCCCTGCCTTCCCTCTCAGGCTGGAGGAACTGCTGCTCTGTGGTCTCTGCAGTTTAGCTGTGGCATGTTTCCCTGTACACAACCAAGTTCATTTTCTGTATGGTAAACAAAGCCCTGATTGCCTCTTATGCCACATACTTTGACTGTTTTTTGTCATTATAACCGTTTTATCAAATGAAACAGTGCACTGAACTGAGAAGCTGTGGACATGTTGCAGCAGCCCTCCTGCTACGCTTGATGGATACACAGCATTTGCTTCTTTCCTTTCTGTCATCTTTCTGCTTGGGATGGTTGGCTCCTTCCTGATCACTGAGCAAGGTCTGTACGTTTAAGTCCCAAATGATGACTTGTTCTGCCCCCCACCAAGGACCGAGATAAAATTGAGCTCAGCAAAACCATTGCCAAATCCTGACCTTCACTCAGCTTTTCTTAGTGTATGTTGTTCTCATTTAATTTGTAAACTTATAGCAGTGACTCTCTGAAGAGGACTCATTGGTGATTCTTAATCAAAGAAAAAAAATATTTCTTGTTCTTGGCTTAAGTTTCCATTAGATCTAAAGAGCAAGCTAGTTGTGAACGTTATTATGATGCTTCCTGCTACAACACAGCCACGTGAGTTGTTCTGCACTACCAGCCGTGAACAGTGTGACAAGTCTCATTTTGTTTCAATTAAATTAATACTCTTAAAATGGTATTAACCCAGTTAAAACTTTGCTTATCAAAGCAAGATCTGTAAAACAAGTCAGTTAAGTGCACGTTACTGTTTGAAGTTGTATGAGAATGCGGGAGGAGTTGTTGATTTTGAACTTGCCTTGCGCTGCATATCATGATCAAGCGCTTGAGGCAACTTGAGCATCCGAGTGAGTTCGTCATTAAAGGAGCAGCATTGATAGCAGGGCTGTGTTTATTCAGCATTTCCCTGTAAGCTCTCTGAGAGCTCCTTCCTCTTAGGTGTTTACCCTTGAGTTAAGCAGGGATGTCTACCCAATGAAGGAGAGGTCATGCACATCCTGGGGATGCTGAATGACAGAATTTCTGTGAAATGAATACTGAAGATGCTTTCTATGTCCTGGAAGAAATTACTAAGATATCATATAGGGGAAACTTAAAAATAAAAATAAAGATAAAAATTAAAAAAAAAAAAGACTTGATGCTATTTGTGCTTATATATTTATTTGGTGCTGTGCTATGTAAGGCAGTGTATGCACACAGAATAGCAAGAAATAATCACCAAGTTAAACTTTTGAATTAAGCATCTGAGGAAAAAAAAAGGTTAAGGGCAATGAAAACTAAATAAATTCCTCAAAATAGTACCTTTTTGTTAATCTAGAGTGGGGTGAAATTCTGGTCTCCAGATCTCAGGCCTGAACACACGAATATGCCAAATTGTAAATAATGTGTAAGTTCATGTGATTCTTGTTTCAGTACCATACCCAAGGGCAGATCAGCATGGGTGCTGGCTGCCAGTCTGTCTCTGGTTTATTTTGAGAGTAAGATTTTGTGTTACACTGTGTCAAATGCTAATCTGGCTAAGGCTTTCTGTATCACATATGCAATTTAATATATGTCGTCACCTTCCTCATTGCTGGATTTATTTTACTGGGTAGTATGTATTACGACAAAGTGTTTTTCCTCTAAAACTGAGATAAACAACTTGGGAACAAAGTGTGAACTAAGATTGGTTGACAGCAATGTTTTAAATATATTAGCAAGGAGATGAAATAAAACACAAGTATCTCTAGAAATGTTTAAGTAAACTAGGTCTTGTGTGTATATGGGAGGAGATAACGTGAAGTTGCCTAGCGGGGGAAGAGGAGAAGGGCATGCATGGGTTGGAAGGAGGGGGACATACCATTTACTTTTCTGAGTTTCAGGTATTATTGTCTGTAAGCCAGAAGAACTAACCCAGAGGTAAACAAAGTGTGTAGGACCTGCCACTTAAAAATGTGCACAGAAAAATAGCCCAAACTAGTCAAGGATTTGTCAAAAATGTAGTCTTTATTTTACGTAATGACTGATCAGCTAGTATTTAGTCTCCTCCTGGGTCCTGAGTGCTTTTGGTTGGTTTTGCAGAAGGTAACCCTTAGGAAAAGGATTTGAAGAGAGGAATGGGAGGTGCTGAGCATAGCATTGCTCCTCCGTGTGCCACAGTCATGCACAGGAAGGGCTCAGAAGGGCTGCTTCTGGCTGGCAGCGGGGTGCTTGCAGGCACCTGGCACCTTCCACCCCGGTGTCCCTCCTGTGGGAGGTGGGTGGCATGGAGGCTGTGCCCTGCTCCTGCTCAAGAGTGTGTGGCCTGAAGGCATGGGTTGTTGTGCAAGGATGAAGGGGAAGCAGAGACCTTCCCAGGCACTGCTGCAGAGCCCTCCTTTCAGCTGCCCCGGTGCTGGCTGTGGTGGCAGCCCAGTCATGGACCACGCTTCACCTGCAGTTGCAGCCATTTGCCTCCTGCCCCTGAGGAGCACGTCCCGCTTTACACTACCATCTTCCCCACTTCTTTCAGACATCCGTGTGGCTCTGCATTCATCCTGCCTGTTCAAAAGATAGAAATCTCCATTTCTCCCTCCATTTTTGAAGAACTGAGATTCTTGAGTCCTTGAATCATTTGGCTTGCCCTCAGCTATGCTGCCTTTGCAGCATCCCTTTTATATAATTGCTGCTGCTCGCAGTATTCTGTAATACAGCCCCACTCCTCTCTCTAATAGACTGCTATGATGTCCATGACTTGCATCCCTGAATTTTCATTACTGCTACAAAGACTTTTATGCACTTTAAAAGGGAACAGATGGATTCTTCCCTATTTTGGAAGTGATCATTCGTGCCTGTACACCTTCTCAAGTTCACCTATTTTCATTACTTTAACTTGAAATGATTTGTGGAGTCTTCTGAGCTCTCAAAATTAAACTGGAGCCTGAATAAGATTTGAACCTAGATTTTCCTCATCTAACCTAAAGTAGATGATAGCTTCAAGGGAGGACCTAGAGAATAGTTCATTTTGGTTATAGTTCAAAACAGTAGTCAGTCTGTTCTTTCCCACTGTGCTCTTTCAATGTTTCTCCAAGGACGCTCACAAAAAGCCATTCGGAGATTGAAGTGGGAACAAAGTGTTAATTGTTAAATTATCTTTTGGCCCCTAAAAACCTAAGGAAAATCATCTGAAGGATGTTAGTTGCATACAGAGTATTCCTGTCTCCTTCCAGTGTTAAGTAGTCTGTTTTAGAAACCCTTTATGCTCTGTCCTTGGCAGTTCTCAATAGGCTTTTGCGCTCAAACAATATGGACCCTAGCAGGTGGCATTTTTGGCAAATGACCTCTTCTCAATACCAGGATGTTCAGAAGTTGGCCTTTCCCATCTTTTTCAGAACTATTAAAATAGGAGGTGAAGGGCAAATGTACTACTAATAGCATGAAGATGCACTCAGATCTTAGACGGGAAGAAAATCAAAATATCAGTTTCCAAAGAATTCGGTGACCAGTGAAGAGCGTGCTTCAATAGCTGCGCGTAGTCACTAGCCGCACTTCTCTCTGGAAACAAATGATGCAAACTTACAAGAGCGGGTCTTCTGCTGTGGCAGAGGTTAATTATACGAGTGGTTCTGCAACTTGCAGGCTTTTTCTTCTGTGCTTCCCTCCCATTTGCCTTTCTGACGTGAACTGCAGTAATATGCACAATTTATGTGTCTCTGTCTGATTTTGGTTAATTGTAGTAGTAATTACTAATTTCCAACCCTTGACCCACTTTTTTAATCGCATTTTTTAAATGATCTTTTTGTGCCATTTTAAAATTTGGTGTTTGGTTTTTAATTTAGATAAATTATGCTAAAGTGTTCTTGAGAGAGCTGCACACTAAGGTCAAAAGCTTCATCTGCACAGTGCCCATTTTCTTTAACCTATTTTAATAATTGTAGCTGCTTCCTTTAATGGCTAGCTTTTGTCTGAACTACACAAAAATCTGTCCTGTTTAAACCAAGCTGCTGAGGCAGCATTGAAACGAAGTGCTGTGGACTGGTGCTGAGGCTTTAGGGTCATCTTCTGGGTCAGGGAAGATCTGGGGCCAGGTTTGCTCCCTGCCCAGCAGCTCAGCACCACACGTCGTCCCAGAGCTCACCCACCCAGTGCCTGTGCAAGAGGCCACGAGGCTTTGGTGCTCGGCTGCCACCCCGGGCTGTATCTTCAGCATCCCATCAGTTAGCTGCACTCACACTTCGCTGACCTTCCTTGAAAGCCTCCCCCCCCCCCCCCCCCCCGCTTCTTTCCTGTAAGTAATAGGCAAATGCCTGTTGCTGCTGCTGCTGGTGGCCAGGCTCCTGGGTTGCCCCACAGGAACATGGGGGCTGTGCGAGAGCTTTTTAGGCTGCCCGGTAATATCAGTGGCGCAAGCACCTTCCTGCTTCACGGACTGCTGCGTGTGCTGAGGTGAGGAGGTGTCGAGGGGAGGTGGCACTCTGTCCCACACCAGCGCGATGGCCAGATGCCACCGTAAAATGTCAGGGGCTTCTCGTCAGCTCTTCTTGCGAAGAGCACACAATGCTTTTTTAAAAGGGAACTCTATTTTTTTTTTCTCCTCTGCTCTCCCTGACCATACAAAAGGTTATATATGTTTACAGGTAGAAAAGTGGTTTGCTTTGGCTGTTTGCAGTAAACTGTGCTAGATTTTAGGCAGACTGTTTTTTCCTACCTTTCTCTCCTCCCTGTTCTTCTCCTTTTGCTTTCAACTGGGGAAGTTTAACAGGGTGTGATGTTTCTGAACTTGGAAATTGGTGTTAAAGAGCAATTAGGTGACTAGCCTCTCTGGATAAAACAGAAGAAGTTTGCCAAAGATCTTTGTGTCTTTAAACATTTGTACAAATTTCTTGTCAAATACAGAAATGATTGCCTTTTCTCCACTTTCTTTCTCCTCTCTCCTCAACTACTTTCAGTCCCGCATCTGGTTTAATATAATGGGTGTTTGCATGAATGGCTTAGTTAGCCAGGGTGGTAATAAAACACTTTAAATTTATTGTGACATTTGGATTTAATTAAAAAGTACACACTTAGAAAAGTAAAACATAATGTGTAGAGGGAGTCAGGAAGGTTTTTCTCCTTTTCTTCCAAAAAGCTAATTAGAGTTGTATTTTAAATTGTTTATGTGCTGCTAATCATTGTAATAAATCATTTATACTGAGAAAGACACACTCTAATGTGCTTGTGTAACTGTTTATGCTCTCAAGTTTCTATCATGAACAAATTGATCTGGAAGTGGATTTATTAACCACTAGGGAAGAAATCATTAGTGCTTTCTCTAAATATTCCCCAGGTACACTTTTATTATAGTAGTTTACTGTTTTAACTAAAACGTAACGTTATAGAGCCTTGGTTGTAATTATGATGCAAATTGACTTTCCATCACTAAAAGGAGGGAAAACTGCCTTTTCACTGGTAATATATGTCTCTATGGTATATGCCAGAGAGGCTCGCAGCTTCCAAAGTTTTTCCGAAAAGAAAGTGTAAACTCCTGTTTTCACAGAAACACATCATGGAGACTTTATGGAAGTCTTAAAATAGTCTAGTTTCATCTCTGAAATCTACGTGGCCTTTGCTAAATAATTTTAGGACAACATAAGCCTAGCTGGTCACATTAATTCTTTTGTATCTGGCAGCACACTTAGACTTACAAAGCAGCTGGGTGCTTTCAGAGTGCTGGAGACCACTCCAAATCTGTCGGAGATAACTGGTATTGCAGTTCCCTTGGGACTGGTGAAGACTAGAGAGATTTTCATGCAGAAAATCGGCACCTGAAGTGAAACTTATAACCCGAGATCTTCTGGTTTGTGGTGCTGTTCTTAATCCCAGGCAGGAAGCTGTGGACATCCCAGCTCTTGCCAAGGGTTTTTAAGGTGGGCTTGTCCTGGGAGCCTGGAGGTGGGTGCTGAGCTGAGTGTGAGGGCATCGAGGAGCTGCAGTCAATGGGGATTTGCAGCCCCCTTGCTGGGCCTGAGACCGAGCAACAGCTTTCGTGTTTGGAGATGTTGCTGAGTTAGTTTTCAGCACACATACTTTCCTATGATAGTAAATTGCTTTTCTACCATCCCCGAGAAGCCAAATCCAACCATCAAAAGCTCCAGTTAACACTGGTAGGTTTTGTGGGTGCCTTTTAAATTTAGCTGCTATTATTTGAGCACTGAATTATTTATTTACAAGTCTAATGTAAGGCAACCAGGCGAGAATACCTGTAACATGTTGATTTATATAGTTGAAGATATGGTTAGGCATTTTTATTTGAAGTCCTTGATAGAGTGAACTACGGTGCAACTTGATGGGGAGGTTTCATTTTCTGTGGGATATTCTTAACTTAAAAAGCAACAGCCACCCCACAAAACCAACCAGTGTCCAGATTTCTGGAAAAGCAGTCTGCAGCTCTTTCCAGCAGAGAAAGAAGAGTCAGTATGGAAAAAAATTGTTCTTTTTAATACATGCATCATTTGGAGGAGCTGACTGAAGAAGGAAAGCTGAGAGGAATGCGTGTGAAGCCCACGAGAGGCAGGTGCAAGAGTGCGGTGTCACTGGGAGAGGAGCGGAGATGGGGTAAGTTGGGACCAGAAGCAAGCATTGTGTGAGCCTTCGTGCAGAAGCTTTCCAAAATCACCTCCTGTGGAAAATGCAAACCACAATGCTGCAGTCTCTGGAATTTCAGCTTGTGTCTCCTGCAAAGCCTTACGCACACTGCATGCATGCTTCCACTCATCCCATATACATGTGCAGAGTCAGTCCCAGTGTGAACAGTCTTTGGAGCTCAGTAAAGGTGTATTGACAGCTTAATGATTCACTTCAGCATGTCCGAGGCTGAGAGCATCTGAAGGATTTGATGGCTGGCGTGTATGCGCGTACATGAGAGAGACCTTCTCTTGGCTCAGGCACTATATATCTTTGGGCCTTAAGTATCTGCAGTTTTATTTTTATTTTTAAAAATATGATCCTTAGCTGCTCATGGTTGAGTTAGTGTTCTTTATTTTTCCTTAGCCTTAGGGGACTTCAAAAGTCACTCCTGTGTGTCAGTCCTAGCCATATTCATACCATGTCACCAGCAACCTGTGGACATGGGCATGTGTGAAGAATTTATTGATGCTTTAATTACATCAGTGTCACTGAAAGGGGCTTTCTGTAGCTAGCTAATTTTCCCCCAAACAAATAATTTTCTCTCAGAAGAACAAGAGTTTATTCTCTGTCTTCTTTTGGACAATATTTCTGACATGCTGGTTTAAAATCCAGCAATGCTGTACACATTTTGCTTGCAAACTCTAAATTTTTTTTAGACTTGCAGCTATTCATTTTTCCAGAAGCCTACTATACAGTGTTCTGCCACATTAGGTTTCCCTAATAATCCATGGGAGGATGTGATCAAGATCTATTACAGCCCCTCGATGTAGTAGGCTATGGACATCGCTGAATTCTGTGAAGGAGCTGTTAGAGGCAATTCACTTTGCTGTTTGCAGATGGTTAAATTGGTATTTGGAAAGCTGTGCTGTACTAACCAGCTCTCAGAACTGTAAGGAATCAAAAGATGCCTCGTGTCTTCTAGAAAATGTGGATTTTTTTGGTGTTCTTTAGATCCTTTTATGGCCATTTTCAGAGTGAAATAAGAGGCCTTAAGTCACTTCATATTCTGCTGAATCTGACACTTAGAAATGTAAACGTGTCTATCAGTATGCCATTAATTGAGAATAATAAATGTCCCTTTATATGCAAAGTCTTTATATAGAGGTGACTCCTGCTGCGATTCCTGAAGGCATTTTCCTTCAAAGCACAAAAATATCAGCACTTAAAGCAGCATTTGATATCCTCTTGCTGTTCCTGCGGCCTGAGGTCTGCATTGCCATGGCTTATTTTTCTTCCCTTGGCACTTTATGTGGAGTGCTGTATCTGAATGTGGACATTCTCTGCAGAACTGTGCATGAATGAATGGGACCAAAAAATAGCCAAAATGTCAGTTTTACAGAAAGTACCAGAATTCAGAACTGGCTTGTCGTTTGATGGAGAGCACAAGAAGGGAAGGAACCAATACAGACATGTAAATGTAGTAAGTGGATACAAAGCTGGTGCCCGCTTACCCCTGTGGGGCTGATGAGATGAGCTGTTCTTAGCCACCAGTTCTTGTGTAAGAACAACTTTTGTGTGCAGAATGCCTGCTGATACAGTTTTGGGCTAGCACAGAAGGGTTAAAACATCTCCACTGTTGCAAGCTATTTAAATATGTAGCCTTGGAATATCAGGTCTGTAGGTTTTCAAGAAGAGCTCTGTTGTAATTTCAGACCTTTTTTATTAACCTGGGCACATAATGGCCTGGTAAGATTTAATGCCTCCTGTTTAAGCTTCATTTTTTCTCCTTCCTTGTTAAAAATTCCTTGCAGCTTGGTGAAAAACTACCCATCTTGGCCCACCTGTTAGTAAGGCTTTTAAAATGTTGGCACCCTGAAATGGGGGGAAAATGGCTTTTGTGTGTTGTGGCAGGAGCTTCTCCTGGGTGTCCAGGAGTGGTTCTGGCCCGTGGAAGAGCGAGGAGAAATTGCCACTTCACACTTTTCGGGTGAAACTGAGGGAAGTAAGGCCTGTTAATGATGAGGAAAAATGAGTAATAATTTCAGCGTATTAAGGCTGGGTAAGATGTGCAGGATTGCTCTGCTTTGAAGCTGGGTGGTGACAGTATGGAATGGGCAGAAGTGGTCCCTTGGTTTAACACCTAACTGTTCTCTGGGGAGGGTAATGTGCAGGTACCGGTACTGATTTGGACCTGAGCAGTGTGGTATATAGTGTTGCAGTTTAGTGGTAAAGCCACTAAATGGAGCTGTGATGAAGCCATCCATGAATTACGTATCAAAGACCGATCACTCTCTGGTGTTTATAATGCAGAGCATCTGTCTTAAATGCTAACTTCCAAAATATTTCTGTAAGCTGATAATGTGACACTAACTGTGGGATGTAGGTTTATCATTTTCTATGCTCTGTAGCAAAAATAGGAGCTTGGGGTGTGCTGGTATGATGATACATTAGCATAAAGTACACATTTCTCCTGTAAAAATAGGCATTCCTCCCACCACAGCTGAAGAGCAGAGAGAGGACATTGCCTGCGGAGGCTTGCATATTGTACTGCAAGTGTATTTTGACACTAGAAACTGAAGAAACGGGAAACTAGATATGTCTGGGGAGTAACTACTGATCTAAGTGTCAGGTTTGATATTGACAGACTCTCTGGAACCAGTAGCTCAAATCTCAGGAGGGCTGGCGGAGCCCTTGACCTTTGTAGTAGGAGATGAACTGCTGTTACTGCTGAGGGCTGTTTTCGAAGAGAGGGATGGGCACAGAAGTGGTGCCAATTCTGCACAGACACAGGATGGCCCAGAGCACTAATACAGAGGAAGTATTCCCCCTGATTTTCTTGGCCGTTTAAACAATGCTGTCTGTGTGACGTCTGTTGGCTTCACTCCTCTCTGGAGGTGGCTGTGTTTCAGCCCTCCAGTTGTATGTGGTTGCAATGTGGAGGTTCTAGGCAGAAGAAGAGTGGTGTCAGCATTGGAAGCATATTTAAACAAATCAAAGTTTCAGATTGCCCATGCTCTAGGAATAGTTTATTCTGGAGCTCACAAAAGAATGTAAGTATTTTTGAGGTATCTAGTTCATGCCACGGGTGCTATCATATAAAAGTGACGAGTTTTTGCTTTCCCAAGGTCAGTGTGTCAATTCTGAAATCAGCTGTAGGCCACTGAGCACAGGATAAGTGGCTGTCACTCAAAGTTGGCTACTTGTCCGATTGACAGACTAGAGCAAGCCTAGGGAGTCCCACGTCAACCCAGCACCATCTCAGTGCATGTACGTACAGGGAAAGGCTGAGGGAATTGGGTTTGCCCAGCCCAGAGAAGAGAAGGCAGTGGGGAGAACTCACCTGCAAGGGCTCAGAGATGACTGAGCCAAACTCTTCTCAGAGGGGAGCAGTGGAAGGACAGGAGGTAGCAAGGGAGGCCGCGACTAGATGCAAGGTGCTTTTCACCATGGGGAAAGCAGGGTCTAGAGATGCCTCCTTTCCATACTCAGGCACTCTCAGAGTTTGAGACCACTCTGAGCACCATGGTCTAAAAGTTAGCAGTGCTTGGAGCAGGGGCTTGGGCTTGGGGCTGGGCGACCATTACTGATCTTCTCCAGCCTAGGAAAGGAATTTGTGCCAGGAATTCCCATGGGAAAATAATCTCTGTCCCAGGTAGCCGTCAGCAGGGATAGGTAGTGGCATGGTGAGACAGGGAATGGATGATACGGTGATGGTCCTGTTAAAACACCACGAGGAGAAACTGGCTCTCAGCTTCTGAGGTTGTGCTGGCTTTCAGCGCAGACACACCACTCCTCTTGTATTCCCTGTTTGGGACTGGGGCTAAATTTCAGCTGTGCTGGGTTTGGGACTAATGTGAAAATGAGGCTGAACCTGCGTTAAGAGTGTGAAGTCTCTGGGAAGTCTTCCTGCTGTTTATTCCTCTGAAAGGAGGGTGGCAATTGCACACTTGGCAGTTGCTGTAAAATTGCTGCTACAGATAACCAAAATGGGATAGATGTACTTGACTTTGGCTGAAATGCAGATATTTATTCTTTTTCACACAGTTCTTGTTTGTAGCACTTAAGGACTCAGGATGGGTCCTGGGACTTGCAAATACATGTTCAGATGTTTCCAGGAGGAAACACTGGATCAAGAGCACATGTTGGTTTTCTTATCAGAGTTTTGGTTCTCTGTGAGTTGGAATAAGTACAATAGCAGTATATAAAGATGAAGACAAATAAATTAAGACTTCTATGTTTATGTTACCACTTCAAATACTGTTGGTATGCAAAAGGAGAAAAAAAAGACCATATAACACTTGAAACAACAAATTTCTCATCTTAAGCTTTGCTGTGGCAATCATGGCTTGCTTTAAAGTAATGTTTCTTTCCCTGCGCTTAGATAATTTAAACACTCCTCTGAAAAGAGGTACCACATGGAGTGCAGTAGAGTTGAAGTAAATTTCAGAAAAGGATTACGTTTTGCATGTGGAAACAATGACTGTAGGCTGTAGATAAACAACATGGGTTTGGAGTGATCATTGTTGCTATAGCGTGATTATTTTTCTCAGGGACAGGCGCTAGCTTCTTCCTTTGAAGAACTGCTGTGCTCACATCTGCGTTGTGCTGACTATTGGTCCGTTTGCTGATTGCTTCCCTTTCTCACCCAAAAGTAGGATGCTGCAATCACATAACTTCTGAGTCTTCAGCAGCAGCAACGGGCTGCGACAAGAGGTTTTGGCAAGAGCCCCCTATGGCCTATGAAAACGCCCTTATCGTGTACCCCATGCATATATAAGCATCTGTTCCAGAGCTTTGAACGTCAGAGTTGCTGAGGGGATGGCACGGTCTTGGGAGCAATCAAGCCTAGGAATAATGCAGGGCTGTTCAGAAGCTCTCTAGGTTAATAAGCAAATGTTTGTATCGCAGGTCTGGAGGTGTGTTCTGGGAAGCCAAAGCTTTCTTTTTTTTGCCCACCTAGATGTCCAACAGGATCGTATTTCTTGAGTACTGTGTTTGCTTTATGAAAGGAGAGGCAGGGGAAAGAAAGAATCTGATATGATTTGGAAGTAATAAGGTGAACTTTGCAGCAGCCCTGCCCTTAATGACTTTTATTCTCACAAACCTGGTTTCCACATATTTATAGTCTTTTTCCTGAAATATCAAAATATTTGTAGCTTTTTCTTTTTCTTTTTTTTTTCCTTTTGAATGGGAATAAATTATGTGGTGTCGTTTGACACTGGTGGACATGTTTCTTTGTTCAGTAAAGAGCAAATTTTCTTTAGATTTAGTTCCTTGGACTCATAGGAAAATTGTATAGCATTGAAATGCTAGGAATTAATCTGAATAGCCAGTGTGAGGTGGAAATGCTCCCTCTGCTTTAATTGGCATGGACCGGTGAAAGGCAGCTCTGTGGCTGCCTCCCTTGCTAACTGCCCAGCCTTGTGGCAGATTGACATAATTCCCCAGTCTCTGGGGAACCGTAATAGAGTGCTCCCTGAAGTGCTCGAAATCCTGAAGGGAAATTAGAATCTTTTTTTTTTTTTTTTCTTATATAGGGTTTTCTGGAGTATTTACGTTCATGCAAAGGACCATGGACTATTAAATGGAGGGTTTTTTTTAAAGGTTTTTCTAATTGCCACACTTCCTCCCTCTTCCCCTCTTTAAGTGGCTTTGGACAGTTGCAGAACTTTGATTTTAAATTTGTCTAATCTCTCGAGATATCTAGGTAGGGAAAACTATTGTAACTGAAAATGGTTCCTTTTTTTTTTCTTCCATTTTAATAGATATGTTTAGTCTACTTTAAAAGCTTTCTGGAGAATCTTTTATATATGGCTAATTTAAGCTTGTCAAGTTTTAATTATAATCTCTCTATACACAAGTTAAGATGCTTAATGCTAGTGAAAAGTTCTGAATACAAAGCAAACCTGTGTCAAGCTGCAGAGCACTCTTACCCGTCTTAATTGCTTTTGGTCTGAACTTTAACCTTAACTCTCCCATCTGTCTTACACATTCCCTTCTCTCATCACAACACCTTTCTTTCTGCAGAGTGCTGAGGATCTGTCTTAATTCTGCAAGATTTCTGGCGTGGCAAAATTCTGCTATCAATGCACAGACGTTCAGCTTGCTCCTTTTTCCCCTGCAGCACAGAGTGCTTTCCTGGTGCACAGCCTGGCTGCCCAGGACAGCCCAGAGCATGTCCTCGCCCCTGGCAGGACAGCACTGCTGGTGGAAGATTGGGTACCTCAGCTACTAGAGAAGTGCCCTGGATCCCAAATGCTGTGACAACTTCTGGTTTCAGATAAAAACCTGTACCCTAGAGCATCTGTAGTTGTTTTTGTCTGCAGTTTTATGGATGTTTTCCGAGGTAGTTCATTCCTTCCTAGGACTGTTGTCTCCCTCATTTTCTAGCTCTGACCAAGCCTTTGCAGCAAAGGTTAGTTGTGTCTTTTCCTTAGATAACAATGAGTTTCATTCAAGCTTAGAAAATTAGCCTTGAAAATACTTACTCTGTGCAGATTCCTTTTGGAGAGTGCATTTAAAAGTTTGAATCCAAAATTGATTTGGAAGTACTCTAATCTAAAATAACCCTGATGCTAGCATTGTTGTCTGCAGCTCCTGCTAGCCCCCGGTGTTCCGGTATGGCGCGTTGGCACACAGTTCCCTGATGCTGTGAAATTCACACTCATCTGTGGATACGGACTTCTCTAAAAAGGACTGTGAGGCACTTAAGACTCCTTATTTCGTTAGTTCAGTGAAGGAGTTCATTTCAGCAGTCAGGGATCTTATGATGAGGTGGAGGAAAACCAAGCAAATCAAGCAGTAGAGAGTCCCGTCAAAGTGGAGTGGAGGAAAGGCTGCTCAGTAAGATTTTTTTTGGCCTGTAGGTGCAGCATTTTAGAGCTGAAGGTTAGTGGTTTAGGATTTCTTTTTCGTCTGAGGTTTGAGGCAGATCATAAGGAGATGCATAGCTGGTCCAGACTTCAAGAGGTACATTTCAGGAAGCTTTTAGTTCTTCACGCTGGGCTAGGTCATATGATTTTTTTCATTGTTTTTAACCAAGTGTAACCATCAGCATCCTCATGTATGTTGGTGAGAATTAAATGGAGCATAAATAACTGAATTGAAGAGCAGACTTCCACTTTAAGAGAATCGGTTGCTGCACAAAGCAGTGGTAATGATCCAGAGGAGCAGGACACATCAAGGAAAAGAGTAAAGTGTGAGTACCATCCAAAGTGCAGGCAGCAGGTCATAAATTCTTGTAGTGGTGGTGGTCTGAAATTCAAGGAATAGGATTAGAAAGTTACTGTAGGTTAATGAAAATGACTCCCTTAGGATCAGCTTGAATTCAACTCAGTGGTCAGCCATAAGAGGAGGAATGTCTTATGCAATTTCAACTTCTCATCCATATTCTGAATACTGTGATGCAAGGCTCCTGAATGCTTAATAGAGTAGAATATGCTCTGTTATGCTATATTTCATATGGCTTCTAAGATGCTTTAGTGCAAACTAAATGTCGTGCTAACTTGCCCCAAACCCTTAGTGCTCACTTTACTCTGGAATATATGGTGAATTGCAACAGTGTTTTCAAAGCCTTCCTGGGGCATTTCACCAAAAAAAAAAAAAAAAAAAAAAGGAAAAAATGTGGATTTTTTCCCTCTTACTTTTCTGTTGTCCAGGGGAATAATGCAAAGGTCTTGCCTATATGTCACATCAAAGGAACTCTCTACAGAAGTATACAACAGCTAAACCCAGGAAAACACTTTTAATTTCTTGTAAGGAAGGGTAGCCTTCATGGTCAGCTGTGGATTGCGAGCCCTGACTTAATCAGTTGTGAACAACAAAAATTAGTTTGAGGTATATGGGGACTGGCCAACTTCAGCTATACAAATGTTTAATGATCAGTGTTGTTCTGGGGTCTGCATACCTTTCCCCGTGAATGAAAGGGGAAATGGCCAAGAGCGGGACTTTCTCTGTCTTAATTGTAGTGGTGAAATGGGGTAGAGTAAAATCTGTCTGTGAAAGCAAATTGTGGCTTAAGCTAGACCTTAGTAAACAGAAGAACAGAAGCAGTGTAAGTATTTAGCCTCTTTTTTCTGTCTTCTCTGTCTTCATGGCATTAGGAGAAAGTGAATTTAGCTGCTATTATTTGCAAGATAGAGCAAGTTCTTTCTGACAAACTTCACCCTGCCCTTTTTCTCTTTTGACTTAATATTTCAAGACTAGAAGGGTGCTGGGCTCCCTGGGGTCAGTGGTGGGATGTGAAGGATCATTCCAATTTGGTGGGGGACTATACTTTGTGTAAACATCTGTGTTAGATGGCATGTAAGGTGAGAATATCCAGGGTCTTCCTGTAGCCTGAGCATCTGCTTTAAAGAAGTTGTGGACTTTTTTCTGGTTTTCCTCAGATAGGAGCTGCAGCTGAACAAAATGCAGTCTTTTTCTCTTTAGGGTCTGGTATTAGAGTTTTCAAGGTAATTTTAGACCCCTGAAGTTTGGCTATACATTGCTGTGTTGACTGCAGGTGTAATCCAGATAAATACAGTGCAGTTGTGTAGATCTGAACCATTTTTGGCATCCCTTCTGGACTTGTCAATGTATAGCTGGAGTTTACCAAAGCAACTCTGCAAATTCCATGCTGTATTATAATATAACATCTTTCCTATGTTGCCAGCGTTTCAGGAAGTAGTATAGTGTCATTCAGAATTTCAGTGTTTGCAGAAGGTTAGAATATCATTAATATCCAAGATGATACAAATTCTACTTCCTAAATTAGTAACCACGTATTTGTTGTGCGCACAGTGACTGCCGGTGCAAAGCAGAGATGGCGAGTCCTCAGCCCGCCCTTGCCCGGAGCCTGGTCCCTCTCTTATACAACAGGAAAAACATACTGCTTTGCAATACTGGGGGGAGGAAGGATGTTCTCTTAACCTTGGTTTTTCTCCACTACTTTCATGAGACAAAATTCCAGGCTGCTTCATTTTTTAAGTCAGCAAACTGATTATATGTTGTAAAAGATCAGTGTTTTCATGGGTGAGTAGTAATTACTGAGTAATGGCTTAAAACATTTCCTGAAGGAACATAAAGCTGTTTTTAAAAGTCAAGAGTACATTAAAAGGATTACCATGTAGATTTGATTTTTAGATAACACTAAAATGGATCCCAAATGGACTTATGAAAAGGGATGCTATCTCTTTAATGGAAAGTGCATGGTCTGACAGCTCAGCATGCAAATGGTCCTGCAAAGGACTGTGTGTTGTGTTTTTTCCTTTCAACAAGAAGAGAAGGAAATAGCTTTCCTTCCTGCCCTGCTCCTTTCAACTTTTAATAGCAGACGGGTTGGTCTGCTGTCGTTAGGAAAGGGAGAAGAGGCTGGGTTTTTGGGATAACTGCATCTTTCTGATTCATTAGGGAGGTGTATTTCATGGCTTCTAGAAGGTCAGCAGCAATTGTCTCCCTTACAAGGATTGCATTAAGTAGAGGGACTCTCTCTGCGTTCTTTATAGGTGAATCTTTACTTGTCTGCTGAAAATGAAGAAAATATGCAAATGAATGTTTAGTGCCTCTATATTTATAGAGGTAAAGGTGCAGCTATACTAATCTTGTGCAGGGCATATAAGCATCAAATTTTGGCTTTGCAGTAAGTTTGGACTGGAGGCTGATACTTTCGTACTAGAATAACTTGCAATCACTATAGCATTGGCTATATCAGAGTTGCCAGCACATCTTTCTGGTGCTTGATGGTGTAAAATATGCTTTTGGCCTGAGTAGGGTTTCTTCTAGAAACATTTAAGAGTATATTCATATTTCATTAAATACAGAGCAGCACGATTCCAAATTCTTTTGTGGTATTGCACAAGTTATTATAGGCTCCAAAAGTCTTGAGAAATTTCCCTAAGCCAGTGAAAGCTTTAGGTAGTCGTCATTGCCTGCATTAAGGGCTGTGACAGATTGCTTCATCAGTGTACACAGAGCAGAACATCAAATGGCCATTTGGCAGTGGGCACTGAAATTCTATTAAGGTTGCCGAAAGCTTAGGTTGACATTGTATGTGTCTGCAAAGAGGCAGAAGAAAAGATGATGATGATCGTGCTGTGATATAACTCTATTTTCCTTAAAATATTCACAGACATAGTGTACCAAATCTGTCAGAGTGATGTTAATGTTTCGCTGCTAAACCTGAGCTCTGCTACATCACACATCTTTGCATATCTATTGAAACCTCAGTAGCAATATGTTAAACAATACATTTTACCCAGAAGGTCAGGATTGTGGAGTATTACATGTGTGCAAGGAAATAATTGAGTTGAGTTTTTACTTCTCAGACACTGCGATTTTAATTTGATATAAGGTTTTTCTCTTTGGTTTTATGTCCTTTTTGGAAAAGGACAAGGAAGGGGACACAAAACTCTATCTAAGTGAGGTGAAAAGAGCAGATGGAGTTCTTATCTTTGCGATCATTTGACTTGGAAACTCTTCTAATGGTTTTCCTTGACACCCAAATCCCTTGATGAGGAAACTTGGGATCTTAGCGTATTTTCAGCAGTCACCTGCAAAACAGTGGAGTAGTGAGGAATATGGGAAGAATTCCAGGCTGATCATCCCAAATAACCATGTTCTCTCATCTGTGATGTTACCGTTCTGCTGGAAAGGTGGTTTGAGGGTATTGTCTCCATTGCCAGAGTTTTTTCTACTACAGAAACTGAATGAGGGAACTAGTCACCTAAAATCAGGAACTTTGCTAGAGTCCAGGACGCTAAATTGTGACAAACCAAGAAAGCTTGATCCAAATGTTTTCAGATTAGGTTGAAGGTACAAGAAATCAACATGTTTTCTTTTTATTTGTTTATTTATTACTGTTCCCAAGGCTTCAAATAGTAAAAATGGATTTTACTGAAACACTGCATGTGCTAAGAATAAGCTTTGGGCATATGCCAATTATGAAAAATTAAAGCTCAAACAAGCATATTTTATGAGCACAGGGAAAATGTTGCTTATGAAAATGATTTATGGAAACTGTTTTGCAGCAGCAATTATTATGGTTTGCATTCAGTCCTGCTGCCATGTGTTCCTTTATAGCAACAGGTCATCCTCTGGTAAGACCTGCTATGCAACAGAGTCTTAAACCAGGTACTGGAAGTCTCAAAACTCTGGAGGAAAATGAAAATTAGATTCTACCCCTAAACCTTTTGCCCTGAATCAGGACCTACCTTGATACCAATTCAAATGATGAGAATGGTTATTTTGGGTATCACTGTCTATATGAGCAAATGGCTTGAAAGTAAAGTTTCTCTGCATGTGAGATTGGAGGTGGGGTAAGCCATTTGTGAAACCTTGGATCACTTTTAGGAAGTTGAAACTGCTATGGGAAGCTAGACCCTACAGTAGATTTCACTAAAGCTTATTCTAAACTGAAGGGCCAAAAAATTACTATGTTACTGGAAGGAGGACTATAGCATGGTTAAAACAGAAGTACTGATAAAAATGTTGTTTCTCTTATTAAGCACCCACTCCAACTACTTTTTTGCCATGCTTGGGGAATTCATTCAGTAATGATACAGAAGAAAGAATACCACAAATGAATTGCTAAAGCCACTGTAAAAATCCCCTACTATATATTGCAGCCTGAAACTGGAAATGAAAAAAGATTGTGGTTATTCATTGAATAATTTTGATGAATGGTCTAAGGCTTGTTCATAAGCGTTTAGTTGCAAGTACTTGGTGTTCCAAAGGTAATGTTTTAATTGGATATACAGATGACATGATGACTTTCACGGTTCTGGCCATAGTTCTTCAGATGAAATGCTTGGTGAAGATGCCCAACGTGATGTACTCTCAGTTCAATGGAAGTGCATAGTTTACCTGGTTTCGCAGAGTGTAACATTCATAGAAGGTGAGTAACACAATACTGGGAACACAAAGTGAGCTTCTTTTTAAGGGAATAAAAATTCACTGCATCTTTTTGGCAATGACTGTCTGCATTTAGTTAAATGGGTGATGCAGGGCTCTAATGCTTTTAAATGATATAAGATCCTCTGATAATAGACACAAGAGTGCAGCTTATTTATTGTGATGAGACAGGAGTTAATAAGATTATAAGATTACTTCTACTCTTCAGTTACTTTTTCATCTTTTGCAGCCAAATGCTTTTTTTTTTTTTTTTGTTAGTAGGCAAAAGGAGGACAGGTCATTTAAAGAGTGTTATGCTAGAAATAAACATTTGTCCCTCAAGTGGAACTCTGAAACCTAGGCTTGATTGCCCAGCTGCTGAAACTCCAGTCTTTAAACCAGGATTGCTTTTAGCACTGGAATGCAGCATCCCTATAATAATTGCTTTCATAAATTTCAATAAAACTTTAAATAATAATAAAATGTAAATCTGTAATAATAGTAGAGAGCGAGGCAGAGAGGTTGTTCAGAAATGTGGTGTGTCTGAAAGGCACTGCTTGAGCAGGGAGTTGTGGTGGAGAACACAAGCATAACTCCAGCACTGTGTTGTGCAAGGTGCTGTATGGATGTATAAGAAGCCCTGTTCTCGAGTGGTTGTCAAAAACCTTTCTGGGAGTGGATTTTTATTTTTTTTTTTAGTTACCTGCTTTGTTTTTGAGCGAGCTTTTATGGTAGAAGTAGCTAATATGAGGAAAACTTTAAAGAATAAATAAATAAAAAATAACAAACAACAAACTTGCAGAGGGAAAGAGTTAAAGCCATCTGCCTGAAAGCATTGTGTAAAACATACACACAATGTTGGGGAAATAAGCCAATTATGTGTGCTTCACAGGAGGTGGGGGACTGACCTTTGTGTATAATTAGTTCTTTTATTTAAAGCAAAGATTTTGAATAGAATAACTAATTAGCTGTCATAAATGGCAAATTGAAGATTTTGGCCCGATCCCTTGGGGAACGTGGGAGGACGTCCCTCCTCCCAACCCATACTGTACACTTGCTCTCCTCATTAGGGCTGTTTTGAGTTTCCTGAAGCAGTAATGAGGAGTGCAGCGGCGGCACTTCCCGGAGCCCCCTGACAAGGCACGCAGTGCAGGAGGAGCAGAGCCGCCTTCAGCTCCTGGGCCTGTGTGGGCGTCGCGAGGGCTCGCGTGGCGGAGGGGCTGCGGGAAGCTGCAGGGGGGCTGCGAAGTCCTGGTGGTATCACCTGTGCTGTATGCTCTGGACTTCACCGCAGAAAATACAGGAGAGCTGCAAAGCCTCGAGGCATATATCATTAGCCAGCAGTCCCACATTACTCTTTCAGACCAATTAACCTTTAGAGCTGCATTAAAGAAATTAGGTGGTGAACTTCCATGCTTTCAGAAGGGACCAGTAGCTCTCTTGCAGACCAGAGCGCTGTAGAGACATACGCCATAGGACCATTGCAGATAACTGTTATTTAAAAGGTCTACCATTTATAAAAAGTTTCAGGGCTGTCTTAGAAACGAGGCTTTATGAGCAGTGCCCTTAGAGGAACTGCAGCTGATTGCCATGTTGAATAGAAATATCAATAAAATGGGCTAGAAAAATTTAGAGGTCTACTTAGTGGACACTTGTGTTACAAAGCCAGCGGAATAATTTTACAGAAGGACCCCGACTGAGAAGATATGGGCTGATTAAAGCTGGTTTGCCCGGCTGTGAATAGAGGTAAAGTTTAGATTACTCACTACAATAACAGCCTCTTTAGACACAGCCATAAATTTCAGTATGTCCAGAGGTGGTGTCTATAATTTTTTAATGTGCATTGGAGCTCCGAGCACTCAGAACAGGTTTTGTTTTGTATTTACCAGCAGCAAGTCTATTAAGTTGTAAAGGGCAAAAACGGGAGTGTAGGTAGCCAAAAATAGAAAGGCTTCATCTGCCGCTGCTAAGAAAAGATAGCGATGGATGGCTAGCAACAGGAGAGGGGAGAGAAGTGGATGGTACTTTCAGAATTTCATGATCAATCTGCATTCCCTTTGTGATCATGTATTTAAACAGGTGAGTGGCCAGCTGTTAATTTGCCTAGCTCTGCACTGCCACTTTTCGTTGCCTTGTCCTCGCTCATAGGGTACACGTGGAAGTTGTCTGCGGTGAGCCCTTTCCTTCTCGACACATTGACACGATGCCCCTGATCAAAATGAGCTAGGCATCTTGGCATTTTTTGCTAAATACTGGGGGAAAAATCTACATGGGGAAATGAGGCAGCATTGCAGTTTTGCAGCGGGGAAATTTCCAAAAAGGAAGAGCAGCTCTGCAGGCAGCTTCTGCCTGCAAAGCCTGGCTTGTTTGGGGATTGCTGGAAGGGAGGCAGGAGGAGGAAATGGGGGTTTGCTGCTGACTGCATCCCCTCTGTGCATGCCTCCGACTGCGAAAGGGGTTAAGCTTTTGAGATGCTGCTCTCTTGTTGCTTGCAAATGACATGGCAAGCCTGCGAGGAACCCTTGCTGATCAAGTTTGGCAGTTTTTGAAATTTTGTTTCACGCCTTGCCTGCTGTGTCAACTCGCCAGCTAATTGCAGCCGCAACTTTCTGTAGCGGTGTGTGCGCTCCGTGCAGACCGGCTGGCTGGATGTCGGAGGGAAGCCTCACAGACCAAAATGTAATTTCAAAACACTGAACCTGACCAGCAGAGGCTGACCTTGCTCGTTATTATCTGAGTGGGAATAGCAGCTTTGAACATCATATGATCTCTGAAATGGTACCTTTTTTCATTAGAAAGCCCCCTGCTGAACACTGACCAAATACATAGCTTTTTTCCTTGCTTAAGGTACTGTTTAAAAATATATATATCTGTTCCTTTGCTACTTATTAGAAGAAAACCAAAGTGTTACATTCCACTTATTCGCAAAAGCCTGTCCTAAGACAATGGTGTGCTTGCAATAGCAGGGAACTGAGGCGGCAGCGGGGAGGGAGGGCTGCCAGGGTCGCTGAGGGAAGAACCGCCGCCACGCAGCCAGCCCTTGGCCGTGTGGTGCTGCTGTCCCCGAGCCTGCTTACCACTTGGGAAACCTGCCCACCTGCCTATGCTGAGCAAACCACACTCTCATAATGGTCCGGACAGGGTTTCGGCCCCACACGGCTGCCCTGGTCTCAAGGGACCACTTGCTCTGGGCGAGGGCAGCTGGAACTCCAAGGGCATGGCACACTGGTTCTGAGGGGCCTGGGAGGTCCCATCTGGCTGAAGACGTGTTCTGAGTCACATGGGTGATCTCAGACCCCATCCAAGCAGCACTTCTCGTTCGAGGGGGTCTGAGGGTTATCCAGAACCTACATTTTGAAACCTGCAGCATCTCCAGATGCAGGAACCGCAAATTCACGAAATGAACCCTGCAGGCAGAATTGCATGAAGACACCACTTCTAACAAGTCCTCTGCTGCGTATGAGGGTATGCAGCTCATATTTAGAGAGCCAGTTTTTGGGGAGGTGGGTAATGACTCACTGGTGTCCAGGGCTCCTATCTAAAAATACAATTCTCATCTGTAGGTCTTAGTTTTCATAAGTGCTATTTTCATTCATCACTAGTGCTAATCTTACACAGGTCTCAAATGCAAATTTGTATTTGTGCCATTCCGCACCTCAGAATAAGGCAGTCTTTTCTCATGATGTGCTGTGTATCGCATTTCTCAGACTTCCCCGTCTTTCCCTCTGTCCCAAAAGTGTGAGTATTTCTCTGTGGCTGCGTGTGTGGAATTTCTCACGGGACCCCTAGCAGAACCAGCATGAGTGGCCATTCTGGGCTGCATGTGTGGTAGTCAAAAACAGGTTTAAGTTTTCACGTAATTATTGCATATTTGCCACTGGCATCAAAAGAAAAGTTTGCAAGTATTGACTTTGCAAGTGTCGCAGAGCATGCTGCAGCAGAGCAGGAGGGCTCTTTAAGTCTTAAGAGTTTTTGAATGTTACTTGACTTGTCTCCGTGCTGCAGAGACCACTTTGATAGCAGATGGATCAATACCTCGCTGTTTGTGTAGAGGTGTCTTAAGTGCTATTGTCATCTGCTTGCAGATCTGACAAAGCAATTATTACTGTATGAGTGGTAGGTTTTACATGTGCTGAGCATTAGCCACCACTGGGTCACCCTGGTTTCTAAGGAAAGCAGCAAATGTCACTTATTGCAGCGGCGCTGACTTGTTCTGCTCAGGGTAAGGGGCTGTTAATAATTCCATTATAAAGCTGCTACTTTTTGGGACATCCAACTTGCTACAGAAATGGTGGCTTAACTTTGGGTAAGAGTGTACCACCAGTGACACCTGCTGCTCTAGCCAGGGCCCCCTCTCATCTCCTTTGCACTGGTTAAGCCCATGGCACGCTTATTACAGGCCCATCCTTGTCATTTGTAGTAATTGACCCTAGTAAAAATAACAGTAACAAAATAAAATCAAGGCTCCAGAGAAAAAGGAGTTCTGGCCTCTCAGTAAGTTTTTCCTCTTCTGTCATCTCCTCTCCCCTTCCTCACCGACAGTGCAATCCTGGTTTATTTTACCATCCTCTATAAAATCCTCTCCTGCCTCCCTCTTAGACTGAGAAGGGCGACGGGTCCCTCACCTGTGTCGGTGCTGGCTGTGGGCTGACCAGCTGCTTGGAGGAGAGGGGAAAGCTGGAGACAGCAGAATGGGGAAGGCAGCACCAGCCCGGGAACTTGAGTATCCTGTCACCACCTCTCGCCCTGCTCGTGCTTGCTTTGCAGCCCCAGCAGGGATTTCCGGAGAGAAGAGGCCTGGCTTCTCACTGCCTGCTACAGGGGTACAAGAGGAGGTGGGAGGCGCTGCCTTGCTGCCTCCAAATCAGGGTGGCTTCACTGCTGGCAGGGAGCCTCTGGTTGGGGTACTCTCAGCAGTCCAGCAGGCTTTTGAGTAGCATCGATGTTAGAGCAGCCCAGAGATGGCTCTAGCCTTCAGTGGGGCCTTTTGTGGCCAGTGGGGTTTACAAAGGAGGGAAACCAGCGGCATACCCCATCTTGTACACACACACCCCTTCCACCCCCCAGCTTGATCTGGACAAGCTGTTAGACTGGGGTGCACACACTGGTGTCCCTTCTGATCTTTGTAATTGCCTGTGGCTGGTAATTAACAGCGCAAGGGTACTACTAATGAGGGGAAAAAATGTTGAAATTGCTGCCAGTTTATTCTGCTGCAAAACGTTAATTAAAAAAAGTCTGGTGCTTTGTGTCAGTCCTACCCTTAGGAAAGAAGTGTTGCGTTCCTGCAAGTGCCGCATTCCTACCTACCCCGCGACAGCAAATGAAGTGTACGTTTACGTTCCTTTGGCTTTCAGCTTCCTGCAATGGGAGCTCCTTGTAATGAAGGCCGCAGCAGTATTTGCTCACAGATTTACCTCCAGCTCACAGCGCTGCCCCGAATGCAGGCAACCTCTTCAAGCTGTTTGAATATTTTCTAACATGCCTGCTGTGTTCGTGTTGCAGGTGTGCCGATGTTATCTGTACAACCCAAAGGGAAACAGAAGGGCTGTGCTGGCTGTAACCGGAAGATCAAGGACCGGTACCTGCTGAAGGCCCTGGATAAGTATTGGCATGAAGACTGTCTAAAGTGTGCCTGCTGCGACTGTCGTCTTGGAGAGGTTGGATCAACTCTTTACACAAAAGCAAATCTCATTCTTTGCCGCAGAGATTACCTGAGGTAAATAGAGGAATGTACCGTGGGCTCTTCCCAAAGCCTCTCAGTTTGCTGCCAGCTGTTTGTCTTTCTAGCCCCCTACTGTGAAAACGTGTACTTGTGCATGGTCAGCCCTGTCCAGAAGAGGCTGGAGTTCTTTCCCTGTCTGAGCGTGGCTCTTGGTTTGCACTAAACATACTTAGTAGTCAGTGAGGTGTCATCCTATTTTTTAGGTCAAGGTAGGAAGTGGATGGCGTGACTTAATTCTTATTTTGAACCAACAAAAATCAAAAAGTGCTTGCTGAGAAAATTAAGACCATTAATTCTTCTTGCATATCTATGATGTTATTTATGCTCCTTTACGACTGACATTCTATGATTCTGTGATCTGACCAGACCTTTAGCTTTTCCTTTTCTCTTTCAGTGCTGACTTTTACACAGACTTTTAGTGCTTATATTCAGTAAGGTTCCTCCTGTGGGGCTCTTGTCTCTTTGCTAAGTAAACAGAGCAAAACACTCCAAAATTACAGATCAACTTCAAAAAATTTTTTGTTCATGAGGTAGTCTGCAGAGACCAATGCTAACTCTGAGTTAGAGCTACCCTGACAGTCTGTGTCTGCAATACATAACAACACATGGGATTTTTTGCCTAGTATGTATAGGGTTTTTGCACAAAATACTTTAGATAAGCACAAATGAATTTTAGTAAGGCAGCAGCCCTAATGCAAATGTTTTTATGAGGGTCACACTGCAAAACACTCCAAGTTTTATTTTTCCTTTAGAAGAATGTACTTGATCTCCAGCTAGTGTTTTTCCTTTTTTTTCCCTAAAGCACTGACACTATTTCTTGTGCAACCTCAACCAGCAAACACACCTGAAGCAAAACAAAACCCACCACACTAATTTCAGAAAGGGAGGTACGTTGCTGGCTAACCTTTTGGTGTTCAGGTGGTGCCTAGGTTAGTCCCAATGATCAGATACTTCATATGTTTCAGTGTAAAACATATTCCTGAAAATCTTTAGTAAAGTTTTCTAAGCAAACTTAAACAAGGAAGTTTCTCTTTCTAAAACAAGATGGAGCCAAATAGAAGAAATAAGTCTAATAGCTGCTGTACGAGAGCTGCCACCTTGCCTTTCAGCAAGGCAGTATACAAAAACATTCTATCCACACAAGGATTTTTGCTCACTGTTGGAATGTGTTAACTGCTAATCACAGAAACCCCCGAAGTCTTTCAGAAGAGCTGCTTCTAGAAATAGTCTTTCTTCTAGAAAGTATAGGCTGCATTAGTTTCTGGAATGTTTCTTTATATGTGGTGGTCTTAAAACATATACTTTGTTTGCACCCAGCTTGCCAAGCAATCCAGGTCTCTCCATCAGTCATTCTCCTCTTCATTATTTATCGTTTCTCTAGACTTTGTCATATGTGCACTTGATTACTTAATTTTAAAAACAAATAACAATAAAAAATAAAATAAAAAAACAATAACAACAACAATTTTATTCTGACCTGAAAGACAGATATTCAGTGTTCCTCCATGTGTTGCAGAACCCTACTGGAAATTCATCAGTTGGGCGGTGATTCCCATTCATATTTGCTTTTTGAGACCTACAAGCTACCCATCCATTTAATGATCACTGTATTGATTTATATTTGTTTTAGTTTCATAACAAAAATAATTTGCAGCATCAAATCAGACATGTTAGAGTACCAAAGGAAAGCAATATTGATGATGTTAAACTTGGAAGAACTTTTTATCGCTGCAGTTGTGGAGCATCTCTTTCTTTCCTTGGTTTATCTTGAGAATACTGCTTTGAGGTAGAAAAGCTTAATCTGTGATCTTCTCGCTGGGCCATGGATGACAAGACTTTGGGGGGGCACATGAGAAGTCTGTGCTAGAGGTAGGAAAGAAGCCAGGAGTTGCAGACTCCAAGAAGCAGCCCACGTCCCAGCTTTGAGAAGAGAGGGCAATTCATGATGTGAAATGTGGAAGGCAACAGTTGAGGATAGTGTTTTACCATGGCCACGCAGCTTCTGTCACAGCAGCAGTGTCTTTGAAGCAAACTTGTCCTGGACCTGAAAAGGTTTGGTAGGCTCCTCTGCCTCTATTTGTTGGGTTAGAGAAATCCCTGACCAGCCAAGGGGGGGGAGTCTGTTACTGTTTGTACAGAATGGTTAAATTGTGAAGAGAAGGCTTATGTGGTCCAGCAAAACTGAGCTAGACATTCTCTGTGCTAAAGAAATGTTAGGTATTACGAGTAAAACTGGGGGTCACCTATCTGTACTGCAGGAGGGTACCAAATGCTTTAGCTGGCTGCACAGTCTCCTGTACACCTCTGGCTAGTCTTAACCTTCTCAGGTGATGCGTGCGTGCGTTACGGTGCCAGATAATTTTTGGGGGGAGGGAGTTACTATTTCCTACTTTAAGTATTTTCTACCATCTGATTTTAGTCTCTTAGAGCACCTTTGACCGCTAGAAATATTTTACTTTTGTTGCTGTTGGGAGGTGCACTGTAATTGTCATAACCCAGGAAATTTGACCAAGAGTTGGGCAGGAAGGAATAGCATCAGTTCTGTAATGCAGCTGTTAGCTGGCATTCAGCTGTTTAGCCAGCCTTACAGCTGTGATATTTTGTGTTCTTGCTAATTAAATTCAGGTTGATACTCACTTTGGGGGTTTCTGCTGCACTCTAGGGTTCTGTCTTCCTGCTGATAAGGAACCCTTTCAGGGTCCTAGAATAGCAATAAGGAGCAGTGCCATACAACCCTGTATTTTATGGAAGCATAAAGCATTTTTTTTCTTTTTTTCTACTTTAAAACATCTCCTGTTGCCTTCTACGCATAGTATTTCTTTCTCTCCCAATTTTAACTATTAATTCTATTAATAGAATGAACTGAAGTTGCTGCCACCATCCTCCGTTCTGTCAGTTCACTCCTGGTAATTTGAATTTTTCTTCTTGTAGAATTACCTATTTCCATCATATTTAATTCCTTCCCTTTAATAGCTTTAGAGTCTCTATCCACATCTTTTTTACTTTGCTAAACAACTCATGATATTTATTCTACTCACCAAATTTTAGCAGAATTCATTGCTAAAAATAAGTTTTTGTACCTCACGCTGTACTCACATCAAGAAGTGAGTGCTGTGCTTGGAGGACAGTCAGAGAAATTGTTGACCACTTCTTCTGTATGCCTTGAATGAGGCCAGTGTCAAATATTGTGCTGATGTTTAGTAGGTCAACCATCACTTAAAAAAACTAAAAGCTAGACTGATTTTGAGGCCATAATTGTAAATACCTGCATCTTTCATATCAGAAGTCCAAAAGGAATATACTTGTGTAAAGACCAGGAGGAAAACTTTGGTGATTCATAGTCTCCTTACAGGCTGCTGTTTCTTTGACCTTGCCCAGCAGATGAATGAGTCGTTGGGGAACACGTGCTTCATCAGGTGGTGCTTTCCCCCGCTCTGCTCGGGGTCTCCTCTGCAGCCACTGCCAGGGTTGGGCTCAGGGACAGACGTTAGGGCTTCTGTCACCGGCACAGGGCAAAGCACTGGGATGGGAGCGGCTGGCTACTGCCCCGCCGTGTGACAGCCAGCTGTGGTGGTGGTGCCGGTGCTGCCTTTGGCTGGCCGCCTTGCGCAGTCATCCTCAGCAGGCAAATCTTTGAAAATCTTTCAAATGTATTTCAGGAGCTGCTAGCAGCCCACAGCCTGATCATTTGTTTCGAAAGATAAACTGTCGTCATTGCTTGTGAAGGAACATTTGTTAACCTTCACATTTCATAAAACACTTTCTTGCTCATTTTTTAATCATGAAAGATGAAATTGGATCTCGAGTTGTTATCCTTGCGGTATCACCTCAGTCTCCAGCTGTGTCAAGATGTATCTTTCGATACATTTCATCTGAGCAAATAGATTTACCATTTGTTTCATAATCACAGTTCCAGCATTTCTACCTCTAATTATTTTTGATAAGCAAATGCTATTGGAGAGGCTGCTTCTGGGACAGAGCAGCTTAGCGTGCGGCTCGGAAGGCTCCTCGCAGCCCCCGTGCAGCAGCGTCGCGTCTGTCTTCCTGCACGTAATTAAACATTCACCCAGCTCCGGGTCACAGGCACGGCTTGGGTGTCGCACCGGGATTTCCCGGGAGGATCTGACAACATAGGTTTTGCTGTGATGTGCTGATGAAGAATGTCGTTTTTCCTTTTTACTCGGCGTGGTGCCATCACATGAGGAAAGGAGGGTCAGGATCACTTTGACAGGGGCAGAGCAGTTGCTCCAGTGTGTTTACTATGCTGGTGTTGGGAAAGTTTTTCATTGCTTAAATTGATTAGGGCTTTAATTAGACTCTAAAGAAAGCTCAAAACCTGCATTAAAAAATGATGGTGAATTGGTAAGAGAAAGGATTTTCTGGGAAGTCCTGATGTTGTCCTCAGTGGATTTTGTAGAAATTCTTTTCCCCAGCTGCCCACAGGTTTTGGTCAGCGTTGGAAACTCAGCATGGCTCGATGCTGCAACCGGAGCGTGGTGTCAGTGCCTGGGGCAGGCAGAGCAGCCCTGGGCACCCCAACAGCCCCTGGCACTGGCACACTGCAATGCTGTTTGCATCTTGGAGGCTTTAACTCCACCTTTACTGCACGCCACTGCGGGCATCTCTGGGGCCAGAAGAGTCACCTGTCCAGCACTGGGGTTTCCAGTTGTTGGATACTGTGTTTTGTTCCGTTTGAATGTCACTAGCAGGTTCATTTTGTTAGTGAATCGCTCTGGCAGCCCTATAGGTGTTCTGTTCTGTATCTGATACTGTCCGGTCTCCTGCAAAGGTGCAGGGTGTAATTTTGTTGTGGATTATGAAAGGCCATTTTACACAAATGCGGGCGTCTTGCTGACTGGCGCAGAAGGATGCAGGCAGATGCGCTCCTGCTGGTCTCCTTGGTCCTTCCCCAAGTCGGGAATGAAAGCCCTGAAGCAGCTGGGTTTTTAAGCACAGGCTTTCAGAAACTGAAGAAAATATGCTGAAATTTGCAGAACATAAGCTAACATCAGAGACATCAATAATATTCTGAATGAAGCTGCTGCATCTGCAACCCCTTGAAGCAGGGAGGAAGGAGGAAGGTATTTCAGATTTTTTTGCCCTAAAGGGGCACAGTGTGCATGCGTGCACTGAGAGCGTGCACTACCTGCTTTTCATGGGACACATTCAGTGTGGGAGGGGAGGCAGAAATGCAGCGTGCCTGAACAAATGGTGTCTGCTCAGAGCCTGCAAGCGCTGCTAAATTGAAGAGCTGTTCTTGCATCGCAACAGGGAGCGTCTTGCATGCTACATAGGATACACTTCTACACTTGGTATCTGTACAGATTAAGGAGGATTAATTAGGCTCAAAATACAATGTGTCTTGGCATTGGCAGCATTGCTGTGCTTAGTGATGTTAAAACACAGCTTTTTTTTCTTCATAGTATCTGGTCCAGGAGTTCCTCACAGCCTGTGCTTTTCAGGATAAACAAGCAACGTATGTTTTGTTCACTTGCTTTTTTCCTTTTTTTTTTTTTTTTTTTTCCTTCACAACCTCCCAGTGAGGTGGAAGGCTTATGTGGACTATTTTTCCCAGCTGCGATATGCTGCTGTGCCTCTTGTGCTTTCAAACTTGCAGTTTTCTGACTGCTGTTCTTAAACTCTCCTAAGAGGAGGTGCTCAACAAGTGCTCAGCAGTTGCAGAGGCAGTCAAGATGGGTTTTAAGGCCACTGGCATCAGTTACGCTACAGGAAGGCTGGGGCAGGAGAGGAAGACCTGTTAAGAGCCCGAGCCCCACTGTAAATATCTCTAGAAAATATGGAGGAAGAGACAAAAGGAGTAAAAATAAGTGAACATTCGTATGAGTTCTTCAACTGAAAACACACGCCCTTGAGCAACCTTGAAGTTTATGCCCAGTAATCTCAGAGCTAGTGCGGTCACCCAGCCAAGGGGCTTTGTTTTAAGTCCTCTCGTTATGCTGTCCGGGAGTGACAAACCCTTGGGCATGCAAGATGGAAATTCCTTTGGACTGAACTTGAAGGCATCATGAGAGGACAGCCTGACCAGCTTCATCAGTATCAAAATGCATTTCCTTTCCTTCAGCTGACGTGACCTCCCACTGCAGCACTGACAGCAGCCTCCTGGAGAGGAGGGTACACCAGCTATGATGTATTTACCCTGCTGAAATGCCACTCGCAAAGGCTTTCTCTGAATATTACACGAATGCTGATTACAGGGAAGTTGGGAACCTAAGGTCTGAAGTCGCTTTTAAGCTTCCCCTTTTTATCTTTTCAAGTGATGTTCAGGCTTCCCTGCAATTATTGGCATGTTCAATCCTCCGCTCAAATCAGACTTGTAGCTCAGTATATTTATAATACGCTCAGACAGGAAAAATACTGATTGAAAGCTGGTAAAAGCTATCCTCACTGTAAGGTGAGTTGGTTTGTTTCAAGTAGTACAGGGGGAAATCCTTTCTTTTCGTAGCCATGAGTTCCAGGTAGGTAAAGTGAGTCTGGTTCTAAGCGGTCCTGATGGATCTAGGAAATAAACAGCAGCAGGCAGGAAGGGAAAGGGGTATGGGAAAACCTGTTTTACCTACTAGCTGGAGAGAGGGTATGAGCATGGGATCCGTACCTCTTCAAAAACCTATATATCCAGATAATTGGGTATACAAATATATAGAGAAATATGTAGTTGTGCAGGTAACTACTTGCATGTAAAAATGTAGGTACTTATTTGTAGATAAGTGTTTATTCCTTTTCCAACTCATAATTCTCAGCTTTCACTGTTGACAAAGCCTATTGTTTTGGGGAATTATCGGTCTCAACTCAGCAGTTTAATTTTGAACTTGGCTTGTTCTGGTATTGTTTAAAAAACAAAAAAGATCTCACAACCCATCCATTCTGTACCATTCATTATTTACAAGTGCTTATCCTGGTCCCTCTTTTTTGTTTCCTTTAGTGAAGTCAACAGCTCCAAAATTTTCACTCTATGCAGAGGGAAGATTCTTCTTTCTTGCTTGCAAGCTACAAGCTAGCCAGACACCAGGCCAGAGAGAAGGAGGAGTGAGGATTCCCTCCTTGCAGCCAGTGACTAACACAGATCGTTGTTTGTAGTAATGATAGAAATAGGTAATTGGTTTCTCAGTTCAGCCAACTTGCACATTCTGGTCTGAGAAGGAAAAAAAATTAAAAAGGTGCTAAATTTAATGTCATCTTATAAGAAGTTTCTACCCATTTTCCTACACTATGGACCCTTTGCCATTCTCTTCTCCCCCCAAACCTGCTGGGTGCTGATGACTTTAGATATACCTTGAATTAATACCTTGAACTAACTTCAGGTGTATTCACAGAGCTCATGAGGTCTGGATCATCGTGTGGAAGACTATACTTCAGTCCAAACAGGACTTTACGTAGAAAACATCCTTCAACAGTTGCATACCGCTTCCAAGCACACTCCCCTCTTTTCCCATTAATTCATTTGCATTCACTGCTACTGCTGTATGCCAATTAGCTTTAATTTTTACTATACACACTGACATCAATGGCCAATGAGAACAGCGCGTAGCAGGGTTTTTAGTGTGCCTATAAACTACAGAAAATTGTCCTTGGACAAACTCCTGCTTTTAGACTGGCTGACAACAATAGACATGGTTAAGTTCAGGCTAAGAGCCATTAAACATAATTACTACCACAGGGTAAAAGTTTAATTGTGTTAAATTTTAAATCTGCATAGTCTGTGCTTATTTACAAGCTGGCTAGGTTGTCTTGTTACATAAGGGGGAATAAATCTGTACTTAAAAATTGTTGCCTTTTATCTTCAAAAGCAAGATTGAAAAAAATGGTATTTTTAGAAGCAGCAAAACAACTCCAGACTGAACCCTTTCTGTATTTCCAGCTTCTTTTATGCCAATGGCACCAAGCTGGTAAGTAGATGCTGAGCATCTTCCGATAGATTTTTCTAATGCGCTTAAACTTTGTGTGCGTGAGTGTGTGAGAGTATCGCATCTGTTATGAAGGTGTCTGGGGGACAGAATGCAGATCAGTGTGTTCATGTGGGGTTATTTTAAATTTAACCGCAGATGGGGCTTGTGGTGGAGGATTTTGTTCCTCTCCCTCCTCCAGCAATGTTAAGCTCCCCACCTCAGAAAGTTTCAGCTCAAGTAGCTGCTGGGTAAGTAGGTATCAGAGGTGGCAATTTTTTTTTTTTACAGGCGAGGAAAAAAGGCAAAAGTCCCTGTTCATTTTGCTTTTCTTTGAGCAGATTAAAAAAATGTTTGTTTCATGTTCACTGAGCTACAAGTTGCAGCGTATTTTTGGAAGCATGCTGAATATACAGGGCTCTAAATCACTCTCTGAAAAGCAGATTAAAATTAGGAAGTGCTAGAATAAGTGTGAAATGTTCATCGGTTGGGAAAGGCAGGGGATGGAGGACTGTGAAACTTGATAGAAGAGAAAAAGATTAGCGTACGGACTAGCTGGGAGCTACGTTTATGTAGACGTTAGAAGGCAGCACGATTTCAGCTGGACAGAACATAAGCTTCAGATCTTATGCAAACAGTCAAAGCTGTTTAACAATTGGTTTATCCCCAGCCCCCTGAAAGGAGACAGGTGAATACGATGCCAAATACATTTTTCATGTTTCTTAAGCTAACTGTTTAAATAGTTAAGTGAACATCTGTCCAAATTTCCCCATCATTTCCATTTAGAAAAGTCTCCTATTTGAAGGCTGAAGAAAAGCGCCTGCTTAACAATGCAAATGGTGCTGTCTGGGGCCCCTCTATTTTGTTTAATCTAGATTGAGCTCCACACAACTGTGATGCTAATGAATAATGGATATTTTATACTTGTGCGCGTAGCAGTGCTGGGCACAGAGCAAATCTAGGATTAACCTCCCAGTTTCCCTGCCTAATGTATTGGGCTCTTTTTTTTTTTTTTTTCCCCGAGTTTGCTGTGACTTGGGCACTCTAAAAACGTATGCCAGATTTTGTGGAAAATGGCAAAACCACAGCAAAGCTGTCAGGTTTTGCTCTGCTGAAGGGAGGCACTCGTGCAAGGGAGCAGCTACGCTGGGGGAGGGAGGGAATGCGGATGTCTGTATTAGGGCTTGATTTGCGAGCGGGTGGTAAATGAGGGCCCAAGCATTTCAGGGTGCAGCCCCAAACGCTTTTCAGCACTGCACGTTGTCAGCTGGGTCTGCTGGCGGCAGGCAACGAGCATGGCACGCAGCCGCAGCCCTGCCTGCCTGCGGCAGTGGCAAGCACAGCCAGAGGAAGGGGCCCCCCGCTGCAGGTTGCTGGGCCTGAGTTTGTCAGTGTGATGGGGCTGGTGCAGCCAAATAGCTGGGGCTTTCCTCTGCCTTTCAGTCCTCCTGTGATGGAGTCTTGAGGAAGGATTTTGGAGCACTCCCTTTGCAATTTTTCTCTCCTGCCCCCATTGTAGCACAAGTGCTTCCGTTTGGTTTCTGTTGTTTCAGGGAAAATGTGCTGCTGCTTCTTCATAGGAAGTCTCGGGCGAAAGGCCGCTGGTACCACTTCCCATGAAATATAAGGGGAGCCTTTTTCTCTAGCTCAGGAGCAAGCTAACTTTGGTGGCACAGCACAGTGAGGGTGGGAGAGTTATGTGGAGGTTTCTATAACATTGCTGAGTGGTTTAGTTCACAATTACTGGCCAGTAATAATTAGTATTGATTAGCTTGGCAAATTGCATGTTTAGAAATTGGTTATAGATTTTCCTGGTGCTCCTTGTCTGTGTGTTGTGGAATAAGCCAGAACCAGCGGCTTGAAACGAGCCCTGAGTCCAGACCTGTATGCGGGCAGCGACGTGTTGTATGCGTGGAGCTGGCGGGGAGCCGCAGCTGTAAGTCAGGAGACACCTTGTTCTGCAAGTGCAGCTCTTGTCATCTCCGAAGCAAAGTAACTGACCACGTGTGACCACAGATGCAGGTGGAACGTGGTTTTGTTGGCCTGTTGATTCACGACCCAGATGCTTTGCCTGGCTTTCGCGTGGTGGCGGTGTGCCGCCCTCGGTGCGTACACGGGCCTCGGGGGCTTCTCGGAGATCAGGGCCGGGGGAAGGGTGCTGCCGTCTTGGTTGAGTCCCCCGGCAGGAGCTGTAACAGCAGCAGACATCTGGGGAGACAGATAGTGAAAGGCAAGATGAAAGTGGCAAAGCTTCCAGTGCTGTAGGGCTGTCCTCGAGCACCAGGGAGCTGAAGTGGAACGGCTGAGCACGCTGGCCGGGCCTCGGCAGAAGGGCTTAGCTGGCTCCCAGGAGGGACGTGGAGGAGGGGGCACAGCCAGGGAGGAGGGCTTGCCCTCCTTGAGATGCTTTGCCAAATGTTCTGGTGCTCGTCGCCAGAGAAATTGTGCTTTTGCCTCTTAAACAGCAGGTGAGCGAGGCTCTTGGCAAGCACCGCGGCAGCACTGCTGGCCAGGGGTGCCAAAGCTCGCCAGCCTGTGGCCACGGCAGAGAGGAAGGGCAGCTCTGGGCACCTTCCCCCAGCCCTGGGAGCAAAGATAGCTTTTGACTGAAATTTTGTGAGCCCCGAAATAGTGCGCGGAGTGTTTAATGCTGTTCTCCATTAGACAGCAAATTAGCCCTGGGCTTGCAAACCAAATGAAGTTTTCATCTTGACAATCAGAGCCTGCTCACCAGGCAGTTTTAGCCCAAGTTCCCGCACACTGGTTGGTCAGCGAAATGGAGACTGCAACTTCTATTTATTGGTGCAATACAGTATTTGATACTGCTAATTACACTTAATTAGTCCTTCCACCATTTAATTAAAATGGCTTCTAATGATTGTGCTTCTTTGGCAGGCTCTTTGGTACCACCGGGAATTGCGCTGCCTGCAGTAAACTGATCCCTGCCTTTGAGATGGTGATGAGGGCCAGAGATAATGTTTACCATTTGGACTGCTTTGCCTGTCAGCTCTGCAACCAGCGGTAAGGACACAATTATTATACACACAAACATGAGCTAATTTATACCTTTGCCTGCAAAACAGAGAAATGTACGATCTACACTACCTTTCTGGGGCTCTCAGCCCACTGGCACAGCTCGGGTTGGCGCAGTAGGCTGCCTGTGTGAGGCGTGTAAGTACCTGTGGCCTTTACTGCAAATCCCCCTGGAGCTGGTGGGAGCTGGGGTGTGAGAGGGGCATAAAGACTGCAGATCTGGATGCTGTTGTACACAGCACAGCTGCTGCTGAATAAAACAAACTGCTTCAGCGTCCTTTCAGCAACTACCCTCTCCGCAGAACACAGATGATGGAGAATGGATGTCCTCTGGCAAACAGATTATTTTGCTTAAATAAGGTTTCTGACACCCTCAAAACTGGGGATGACGGAGAAGGAGAAAGAGGGACAAGCAGGAGAACAGTACTCTAGATAAGCCCTTTACAGCACTAGGAACAAGTCCCTTTAGTTGCTGTGTAATTAACAGGGGATCTTGGTGCAACTTTAAATGGGATTTGTGTATATCTGCTGTGTTTTACCCAGTGGAAAATGCATGTCAAAGTGTATAATAATGGGCTGCATGCAAAGTTTTCCCATGGACTTATCTGTAGCTAGCTGAATCTGGGAGGGCTGTGAAAAATTGTCCCAGTGCCCTATTTGTTGGTGATTGTAGGCAGAATGGAAGCCCATGGAGTCAGATGTAATTCAGTATCCCTTTTTGATACAGCCAGCCAGCCAGCCTGGTCAAAGATAGAACCAAAAGCACTTGCTGTTCCTGCTGCTCATTTAGTCAAGCTGTAGTGCCTGCCCAGGAGCCAAAGGCTGTGCTTATGCCACACAGTGCATCTCCTACACTGGTAGAAGATTAAACTACATTAAACTAGAAGGCAATGATTTGGCCTGTGTGAAGGTGTGAGAGAGACAGCAAGGGGCAAAAGATGGCAAAACTCATGGGAGGATGGAGACCTTTATTCTGTAAAAGTCAAGCTAAAGCCTGACTTAAAAATTTAGCGCTTGCTTGTCATAAAACAAAAGTCACAGTAGGACATCCAGTGACATAGCTCTACAGGATGCCATACCTGGTGTGTGTGTGGGCATGCAAACCTCCTCCACCTTTCCCACTAACGTAATGGGACCATGCAAACTGGAGCCTGGTCCTTCTTCCCTGTCCATTGACAGGGGTTTTGGTCACTGGGATAAATGGAGCGTGCCGCTTCGTGCCAGAGCAGGGAAGAGAAGCATTAGAGGAGCGGTTTGCAGCTCTGGTGGCTGTACTCCATCACGTTATTGAGCACGGAGGCGGTGTTTGTTCGAGGTGGAAAACTCTCCTATTAATACTGGCGGCTTCCCTGCGCAGTGGCAGCGCCGAGGCGGCACTGACATCTAGTGGCTCCTGGCCCTGGGCCGCTGTTGCTCGCCAGGAGCATCGCTGAACCGCTCACTTGCCCGCTCTTCGTTTTGCTGCTCTCAGCTACACTTCTGCAATGGCCGTGGTCGCTGTTCAGCAGCATGTGACTGCAGGCAGAGCTGGTCCGTCCCCCCCCCAAGATGCTGTTCCTTCACGCAGCTGAAATTGCTGCTTTGTGAGGTTTTTCTCCAGAGTTGGGAGCATTATGCGATGTTGCTGAGCTCGGCCCTCAGGCTCAGGTTTCCTTCCCCAGTGCAGGAGCGGGCTGCTCGCAGACTCCCCCCGACACTAGGAGCGGGTCATCTCAGATGTCCCTCCTAGCAGAGGCAAGCAGCCCCCCTGCTCTGTGCGCACAGCAGTGCTGGGAGCCTGGAGGATGAGGATTTGTCACCACATCCCTACTTTACACTAGCTCCTGTCACGTAAAGGCATAGTATGGCCTAGTTTTCATTTCAGGATGGGAGCTGTTTTCTTTTAAATTTCATCTTACTACAAAGGCTCAGAGGCAGCTCTCTGCCTGTCTTCCCTTCGAGGCTGCTGGCACTGTTATCGCACTCAGAGCGAGGTGCAGTCCTGCTCTGCCCCTCACATACCCTGCGTATGCTGCCACTGGCAGGGCCCAGGCAGTCCCACCTGGCTGATAGTAGCTCTTCGGTGCACGAGGGATTTGCCTGGTTTGGGGCAAGCTGAGCTTTTCTGAAAGACATGCTGAGTAGACAGCATAGAGCTATGTGTAAGTTGTTATTTTTGGCTTAGATCCGAAAGCTACAAACACTTATGACTTATCCTCGAGAGATTTGGGCTCGAAAGGGCAGAATGAAAGTGTTCCTGTAACAGCAACACTGCAAGCTGAAGCAGAATCATGGGCTTAAGTAAACCTGAGTCAAAACTGCAAAGGTGGATGCCAAAGCTACTTTGGAATCAGTAACCCTGCCTATTTCTCCAGCTATGCAAAGATTTGATTGTGAAGACTCCTCTTCTTTAGTTCTCTTCCAGCTTGCTTACCCTTCTTTATTAGCTAGGCTGCGTCTGTGTACAGTGTTAAATCCAGTGCAGCAAAATCTCTTAACGTTTATACAGAGCATGCACTGTTTTCATTAGCTTCAAAACTGGGTTTGCAGGTGCAAAGAGGCAAAGTCTCCTTTCCTGTGAAGGAAGCCCTTCTCCCAAACTGTCAGGGGGTCTCTGGGTGCTCCTTGCTGTGTGTTTCAGTGCTCTCACACGTATGCACTTCAGCTCCCTAGTCCTCCAGCTTCTCTTGCTCCTTGAGACCCAAACCAGGGTGGACATGAGGCAGCTGGTGACGATGCTGGGGACGAGTCATTTTTGTGTTTCTCTTCCTGGAGATTTATATTGTACTTAGGGTAACGACAAGCAGCAGAACGCAAGCTGCTGTGTTGTTAATTATAGTGAGTAAACTGCTCGTGGGGAATGTGATTTTCTGGAGCGTGTGCACAATACAATTTTTAGGTTAAAAATCGTTAATTTAAAGTGAGATTCATTTTTAGCTTTTTAATACAGATAAATAGATGAATTTCAGAACTACTAAAGCACATGCCACAGTGGGAAGAAGGTAGGTCTCCAGTGAAATCATATAAAGTGAGAACTGGTTCCCACTTCTCTTTGTACTGTCTTGGCAAATTAATCATCTTATCTGCAGCTTGTCCTCATGTCAGACATTTGAAGGAGCTCTAAAATGACCACTCCTGCTCTTGTAGCACAGAACATGCACTTCTGTGGAGATGCTTTGCCCATAGGTACCTGGGTTACAAATCTAGAAAGTGTTTCAGACAAGGAGCAGGCAATGTCCCTGCCAGAGCTCTGCCTACGAGCAAGCAGAAATTTGAGGTCCTCTAAATCTTCTGAGGCCAGGATCATCTCCCCCGATCTTCCTTCAGTGCCCCTGAATGCTTGGCCCCGCAGCGGGGCATCCCTGTGGGCTCAGAGCTGCCCGAGGCTGTGGGTTATGGGACGCAGTGTTTGAGGTCGCACTGGGCTCTGGCCAGCCATCGTCCTGTCAGCATGGTGGGCAAAAACCAGCCCCTGGATAGGGCTCGAAGGGCATTGTGTGTTATCTTAAGAAGAAAAGATTAGCTTCTAATTCCAGAGCAAGCAGACAGTGTGAAAAAGCTATGGGCTGTCAATTTATACCTCTCAGATACTATATATGGAACTTTTTTGACCTTAATGGTCGAATAAAATTGTTAAATATCACAAGCCTCTCTGTCAACTTCAATACAAATAGAACAATTTACATGGTATATAGAGAGCAGTGCCCGTCGCTCAATGAAGATAAAGGTTAGGAGTCCAGCTATCAGGAAATTTCTATTTATTGTTCAGCACTGTACACAAGGGGGTGAGGAAGGACTTAATAGCCAGTCCTTGCCTGGAAATTAGTGTAAATACTACCTCACCTGAGGGAGCTGTGAAAATATGGATACCAGCACAAGCTTCACATAGGCTCTGCATAAGATATCACCTGCTTGATTTCCTAGAACCTCCCATCTGCAGGGACATCCTTCTCAGCTGCTCCTGGTCTCCTCCCCCTGCCTTTGGCCCCAAACTGCCTCAGGTACCCTCTGCTCTAGCCCATGGGTGCAGCAAAGGCAAAGTGTTACCTTTGCTATTATAATGGGGTGTCTTTTGCTGGATGAGTTAAACCTCTGTTTCTTTTTATTCTGTAATAAAATCACCTGGTTCAAAAAATCCTCTTCATACTGAGACCGATTGATTCTTTTTGTGTTCCAGATTCTGTGTGGGAGACAAATTTTTCCTGAAGAACAACATGATCTTGTGTCAGATGGACTATGAGGAAGGGCAGCTGAATGGGAGCTTCGAGTCCCAGGTTCAATAACAAACCCTGCTTTGCTGGAGCACTGTGGATGGACGCTCGGCCGCACCAGCAGCGAGGCGTCTGTCAGCTTGCCTGCAATATTTTTTTAATTCTTGGTCCAGAGAGGACTATATACATTGTAGTACTTTTCCCCCCCAACACAAAGCAGTTACACTTTTAGATGTACAGTTGTGCCTGCTTAGCTGAGCACTGCATTGCCTGTATGTTTGTGAGTTTTTGGGGTCTGGGGGAGGGCTCTGTACAGTCTGTTTTCTGTATATAAACTGGAACATTTATTTTATGAAAAATGTAATGCAATTTTATTACTGGTGTGAATTAAAAATTATGAATGTTTGCTGGTCATCTTAGCTGTGGTTTGTTCATGCGGTGGGAACCTTTATTTCCTCTGCTTGATGGTGAGTACACTTCTGTAAATACATACACGTATCCCTGGGACTTGTGTGAATAACAGCAGAGGCAGGAGTTCACACGTGTGATCTGTGGGAAGAGTCCCTGCTGCAGGGTTAAACCTCGCAGCGTGAGCTATGCGGAGACTCGTCTCCAAAATGCTGCTGTGCTACACGACAGGAGGGAGGGAGCCCCGTGGGGGTGGTGGTGAGGATCAGTAGGTTCCACTTGTAGCCCATGCAGACAACGATCAAGTGTTGAGTTAGGGCTGAGCCACATGGACCAGGGCAAGGCACCTCTAGCAGGAGGGCCCTCATGGGCCTGCTCTGGCCTGAGGCTCCCCCGGCCTAGCCGGCGGCCCCTATAGGAATTAAGCAGAACAATGATTTCAAGGCTTTGACATGCAGTGAGGTTTTCCTGTGGGGCATTGCTTGCCCAGGTCTGTCCAAGGGCTGATGTCAGGGTTGAACACAGCCTGGCATGGCCGTGGTATCCCCTGCCCCGCAGCACTCCTCGCTTACTCCGTGCTGGAGGCTTTGACCTCTGGCATAACAAAAGCAGTCAGATTTGAAACATCTCCTGCAGAAAAGCTCTGACCTGTGTTCCTGCTGCGATGCTTTGTGCAGTGATTTTCAAGGTTATGCAGTTCATGTGCAGGGCCCTGGGCTGTACCAAACAAATTTCTTCATACACCAAGTGTCACTTCAGTGCAGTGCACCAGGAGCTGTAAAAGGTGGCTGAAATTCCATCCGTTTTGTTGTATTGCTTTTTCTTTGTGTTTTCCCCCTTCCCTCAAATAAATGGACACCAACACCTTTTTGTCTGACGTGACTTGATTAGTTGTTGGTCCTGAGTCCATCTGTTCTCTGACAGGCCCGCAGTGCATCTCAGCGCTGCTCTGCCAGTTGTGTGGAAAGCTTTCATGTGCGTCTGTGTTCAAAGCTGCCAAACAGAAGCCCCAGAACCTTGGTGTGCTTCAAAACATCACCTGGCTCCTATAGGTACCGTGAACATGGATTGAGCGCTTTTTTCTTTGCAAGCAGATATTTTGGCTTGGGAGCCCCCTAATAGCGTATTTTGCCCCATCCCCTTTTCAAAGGGCCAGTGGCTTTTTAACTGCTGTTGCCTTTTTGTGTCACTCGGGGTTGAGGTTCTTTTGACTGTTAAGAGAGCACAGGGCTGAGCAAGCCCTCTTCGTGCAGAGGTTACCATGGCTGGCCACGCCGGGGCTGTGGCAGGAGCAGCTGGGTGCCCAGGCCTCGAGCACCCCGCTGGGAGCAGGCTGCCGGCCCCTCACTGCCTGCACGCCTGAGGCTGTCGCTGTAACTCGGCACGCGGTGGCAGCACACTATTCTGGTCCCGTGATGAGGATGGGAGCAGTAAGAAAGAAAATAAAGCGACAACAGCAAAACTAGCTGCGCAGCTTATTCAGATTTAGTTTGGAGTCCCAAGGAGCGTTTTTGGCACCAATTTAAAAACAAGAAGTCCTTTGGAGAATGGTACTTAAACCTTCCAGAATGCATTCTTTTCCTTGGCATGGGCAGTCTCCTTTCTTCAGAAGAAAGGGAGGAAGAAAGTGTAACTTTTTAGAGCTGCCTGGCTAATGCTGGCTAACGGCTCCTCAGCTGCCACATTTCCTTCACACAGCTGGAAGAGGCACAGCGACATTATCCCAAAGCCAGGCACCTGCTGGAGAAGGGGGGTCACATAAGCAGGAAATCCCAATTCCGAGCCACTGGATGAGTGCAAATGGTCCTGGTATGTGCGCGCAGGGCGTTGGTGCATCCACAAGTCCCCAGATGGGCCTGGGCTGGCTGGGATGTCATCCAGCTACCCAAGGGGCTGCAAGTCTCACTGGCATCGACACAGAAAGCACATAAGCAAAGTGAAGGCATTTTCTTTGAGAGTTTTTCCTCCATGGACTTTTTTTCCCACTGAAATTTTTATTTTATTGACAGCGTAGTGGCAAAGCTTTAAGATCAAAGGGGATCTACAGCTTGCTGGTCAAAACTGCTTCAGGCACAGGTATCATGGTCATAATGTTAAGGATACCAATTTTTTTTGTCTTTGCTGTAAAGCAAAAACTGGAGCAGGGAGTGGAGCAGGCACCTTCCCCCAGCCCCTCCTAGACCCCAAGTTTTGGTTAAATCCTGGGTGGGCTCACACAAAATGCAATGCAGAAATTGTGCAGCATCTGTATCACCCTCTCCTGTGTCTGTGCCGCAGACACTGTCCACCTGTGGCAGCATGTGCCCTTGGGAGTGTTGGAAGTACAAGCTCTTTAAAATAAAAATCCCAGGAGGATGATGCAATTGTGATTTATTTATTTATTTTTTTTTGTCTGAACACTGCAAATTTGCTTAATAGAAACAAGTGCTGGAGTGCAGACCTGCTGTTGAATAATCACTTCCACTCTAAAGAACAGAGCAGGAAAACCTTTTGATGGTGTTAGAGTCATCACTTGGCATAAATATTCATTCAAGGAATCAGAGCAGAGTAAATGGCATTTTAGACTCTAATCATTTAGTATTAGCAGATAGCCTTTTTACTACTAAAGATAACCACTGCTTAATCAGTTTAGTGACCACTGGCATACAGTGTGACATTAAAGCTTTTGCCTCAGTCCCCACGCTGCAGCTGCGGGTGACCCCTCTGCCCAAGTCTCCATCACTCCAAAGTTGTCCCGGGTGCTGCTAAGTGCACACAGCTGGCTCTAACTTCTGAATTATCTGTCATTTGCCTCCTTATCTCAGGTCAAAGTCGTATCTTACGTCCCTACTGCAAATGTTGGAATCTGGGATCTTTTCTCTGTCTCTCTTTTTCAGTTAGGCCTAATGGCTGATCACAGCACAGTCTGATTTTAAGATCAAAACAAGCCAGTATTTAAAGGCAATCAAAAATCTCAACCCTCTTCTCTATTCATCTTTAATGCTGGTGTAATTGCTGTACTGATTCTGGCTCTTCCTCCAGTCTTAATTTTTTTGTGCATGCATCTGTATTTCAGAGGGATGTCATACTTCCCTGAACAGCATTAGCGGTATTGAACGCTCGGCTATCAACAATTCATATCCCCTGATTTCATATCTTGCCAAACAAGTTAATCTAATATTAACAGCGGTTTGTTACCACGTTGTTAGCTTAATTTACCTCACAAGAAACACTGTATTTGCATTTCAGCCCTCTTTTATGGCCTTACAACCTGTGTTTCCCAACGTCAAGAGAGCTTGCTCGTGCCACGCTCTGCATGGCTTTGCTGCGGCAGCACGGGGTGAGGGCTGAGGGGCACGGCCCTAATAGCCAGGTGGACGGGCCTGTGCTGCATGAGGGAGCATTTCAAAACCCATACAGCGGGTCCTGGAAATGCAACAGTCAGAGCAGCACAAACACAGTTGCAGCTCTTCCAGTAATGTAGCTGAGCCGTAGACAGCGGTTTTCCCCAGTGGCCAACCCGTACAGTAAATGGCTTTAGTATGGAGAGCAGCAGACGCCGGACCAGCAGTGGGCATCTCTGACACCAGCAGCTTCACTGGCCCCCCCCGCAGGCACAGGGACAGCCACAGGGTGCTGCTGCCTGTCCCACATTTCACCTGCCTCCCATTTTACCCACCAGCCCTCCCGCTGTCCCCTGGGGATCAGGAGGCTGAGCCCTCCTTGCAGCTGCAGCCCAGTGTGGTGCCTGACGGCGGGATCCCTCCCAGGGCCCCCAGTGCCCGCTGCCCCTCGTGTCTGCGTGGTGTGTGGGGAGGGCTGCTCAGGGCTGTTTTCTGCAAGGTCTTGGCACCCCTGCAGGAACCGCAGAAGATGGCAGTGTTATTTCACGAAAACCTCGCTGTTTAAAGAGGGCGTGGCTGGGCAGCAGCCTCGTGTCTGACTTCAGCACAGAAGCAGGCAAAGCGCTTGGTCCCTTGGGTCCTGCCCAGGCTGTCTCTCCTGACTTTTTCACCCCATAAAATGTTTTTCTGTGTACTTTCCGTGAGTGTCTATCCCCAGCCTTCATCAGCAGTATAGTTATTAAGGTGTGAATGGGAAAAAGCTCAGAAACAGGCTTCCACCCTCCCAGGCCAGTCCGTGGGGCTGCCCCCACTGTATGATTGATGCCCCGGTGATGCTCAACGCTCAGGTCCTTGCGTGTTCCTGTCAGTGCCAAAATTTAATTGAAGACAAAAGCCATGGCGGGATGCTTCTGCTTGTGCTGTGTTTTTTCTGGAAAGACCACACCTTTGCCATAACTTTCTTCTTCTTACTCTTATTTCTTAATATTGTTTTGTCCTACGAGGGGAAGGGCTCACAGGAGTGCAGGCAGGCACACAAAGGGCCAGGACACAGCATCCTTCAAAGCAGGGTGCCCTGCCTGCGGGCCCTAGAGGAGGCTCTGGAGAATCCCAGCCTTTTCCCAGAAGAAATGCCAAAATGCCTGCTGGGCTGCAGCGGCTCCAGTCGGCCCATGGGCTGCTGCGTAACCTCACCCCACCGGGGAACAGCAGCTTCATAAATAATTCCTTGGTGTAATGGCTGTGTTGTAAAACATGAATATTTAGTGCATGCGTAATACTTGTTTATTCATACTTAAATGTCAGCTGGTGAAAACATATTTAGAAGCCGTCGTTCCCCGCGACAAGCAAGCCACCGGAGGAGACGGGCTGCAGCGACAGCTCCAGGAAGGGGACCTGGTGCCACAGAGGCTCCCGCCCGCGCTCGCCGGTGCCAGTTGGCGTGGTGGGACCACAGCCATGGGATGGGGGCCGCGGCGACGCCGAGCACGGACGAGGGATCCCATGCAGGCTCCGGCTCACCAGCACTTGGGAAGGTGGGGGGAAAGTAAAATAAAAGGAGAGAGGGAATGAGAAATAAATAAGTGGTGAAGTAAAGCAATGCAAAGTTATGAAGGACAATCTTTTTTGTTGTTGTCAATACACACAAAGAGGCAAAAATTGGAAGCTTTTGAGGAAAAGAAATGTGTCTGAACTTCTGAGTAAATGAGAAAGTATTGAAAAGCCCTGTATTTCTGAGCTCCTCTGAGGTAACTTCTGTGCTCCGAGAGAATATTTCAGAAGACATTCTATTCTTTAGAAGATGCCAAAAATGCAAGACTTGGCACTTTAACAAAACAGAAAAAGGAAAACACATAATCTTCTTAACTAGTAAGTCTTTGAGCCCAGGATCACATTGTTGCCATATAATAAAAAGGAATGTTATGCAGTAATTTGGGCAGTTAAGGATTCTGTGCATACTCAAAATCATGACATTTCAAGGACAATAAAGTTGGCTGGCTCTTGGCCATTGGCCATACGAAGAGAAAACACAAAACTGGATTGTCAGCTGGTTATTCATACCGCATTACAAAACAAGCCTCCCAACAGGCAAACACTCTTTATTGCTTGTGTTTTTGCTCCAGAAATATATTTTTTAATTAAAAAAAAAAGAAAGAGGAAAAGTTCTTACAGCATTCATCTTACAAATGTTAACCCCTTAACAGACAATTCCAACATACTTTGCCGCTGGCTTCTTCACTTTATAAATGTTCAACAGACGTTGAGAAAAAAATCAGAAGGAAAAAAATTATTTATCACATGGCACAAGCTGGCTGTTTCTTTTTGAGAAAAAAAGAAGTCAAGGCATGCAAGGCAACTTTTACACAATTAATCTTGGGGAAAGCTTTGCTTGTGGGGGTGTCTGACTTGAAATAACATCTAGAGAGGTGTTTCCCAGGAACATCACTCCCCACAGCCCCTCTGGGACCACCCCAGTCTTGCAGTGCCCTGCACAGGGGACGTGGGCTTTGTTTTGCCTTGCAGTGCACACTTCCATGACGCCATGCCCTGCTCTGCCACACAGGCCCACTGTGTCTGTGCTGCTGGGGGCACTGAGTGCTGCAGCGCTTGCTCGCGCACAAGCATTTCTTTTTCTTTGCTGGATGCTCTCTGCCGGCAGCGCCACTGCTTGCGATGCCACCCTTGCTTTCCAGAGGCCCCGTTTTTAGCCAAGCCAGCAGCCAAGCAAGCAGGGCTCTGGGCCATTCCCTGCTTAACCCCACACTTTGCTCCTTCCATGGCTCTTTACTTTTACTATTTAATTTTCCCCAAAGAACTTTACTCTGGCTTTTAAATAAAGAAAGACCTTTCTATTAAGTCCTCTTCTTGCAGAGTCATTGTCCATTTTGGAAATGGCTGAAACCACCATGACTACTGAATTGCTGGATGAAATTATGAGGTATGACATCCTGAAAACCCTTTAGGACTAATGAGTGGGACAAAGGGGAAAAGTCCTTCCTCTGCTCCGCGAGGGGGGCTCTGGCTGCTGCCGGGTGCTGCCGGGAACTTGGTGGCGAGGGGGGAGCTGCGGAGCTCTGTGCCAGCCCCCACGCAGCAAGCCCCAAAGATGAACTTCCCCTGGTGTGGCTACCTGCCTGCTCTCGGTGGCTCCTGAAGAGCTGGAAATGAGGGTGGTCAGCGGCACGGCTGGCCCTGCGAGCCTTACAATGTATCTAGCTGCTTACTGGTAGAGGGGCGGGCAGGGATCAGGTATGGGGGCCACAGGGCATCTTCCCTGCCTTACCAGTCCCTTGCACTTCCCCCTCACCTCCCAAACACTTGACTGTCTTTATCCGGTGTGATTTGCTCAAACTCTGCTCTGGTTTGTGTCTCTAACCCCTACTGGTCTCCCCTCTGGGTCTGCCTGTACTTGTTCCCCATATTTACCCTGTCCCGACTGCCAGCTCTCCCAGGCAAAGCATAATTACCCCCTTCTGCGGATAATTGAACTTGGTGAGCTGCGCGGCAGCCAGTGGGACGACCCTCGCTGCTATAAACTTGCTGGATATGAACTGCTCGGATTTGCATGCGGAGGCTGTAATTTGCTGTGAATCACTTCACCATGCTTTTGCCTGAGAGAAGCTGTTTAAAAATAAATTGTATTGTATTAGAGTAATGGAGGACAATAAATTTCGTTGGCCTTTTAGCTTAAAATTCATCACTGTCAGGGCTGGGGGGGAGCCAGAGGACATCAAGCCCCTGGAAGCAAGTGGCCAGGAACCCAGCACTCATGGGGCAGCTCGAGCACCCAGCCCTTTCTAAGAATATAAAATAAACAAATCAGTTCACCAAATATCCCTTCCCCAAAACCTGCTCTAATTTGTTCTGTGCAAAGGGGTTATTGCCAGATCAAAAGCCTTTGAGCTATCGAAGCCTCTCGGCCTTGATGCTGTTTCCTGTTCCCTGCACGATGGCAACAAGAGACCCTTTTCTGGCTGTAATTCCCCTGAGACTGGGACATGGTGGCTCTGCTTTGGTTTTGGCGAGCAGTGTGGGATAGGGGTCCCAGGATCAAGACCAAAGCTTCAGCAGGTTTTTGTTATGCGGATTTGGGGAGACAGCATGCAGGGCGTGAGACACCTCTGCATGGCTTGCCATGTCCTGACAGTGCTCCTGGGCAGGTGCCACCTCGCAGCCCCCCCCACAGCATGTGTGTGTAGGGGTATAACAGGAGAGGTTTGAGGTCTGTATGTCAGGATTGGGTACAAGCTTTGAGACAGCACTTCTGACTGCAAGGCCCTGGAAAGGCAAAGCCCTTATTGCTGGCAGCGTGGTTGAGCTGCATGCCTGCAAGCCACCTTCCCCAAACCCCAGAGCACTGCAATTAGAGGAAGATAAATGCTCTGGTTAGATAACAGCCATAAGAAAGTCGCAAGTATAGCTATGCCCTGGCGTGAACCGTTGCTGTCTCCCCTTGCACGCTGCTCTGAGCACAGTCAGCAGGAGTCGACGCTGCCCATTGATGCGAACCCTGGCCCAAAACAGGGGCCAAACCTGGACAGGTGCTTCTTCAGGGAGCTGTGATGAGCAACATACACCTGCAGAGACGGTGATGTCCCCACCGCAGCTGCAGGGCATTTGGGAGCTGAGGGGTTGTTTCCTCTGTTGCCTGCTCTGCAGCCACCCTCCCCATCACCTCGTCTCTCCCTTGGATTCTGCACAGCTTTTTTGCTGCTGCCACCCAGCTCCCATAAGCAGCGCCCCTGCACGTCTGCATCTAGATGCATGTGTGCAGAGAAAGAAATATCTCGAGTTTTGTGCAGTGGATAAATCTGTGCCCTTGGCAGCAGGGACAGACGTAGGTATTGCTGCCATGGTAAATCACGCTGCTCAGCAGTTCCACAGATTAACTTTTAGTCATCCCAGGTCTTTTGAAGGGCCCTTCTTTTCTTTACCTAATTAACTATACATGTTAATAAGAAATTTTCTTATAAAACCGAGAAATTTTTCTTCTGTGCCTCCAGTGACATAAATAGCCCTTTTCATCTATAGCTTCAGTGTCCTGGGACTGACTCATGGATATATATTGCTGCTTAGAAAGATTATAATTTACAGGTGATTGTTTGGAGGGCTTCAAATTACCACCACTCATATATATGGATATATAAATAAAAAATGAAGCTTCTCAGGAGATTCTGCATAAACAATTTTCTTGGGAGGAAAAAGGATTCTCAATAAAAAAAAACTAGTATTTCTTATATCTATGCCACTACATAAAGTATGGGTAGATTATTTCAGTCCTTCATTTCTATTTCAGCATTTCTGGGCCATTTCCTCTAACATTTTATCTTTTTTCTTCCATCGTATAAATCCTCATATATTCCACTCCCGGAGGAGGCGAGCAAGTTTGCAGTCTCCAGGCAGAGGGAGTCCTGGCGCCCGAGCCCTGCCTCGTGCGGCCGCTGCGTGAGTACTGGAGAAATGGGAGCGGACAGGATTAGCGCCAGTGGCCTGGATGAAATACCATTTCATCCCCCGAGTCTCTCCCAGCCGCACACACAGGAGCCCTTGTGGGAGCCGCCTGTGTTTGCCTTGCTGCTGGGGAAGCCCGGCTGGCAGCAAGCCATGGGCACCTCTGCTGCTGGGAGGAGCTGGTGGCATCCGCTCCCCGTAACCAGGTTTTCTACCTTTTTTTCAAAGCTGGATGCTCAACAGTCATTATTTCACTTTGGAAGATGGTTATATAAAGTTTTTGGCACCTTTTTTATCTACTGAAACCGTTTTTTTTTTTTTTTTTTTTTTTTTTTTTTATTGTCTACAACTCCTAGCCCACCACAGAGACATGGCTTATCCACACCAAGACCATGGGCTTGAGCAGCATGGTGTGTCCCCAGTGTTGTGTATGTCTCCATGGTGGTTTTTCCAGCCTCCAGCAGCCTGTGCTTTAGGGACAGCTATGAAGGGCAGTCGTAGCATAGCCCTTGAGGGACCATTTCTTCCACAACTCTGTCCCGTCACTTTTTTGAACTCCAATGAACTTTCAGGAATCTTCCATGCTTTTATGATATTTTTTTTCGAAGTTATAAATACATCGATGCAATCTTAGAGTGCTTCACGTGACCTGAAAATTGATTGTTTAGTGGTATTTAACACTTCATCTTGCCCATCAGAAAACAGTATTTTTTCTAGTCCTTTTATTAAAGCTAGTAGTGAAATCTGTCTTGAGCTACTAGCCTGCTTTTTCGATATAATTAAGGGGTTTAAGAATGAGCATAACTTGTGTGGAGGAAAAGGGATATCTACATAAGAAGAACACCCTTTTAATTGAGATTAGTTGATGCATATTCCATTAACAAAATGCTGCCCGCTACCCACGTTCCCCTTGCAGCATCGCAGGATTTATGCAGAGCCTCTTGTGCTGCGAAGGGCAATTGCTGGGCTGCTGCTTGCCAGGTAGCAGCAGGAGAGTGGGATGAGCTGCTGTATATCACTGATCTCCTGCTCTCCAAATGATGATTCAGATCCACACAGAGATCTATAAAAGTCAGTGGTTTATTACTGTCTTGTATTTCTGTATTAACCACCTCATTATCATCCCAAATGGAGTATAAATCCGACGGTATCCAGTTGTTCAAACCTACATGCTAGTGCTTAGCCCCCTTACCGTGTAAATCTTCTGCTACGCAACGTCAGGGACCGTATGATTTCTGAGTTTGTGAGCGGGAGACATCTGCAAAGGACAAGTTTAATCAGAATGGTTTGTCTTTGGGTTTGGGGTCTTTCCATGTGCAAGGTGTGGGCTTGCTGGTTGGTTTTGTCATGAAGACAGATGGGGGGACTCATCAGCCAGGGTGCTGTCAGCATGCTGTCGTTGGTACAGTGGCAGCTTCCAAATGGTTGCAAACCCCCAGAGCTGTGCTCAATGGCCTCACAGCGCACTTCCTGCTTCAGGCACATGGTGTCCTTCTGCTGTGATGAAGAAAGCCTAAATTAAATTAATAGGCTGGGCTAGGTTGTATTAGATAACATCACAAGCGATGGCAAATGGCCATGTCTAAAACAGGGACCTCTGCAGGGTACCCTGTGGGATGCACAGGGGCATTTGCTGCTTGGGATGACCCTGAAGACGTGCGGTCAGGGCAGGCAACAACGAGGTGGCCAAGCAGGGCATTGACTTGTTCACCATGATGTCCACACCCCTCTGTGTGCTCAGGTGACCAAGTACAAAATGGAGCCTTCCTGGGCAGCTAGCCTTGAGCTGGCCACCAGGTGACACAGTGTTCCCCGACTCTTTTAGGGTTAAGAAAGAAGGGTTAAAAAAATGATCAAAACCCTATTTTGCATTGAAAAGAGCTTTTATACCATGTCCATAGTTCACTGTTTGTCAGAGTCAAATTATTGCCAAAGGAGGCTTATGATCATCTGAGTTTTGCCATGTTCATGAGGTCTCATCCCTAGGCACATGTGCCACTAGCAGGAGCTGGTTTCTCTAATTCCAGCCTAACAAACATGGTTTTAAGCAGCGTTACTCTTAACAATGAGCTACCATTTACCTAAATTAAGAAATTAAGTCAAAAAAAAAAAAAAAAAAGCAACCTTTGGACCAAGATCTCCCAGACACAGAGGCTCTGCTGGCCTCAGTACAGTGACATAGATGTGCATCAGCCAGGGTGCTAGCCCCACAAATCAGATGTCTTGCATTTATTACTTGGCTATAGACTTTGTAAAGACAGTCCAGTTTAGATTATGATGAATTTGGGTGGTTCAGATGGCGTTAATGCAGACTGGCATCACTCTTTTGTATTTTGTTTGTGTCTGGGCTCAACAGCAATTCCCTGCATTTTACTAAATGAATCCTTTTTTCTATCCTGTTTTCATTATGAAACAATGAGCTCATTACTTAATGTCGCCAAAGTACTTCAACAGAGCCATCCTAACTCTGATGCAAATCTTAAAATTGCTTTTAAAAAAACCCTCTCTTCTCTGTGAAATGTGAAGCTTTTCCCTTTGCATTAGTGCTAACTGCTGAGAAACTTGTGTATGAACAAGAGCATGGTTGTTGTCCCGCTTCCCACCTGTCTGCCCAATGTCTGCACTGCTACAGTGCTATGCGGAAGAAGTTCCTCCAGGGTTATAGGTGGAGAAAAACAGCTGAGAAGAGTGGCGAGATTTTAAGAGCAACACGGATATTTGAATGTTGATTCCTATTTTTGAAAATAAGAGACTGAAATTGCTGGCATTAAAATTACAATAATCTATATGATTCTCTACATAAATATTGGGCCAAGCCACGTTGCTTTTGTCAAAAAGCTTGTCTTTTTTATTTGTCTAGTTCTAGTGGGAAGAGACCAAATGAATGCTGGGGAGAGCAAACTTACAATATCAAGGCATGTAAGACAACTTTTACACTATTAATGATAGGGACGCTTTGCCTTTGGGGGCGTCTGAATTGATATAATGTCTGGGGAGCCAGCACATGGTGTAACCACATAACTTTAGCCTCCTGAAGCCATTTCAGCATAAGGCGAGGTTGAGAATAAAGGGATGTAATCAGAAATGAAGAAATTTCACCATGTTCACTGATCTTTTGGGCATATGTTTGCTGGAGGGTCCCTGCCAGCACACTCGGCTTTGCTACGGTCACTGAAGGCTCTTCTAGATGAAGACGGCTTACCCCAACTTTGAAGCTGTAGCAAACGAAAGGCACTTAACAAATGCGCCTGCAACAAGAAAACTTCTGTACTTCTCTCCTTGTCATTCATTTTCAAATTGATAAGTTAAATACTGTACTCCAGCATAAACATTTCTCAGGGACAAAGTATAAACATTTCTAGTGGAGTGCACTTAATACAATTTTGTTTGCCAAGTGGCGCTGTCTCCTCCCCAGCCATGACTATGAGAGGGCTTTATTTAAATGGAGATATAAATTAATTGCACGCAGCACAACCTCTCATCCCAGCACTCTTCCGCATCCATACCATCGGACTATTGGAAGGAAAGGGCAGGTCGGAACTGCGGTAGCATTCTTGCTGAAATGCTGGCAGGACACCACTGCAGCCACTCTGGCTGCTCAGTCCCGAATCTCTCTTAGATAAATATATATTTTTTTCATTGGAAGAGATGTGACTGGATTTGCTTTAATTAGATGGATGCAGACGCAACCATATTAAGAGATCTTTACATTTGGCTTTACACTTTTCATAGTTTGCCATTTGCAATTGTAAAGGTGCCTGGTATCAGAGGTAGGTTTGAACTGATCTTTTCAGTATTGGGTTGCAACAACGGGGGGCAGTGGCATGTCCTACAAACATCCCTTGGGATACACTGAGGGCATCCCTGGCCACCAAACTGCCCTCCCACCCTTTTCCTGCGGGGATGCGTCTTACTACATGACCTTCTCCCTTTTTGTCATCCTGGAAAGATGTGAGCTGTTGCCAAGATGACTATTACTGCATGGCGTTTTGTAGGCCAACATTTTTATTCTGTTAAATGTTTCTGAGACCTGACCATGGTGTAGCCTCCTCGTTCCCAAGAGAAGGGCTAACGCAGTGTTTTGCCACTTGGCAACTTGGTGTGGAAGCTACCAAGTCTTGAAGAGCTGGATTAGATTAATATACATTGAATATTCTCATTCAAGAAAAGAAAGCCTAATTTTAGGCTTTGATTATAAGTCCATCTTCATAACGGCACAGCTAATTTCCTTTCAAAATTGGCAAAATTTATGTTGACAACATCTTAAACTGGTCCCAGCTACTGAGAAGTCTGAGCTTCCTAATATCTGTCCATCTCTCTGTCTTTTCTCTAGCTGAATTCCATAGTTTATGTGGAAATTGTGCAAAATCTGGTGAAACCTGGCTTACCTCAGATTCATTCTCAATTACATGTTTTGCTTATCACTGAAATATTTTGGAAGAAAATGAAGAGAAGTGACCTCCTTTCTGTGAATGGAAATCAATTCTGCCTGTAGACTAAAATTGATGTGTTTCTCAAAGAACTTTTTACTATCAAACCCACAGTCAGGTGCAGCATGCCACAATGAAGCCTTTCTTCCTAGGCTGCTGCCAAAGGAGAGAGGAGTTCTAAAGTCATTGACAGTATTGGGGTGGGTTTTTTGTTTACTGCGAGATCCTGAAATTCCTACGTGGATGATGTTGATAAAAAGGCTTCCTCCACAGCAATTTGATCGGCTCGTCATGACAGCCACAGGGAGGGAGGCTCAGGGCGGCCTGGTGGGATGGGGACTAGGCCAAGCACCGGAGGCTGCGGCCGGGCCCGGCCTACTCACGGCCATGCCTGGCGCCAGCTTCACTCTTCCCTGCGAGGCAATGCAATTTGTCAGGTCTGCAGGAGCAAACTTCTCCTCATAAAACATGCAGTAGTGATTTAGTGGTGCGAGAGGAGAGAGATACAGCCAGGGTCTGGCTGTGCATCAGAAAATGGCAGCTACCTCACATCTGACTATTGTGTTCTTTTAGATATTTTCTGTTTTGTTTCCTTCCTTTTTTTTTTTTTTTTAACCTTTAAGATTAAAAACCTGAAGAAGGCTCACAAAGTTTATGGCAGAGGTATACAAGAAGCAAATTAAAATTCCATAAATATATTTGCTGGCTAAAATTTATATATCCTGTATTCCTTGGGTATCTAATTAGAACCAGAAGAAAATAGCCCTGCAAAGGATACACATTTTGTTCAAATAATTTTTAAAAATTGAGCTAAATAATGGCCATTTTATACTGCACACAATATAATTGTTCTTCTCGTATCGGGGAGCAGTTATAAATTATCTAGTATCCCATTCAGTCCTGTTGCCATGCCGAGTACCAAACAATTGTGAATGTAGTTACTGGGCACGTAAATTCATGGCTTTCTGACAGCTATACCGTTATTGCTGCTCCTAACTAACCTTCTGCATAAAAAATGCAATCCCTAGGAAAGAACGAGCATTTATCCAAGTGCTGACATTGAAACATTCTGAATAACTCTTTGAATCATTTGTACTATTATGGGTAGAAAATGTAATTATTGTAATCAGCCTTGAGTCTGAGGCCACGTTGCTTCAAAAAAAAAAAAAAAAAAGAAAAGAAAAAAAAGAAAGAAAGAGAGAGGGGGAAACCAGATCTGAACAACGAAAATGAACCTTGATAATGGAGCAGCCTTGAATTCCACTTCATTTATCACACTAATGGATGTCAAGATGACCTCAATCAAACATTTTGTTTTCCAGTTTTAAGCAATAGAAAATCCTTTCTTTTTTTTTTTCTTAAAAAAAAAAAGTGAGTTATTTAAATTGTTCCTAGTAATTACATTAGAGTAGAAGGTCAAAGTCAATATGAAATAATATCCACCAACCTTTTGATGAGTCTAGTACAGGCTCTTTACTGACACAGTTCACATATCTCTATAATCCTAGTGCAAGCTTTACGCTTCTCCTTGCCTATTCCTTATATTTTTATATGTAAGTAGAAATCACATCTCTCGGTGATTTACTTATTTTCGTTTGGAGCCCAAGTAATATTTCATCTAACATTTTAAAGTAAAAGATCAGGTGGTTTAAATATTGTCTTCCTGACTAGCATGTTTCAGAACAGGATATAGCTGTGAAAAAGGTGCAAAAACAAGTAAAAAGAAGCTCATGCCAGCAGCACTTCATTAAAATGTCTTGATTCACCCCGGCCAATCTTGAGAACACTGCATGGGACTCTTAAGGTATTTCACTGAGATCTTGTGTAGGTACCCACGTACAACAGTATCTTCTGAGGTAGGTCCCAGGTAACACATTGTGAGTAAGGAACCTAGATCCAGATTTGAATATTTTGGTTCAGTTTTCTCTCTGTGACAGACAAAAACATCCATATACAAACACTTTTGCTCTCTGCAACTGGTAAAATAGTTGTAGCCAGGACTCAGATCTGACTCTGGTGGCTTTTCTTCTTCAAGTTAGTTCTGGACATTGAGTGAAGCAATGCATATCTACCCCTCATAAATGTGGGATATGAAGAAATGCTATTTCTTTGTCATTGTGAGGTATTTTCCAGAGTCTGGACCAGTATTACCTGTAACACTTGAAAGAGACTCTTGACAGATGTATTTTGACTTGTTTAACTTCATAGTACAGCATTTCTGTGACTCCACATTGGCTTAAGTCATTGAGGAACTTTTTCACAGGTTTCCAAACACAACTGTGAGCTATAGAAATAGGAATTGTTTAGAAGCTACTGATGAGTTATTTCATTGCACATCTGCAGATTGGTTATAAAGAAAAAGAAAAATAACCAAAAAATCATCAGTCTGAGGGGGAAACCAAGGAGGAACTCTGTGAGCATCCATGGGCTTTAATTTAGATTGAACACACCTATAGCTGTGGTAGATACAAGCTTGTCCTTCTTGCAGTCAGTCTCCTCTGTCTGTGGAGGAACAGGCGAGTGCAGCTTCACTTCCGTAGATGCTAAAGATTTTTTTTTGAGGGTCTCTTCGGGAGGAATTATTTATTATATACTCTTTATTAACTGTACTTCTAATACATAGCTGTTTGTGTATGTTTATGTGATGGTCAGAGAAAGAAGGTATATGCCCAAACAGAGTCACTGTTGGAAGCTACCCTTCTCAGTTTTGAGCCATAGTTGCTACAATAGATTATATAAATCCCAGGATTTCACACAAAAACTAGCCTTAAGCCCAGGTGTATGGATTTAAGAGATGTGTGTTCTCTTGCAGCATACAAATTGCATTTTTTCTGTCCTTTAATGCATAATTATTCCTCTTTTCTACTTTCGATAGGATAATGGTGTTCTCCGTTGAAATATTCCACTACACATTATAAGGATATCCCAAGTGTTACTTTTCGAGCATTAAAGAGTGCTTATGTCAGTTTCTTTGGACAGTAGTAGAAAAAATAAAACAGTTTATTTAAGACACAGCTTGGTTCTTTAGGTAAATATATGCTGCAGTAATGGATATGTAAGAAATCTGCAATGGACACCAACATAACAGCATCATGCGACTGACTGCTGTGGGTCATTGTTCACTACAGCGTGAAGCTCTTCAGAAAGTTTGCACAAAACAAACTTATTTGAAATTGTCAGAAATCATCCATACAGTAAAATAGCATCTTGTCTCTCTTTACCAATAATTCAGCATTTTGAAAAATGCTTTGCTTTCTCAGGATTCACCTGTGGAGACAAAAATGTGCTGAGGGAAAAAATTTGGTTCACGCAAGAGACTCTGCTGCAAGGAGGATGGAGCCTGGCAGAAAGCCCCTTGCCCTCCCCAGCTGGGCAGAAAGCAGTTTCATGGTGGAAAAGCCCCAGAACAAATAGGTAAGAGAGGAAAGATGCACAATATTTAAAAAGGTGTATAAAGAGAGGTGGGGAACAGACTTCAGTCTCTTTGCCGGGAATAATAGTGCACTTGTAGTCACCTCAGGCTAAAAGATAGACCAGTGAATCATAACAGGAATTTAAAAAAAGTGTGGACATTTTTAAGTTAAGCTTTTAAGAATAAATCTCTAGACTGTGACTTAAATCACCTGCCTCTTTCCCACTCCCTCCCACCCCAAGCACTAACTAAAGCGATTGGAAACATTTGGGTCTGGAAAAAAAGGGGAAAGCTATAAGTGCTTTTTCTTTCTTTTTTTTGCCAAATCATGCAGAAGATGCTGGCAGCTGCAAAGATTCAATTATACACAATGCAAAAAATAATTTAAAAAAATAATGGCACTTGAAAAAAAATTGCCTCTCCAGAAATTGCGTGGAACAATAAATCTGTTAATTAGCTAATTAATATTCAATTGGGGTCAGTGGGCTTAATAGAACCTTTTTCTGAGACCCAAGAAATTTTCAAATCACAATGTTAAGTCTGCCCACTTTCATTATCATCTAAGTGCAGGCAGCCCTTATCTCGCCGCCAGGCGCCCAGGAACAATGCGGCACCATTATCACCCTGGCGCAGTGGGTGCGGATACTACATGTGGATGTTGCAGGCTGTGAAGTAAAAATGCTTGAGCATTTAGGGTAATTGATATATGGTTTCTGCTGTATTGTTTAGGGCTGTTTGTTTGCTCTACTGGTATTTAAGGCAGCCGAGCATCAGAAGATTGATTTTCATTGGTTGCCATTTTTTTATTTATATTTTTTTTTACAAAGTCACTGACAAGCTGTCAGTGTGGAACCCTGACCAATAGGCTCCGCCAAGTCATCCTGATGGTGCAAGGTTTGCTTTGCAAGGCCACTGGCAGAGGTGGTGGGGCCACACGCTCCTCATGCCTTCATCTGGACTCACCACAGAAATGCTCGCCTGTTAGCCAGATATTTAAACCAACACCACTAAAAGAGACAAAATGCAAGACCTATGTCAGTAACAGCAGCAGCTCTTTTATTTATTTTCCAAGGATTGCAGTTTTCTTTCTGTAAGACCTGCTACCCATTTTGTCCTTTAATATCAAAGTATGGAACTGGGGGCTGTTGTGTTTGGGTCCTCCCATTCCCCCCACGTAAACAAAAATCTGTAGATTGCCACTCTTGGAGTCCACTGGATTTAAAACAGCTGCCCATGGTATTCCACATTTTATAAAATAGTTTGCGATCAAAATTACATGTTTTGTTTAGCTGGTAGTAAATCCTCCAAGTTAACTAAGAAAGGCCATCCAGGTCCAAGCTGTTTGACACAGACTCCTTAAATCATTGTCATGGGCCCCTGACACGTACTATACTCTTCTGATGATTAGATTGTAAGTGAAAAATACAGTCGGCATTAACACTACTGCACATGGATGTGACCTACGTGCCCGTCTGCTTCTTCATGGTGCTTCATCTCCACGCAGGGCTATAAACAACACCCAAAAGTGGAAAAGTTGCCTGAATACTTAGCAGTTGCCTAATTCAGCTGGTAAAAGTTCTTCCAAGGAGTTCTCCATGGAGGAGCAATTATTTCCTCCCTCTACATGGCTCCCTAAGCTGGTCTGTGAGAGAATCTTGGACAGCTGAAGAGCTGGGAAAGCGCTTTTCACTGAAAATGAAGCAGCACTTAAGTGACTTACAGGTGTTGGCTTTTTGTCGCTCCTCTGTCTAGCGCACCCCAAGGACATTTTCTTCCAGAACTGCTATAAGCATATGGGTGTCCCTCGGACAGGGACATTTTTGAAGGCGACTAAAGGATGTTTTATGGGGTTGGCTCTGTGAGCCATTCTAAAGCCGGGAACTGGATGCTTATATTTTTATTTTATTCTTTGCTGTGTTCCTTAGCTATTTTTTTCATCCCAATGTCATAGAGCTCATTTACTTTATTTTAGTGGCATGGGCAGGGTGGAAAATCCAATTTTTTTCTCCTTCAACTTTCTTGCAAGTCACTGGACTTGTGCATTTATTTTCTGCGTAGCCTATGTGCAATTCTTCTGATTAGATCCCAGCTGCCACCTCTCTACTGTAGCGCACGCGTACCCTGAACCTTAAAGCAAAATAAAAGCTGCAATTTCATAATTCCATAAATGAAAAGATGCTTCAAGTATTGGGAAACACTGAAAGAAATTCTGCAGTTTGAAGATACTTCAACTTAACTACTAATTGCAGAGGACCAGTGGGCGTAATTTTGGCACTATATTAGCTTTGCCACTCCATGAATAATTTGCATACAAAATGCTTTATTTTGGCAATCTATTAAAGAGCTATACAGTATTTGTGGCTTATCGCATTCACGCAGGAAGCAGGATCCTTGGCCATCTCGTTAAATTCTGTTGATGCATAACAATTTAAAGCATGGCACAAGCTGGTATGACATTTAAAGATGCCTTCACTTAATTATATTACACAAATATTGGGTTGTTTATCCTTGGGAATAAAGTCTTTTTGAAGTCAAAGTTGGCATGCGTATAAAGGAGTAAATTTTAACTGATCCCTCAAGTGGGCCTCCTAGCTGCAAATTGGGGTTCTTGCATTTTTAAAATTATTTGTGATAAGAAGCATTACACTTTGAATACAGCCACTGGAGTTTGTTTGGTACTCCCCCCACCCCCCTTCCTTTCCTATAATGGAAAATACGCTGTTTAGTAATAAATCATCACACAAAACTAGAGGGGTAAGTGTAGGTTGTGGGGAGAAATGGGACAAAAAATGCCATTTGTAGCGGAGCTTGTGGCTGCAAAAATTCCTCACTGTTATCTTCATGAAGAGGAAGAAGTCATATAACAGTATCTAGGGAATATCTGCATAGACCAGGGCAAATAAAGGTAAAAGAAAAATTGATGGGTTTTGTGGTTTTCCTTTTTTTTTTTTTTGGTTGTTTGTTTTTATCCACTAGAAGGACAATCAGCATGAAGCAAAAACTGGAGTTTGAGTTTCACTGTAAAAAATAAATAGAAAGGCTGCAAATCTAAAATTTACATTGTTCACTTCTAGTGGGGAGATTCAATTTTCTTCAGTGGTCAAAATAATTTTATACAGCCCATGCAGAGGCTGAAAGGGAAAAGACCAGGAATGGACTGGCCAGAGGGTTTCCATCCCATTGAAAGTCACATTCATGGAGATGGTAGATGAGGAAAATGAAACCATCTATTTCCTACTATTGGGAAGAAAGTCTGATCATTTTGCTCTGTAGATGATAGAGAGAACAGATCAAATTTTGGCTCATTGGACAGTTAAAGGGAAGATCAGTGTATAATAAAAACACTGGACTGGAGCATGAGCTTCTCCTGTTTCCTGCCCCAATTAGATCAGAAACAACAACAAAAAAATACAACCACAAAAACCAACAGATACCAATCCTATATAGCCTTACTTTGAAATAAACAGGATGACTAGGATGACCTCCAGGTATGGACTTAACAGGCCTTGTACATCAGTGGAGCTGTGTTAAGTGGCCTTGTGTCCTTTTCTGGCCTGTTTTCAAAGCACAACGGTGCGTAGGCCTAGGCTTCTATTTTAGAAGCAGTTGTGTGAAATACCTTTACGTTTGTTGGGTCGAGTAGTCAAAAACATTCAGTTCACTCGATTCTTGCATACGGTAGAGAAAGTATTTGGTATTTCATTCATACTGAAAACAGACATACAGAGTGAGCATTCACTAAGTGCAACTCCAAGTGCTTGTTTGCATAGTTAGAAATAATATTTTCCTCCTGGTTTAGCCAAGATATTCATTCTCATAATAAAATTACTTCATATCCCATTTCGTAGTATACTCACTCAGCTAGTTAGTCGTAGTTGTTGTTCATGTTTTTTTTTGTTTTTTTTTTTTAAGGCTGAGATATACGTTAATTTTAATCTTATAGTTTCTCTTATTCTGCTGTCTGCTGTAGATCTGCAACACCAGAGTTTTCATCAAACCTGCAGCAGTAACAATAGCTCCAAGATGTGGTTTATCTGGGAACTTCTTTGCTCCTAAAGTTCAAAAAAGAATAAAAGAAAGGCTGTCCCTAGAGTGGTGGCCTAATTTCCCTCTAACTTGTATTTCACAAAGCTGCATTGCTGCAAATAAATAACCCAAAAAGCACGTAGGCCAGTTGGAATTAGCACCACTGCACCGAAGGCAGGGCTGCTCCTTTCACTCAAGGAGAAGCTTGGGTCCTCCATCTACTTTTGGCTTCATTATTTTTCTTTCTCCCCATGTAATTAATTAACTAATCAGCTGATATGGAGTAATTTTATTTATCGTGGACTATTGATAAAATCAGTGTTAAATATATTAGCAATTAGGAAAGTAAGAGGAGGTTAGGAACCCTTATGTCCAATTAAGTACTATGATTTAAATTACTGTCCACCCGCTATCTTCTGTTTCAATCCATAAACTGTCCCTTATTGATGAGGGATGTGTATTGTCCTGGTAGTGCTGGAGAAACTACATTGTGGCTTGGAACATCTACCAGCACAGCGGGCCAGACCTGTGCATCTGGTGACAAGGCTTTGGTCCTCAGCGTGGTGTGGCACCTGCCTTTAACTGCTTGAGCCATTTCCAAGGACTGCATCGTAGGCGAATCATGCCCACTGATTTTTCTTCTTTTATTTTTTTAACGTTTTTAAGGAGCTGGACACTTAGCTAAATTTAAGGGTCTGCACCTAACAACTTGCTTGAGTAACTGCCTGAAAGTATGTACCTATTTTCAACTGTTTGTCTGCCTTACACACTATCAGAGAACTGATCAGCTACTGAAAGGTAAATGTACTAACATTTAGTTCTCCTAAGCAAAAAAAAAAAAAAAAAAAAAATATAATAGTAATAAAAGAAAAATAAAAAGAATTTGTAGAAACACTCTTAAGTATCAGAGAGAAAAATTCTGCTTAAAGTTCTGTTTTGCAGCAGTGTAATGAGGTCTCCCTCCCTGCAACAATTTCTGACACAGATTAAACAACATTCACACCTGCCCTGGTACATGGCATATTGCTGACTGTTTCTACTAAGTGCAGCCCTAATATCTGTATTATACTTTCTATTCATTGTGAGATGTGGTTGAATAAATTTTAGCTCCGTAATAAAAATCTCTAGGAGTTAATGGACCAGCAGAGGCTGCTGAGCTCCAAGTCCCACCAGCAATGCCAAGGGCTCCTGTGGAATTATTTGCAGGTGCAGACACTTGACAATGCCCGGGCTTTGCCAAATTCATGCAGCAACAACCAGAATAAAAAGTTTGGTGGGTGCCTTAGGATAACTGGGCAGGCAGCAAGGCCAGGGCTCTCCGTGCTGGGCAGCAGCACCAGTGGGTACCTGCCTGCAAGCAGGGCAAAAGCCTCATCACTTTGCTCCCACCACCCTGAAAAGCAGGCTCTCTGAAACCCTAATAATCTGTTTTGCAGCCTGAGGGCACAGCATGGATGACTGGGGAACACGAGGAAAAGCTGCAGAATAAGTTTGTACTCATTAATGACCTTTTTTTTTTTTTTTAAAGAAAAAAACATGATGTAAAATTTGGATCAGCAGCACATTGTGAGCTGAAGGACAGCTGGGTCAGGAGCTGCGTGGGGCCGGTAGGAGGACATGCATGACTTTTGGGGGGTTGGCTACGTAGGGAAGAAAAGCGTGGCACAAACTGGTTTTCTTTCTTGGCTCAATCAACACCTGCTTCGTGCCTGAGTCCCCCACCCAACAAACTCAGGTTTATTCATGTCTTCTCTGAATCTGCTCTCACACTGTTTAGGGGATTTTCAATTTCAGTGGATGATGCCTGATTTGAAGGTAGAATTTGGGCCTTTGGGCTAATTTTATTTAATCTTACAGGATCTCTTGAGATATTTTTAATGGGAACTCTGTATTAACTGTCCCCACAGCAGCACTTCCAAAGATTATTTAATCTTGAATGTCTTTTCAGTATTTTTCATTGAAGATCATGAGCCATGCTTTCTACCCAAGCCCTTGATTCTCCCTTCATCCATATGCTGCCGTGGCTACGGTGCTTCTCTTTGAAGCTGTCTCCTACTCTTACAGTTTGACAGTGGGACTTTCTACAGCAGCACATACTCGTCAATCCTTTCCTTATCAGCAGGGAGCATCAGCCGGAGCAGTACTGCTGTGCCCAGAGGCCTCAGCCAAGCTCTAAACATATAAAATGGGATCCACAACTGAAGTCCTGATGGAAGACTTCAATGGAGGAGCCCAATCAAGCAAGAAAAACGGCGCGGAGAGGTTGAATAACTTAAGTAAGGACACATGGAAAGTAACTGCCCCAGAAGCAAGTGCTCCGTGAGCTTGGTGGATATTCTCCTCTTTGATCTTCCTGATTTGTGTCGATTACTGCTAGTTGGTGCCACAGAGCTGCACGGGGAGGTGTGCTGCATGGAGCTGGGCCATCCACACATTCCTTGCATGAGGAGAATCGCATTTGAATAACATACTACAGCAGGCTGCACTTGAGCTTACGTGGGATGGGCACATCTCTTCAAAGGCATAGGGCTTGACTTCTGAAACATATTTTCATGGTAAAGAATGACTATTAAGATGCTAATAATCTTATTCTTATAGATTGCTTCAAGCTTCATCTTTTTTTTCTTTCTTTTTTCTTTTTTTTTTTTTTCTCTCTTTTTTTTTTTCCTTTAGGGGAAATGGTTTCAATGGGATCTTGTTGGAGTTGTATGATCTGTGCATTTGCACGCTGCCACGTTTTTTCATGATAAGTATTTTCCTCCTGATACTTGGCTGCTCCTCATGTTGTGCTCCTTTTTCCTGTTTCTGATGCCTCACACCTCACCTGTACCTGGCCTGTCCAGTTATCACACTGAGATGTGCTCTGGTATTAGCTTGCTGTTGCTCACATGTATAGAGTTACATCTCTGAACAAGAAGAATGTGTAATTGATGCAAACAGTATAGGTTTTGTCCTGTTGCGTACATTTCCCTGGTGTTGAAATCAGTAGGATGGCACAGGTGAGGGCTTTGCAGGTGCAAATGAGAACAGCTTTTGGCCCACTGTATACTCCAGCTGTGTTGACAAAATGCATGAAGGTTTCTCAGCACAGTTTCCACTGCTGAAGCACTTGGAAGAAATACAACTTTCCCTCTGTGCTCACCTGCTCTGGGCAGAGCTGTTGTTCCAGGCTCTGCGCTCTTCCTGGTTTCCACCTCTGTTGACCAGCCACTTATATTATGTTACCACTGACAATGAAATAAGGATCTAATCTGAATCTCATTGATGCTAATGAACACTTTTATTTTCACTTCAAAAGGCGCTGCTGGATCAAGCAGCAAATTATTTTCCTCCAGGGTATTTAAATCTTGATTGTCCCCAACAAAATTAGAATCTTGAAGGTCCAATGAGCAGTATATAACTTTTGCCCTGTTGCAAGGGAAATGTGGAGGCTAACACTGATGAAACAAGGTGATTCTTTCCTTCTGCTGGCTATTTGACAGTTGTGACAATTTGCCTTCTGTCATGAATTCCTACTAGCAACTCAGCTGTTGGTATGGAGGGCAGGGTCAGCAGTAAAATCTTTCAGAGCTTCAAAAAAAAAATCCACAAGGTGTTTCTGTAAAGCATGCATTTCTGGCCTACTTGAATCCAGCTGTGTGACTTTCAGGTCAGGAAGAGGAATTATAATACAATCTTCACTAACTTTTGATTCTCCACAAAAGATCTTAACAAAATTGGATGAGTTTTATGTGAATATGTTAGCAGGGTGTAGAATAACTCTTTGCTTGCCTTCTTCTCACTGAACTGGTAGGTAGCCTTTCTAGTGTGAATAGACTTTTTTTTTTTTTTTCAGTGAAAGACTTACAAAAATATAATAAATGAATGGAAAGAGAAGCACAGGAAGTTCTGCATCTTTTCATTGATCTGTTATTTTTAGTAAATCACATGTAATCATAACACAAAATCCTTGAAATACGATGTAATGAAAATAATCAGAAATCAAGCTCAACCTGAAAATTAAAGGCATCAGCTTGCATAGTTCATGAAAGCATGCATCTATTTTAGATGGTCTGGTTAGCATAGTGCAATCTATTTAGCAATGTAGTTAGCATACCGCTGCATCTGGTGCAGTGCTGTGTTCCTTATTAATTTTCAATACATCTATTTGCCTGTTTTATTCTTCAGATCTTGTGGGCGCTGCCAGATGTGCTATGCCATTTCCTTGGATTGAAGTCAGTGTTTAATATCTACTTACTTGCCACTGCAACCCTTGCAACACCTGTGACTCCCCCAGGTAGGGGCATAGGAGGTTGATGTTAGGAGGGCAGTTCAACATCCAGTGTGAACACGTGTAGCAAAAAATAATTATAGCATACATTATATGTGATAGAAATGAGTTACTGCCTAATTATGTCTCCTGTATCCATTCAGATAAATTAACGTTTGTTGTGAGCCCTTGGGAAACCAGACGCACTTTAAAGTTGTAATGAGTGCTATCATTATTGCTTTTGACAGTCATTGAAGTATAATTATCTGATCATCTATTTAAGAAAAAAAATCAAAACTTGTTATATATGTGTTCTGAGCTGGCAAATTACAGAACACTCACCTTAGGAGCGCAACTACTCTGCTATTTTCTGTAGTGGCACTGCCATCTTCTGGAAAAAATGAAGTTGTGCTTCCAAATTTTTCACCTTGAGATGAAAAACTTTTCTAGAGCAAGAGGTTAAGTACAAAAGCCAACAACCCCTTAGATGCAGGGAGTTAAGAGTTGCTGAAATATTGGGTTTTAATGTTAGAAATGGCTGCATGGCTGTTTTCCACGGATTTTGCTGAGGAACAAAAACATATGTGATGTTTAGAGTATTGTTGGCTATTCCCATCAAAAGGAGGTGGTGAAACCAGCTGGGTGCTCCAATGGTCTGGTGTTTCTTCACAGAACATGAGTTCCCTAAACACATCATGAATTGCACACCAAGAAATGGTGCAGTATTACTTGCCTAGCAGTCAGTAACGCAGAAACAGCTACTTGTGGATTACGGGGTTTTAGCAGTAAAGAGGTTTGCATTGTAGTTTTCATCTGGAAGGAGATTGCATTGCAATTTTGTCTGCTTCCTTGGCCTTTCCTGAGCAACCCATGATAATTAGTGTTGACTGTCCCACCATTTTACTAAGAAAGGCTGCCGGAGGACCTCCCCAAGGCCAAGCACACCTCCCGTGTCTCTAGGCACTGCTTCAGCTCTGGTACTCTTTTTTTTTTTGTGCGTATGATAAATGCAAGAGATGCAGAGATGCCCAGTCCAGTCTGTTCACTCCTTGCTGTCCGCAGTATCAAACTGCTTTCTGAAATAATCCTGCGCATGGTAGGATTGTGGAAAATGGCACCCAGTCTCTTTGACTGTGGCAGAAGGAAAGTAAAAATCATGCACAAAGGCCCTTCTGGTCTTGTGAGGATTTTCCTTTTTACCAGAGACACTTAATTCCCACTGCACAATTTTTACGTTACACTTAACTGAAGCTTTTTTGTAGACCTGCTAAAAATTTTTGTAACTTCAGACTGTCTTTCCTTTTCAAAATCACGAAGCAGTCTCAGGATTCTGTTTTCTTTTTTTAAAAGTTCAGCAAAACCAGTTGACACTTGTACCAATATCTACAGGGTATTTTTTCCCAGTCTACAAGAACTCTTCTTCATTTTCAAGTTTTTTCTTACAAAACTCTTCCTGTGGTAATATCAGATATGTACATGCCAAGGTCAGTTACTTCGCAGTCTCTTCCTGCAACCTGTACGCCTGAAGGATAAGGAACATCTGTATCTCTGCAAGTAGATGAGGCAACAGACTTTTTTTTTTTTTTCCATCTTCTTCTGAACATATTTATTCCCTTCAGAAGCCAATGCTTTTCTCTCATGCTTAGGACAATGTTTGATATTAGTTTCCCAATAAGCCTGCCTGGATCAAAATCAGCAATGCAGAGTTCTTGCCCACGACAGATGGCAAAACCAAACTGTTTCTGTTTTTCTAAGTATTCACACAGGCTCTGCCAAGATTTCTTAGTCATGAGCTACTGCGAGAAACATAGCTTGAACCAACCTCGTAAATAGAGCCAGGAATTCCTACAAAAGTTCTAAAATTCACTTTCAGAGAACTCAGATTTTCCTAGCAAGCCATTATCCTCTCCTTTTTTCTGTATTCAGAAGACACTGGTGGCCCCACAGCAAAAACGCTAACTAGAAGGATCTTTAGCTCCGAAACTGTGACAGTTCATGCTGCTGACCATTACAACAGCTTCCTTTTCTCTCTCCAAAGCATTTCTGAAGTACTGCCAATCCTAGAAATGTGTTTTCTGTAATAGCAACAGAATCCAATCAAAGTCAAATTTCCGTGAGTCTCAGGTACAGGCTGCTTACCTATTAATTTACTTTTTTTGGCACTAAAAGTTTTCCCTGTTGAATGGATCAATGTTGCCTTCATGTTTAGTTCCAATTCGGGAGCTTTAAGCTTAGTGAAGGCTATCAGACAGTATTATTATTTCTTGAACCAATGCTCTATCTTGCACAAAGATAACACTTTGATAAAACAAAATTATGGCACATGGCATCTTTTTCAAAATTAAATTTGTTGATAGAGCAAACTTTTTTAAGAAGCTGAAAGCTTCAGTTCTAGACCACCACTAGTTTTCAAATCAAGCTAGAGGTTTTCCTGAATACTTTTGATACTGTTTTGAACTTTTTTTCACTCAATGCACTCTCAATACCTATCTCCAATTGAAATGTGTTTTTTTTTTCATTACTGCTAACTTCTCTCCAAATTAATGATTTTTCTTTAACGCATAAATTGCATTGAGTTGTCTTAGCAGCCTCTTTTCTATCACATATACATATATAGAGAGATTAATGCTGAAATACATTGCAGATGGTTATCCTTCTTTGTAAACAATGTTTAGTTCCTCAGTGAAATATCTGTCTTCAGTCATGAAGACACACCAGCCTGTGAGGGACACACTCTGCTGGCAAGCTGAGCCTACAAAACAGCTGATTGATTTTCTTAGAAGCTCTTTCTCTCTTTCCTGGCTTCCAGTAATGCTTTTTCCTGGAAGCAAAGACCCTGAAAGGTGTGGCAGCTTTATAATGGACCTGCTTGCAGATACAGCAGCCTGAAGTTGTGTTCTCCAACTTGTCTCCAACGGTGGTAGTTGTGCTCTGGTTAGTTCAGCCTGGTGGCTGGATCAAACCATATGTCAAGAGCTCGCGCTAATCAGGTGACAAAGTACCTCTGCTGGCAGTGCCATCTCTGCGACATCACCAGAAGGGTCAGACATGCTTGCTCTCAGGAATTACCTTTTCTGTTATTTTGCCAGATTGTCATTTGTTGAGCTTGTTGAGGAATTTCCATTTCCATTCCTTTCTCTATTTTTTGTTGTTTTTGTTTTTGATTGCTATTATTATTATTATTATCTCTTTTAACCCATCATTCAGTTGGTTTTCTGGATTTTCAGAGATCCAGAAAGCAAAACTTTGATTCTCAACTGGCTAATAATACTGGTATTATCTTTTCCACTTCCTGAGTAAATTAATATGCTCCATGTTGGTGGCATTCATCTAAGTCAGTATTCACGTCTAGAGGGTGCCCATCTATCTCTGGGCAAGGCACCCTGTGCACCCTTTATCATCAAGGGGAGAAAATATGGTATGATCCATCATGTCTGAAAGCAGATTTCTACCTATTATCAGATGAATTACACCTTAAAAGTACCTATTTCCCACAACACAACAAAAACGTGTCCCAGATGTAAACATCTATGTCACAGGTATCTGAAACTAGCAACATTAATCTACTTCTCCAGTCTTACATGACCCCTAGCTTTTCCATTGTTTTGTTCTCTTTGACTTCCCATTCAACAGCATGAGAAGACAATGCTTTTGAATTTACATGTACCCCAAGCATGCCGTGGGCCGTCCAGGTGCACCCACTGAAGACAGGGGAGCTCATTACATATGAGATTGTGCCTATGGCCACCTAAAGAAGCAGTTTTTGTGAGGTTGTCACTGTCTGCTATACTGCATCTTTCCTAAGGGAGGCTTTTAGTAGGCAGTATTATAAGTACTCCTTAAAATTAACTCTATCTGAGCCACAATGAAATCAAGACACAGAATGCAGAACTTTTATTTATAAGTAAAGTGAAAGTTTTGCCCGGCAATGGACAAAATTACCATCTAACGAGCTCTAAAGGTGGCAGGCATGTAGTAAAGAGGCCATGTTCTCTGGTTCCTACTGTACTAAATGCATCCTCTAGCTGAAAGAAAACAGTGATTATCAGAAAGTCAATTGTCATTCTGCCTCTTTAGAAAAATTCCCATTAAAGATAAAGCCAATTTTAATTAGATTAAGTATCCAATTACTGTAATTACATTTTTAAAAAATTCACATCATGAGGATGACCCTTTTTAAAAGGGTTACAAGAATAATTAGTGTATTCATATTAACCAAAATGTATTGGATAATATTTATACCCAGAAGGCAAAGTACATTACACATATTTCACCTTTGGGGAAAGCTTGCAAATGTTTTGGCAGTGGTATGAATATTTATAGGCAAGAGCGTGCTTTAGCAAGATTATATGAGAAAGCATTTATATGCTCACAAATTTTTACCCAAGGGTAAAGTATACATAAAATGTAGTGCAGAGATTATGGATATGCAAAGTACGATTTAAGCGGGGAATTTATATCAGTTTGTTTAATTAATTCGAGCAGAAGACTACTTCCTTTATATTTTTTGTGACAGGACGGCCCAAAGAATTCAAGTTTGAGCTTTCTTTCTGCTGATTAATGACAGCAAGAAGGATGCAGAGAAAGGGTCTTCCCTCTGTAAGGCGTCACCTGGACTACAGGTTAAGCCATCCCCTTTAACGTGTTCCTGATCACAAGGGTTGATGATTAAGGTGGAAGCCATTTCATCTGTCACCTTGTGAGACTATAAATGCATAAATGCCTCTAGTTTTAGCCACTCCTCATTTAAGGGCCACTTTTGAGCCACTCCTCATTTAGGGGCAAACCCTTCAGTTCTCGGCATGTGAAAGATTTGGAGGTATGCCGAAAGGGTTTGCTCATGCAACAAAGACAAGACACCACAGCCTTGCTCCTGGCTACCTGGGAAGCACCAATACTGCCACAGAAGGCACATAGGATGTGAGCCATTTTTCACCACTTAGAATCATAAAATCATTAAGGTTGGAAAAGACCTCCAAGAACATCTAGTCCAACCATCACCTACAGCCAATATCCCACTAGACTGTGTCCCTTAGCACCATGTCCAACCTTTCCTTAAGCACCCCCAGGGATGGTGATGCTACTACTTCCCTGGGCAACCAATTCCAATGCCTGACTACTCTTTCTGAGAAAAAAATTATCTTAATTTCCAACCTAAACCTCCCCTGGCGCAACTTGAGGCCATTCCCTCTAGTCCTATCACTAGTTATCTGTGAGAAGAGGCCAACCCCCAGCTCCCCACACCTTCCTTTCAGGTAGTTGTAGAGAGCAATAAGGCCTTCCCTTCCCCAGACTAAACAACCCCATTTCCCACAGCTGCTCCTCCTAGGACTTGTTCCAGGCCTATCACCAGCTTCGTAGCCCTTCTCTGGACATACTCCTTCTTGGAGTGAGGGGCCCAAAACTGAACACAGTACTCAAGGTGCAGCCTTGGCAGAGCAGAGTACAGGGGGACGATCACCTCCCTGGCCCTGCTGGCTACACTACTTCTTCTGCTACTACACTTCTTCTGTTTAAGTTTTTCCCAAGAGCTCCTTGCTCATCCACACAGGCCTCCTGCCCCCCTTGCTCAACTTCTTCCTCTGAGGGATGCACCGATCCTGAGCTTGGAGGAAGTGGTGCTTGAATATTAGCCAACTCTCCTGGTCCCCCTGAAGGCATGGCACTGACAGTGCACTGCAAAAGTCTACCAGCTACACTCTCGAGCCGTGCACAAAAATCTTCTCTTCAGACTAGTGAGTGCAACATACCATGAAGGTCTTCCCAGCAAACAGTGCAGGTGTAGCATAACTTAATTTTTGTTCGCTTCACAGTGAACCTGCAGATTTGGGAATTACCCGGGTATCAGAGTCTTCCTCAGAAAAAAGCTCCTAGGCTTTCTGTTGGTGTTTGGATTTACCTAAGATGGTAGCATTTGGACTTTACTACTACGATACTCTGCAATGAGAAGCAAGCACATAAACACCTTCCAAAGCTAGGTGAGAGAGGCAGTGACGGCACATATTTTGGCAAGGGCTAGATATATGAGGAGGCTTTTAAGTAATTTGTTAGTTTGATTAAGAAACTGGTTCCTAATTTACATTTATATCAAGGATTGTTCATTTTTACAGCAATTTATATGTGTCCACTCAAGAATGAGTTTAAAAAGGCTTAAAATGATTCATTCATCTTCTTTCACATTAATTTTCCCATGATAAGGAGAAACTGGGAGAGGTGGTAAGCATGGTATAACAAAGAGATAGTAGATAAGTGGAAGAATATCGGGGTAAAATAAATAAGGAGAAAATGAAATTCTTTTCTAATGCTCCTTTACAGAAATCCAAAATAAATCATTTTTAGGAGATTGTTATCAATACCTGCTGAATACCTATTATACTACCTAGAAAGTATTTTGCTATGTACGTGTTGTTTCTGAACACTGTAAAGTCTGTGTTTATATCAATTTGGAACTATAAATCAAACCACATATTTATTTATGTATGCAGACATCATTCTGTGAAAACATTACTTTCTATGTGATGGCAAACAAAACTCAAGGCAACCCAAACACCGCAAAGTCCGCTTCATAAGGCTGGCCTTTTTGAGGACTGTGTGAACAATCAGCGCCTTTGTATACTTGCATTCAGGTCAGAACACATTTATGGTATTTTACTTAAGCAGAAGGTAAAATTATCTAAAACATCCCCTTGATCTTCTTTGTGAGGTCCTGTTTTTATAGGTGTTTTTTTGTCTGTTTGTTTGTTTATTTTTGTATGAGTACAGTTTGACTCCACGGCAACCTAAATCAGAAGGATTTCACCTGCGACTTCCACAAAGGACAGGACCCATGCCCCAGTCTTTCACTGCAGGAACTCTATGTTTGGCTGGAGAAGAAAAATGGGCTTTATGAAGTCCTTTATTTTTTACTTTTTATTCCTCCTCCCCCCCCCACATATCTCTTGATGACTGAATACCTCACAAAGAGTCACTAATTTATGCTGTCTCTACATACAATCCCAGAATCAAATTTCTTGCTTTGCCTTTGAGATTCTGTTGGCTTCTTGAGGGGCCATGGACCGGCTGCCATACTGGCCTTAGAAAGCTGGTGATTACATGTGGAAAGTTAGTTTTCAAGCATTGTTTTCTCTATTATTCCTTGGTTTTGAATGGCATGGGGAAAACACTCGGAAACAGCTGTAAGTGTTTCCTTCTTCCAGTGACCTTCCTAGGAACAAGGCAGGGCAATCTACTTCATCCAGACCTCATCACCGAAGAAGCCTCAAAATATCATTGTTTTGAATCGACTGCCTTGACAACACTCACAGCATTTCTATGGTGAAATCACTTTTTGAGGCCTAAAAGACTACAGTGATGCTGCTGCTCTCTTAGTTATTCTCTGTCCTTTTTGTGCTTCCCAGGAGTTAAAATGGAAACAGAAGCGATCCACGAGTGCTTTGACAGGCCAGTTGTGTTCTTCCTGGTGGTAACCAGAGAACAATGACATATTTTTATCACAGATCAAGTGAATTATTTGTTTTTAGTGGATTCAACCACATTTCTGGTCAGGGTGAGGCTCCTTTTGATGCTCCTACCTGCTAACTTTGCCACGTTGGGCATCAAGAGCTGGTGGAAAGTTTAGGAGAGAGACATAATTGGACACCGAACTGATGGTACCCACAACTCTTATTTTCGGGAGCAGCAGTGAGGAGTGCCAGAAGTACTCCCGTGAGGAACCCGAGAGCTGGTGAACGACTGATGGGCGAAGGAACTGTGGAAGGAGACAGTCCAGCCAGGTTAATCCGATAATGGCTAGTGGGAACATGGCCAAGGGCTGCCACGTCCCTAGGGCTGAGGTATTCAATAAGAACAATTACTGGAATCGTCAGTCCAGTTCCAGCTGTCCAGACAGTGGATATCTTTTCTGTAGTAATTTAAGAGTCTGTGGTATTCTGCTGCTGTAGTAGTCTGCAGTGCTAGTCAAAGTAATTCTTTTCCCAGCTCAAGTCTAATTAGGGGGAACTCTTGTGTAAAGTGAGTTAAATTCGGTAGTCACAGCCCAGGCTCCATGGAAAATAGTCTAATTTAACTACAGTAATATACTGTAATATAAATATAATGGAAATACAAAACCATATAATTTAATTTGACATGACTGGCAGTTTTTTGCTAAAGTCGGTAAAAATGAATGAGTACAAACAATGAACTTCCGTCTTTGCTTTGATCTTTTATTTTTGGTACAGTGGGAAGGTGGTTTCAGGATGACTTTGTGCAGTAGCGACCTAAACAAATGCATTGACAATATGCAAATTCCAAGCTCTCTCCTGAAACTGTAATTTTTAAATTTCAGAAGATAGTTGTAGTACACTGAAGTAATTTAAAATACATTCTGGACTTTCCCACATCCATCCGTTGTGCTCCAAGGCAGACGATCCCATCTGGGGAACCCAAGCTGGTCAGGGCCTAGAAAAGCTTTTTCTGCTAAGTTTTTTTCCAACCCTACGAGCCCAACAGCCCTCACAACAGCAGCAGCCCTCCTGCAGGTGCAGGGGCACCCATTTACAGGCTGTTAGGGCAGGGGTCACCGCTCTGCTGGGACCTACACCTGCTCTGAGCTCGGTGAGACGCCACAGAGGGCTGCAGGCTCCTTCCTGCCTTCACTACCACCAGCACAGGCGCTACAAAAAAACCTTCGGGGGAGGAAAAAAAGGGCAGTGTAGATTTATTTTACGTATTTTATTTTTTTTTTTTCCGTGGTAAGTCTGTAGTGCTACAGTGCAGGGTGGACACTGTGACAGGCTCATGACGGCCCAGAGGACCCCCCGCAGCCCCGCCGCTCCCCTCAGGGGCTCGGTGGCTCCCCTCAGCTTCCCGCCCAGCGCACGCGCGCCGCCGGCGCCTGCGCGGCGCCCCGTGGCCGCGTCACGGCTCGGGGGCGGTGGGGCCGCCATGGCGCCCTCGGCGTGCGGGCGGGTGGCGGCCGTGTCCTGCCTGGTGCTCTGCGCCTCCCTGCTGCTGCCGCGGGCCTTCGTGTCGCGGGGCGGCGGGAGGACGGAGCCCGGGGCCGCGCCGCCCGAGGGTAAGAGCCCGCTGCGGGCCGCCGAGGAGAGGACGGGTCTCCCGGCGCTGCCGGGGCGCTGCGGGGCGGTCCCGCCGCCTGCTGGGGGAGCCGAGCGGGGCTGCGCCGCCCCGGGCCCCGCGCAGCTCGGCAGGCGCTCGGTGGTTTGTGCCTCTCACCTTCCCCCGGGTGCGCTCGGCCCTTTGCTTTCACAGAATGTGATTTTCGGTGTTGCAGATCGCGTTTTGTTTCCCCCCTGTAAGTGGGCTGCCAGAGTTAGAGAAAACGTACGTTTTCATGCCGCATTTTCTTTGTCGTGACACGTCACTTTTTGTTTGAAAGCTTCATTGTTTTGTTGTTTTCTGTATGGAGTGATGCTGGCATTTCATAAGAAATAAAAGTTCATTTAAATCATCCTCATTGTTTAGTTTCCTAACCCAGTATCCCAAACATGGTTTCCATGCGCCATACTCATGCAGTCAACGTGCTACATGCTGCCCCCCGACAGGTCCTGGTCTTGCAGTCCTTCGAGCCTCGTCCTTGCTGCCTGTCCTCCTGCTCTGCATGGCCTGAGTTCTGGAGGCGTCAGGTATTCAAAATCTTCTGAAAAAGAAGTGAGCAAAGAACTACCAGCAGTTTAAAAAGTACTTCTAATCTTAGCCGTCATAAATAGATGTCACGCGTTTTGTAAAACTATTACGTCGGTAGTTTACAAAGAACCTTACAGATGATAGCACTAGATTTGCAGTCAGTTTGCATTGTTACGAAGAATAAAGTGGGGTCGCTCTTACAGGGAAAGTACATGAGTGGTCAGACAGCTCCTTTGCCCAGCTGGGAATTGTGCAGTGCACGCTTTAGCTGCTTGCGGGTGTCCTTACTTGAAGAAAATTGAGATGGTCCTATTTTGGGTAGTTTGCATGCTTTCCTTCTTAACCTCCACCTGCAAAAATTAATGAAAATGTTCAAAACTTTTGACTCTGGCCATTAAAAACAGCTGTGTGGTGATACAAAGTAAGGATTCCAAAATTATCATTCTTCCTGACCTTTTTTGAGTAGGTTTCTAAAGTTGTGGTTTCTAGGAACATAGCTAGAGCAATTTTGTAAATGTCAGTGAAAGAGGAGGAATGCACGATGTTTGTCCAGCTCATTCTAATGTTACACTGCCAGATTCAGAAGTATTTATTTATAAAAAAGATTCAGAACAGAAAAATACAAATGACTACATGTGGAAAATAAATCTAAAATATGGGTCTAGTCATAGTTTTTAATAGAAATAGAGAGTGATCTCAACAATGAACTGAATGTGAATTTGTAGTGTTATAAAAAGGACAAATTATTTGGGAAATTAGAAGATGTTAAAGAAAAACAGCAGTGTGACAGTGTCTTGAAAAAAAATAAATTAACTGTCAAGAAAACATTTCTTTAGAGATTATTCTAAACTATCATACCAAACACGTAGGCTATACAAGAATATCTAGAGGGCAGATACTTCTAGTTTAGAGAAGATAATTAAGATGGTGGAGTCCGTGTGTCTTTCCATCTGTTCCCACTTCTAGCCTGAGAACCCTTTACCCAAGTCATCTCTTTTGACAGAAGGAAAATAAAAGTTTTATGAAAATAGGCTGCTGAGAAGGGCGAAAGGTTCTTTTTTTTTTTTTTTTTTTTGTAGCCCAAGAAATGAGGCTTCAGTTTGAACACCTTGCCATTGCTGGTTGCCAGAGAGGGAGATCTCACATGTCCTGCTTAGCATGAGCTTTGCTTAGAGCCTGTGTTTTTAAATAAAGTCCAGCAGAGCACAGGAGAAAAATGTACAAAACTCTTGAGTTTTGGTTTTCATAGCAGCTTTTTCAATTTGAATTCCCATGACAGTCTGAAAAAGAGGTTGCTTTTTCATTCACTCTGATGAAAATTCTATCCAAAAAAAAATTTAAATGGCACCTGGGCATCCCACACACAGGAATCAAAGTACGGTTTGACACTGTACTGTTGCAGAAGAGTTGAGACAACGTTTGGGAGGAGAGCACCACGGCGGTGCCTTTCAAAGCCGAATGGACATTTCGGGGAGCTGCTTGTATGCAGCAGCCTTCCTCTTCCCACAGAACTGCACACGTGCTGCTGGAGCACTCGCTGTCAGGGCTAGGGAGCAGCTTGTGCAGCACAGAAGCACCTGACACGTGCCCGTCTGTGGTCACACGAAAGTGTCGCTTGATTTTTTCAATGAAGGGTGTGCCACTCTCTCCATTTGGGAGTGGTTTGTTCCTTCCCTGGAAGTGCAGAATCTGGACAAACATCTCCTACCAGTGTGTTAGGGTATTAGTGTTGTGTTTTTTTTTTTTTAATAGCACCAGTTAGGCTGTTTATTGGACGGTGGCATCCGCATCTCTGCACATTTCCATTTATAGACCATGTATTCAACAGCTGTTCTGCACATATGACTTGCCTGTGCTATCAATTTCCTCTACTGTTCGCATGGGTTCAACAGGGAAGGTTTAGCACCAGAACCCATGAAACTCCACTTTAACATTATTTGGATAACGAAATGACTAGTGTGTGTCCCCTTGGCCTGATTATTTTTAGTTGAATTGAATCTTTTAAAGCAGAAATGAGGCCTCATGAAAAATGAGAAAACTGATCCCTTTAAATACAGTTTCACCTTTGTCAGTTATTTTCTGTGCTCTTTCCTTTCTTTTTAATTGATAAAGAATGGTTGCACGAATGTAAAATGCTTTACAAAGGCTTACATGACATTCCTACTGTAGCAATGGGACTTTCTTGTAAATAAGATGCTCTTATTTCCATCACAGGCCTTGAATAATTCACTAAATTAAAATGCTCAATAACAGCTTCCTCAAAGTTAAGTCTGAGCTAGCCTGAGAGCATTTTTGGTCGGAGGGGCATACCTGCTCAGTTTCATTAAAGCCTACAGCAGTCAAAAAATCGATGTCATCACCTACAAGAAAAATGTTTTAATAGCAGGCCTTCACAAGTTATTGATATAACTTCCTAATATGTTTACTGTAATTTTCTGTGCTTGGGAATTTAGCTATGATGGTGTTTCCTAGCAAGAGCAAATGTTAATTTTATCTAATTTTCTGTTGTCTTGCTTCCAATAAAGGTACCTGCAGCCGGGTGCTTCCAGAGGTTAAGCTAGTTATTTTCTGTGTGGTTCCAAATCTGGTTTCTGTTTTCCTGGCAGGGGCGGCCGCTCGGCAGCCAGCCTGGGGCAGCGTGGCCGAGGGCTCACTTCTGTCCCCTTATGGTGCAGGGGACTGTGGGTGCACGCCCCAGCTGGGCAGGGAGGTGGAGAGCAGGATGTCGAGTACACAGGGCAGTAACAGTGAATTTCGGAGAAAAATTGGTGAACTGGTGGCAGCGAGAAGATACAATAACTGTGTGAGCTTTAGTGACATTCTGCCGCCTTTGTGTTGAATGAAGCAGTCCGTAGCACCATGTCTGGCTCTTTGCATCTGTTTACGCTCACTCTTTTTTTTTTTTTTTAATTCCCTCTGTGTCTCTCAAGGCTAGACATCCTTTTTGCCTCTAAAATGTTGAAAACAGCATGATGCACGCTGTATTACATCTCCTCTCTGGTATTGCTTTACCCAACAGTTTTTGGGGGCCACTGCCTTTCTTCATCTTATATTACTAGGTAAAATCAGATCTATGCTAATTTTTACATCAATAGCTGAAAATCTGTACTGGGCTAGCACTGCAGTCATGTATCAGTACTCCACCTGGGTTCATGCATTAACATATCTTTGCATCATAGTGAAAAAAAAAAAGGCCGTTGTGGTGATTTTTTTGAGCAGAGAACCAGAAGTAAGAATGTTGGTTTTCACCCTGCTAGGGGTGGTGATTCGTAGTGTCTTTGGACAGGTATATATACTTGGTAAACTCTGTGCTTTGTTAATTGCCCTGCCAGCTTTTTCTCTTCCTAAAATCAACAGAGTAATTGTGCTTACCTAACTCCTAGCACTGCACATAGTAAATGACTGAGGATTGACTCTACAGACTTAGTACTTACGGTCCAGCGGGTTACCTTTTTCATCAGTGGTGGTGTATTTAAAATTAGAGAAGAGAGATCAGCTGTACCTGCTCCAGTTTTAGGCTGCATGTAAAAGGGTGAAAATTATTAGAAGAAAAATAATTGCTTTTTGTGTGTGTGTGTGTTGTTTTTTTTTAAGGGAAGCTTGGTCACTTTCCACCAAGGATGCATTACCAAGCGACCCCCGACAGCCGAGCTACTCCTCATTTTCCAAGGTCTCACCTTGCTGAAGCAGTTGCCAAAGCCAAGGCTGGTGGAGGTGGTGGTGGAAGCACTGGTGGAACTGGGAGAGGTCTTGTGGGGCAAATTATCCCTATATATGGATTTGGCATCTTCTTATATATCTTGTACATTTTATTTAAGGTAAGACCAACATATATTGAAAAGTCAAGGATATATCAACTAAAAAAAAAGAAATGTTAGTCCCATTTCCGTACCAGATTTCATCTCAGCTTTGCTCCAAAAAATGTTTAAGCTGGACCTTTGACTGATACTTGAAAGATTGGTGTATCCTGTGTTTTTTGCCATTTAAATACTGTAACTGAGTGCAGCAAAGGGTTGCTGTGATCCTGCATTGGTCTCTGAGCTGTGACAATTTTAAAGGATTTATTTTTCCTGCTGGAAAATCCATATGTCTTTTCTTATGTTAGATTGATTTTGAATATACACATAGTATTCTTTTATATCATGTATTATTACACATTATTTATACTGCATATGTCATGAATTTTATTATGCATTTAAAGTGGGAGAGATGGAGTACCATTATTGGATACCTTCTGGAAAAAAAGCACCATGTTGGTGGAGAGGGGGAGTTTGTAAGGTTGTAGTGACCACTGGAACCAGCAAGGAGCTGGCTGAGGAATGAAAGTACAGCCCAAGTCCCGCTCAAATATTTCACGTATATTTTGAACTTCTCGTAGCTTTTTGTGGCACAGATGTGGCATACATGTAGGTGATTACAGACAGCTACTGTGGAAGGAAGGAGAAAGGGACAAGCTCTTGCAGATTTATTTATTTTTTCCCATTTGAGCTGGGGCTTAAGGCAGACTGACCAATGTCCAAATAGCTGAGCCTGCTCTGGAGAGGGAGTCCCAGGCCAACTCAAGGAAACATGGTAAATTGGGTAAACTGATCAAATAGAGAGAAAAGGAAAGAAATAGAGAGCCTGCAGCTTCTATGTAGAGCCAGCAGTATAGAGCCATCTTTCCTGCAAGTACAAAGTTGGTAAGGAATAGATGGCAGAAAACACTGCAAGAGAGACAAGTGGGGTCACATATAATTCCTTCAGAACCTTTCACTTTCTTTCAGAATTATTTCAGAATAATAATTTCTTCCTTCCTATACACAGAATAATTACAAGATCAGGCCATTTGTTGTATCAGATAAATGTTCTAAAATTAAGTTATTATTAGTAAGTTATACTTTCATTATGCTTCAATATAAAATTCCAGGTAACCTCAGGTAACATATTCCAAGTATCTTTTAGGAGTTTTCAGATGGGAAGCTTCTAGGCATCATTCATGGTTGTCTGTTTTTGCTGCTGGGGACATTATTCTGTGATTAGTTCCTAGCGTAATTTTAGCCTTCTGTCCTTTTCTTTACTCTTTTGCCTTTGGGCCTTACGTATTGCTATTGCTGTAACTCATACAGGGGTCAACTTTTTTCACTTAACAGCTGGCTTCCAAGGGAAAACCTACAGCTGGAGAACGGAAATGCCCTACTGCTGCACCCGGAAACATGAAGAGGAAAATCAGTAAGTACTATTTCTAAGTTGCATCTGAGTAGCTGTTCACTGTAGAGTCACAGTCTCACTGGGTTCTTCAAGTTCTGGACACATTGTAAAGCTGCTGTTCCACTATGTTAGGAGCAAGCCAGGACTCTGTGCTGGAACGAGCAAGTGTTAAAGTGAATTACTGCACCATTACTTTCTAATCTTATTTTGCTAATGAGAATATACAATAGTAGCCTTGGAAGCAATGTGTTTTCATGAGGTTCACTGAATTAACTGCACCTATTTGCTGAAAAGTGAATATAACTAATGATTAACAAATGGCAAATAGGATGTCCATCTGTAATTATTCTATAATCTGTAATATTCTAGTAATAGTACATAAAGATATTGTTAAAAGCTAGCTTCATTATTTTTTTTAAATTTACAAATTCTTAGTCATCAGCAGGCTCGTCCCCATTTTTTTTAATTCTGTTTGCAATGTTCAAAGTTTTGATGACCACAATGTAAAGAAAGCAGACAGTTTTCTGAAATGTTACTATGATTTTAGCTAAACATCATTGAGTTAAGAGATTCATCTATTTGTAGACATTTATTAGATAAATTAATAAACTTACTTTTAAAGATTGTATTAGTTACCGTATCAGTATTTAAATGTGTTGTGTTTAGCTGGCTAAATTGTAATAGGAAAGAAAAGCACTTCAGGTTTTATAGAAAGTGCTAGCAGTAAGGTAATGCTCTTAACATAGCCGTAATTATATTGACATTAATGTGTGTATTAGCAATACCTAACACACTCAGTACTATGGATTATATTTTCAGTGTACTGAAATTGTATTTTCAGTGTACTTGTACTGCATTGTGCTTGGCAATTTTGTGCAATTAGAAACAACAATTGTAATTTTTTCTCTAATGCTTGGTAAGAGAAACTAACTGTGCAGTAGGTTAAACATTTACCACCATTATAGCTCAAAGAACTAGTGATAAAAATGGTTCTGCCTTTTTCTAGAGCTCTTCATTTGTATTCCAAAAGCATTCGCTGCAGTCAGCAGCAGAGCAGGGGACCCATCGCTAGACTAGGAACCTGAAGACAGTCACTGCTTAGTTACTTGGACAGAGTAATTTCCTTTCTCTTTGCCAAGTCCCCTTCACCTATTTTTAAAGTCTTTGGAATACAAAATAATAACCGCATTCTTCGCAGAACAAAGATCTTTGCACAATCAGGATGTTTGTGGATGGTTTTCTCCATTGCTACTATGTCAGAGTTTCACTGTGTCTTTGTGCTGCTTAAATAGGTGTGTCTGTAGCATCTGAATAGTTAACTAACCCAGCATTTGTTTTGCAGTCAGTAACAATGGCATCTCAGCTACAGGATTTTCAGCATAAGCTACGCATGCCAAAAAGGAGCTCAAGCTCAAGGATTTTTGTTGAAGTCCATGCTGTTGCATCTTTACGGTTAACCCTTTTGACTAGATTAAAGCCAGTATGGGTGTTCCTGCACATATGCATGCGTGCACACTATTGTACTATGGACACATTTTTAGAAAAAGGTGTAACCACAGAAAAATAGTGCTTTGCTCTCCATAGTCATATGGCTAGTTGATATGCATCCCAATAAGCCTGACCAACCATTAGCCCTCACTGCCTACCCTGGCAAACCTGTGCAGGGTCAGATGCCACCAAGCCCATGAACGTTACTCTATTTGACAAAGATGTGATTTCTTAAAACTTTAGACTCATTAAAAAATGCTCAATTGACCTCTGTTCCCAAAGACTTAACAGTTAATTCCACAAGAACTATTGATTTTGCACCACATAGTTGACCTACCTTTGGTTGCCTTAGAAAATACATATATATATATATAAAGCATATTCTGATACCTAACTTCAGTCTCTGGGGCATTACAGTGGCTCACGCACTCTGCTTATTGGGAGATTGCTCAGGAGCCTTTAAAGGAAGGTGCTTTCTGTGTCCCGTTACCATTGGCAATGCTCTTCACTATTATACCAGGAAAAGTAGGTAGAACTCATTAAGCTGTGTGTTTTGATTTCCTTACAGCCAGTTTGGTTTGATAAAGCCTACACTACCTGTAATTAAGGGACAGGAATACATTTTAAAAGCTCCCACTGACAGATCTTGGGACTTTCTTTGTTTCACAGCTGACTATGAGCTCACCCAGCTCCAGGAAAAACTGAGAGAGACCGAAGAAGCTATGGAAAAATTAATCAACAGAGTAGGCCCTAACTGTGACAGGTATGTTTCAAAATACAGCATATTAAGGTACAATTCTTCTCTGACTTAAAATTGAACTTTCGTACATTGACTATATTAAAATAGCATTATTATTTCTACTTCAAACTGTAGAAATTTGATTTTAAGCATCATGCATTTTTGTTCAGCAGTCTCTCTTTTCAGGGCCTATATTTATAATAAATCATTCTTTCCAACTTCACTTTCTTTAAGCAGAAGAGCAACCATCTCTCTCCTCCCACTTTTGAATATTGCATTATTTGGAAAATAATGACAGCTATGTCTAAACTGAAAATAAGATGTCTGTATTTGAAGTGCAAAAAACAACCTGTTTTATCTGGCCAGTGTAATTTTCTGAATGATTCCCAAGAGAGCCATTTGTTTTAGGGTATTTCCCAGTGCAATGGATTACTATTTTTTTTTTATAAATAGAAGTGATGTGATAATCTACATAAATGTCTGTTAATATCTCCATAAAATATTTGTTTAAGGTCAGAATTGTGTAATAACCTGATTTCATAACCAGTAAATCCATGCATTTGCTTAGAAATATAGAAGAGTTGTAAAATCGGGATTTAAACATTTGTTTATTCATGTTTGCCATATATCTGAGATCAGTAGTCAACATTATAAAGAAACACTGATAGCAAATTTATGTTTTTTGTAAGAAGTGTAATAGCACACCAACAGGACAATGCATAACTGTAATGTTTGAAAAATTAAGTGCCAGGAATATCAGGGCAAAGTCTGCAAGCAAAAAAGATATCTGTTTAAGTTTTAATGCGCGTTAACGCATGTTATTTGGATTAGTCAATGCCTCTATTTTAAACCATTCTGTAGAAACAATTCTGTGCTGAACTTGTATGTTATATTCATTTTGCTTCAAAAAATGTCCTCTGTGAGCACGTAGTTTTGTCCACTTTGCACCATGAGCTCTGTTGTGGCTGTAGTAGTTTCAGCAAGGCGAGGTGCCAAACTTGCCTGGTTTAAGCAACGTTCCAGTGGGAGAACCCCTAAACCAGCTAGTGAAACAGACGGGCACTACTTTCATTATCCTTACTCATCTCTGTTTTGAAGAGCTAATGCAGTGCTTTATGCTTACCTTTAAGCTGCCAGAAGTAGGCTTATGTTCTGCCCAGATATAGGGGCATATATCTCAGTATAGGGTATTTTTTACTGATAAAATGGGTTTAGGGCCTGATCTAGTATTTGTTCCTCTCAGTGCAATTGGCTGAGAGCCTTTATTTAGTAGAGCTTCCCTTCTTTGTTCACCCAAACTATTTATATATGTGGATCTAGAGAACTCAGGGAAAATCAGAAACTGAATCTAATAGTGAATTTTGTGTATAGCCTCTCTTTAAAAGAGGGGGGAAAGCACCTCTAAATGGAGCAAATAGCTGTTTTTCAAATACACCCAAGCTTTGAAGCTTTTGAGAGAGAAAGATCATATTCTGTGGGATGCAATTTTGGGTGCAATTTTAAAATGCAATATAGTGCATTTTAATAATGATTATTTTAAGATCATGAAGAAAGAAAAAAACAAAAAACCACAAAACAGTTGACATGTCTGAGATACCACCTTAGATTATGGATATTCACTAGAGTCATAAGAGCTCTGTAGGAAATATCCTGTTTCAGTGTAAGAATAAGAGAACTTTACTATACCTGCTAGTGAGTACTTTGGGATTCAATGTAAGCACTGACACTATGAAAACAGCTTTGTTGGCGATACAAACACAAAGGGCAAAAATGATGGCCTTTTCTTAAGCTCTAAATGTTTTGCACCTGTCCTGTTAGTTTTTATGAGTACATTATATCCTGGTAAATCTCCTGTATGCAGGCAGCCAGATGTCTTATACATTGCCAGCATCCTACAGTTCCTGAAGACTTTAAATGAAGTAGAAATATTGCATGGGCTTTGGTTTTTCCCTATCTACATGGAAATTCTTCTTTTAAGCAAGATATCTGGAGCTGGAATGGAGCTATGACATACTCACAGAGACCTTGTGTTGCAGTAAGAAAGTAGTGCTTTCTGATGGGAATATCCAGCCCATTAAGAATTCCTGTATGAAATGCCACTTTTATGCAGCTGCATTGATTGATCCTATTATTTGAGCTAGCATCTCTCTGCATTGTGCTAAACAGACAGATCTATCTGTCTTTATACAGGTGATATATATTCAAATTACATACACTTCTGTCTAGAAAAGGAGGATTAGTTTGGCAGTTCTATTACAGCTTCTGTCAAAGGCAGCTAGCTGATGAAACCATTTCTTTTCATGTGCCAATTAATTCACATCTCAAATTCTTCATCTGCATAACCCAGGCTTTTGGAAAGATGCCATCTCACACCTTTGCTTGTTCTGCGCAATAAACTGCCACACAACTTGATGGGACTCAGTGCAGCCTCCATATAGAGTTGGGACTGCATCAGCTTCACAAACTGGTAGGCAAAGCCCCCTCAGGGGAAGCACGGAGAAGTGGCAAGAACAAGATTTCTGGTATTTCAGACGTGCTCTCCGTCAAACAGTTCATGTCTGGATAGCTGCTAGTGATACAAGAGGGCTGGCTCCCGAGCCACATTCTGTTAACAGACAAGGGTGTGTGTAACTGCACAAAAGTCAGCCCATGGTCCACACTTGGATCACCACTACACAAACCAGCAGCATGATGCTAAAGTCTTTGACTTTAAACCAGTATGGCACTACTGCCTTCAGTGGAGTAACTATTGTGCATGTCATCATCATTCCTGTATATGTAGAGTAGCATGAATACCTGTTAAGGTGCTGCTCTATTCTAATAAGAGGAAAAACTGAATATGGATGCTGCAAGTTTTCAAGTTTATGAGAGTTTTGGCACCTGACACAAGGTTTACATAGAAATTTATACCTAAATCCAAAATCATTTATCAATTTCCACGTCCACCTCCCCATCTCACCCCTAAGATTCACTAAGCAGCTGTCTACTCTAGATAAAATAATCTTGGAGATTATCTGGTGTGAAGATCATCAGAAATCTGTCTGACCTTACATACCACCTACAGTTAAACATTTTGTGTGTGCCAAGAGCCAACCTCTCTGAACAACTAGGGGCTATACACACAGATATAGGGCATATAAAACACAGCAGGATTCAGAAGAGAGCCAGAGTAATTTTTCAGTTCTGTGACGGGCTTGAGTTAGTACTTACAGAGAGATCAAACACCCTCTCAAGAACAACGTGAAACACAAGATGAAACAAGCAAAACAGTCAGAACCATTTTCTCCCCAAAGTACAGCCAGTGATCTTTCTTACTCTAACCTCCTGAGGGCTTGGTAGAGCTCAGGCCTACTACCCTCTAAATACTTTCTTGCCTGTAAGATTTTCTTGATTTTTTTTTCCAGAGAAAATAGGATGTAATAACTACATAATCTTATCTGTTGGAATCATTTTGTTATAACAGTAATTGTATTACCTGAGCAGTAGTAATCATTTTGGAATCATTTTGTTATGACTAGTAGTAATCATTAGAATCATCAGTGTAAAACCAGTCAAAATTATACTTTGCTTTTAATCTGATAAAAACCTCCCTCTGATTCTAAAGGGCAAGTTAAAGCTAAATCTAACACCCTCTTAGCATTTTTAAACCTTCTGCTCCTCCAAACCAGGCATTATTGTTGAATCTGTTTGATATAACAATGTCATATAATAATAACTATATATATATATTATAATATATATATTATAAAATAATAATAACAATATAAGAATGTCTTGCCAATTGGCTTATTTCTCAATGAGGCCTTGCAAATATAATACCTTTAATGGTCATAATTAGGGCAGCATTAGACTCTTCAGACTAATGTTTGTGTAAGCCATTTTGATTAGGCCCATGTTCTACAATTTTATTTAAAATGTTGCTTAGGTTCTGATTTACATTTTCTTACAATGCTTCAAACAGGGCACAGTTCTCTAATTCTCACTTAAAGACCAGGAATTTCTGTAACGTCTTCTGTATCATAACTCTTGCTTGTGTATCACCTTCATCTGGCTCTTGTGCTGGCTGCACCTGCCTTCCTTGATCTGGTTAAGTTTCTAGATAAATGGATAAACCTTTATAATGAGTTGAAGTGCAGACCACAGGCAGATGTTGAACAGTGATCATGCTGTATCCATATTTCTTCAGACTGTGCTACTCAGAGGGCCCAAATGGTTGGGTCTGAACTTAGCAGTCTGCAGTAATCATAGAATCATAGAATGGTTTGGGTTGGAAGGGACCTTAAAGGGAAGGGACCATCCAATTCCAACTCCCCTGCCATGGGCAGGGACACCTCCCACTAGGTCAGGTTGCCCAAAGCCCCATCCAGCCTGGCCTTGAACACCTCCAGGGATGGGGCATCCACAGCTTCTCTGGGCAGCCTGTTCCAGGGCCTCATCACCCTCTGAGTAAAGAATTTCTTCCAAGTAGCCAATCTAAATCTACCCTCTTTTAGTTAAAAACCATTCTGCCTTGTCCTACCACTGCACTCCCTGATAAAGTGTCAGGGAGTCCCAGCTTCCCTGTGGGCCCCCTTTAAGCACTGGCAGGCCGCTGTAAGGTGCCCCCAGGGCCTTATCTTCACCAGGCTGAATAATAGTGGTCTGAATTCTGTTGTCTAATGTTTTCTGCCAGGACCCAAAACGTTACAACAGACCAGGAAAAAAGGTTACTTCAGCAACTCCGAGAAATTACTAGAGTTATGAAAGAAGGCAAATTCATAGATGGCATCTCTCCTGAGAAAGAAGCTGAAGAAGCTTCTTACATGGAGGACTGGGAAGGTAAGCAAGAGCCTTTCTAACCGCTACCCTGATGAGAAAAACTGAGCAAGGATTACTTTATATCCAAAATCCTTTCAAAATTTAACTTCATTCTTCCTATTCAGAAAGTGCTTCTCAGAACTTTGCAAGAGGTGGTTTGTTTTCCCAACCACAATAGAAAAAAGGAAAAAAAGAAAGAAAGAAAGAAAGATTCTGAGTCAGCCAGCATTTTCTTTAGTGTAAAGACTACACTGTCTGCTGCCAAAAGTGGCATATGAATATTCACATATGCTTCATCTGCTGCTGGGTCTTGGCTGCTGTGGGTTTATCTTTCCCTTTATTTGCAGGGCTAGATTTCACAGAAAATCCTAAAACCCTTGGAAATTTGAATCAATATGTTTTGGATAACTTACAATTTTTACTTTTGATTTGTTTGCTCCAGTATTGTAAAAGTCACCTCCAGGAAGCCTGTCTTTTAAAGATTCCTTATTATAATGTCCTTTCTGTTCCTTACTGTTTACTTGTCACATAAATGTGTTTTCAAGACATCCTAGTTGAGCTGTTTGCGTTCCGAATTCTAAATGCATCTTTATGCAGACTTAATTCCTTGCTCCTTAGGAAGCTTTCAAAAATGATTCAAAGTATAAAGCATAAACAGCTGCCTCGAGCACTGTTTTCTTAAATCAAGTTCATGATCCACTTCATAAAATGAAATGCACAAAGGCATTGACTCATATCTGGTTTCCAACTTTATAAATAATATGCCATTTTTTGCAAAAGTCTTAAAAATCTGTAGACAGGAACAACAACAAAAAAGAATATATTTGAAGATCTAAGACACAATTGTCACCTATTAGCTCCCACAGCTTTCAGCAAAGCTCAGATAGTCATTCCTGAAAAACTGGGTTGAAATCCTAGCTCCCTAAAAGTCAGTGGAGTTTTGTCATCATCTTCCAAGAAGTCACGTTTTGCACATTCTTGCCATGCAATTAAATAGATGCTACTTATACTGTCAGTGCTAAAAACAATTGTTCTAATGCTTCTGCATCCGTCACTGAAATCAGTACTATTTTAAAATTCTGTTAACATTTCAAACCACATGTCACTTTATTCCTAAGGTTACCCAGAAGAGACCTATCCCATCTATGATAATTCCAATTGCTTCAAGCGCAAACGGGAAACAATCCTGGTAGATTATCCTGATCTCAGCCAGCCCTCTGCAGAAGAACTGGCCGAAAGAATGGAGGGCATGGAAGATGAGGATTACCTGTGCAATGAAACCCTACTCTCTGGCCTCACCATGGGAAGGGACAGCCATGATTTAATGCAGAAAAAGGATGAGGGAACAGGCATTAGTGAAGAGGAGAGGGACCATCATCACAGCCAAAGCATTGAGGAGTGTTGTTACTGCTACGAGGAGGAGGAGGATCCTGCTGTTATAGCGGAGAACGCTGTATTCCACTCAGAGAGCTGCAGTGAAGCAGAAGAGCCAGCCTCAGAGGACCTGTTCATGGAGTCTGACAACGAAAATGCAGCACTGAAAAAACAAAAAGCTAGTGATTCAGATGAAACAGGCATGCTGAGAAAGCGCAACACAAAAGGACATGAGTAATAGTGACAATATGTGAATGTCATCTAGGTGGTGACAGTAAAGGTCATAAACTGTCAATTTGTGTGATTTTTGCTTCTGAAGAAGAAAATTCTTTATTCATCTCCGTGTACGAATTCCATTCCCACAGTAACAATCACATCATCCACCCGAACTGCAAGCCAACACCCTTTTTCATGCAGTCTTGTCAACTTATTGCTGCCTTGCCAGGAGCACTTTGTCCTTCCTTTTGGAAACTGATACCTTGAAGAAGATTATTCCATTCATATATTTGTGTGTTTTTTTTTTTTCTTTCTGATTTCTGAACAAGCAGGTGGGTTTTTTTGTTTGTTTTTTTTTTTTAGCCAGGAGTAAGCCAGATATCTCTTTCCTAAGAAAAACCTTTTTTTTTTTTTTGTTACCAATTATGAAAATGAATCAAATTCAGATATAGTTAAGAGATTATCATGAAGCTGGAGGAGAAAGTATGCCTTCTTACTCTTAACCGATCAGCAGAACAGACCATAGTCACACAAGTCGTTCTTTCTCCACTGTGTCATTGCTGCTGGAAGCCCAAGAAACTGTTGTTACTACAATATATGAAACTTAAATGTTACCACAACCCACAGCCCATTTCCCAGTTTATTTAATGCTGTAAGACCAGTAGCATAACCTTTTTCACATCCCAAGAAAAGCATAATCAAGACTGAAGCATAATGAGTTTTCATTGTCTTTGCCATAGTCATGGTGAAATGACTTGGTGAAACTCCCAGATGGGCACAGGAATCAGCCCATACATCGTATTATAGAACATTTAAAATATCCCTGGTGATTTGCTCTTGAACTTTGGAAGTACTAGAAGTACATTGAACGGTTCATTTGAATCCATGCATATCTTATGTTTAACAAAATACACGTGTAACCACTATGTACCAGCTCTATTCCCAGATCACCAGGGCATATCTTGAGCATAAAAAAAGCATTTTGCCCTGCACACTCAGATTGAGTTTGTTGTTCGGTGGATGTCTGCTTTTGAGACATCTCTTTTGTTTTTGTTATCACTGATTTGTTTTCCAGGTTACAACTGTGGCCTGATGTCTACATCGTATATGTTATTCATAAAGAATTCCTGCTTACAGAATTAAGGAAAAAAGAACAGAAATAAGTTCATAGTAATGGAAGACAGAAAATAGAGGAAATACATTGAATACTCGGATTTTACTAGGAGTGTATTAGGAGTGTTTTACTAGGAGTGTATTTCTTTTAAAATCATTCTGTAGACCAACTTTTATTTTTTGTTTCCTGGACCCCCTCAACACTCTCCTTCTCTCTTCACTGTGTCAGTAGTTTGAGCCCTGTCTCTGAGCTGAGCTTGTGTTTTCTTGACTGGGAATCCCTGCTGGGCCTTTACAACACCCATGAGTGGATATGCAGCGTTTCTATCCAAGCCAGAATCTCTGCAGGTGGGAATAGCAATTGATAATTTTTCTACCTTAGTCAGTGTCCTTGAGCTAGAGCACTAACATCAACTGATACCAGTCGCTGGCAGGGAAGGCTATTTTCACAGTCTTTGCCTGCTAATAGAGTCATATACTTTGCAAAAGATGACTTTTATCACAATCTTGTCTAGCCAAATACTTGCACTGTCAAAGGACCTTGTCCTCATTTGAAAACCATGTTTCATTTAGAAAATACATTAATACCAAAGACAGCTGTTAAAGGACTGTATTCATTCCACTGCAAGTAACAGTGTCTGTCTGTCCCATGAACAACTCTCTCACCATATAAACACTCCTAGGAGTCACATGAGTGAAGAGGCGGAGTGCAAGTGATAAGATAATGGACATTTCTGCTTCTTCTGTAGAGGTGGTCAAGCTGGACTAATACAGCTGCATGACTTGCCAGGCATATAGCCTTTATTTGTTACTTACAATTGTTAAGAGAGAGACATTTGTGCAGGCTGCTGTGGGCAAAGCAGTAGCCCAACCCATTGCCATGAGAAACAAGGGTGCCATCTTAAGTCTACTGCAGCTTATAGAAATACAGACCTAGAAAATTTTACCTGTCTATACAAATATGTGCTTATGTAGTGCTTCAAATTCCATCTACTTATAAAGGTATATGAAATTTAAAAAAATAGTTTCATTTAAATTTGTACGTTTAACTTTGTGCAATATATTGTAAACACATGAAAAAGTGGTGTCACACATAAAGCATAGGGTAGAATTTTTAGCTGTTTTCATACATTAAGAAGCTAAAATGTAGTAAATTGTTGTGAACAACAAAGTCCACACTCCAAAGTGCGTTAATTGTAAAACTCCTGCAGACTGCATCCAAATGCTCTTGCTCCTAAGGACAGTTCAATTCATGACAATATCCAGTGAGTCACTATTTGTGTGCATTGTACTAGATTATGCACACAAATGTGGGATACACATAAATAGTCCTGTTGACCTTCTGGTGGTCGGTGTTTCCATCCTGACTAAACAAGTAGGCTGACCAGGCCTTGAGACAGCACTGACTGTGAAGACACCCATAAATTTGATTGTATCTACTTAGCTTCTGAGTGCTGCATTAGTAACGACTCAAGTACTGCAGAGGCAGGCCCAACAGCCAGGAAGGTAACATGAATACCTCTTGAAAAAAAGAAAGAGAGCGATGCTTGTAAAACAGCACATTTATTAACAGTATATTTTGACGTGAGGTTTTCTGAAAGGAGAATAGATGACAATGAACTAAGGGCCAGATCACCAGAGAGACTAAGTAATAGCAAAACCCCAGCAAAACCCCAGCATTTTAGGCGCCAATCGGCCTAGAAGAAATTCTGGTTTCTAAGCATAACAGAGGGAGTGTGAGGCCCCTACTGCCACACATGGCCCAGCTAAGCAGAGAACTGTTTTGGCCAAACACCAGGAATGCCAAAGGAAAGACTTGCCCCTAAAACAATTAATTCTAGAATTGGAGGTCACTCAGTTTATAAATGTCAGTAAGAAATTTGTCAAGCACTTTAAGGGCTGTCCCAGCCTTTCCTTGTGGAAACTGGGGATAAAGGCGGCCTGTGATAATGACACTCACTACAGTAGTGGGAGGCATTTATAAATCCTCACACTGTGACCTGGAGCAAGGACCATGAACCTCAGCTGTCCCCCAGGTGTGGCCTAATCAATTCACACATCCTTTGGAGCTGTTCCACTTCACCCTGGTAGTTAAATTATCCTTGTATGAGCAGGATAAATATCAAGAAACTATGTGTGACATACTAATCTTTGAACCTAATAAAAAAATTTAACTCCTATGTCCTGTCTGTTTTTTGACCTTAGTCCCTTCCAACATCCCACAGTCCTTGCTGACAGGCCATTTTTGACAGAGAGAAGGCCAGAACCTCTCTGCAGGCCCCTTACCATAGGTAACAGCAGAACTCTGATCTCTCCTGGGAGTTAGTCTGGCAGGCCACCGTGGTCGCTACAGGGACACCAAGCACGTTGCACTGGAGTGTGAGAAGAGAAAGAATTCTATCACAGCACTAATATTTAAAAATAATAAAAAATTCCCCTCCTAGCACAGAGACCAGTTGTTAGGACTCCTTTCAATACCTGTGAGACAGATAATTGCTTCATATTCCTTTGCAGCACCAATTGGCAAAAATGATACTAATGCAGGTTGACAGTGCGGTGCCAAAGAGTCTAAACAGCTCAATCTTGAGGTCTTGATTACCTTGGCAGCCCCACGGGGAGTACCAGTAAGTGCTCTTAGGATGTGGCCAGTGATACGTCACACAGAAACTTACCAGGAGCCTTCAAACACTCCTGTTTATCTGACGCTTCCTTTTCTTTGCTTCAGCTGCCCTACCTACGTTTTAGAAAAGCATCACCTCTGAAGCGTGCCCAGCATTCTCAATTATTAATTGCTCATTTTAGCAGAGAGCAGTTGTAATTTGAAGAAGAGTTTATGTGAATAAAATTAGGATTCTGCCAAGAACTTCTATTAATTCAAAATAACAGGTCAGAACATGATCAAACCTGGGACGCAGGAAAAAATATGGAAGCTCTGATGGAATCCCACTGAAAGCAGTCAGGCTTATTAACAGCACATTCTCCTTTACTTGCAGTATTTCTTAAAAAAAATTAAGTGGCTATACTTTTATTAGTGCTAAAATAAATAGCACATTTTCAAATTAAATATCTGATAAAACATTCACTAACACAGAAGTGCTAATTATTCCTGGGTATTTGTTAATGGTTACAAATAATTACAGGCATTCTATAGGATCAAAAAATAAACTATGAAATATAAGATCAGTGCTGGTCCCCAAAATGCTGTAAACAAGATTATTAATTAAATAATATTTGTGTAACAGATAAACATGTAAGAAGTTTATTAGACTCTTTGCATCAAAAATTAGTGATCTATTAATGATTTATTTTGCAATGTTTTTTATACTAATCACATATTTCAAAGAAAATTAATGCAACATCAGATGACACAGACCAAGCATCCAATGTACAAATACAGCTGGAAAGATTGGTCTAGTCAAGTGATTTTTACCAGCTTTGGAGCATCACCAATTTTAGGGAGGGGCAGATTCCTAGAAAGCAGACTCCTGACAGTAGGCTCATTTTTCTCAATGATTTTTCCAGGATACTTTAAATACAGCCCAGACACCTCCTCTCTGCTGGTAACTGCTCTTGCAATCAACCACCTATCAAAATGCAAGATTACCCCAAACATATATTGGGTAATATGAGAAATTTCTCGAAAATGAGTAAGAGAAGGATTTCTACAGTGTGTACCAATTTCAAGTCTTTAAGAACGCAGTTCAAGGAAAACTGACAGACTGAAAACGTGTATGGATCTGGTGAAGTTGGATTTGACGTACAACTTTTTATGGTTATCATTTTTGTTTGGAATTCATATTAGCATTAAAGGTAAAAATTCAGTTAAAACAACACTGGAAACTCCTTACGTTAAAAACCTCCATATTCTGTGTAGGTAATTTATTAAGGTATTTCTGACGCGGGGTATGGAAAGACATAGTTGTTTCAAACAAATTAAGTTTAATATTTTTGCACAATGTTCAGTATTGACAAACACTGGAAACTACATGACAGAAATAAGGTAAATTATATGAATTATGTAAATTATGTGAAAGTAAGAAATTAGTCATTGTACATACTGGTAAGTAAACGTACTCCAGAATACCAAAGTTTCTTTTTAAAAAAATTACTTAAAAAAAGCAAATTCTTGCAGGTTTATCTAAGACTCCATATAGACCTGAACCAAAGTGAGACACTTAACTACTCAAAAAAGAACAGGACAGTCTTGTGCAGTCATAATATATTACAGGTTTTATGAAAAAAAAAAAAAAAAAAACATGACTGGTTCACAAGATTAAGACATTTTTTGCCAACTTTGTTGTTTTCCAGTTTTTAAACCTCATATAATTTAAAGGAAAACTAGACCATAACATACTCAAATGTTACTGTATATCATTGGTTTATTTAAGAAAGGCAAAGAGATGAATTAGAAAATGTTTACTTTGGGGATAAAAAACAATTAATGGAACTGCTTTTTCATTGTGTGGGTACAGAAGCATCCATGTAGCACCTACATTTTCTACTTCTAGTAGTTTAAGTAAACAATTCAGAATCAAAGGTGCATTTTTCTTTACAGACATAGTTCCAACAAGTTCTAAAATGTATATTTCTACAGTTGCTCCAAACACTGGATCTTTCAGACCATCACGTGCTGCATGGAGACAGTGTTGGGAAACATAACAGTTCAATGTCTACCAGGAACTCTCACAAAGTAACCACATCAAAAGTATTTACTTTCTAAAGATGCATCGCATTATAAAACATCCTCCACAGATATATCTTCTCTTGTTGCCCTACTCTTGAGTGTAAAAAACTATTTGAAACAGAGAGACAAAAGCCCCAGTCTTGTAATGATGGGGTATGGATGGGCTCAGTGCATGGATCAGTCTGACTGAAAAGTCAGCTCAAAGGAAAAAGGAAAAGCAGACAGTTACCTATATTAAATACAGACATTTGTATGAAGAAACTGAAGAGATTTTTTTAGCCTTGTCCACATACGATTTCAATTAATCAAAATTATTTTAAGAGACTTCAAAAGACAGTCTTTTAGAGATATCTTGCAATAATTAACTCCGAGACAAATTAATATAAGCGTTTATGCTGACAGTGTGCACAGTGGGACTGAAGACTGATTAAACCCTAGATATAACTAATAGAAATTTTTTAAGACTATGTAATGTATGTGTGCACATGGCACATAGATTTGCACACATAACATTGGAAAATGTTGGGAAAGTCATAAATTAAAGCTACTCCTAATACTGAGAATCTTGCTTTACTGAGCATGTATGTGTGTCCCCTTTATACTATATAATCTCCAGATGACCTTATTTTCATGTCACTGAGTACAAGATTTTTTATGTAAAATAAACTGCTAGTTTCAATCACAAAAAGAGAATTTTACACTTTTAAGAGACTAACAAAATTAACAAAGCTCCAGTATTTATCTTTTTTTTTTTCTATATGTATTTTACAGTAACCAGCTGAATGAGGTTTGTTTCTTATTGACCTTGTTTCTTAGGGAAACTTTGTATGTGCTTTGCCAATTGCTATGCAGAGTTAGTTGTTCGGTATTATTCCTTAAAACATGGACAACTATTATCAACTTTTTTTTTTCCCTAAATGCCCTGTTTAGTTGTAATAATGACATCATTAATTACGTGTCATATTTAATAGAAAAGGTCAGTTTCTTCACTGACAGACATTTTAGCATGAACAAAGTATGGACAGAATTTGGTCGCATTTCTAAATCCACTTTCAGAAGTATTCATGCCAATAATGTCCAATTTCTGAGAATCCAGATAAGTCCATACAGAAAGAAAAGGAAACATTAGGACTTTTGTAGAGACATGCACACATGGCATTATGGTGAGACAACTGAAATTAAAGAGAAACTTTCAGTTACAGCAGGCTTTGGATTAAGCCCTAAATAGAAATAAATGGGTAAAAATGTCATCATGAGGAAATCCACACAAAAATAAAGCTGTTTAGGAGAAAAACAATTGGTATGGGCAAAGTTCTTATAATATAATGCAACATAACCAGTGACCATGAGAGTCTATCAACAAATACTGAAATCCGTTACTCACTCCAAGGGATGCCAAGCAGGATGCCAATTTTCTGCCAAGAAATATCCTGCTGTCTATCATTCCCCAGCACATAATCACTGCTTCACTTGCATGCTGGAGCTCCTCCATACCTGTAAATGGAGCTTGTTTTCACTTTTGTTTTGGTTTCCGTAGCTGCACTCCTTTGATTTAATATATATATATATATATATATATATATATATATATAATTTTTTTCCTGGGCTTAGAAGCAAGCATAATAAAGAACTTTTCTTCTTATATGCAATGCAAACACCTGAAAAGTTCAAATAACTTAAAGAGCCACAGATCCCAATCTCTGCCTTCAGGAGGAGCTATTTCTTCACTATTAGGAGAACTGTATCTTAATGACTTCAGTTCTGCAGCTGCTTTTCTAAGCTTCCATACACATCTTTGCAGCAGTGTCCTCTGACTGGTGACAAGCACACAGGGTGGGAAACAGCACACACAGAAAAACATGCATGATTACACAGCAGAATGACAGTGAGCATTGCTTAGTGATAAACTCATCCATAACAAACATGGTGTGTGTGTTTTTCTGTACAGGGTAACTGCTTGCATGAATGCTAAAATGGGCACTTGTCCTCCAGATCTGGGCAGATAAATGAAAAAGAAAAAGAGAAAGGAAGATTATTTTCTCGCTGAGAAACAAGCACATCTGTGATGGGCCCTGTAAAAACAAACCTGACTATACTGGTATACTTGTACCATGTTCTGCTATACGACTAATGCTGTCACTGTTAGCATACAGTCCCCAGATCCCTGGCTTGCACAAAATCCAAAGAAAGCACGCTGTTGTTGTCAGGAAGCTTAAATTCATTATGCAGGTGTCAATTATTCAGAGAGGGCTGAAAAATGCTACACTAAAAAAAAGGAGACTTCAGAAATGCAGCCTCTGGTGTGTAGGTGCTGAGCTTTGTGACTACAATTCAAAGTGTTGACTGTTACAAGTGCTGTACTGTATATGGTAATTGCCACCCTGAGAATAGGAAAGGTGGATCTGTTTACATATGTTCTCCAATATCTTGGCCATAAACCTCTTCAGTGCTTTAAAATTCACTAACAACCTTGAACTGTGTGATATGATGAATACTCCCACTGAGGATTATGCAACCAGCATTAAAGGCCACCCTACTTTGAAATGAGAACATATACACAGGGATTTAACACACTTTAATTCACAGACAAACTTTTTAGGTTTCACTAACTTTGCTTTCTTGAGTATCCTCATATGGAAAAACCTGTACAAGCTTGAAACAAGAGAAAGTTATAGATGAATAAAATCAGCGAGCTTAGAATAAAATGAGGAAATTGTAGTAATACAGATTACTAAGAAGCTGAAAAGCATCTGCCACCTGCAAGAAAGGATGTGAAGTGATATCAAAGAGGAATTCTTCCTTACGGACTTGTGCTACATAGTCAAAAAGAGAACAGTGCTGTTGAAAACAAGCATAAGAGTAGTCATCACAGATCCTTGGGTTGATTAAAAAAAACAACCGTCATAGCATCATTAAATTCATTGTCTCTTGAGAATCCCTAACAGCTGAAGAGCCGCGTTCCATAATCAGCTTTTTAAGACCGCATTGTTACAACCCTTACAAGGGTAGCATCACTGCTGTAACCCTACTTTAAACCGTATGTTTGAATTACAATACATAGCTTCAGCCTATGTTACAAAACACTGAATCTTCAAATAAATACAGTTAGAAATAAAAAGTTACCTCATTGTCTTTTACTTAGCAAAACCTTGTGGGCGCAATTTAAGTTATCTGCTGAGCAACTTTTCAGTTCCTGATAGACAGCATCCTCGTCTTTGTTCTGAACCATCCTTATAAATTAATATGTGTGAAGCTTGATTTTAATGTAATTTCATCTGCCTGACGAGAACACTCTAGAACATGGGTTTAGGGATTAAGAACTTAGTTCTAGTGCCAGCTCTAAAAGTAACTTCTTGTTTGTCTGTTTTTATAAACGGCAAACTTCAGCACCACTGCCACTAAAAGGACAATACTTACCTGCTGCTCCTGGGCTGCTGTAAGGCTTTCCTAACAGATGTGCATCATCTTTGTGAAGTGTTGTTTTTAGTTGCTGGATGTTTATTAAGGCTGATATTTACTGACCTACTTACAGATTGGCCCCAAGATGTACTAGAAGATACTGCAATAAGGAAAAAAAGTATCAACAGAAAGCCCCCTGAAATGGAAGGTGTTGCCATTTAGGTGAAAGAGGTCTGTATGTTAGGACCAGGTCCTAATGCTGAATCCCAGATGTAGTACGGAGCAAGGTATCATAAGATATTTCATGGCACACACTACTCCGTCAGTAATAAGATTCCTGTTTGAAAACAAGCCCTCTGTCAATCCAAATAGCTAAAAACAAAACAAAACAAAACAAACAAACAAAAAACCCACTATATTTAAAGACACATGAAAAGCAATATAATTCTATTTCTAGCCAGTGAGGGCAGGAGATTCTCCCTAAGGAAGGGAACAAGATGGTAATAATCGGGTTATCTTCTGATGTCCCCAGTCTGGAATGAAAATCTGCTGTTATGAGGTGCCATAGCTCATGAATGTGTTTGAACACTGAACTTTATAGCATGAGCAGTGCCAGAAGCCCATTGTCACATAGCTTGCTCCAGTTTTGTGTACATACAAGATCTTCTGCACTGGCAAAATTAACAATCTCATGAAATAATTTTCCAAGACATCAAGACTAAATGTCTGATAAAATTATACTTGCTTAGACAGTAAGAAGTTTTTAAGCCTTGAAAAAAATAAAAATGAAAATGAAAAACAAAAACAAAGGGAATTTATTTCTGATGTCATTTGGTAAGTTAACATAGCAAAGGTACGTGACTTCTTACGGGATACTCAAAAGCGCTTAAAAGAATTAGGAAGCGCAGTCTTGAGGAGTTTGGAAATCCCATCACTTACTGTGTCCTGATCACAGTGACAGATACCTGCAGCCAAGCTCTAGGAGTCTGCATGGGCCCAACTGTATTGTGCTTGCACAGAGAAGAACTGCAGGACCAGGAGCTGGCTGCTTGCGTGAGAGCTCAAACTTTGAAACAAGCTTGAGGAAAGAAAATTCCGAACAAATGATTTTCCTTATAATTTCATCCCATCTGCAAGCTTTAAAATCATCTTGATTTTAACATTAAAATCTATAAACACATTTATAGCTTACATTCTGTTAGTTTGAGGAAGTTCGCTTTATAAATTACTGATACTTTTAATGGCATTGTGCCAACTGGAATAACCTCAGTTTAAAAAAATAACGTAGTTATGGGGTCAAATGTGGGAAACAGCTTGCATTGTAAACATCATCCCATGCGAGTATAAAGGTAGTCAGAAATCACGAGACTCATTGTTTTTAAATCAGATGTGCGTGACAGAGTCAAAGACTGCAGTAACAACAGTTTTGAACAGCTGAGTCATATCCAAGGAAAAAAAAAAGTACAAAAGGCAATTTGCAGCACAGTCACCAAGTTGTCTCAGTTTGCTACATAAAAGCATAAGTAGGCAGTTTGATTATCTGGATCACTGCAACATGTTCAGGAATAGCAGTTTAAAACAACTGATGTGGCAAACTAAAACACAACCAACACATTATTGTGAAAAGACAGTGTATCAGATGGTTTTTCTTTTCTGTTTTTCTGCATATTTGGTGATGAAAAATGATACAAGGTAAAAAATTCAAGCCTCACTGAAAGCATTGGCAAGATTTCCACAGAATTCAACAGTGTCAAGATTTCATCCTAAGTGACCGGTTAGCTGTTCAGTTTCTACATGGGTAGCAGACAATTGTTCATACCTTACTGGAGTTCTTTCAGTGAGAACTGATCTGCTTCCTTAGCACACCAACAGTGCCTGCCATCCACCTGCCTCAAAACACTCCTGGGCAGCCTGTCAGCAGAACAGGGATGTAGGCAGGTCCAAAAAGTATTACTTCCATTCAGCTCACTAGAACTGAGGCACAGGGAGGGACAAGATTTGCACAAAAAATGGATAAACATGCACTTAATGAAAAAGAGGAATCTAAAAATTCTAGACAGTTAAATAAAATACAACATATAAAATAAGTTTTAATGCATTTTTATCCAGTACACAGGCATTTGTGAGTATCAGCTACTGAGCTATCATTCACAGCAAAATACCAAAACACTGAGATAGCTGTGCAAATCCTTTTCTTAGTTCCTTGGCAAGCAACAGAAAGAACTGACAAGTAGCTACACAATTAATTTTGAACACTTACAGAGCAGAAACCTAGAAGGTATATTCCATACATAAAGAACAACAGAAACACAGGTTCATGAAGTAGCACATAATCTGCAGTTAGATTAGCTCAAGATTTATATGTATAATTACTTTCTTCTAGTAATCAAAATGAGGCCTTTTGAGAAATCTGAAAGCCATCAGCCCATAATTCTAATAAAGGTGACTGCTGTTCTATCACGTGCTGTCCTTATTTGACAAGCAAAGATATGTTATTGGTGAGTGCATGCTTCTCTAAAACCAGGAAAAAGCTTGCAAATATTGTTTTAGGAGAGCAGCGAGAGCACAGGGGAACTAGTTAGAGTTCCACAGGATCAAACCCAAAATTTTCTCTGACACTCATCAAACATCAGTAGAAATTTTCTGCCTAAACCACCAAGTAACCCGCTGTCCTAGTTTACTGAAATAATCAAAGACAAAATATTCTGATACTGATCTAGAGTCTTCATCTCTTCAGGGCAAGAACTCCAGATTGCTGTGTGACATTCAGTCCTTGTTTTATCCTTATATATAAGATTAATACTAAATGAATAATAAAATTTGCAAAAAGCTAAGATTCAATAACTGGGAATGCATTTATCTACTATGGACTGGATTGATCTCATTCTTTTTTAATGGGCAACACTCAGGTAGGGGTCAGATATTTACAGGTAAAAACGGATCTCTAGTGCTCATTGCTTTTATAGACCTCACTGATGTCTATGCTTGTTGAAAGTCCCTCTTTCTTTTGTTCATCAAAAGGGAACAGAAGCCAGAAAGTTTGAATTGATGGCACTGGTTCATCATGACAGATATCATTTGAGTTCACAACAATGTTTTTTGATCGTGCAGCTACAAGAGCTCTTTTCACTAGAGGTCCTTTAGTTCTAGTACTTCACGAAGACAGCTAGCTGCAAACTCCAGCACTATTGTAAGGCAACTTGAATAGTTGCCCAGTATTTAGTACAAAACCATTCTCATAAACTTCTTAGCATCAGAATTTGTATCAATGGCTTATGACATGACTATTTTATGGGACAAATGCACCTATGTGTGCCATATTTTATCCTACAAAAGGAGCAGAGTGATGTTTAGCTTTTGGAAAATAAAATCTCTTTTAGGGCACCAACACATTTTAGTCCACAAAATCACTTTCAGCCTTTTGAAAAGAAAAATAAGGCAGCACTACAAAGTGGATTTGTGTAACAGTTTGCCTCTGGGCTTGTGGACAGTTTTGCTCATTGATTTGCAACCAATGGTTTGGAACCTCTGGTTACTGAATAGTTACTGAGAGAAATTGTGATTACATTTTAGGCAAGCTTTTTTATCTGCTTCCTTTTAATGTGTTAATCTACTCCACCGAAAAGCCAAAGGGCCAAATTCACCCCTCTGATAAGGCTTCTATTATAGGAGCATCACTGGATATGCACTGAAGGCATTACTCATCTGTGGAGAGATCACCGAGTAATATTGTCAAAATAAACACTTTTGAGTTGCACGTCCTTGAAGAAAAGATAAAGGGATTGTGAAGAGAATGAGAAGGAACAGAACATCAGAGATGAAGAAAATTAGATAAAGGGCCAGGAAGAAACTGTTTGATGTAAACAGAGTGACAAGTTAGATTAAGAACTCTCATTAAAGCATGCAGTATTTGCCTATAAGCAATTCAGGCAGGGAAGTTGTTTACAATGCTCTGCCAAAATCAACAGCAGATGCAAAAAATCATCAGTAGTGGGATTTTAAATAATACTAAATCTACTGTATCCAAACACTCACTAGGACTATGTGAAGGAAACACACAGCTCAGTACCATTATATTTTTTGACGCACTGAGTGAACAAGTCTATGCCCTGTTGCACATTAATGTGCAGCCCCTCCAGAAGCCACTACTAATAAGAGTGTGTCACTAATTACTTCTAGGTTACTTTAGTATGCATATCTCTCTGAAAATATATACCGGTACTAAGATTTTGTTGCTGGTGTGGAAGAAAATCTAACTGTGAGGACTGTGTAATCTCGGGCATGATTGTATACTCAGACAGAGCCTGCTGTGACTTTACCAAGTTAGCAAAACAAAATTTGGAGATGTGCTGGAAACTTGTAGTATCACCTTGCATTGTTAAGTAGCAGTGCCCTTCACTAGAAAGTGTCCATCAGAAATACAGATGCTAGTCTAAATTAAAAGCAACTTCTGGAGCAGATGGCAATGGTCAAGTGAATCAAAAGAACGCAGTACCTTGCTCAACAACAGTGAGGTATTAGGGGCTTGGCAAAAGCCACTCAGTGTAAATCCTGTTGCGACTGAACCAGATTTAATGAGAGCTCCTTGTTGCTGTTAGCCCCAGGTTAACGTCCCCCTCTAGCGACCTCAATTTATGGTAGGGAATTTTTTTTTCAGCAGCATGTTGGCTGATGTCCCTGTATGATTCTGTTAAGATTATGGGAATTTGAGTCACCACTTTCCTCCTGGCATGCTTACAGGTTAAAAAAAATACCTGGCCTGGAAAGGACATGCAGCAAGGGTGAAGTTACACAATGTGCTGGCAGCAACACCCTCCCAAGAAGCTGATCTCTCTGCCTTTTCCCAGCCCCTCATTCTCACCCTTGTGCAGGAGTTCATTGCACATGAGCTTCCTTTTCATACCAATTCCCTGTGGGGCCACAATGCAAGTCAGACCATTGTTATGATCCAGGTTAAAAATAACCCCTCCTAAACCAACTCAACTACTAAAGCCAACGGATTGTATATTTGCACCAGAAGACACTTAGTTCCTTTAACACAGCTTTGTGCGCAGAGAGAGACAGAAAACTATGTCAGGTGCCACTTTCTCAGGCTGTAAAGACAACCTATGACTGGTGATCCACAAAATTAAAGCCACACAGATTCAACCATTCCCGTGCTGCAGAGTTCTTGAAACCCAGATCAGACGTAAATATCAGAACTAGGAATTCCTATCTGTTTTTGCAGTAGTCCAAACAAAAATTCTGGTTATCACTGGAGCTAGTTTTTAAAGACTGACAGGATGTACCAAAGGCTTAAGGGCTCTGTTAAAATCCAAAGTGTGATCACAGATAGGAACGTGAGGTGGTGGAAAACCACCAAGTAGAGGGGAAAAGAAAGCACCCATGAGCAAAGCATTCAGTATCAGACTGCAGCTCATTACTCATCATTTCGATCATTCTTTAAGGGAACTGACTGCTCATTTCTTTCAAGTAAAAGACATCTTTCCATTTTATACCATTGTGCAGAAATGCTTCTTGCAAAAGATCAGAAAAAAATTACAGAACCTCCTGTTATTTAAAGATCACATTTGACAGACTGAGTCTATCAACGAAACACTGTTCAAAGTCAGCAGACATTTTTTACATAGATTTCAAAAGGATTAGAAAAAATGCTGGCAATTACTTATTTCCATCTCTTATCTGAGATTTCCTTGCCTGTACACTGGGAAGGAGACCTGAGGCAAATGTGAAAAAGAGAGTATATTTGTGTTATTAGTTGAAACTACATTCCAGATGGCAAAACCTCTCCTTGTGGCCTGTCCCCTGTAGTCAAATAAGGGACTGACAGCTACGAGACAAGCAGATTTGATCTCACTTTCTTATTATATAAACTTTGGTTGTGCAACATGAGTCTATGAAGATAAAAAGGAGAATCTGAATATACACAGTATAAAATACAACTACTTTTTCACTTTACACACCTTTCAATGCCCTTTCTGGTGAACTACATACTAAACTCTGTTATGTTGTGTGCCTTTGGCAACAACATTGTATGGAACAATGTCAGAAAGATTCATTATTTTTAAATCTGTTTTATGCTGTGCTTTCAGTTGCAGCTCTTGGATTTTGAGACGTTTAGAAAAGAAGAGAAGAGAAGCTTGTTCTTTCCTAGTGTTTTGAAATGGTACTTGTTTATATATTCCATACAAATGAGAAAAAATGAAACAAAAACTTCATACTATTTTTATGCTATTCAGTGACCTGCCAATGTCTCATTTGTATGCAGCATACACTAGATTTGCCTAGAAGGATTTAGCTCAGTAGCTGGCACATTTACATTACAGAACAACATACACAGTTTCAGTCGATTTCATTGTTCTTACAATGGGAAATAAATATGAAAAGTGATTGTTGCTGGAAGTTCAAAAATGCAGTCAACAAATTGTGAAATTGCAAAAGGTCAGACAAATTTAATAAAATATTTCCATTTACCTTCCTCAGCTTTACACAGCCTGCTTAAAATAATAAGATTATCTGCAGAAAGCCTTTACCCAACTGTTTATATCACTTCATACAAAATATGTTTGAATTACCACAGCAATACAAGGCCATAAATTCCCAACACGCAACATGCCAAATTCAGCATAAGTTACGCTTTCTTGGCACCTAGAGGTTTCCCTTTTCCTTTTCTGTACTCCCAATACATTTTCATTTGAAAAAATTAAAAAGCATATAGATGTTAAAACATAATGACAGCTTAGAATTCAAGTGACTTGTGCAACATTATTTTGTGCTTTCTACTTCTTCATTTCCTCCTACTGTGATTAAAATTCATCATGCCCTTCTACATATACAATAGGAATGCATCAAATTCAGTCCAGTATAGGTTTTCAACCCTTAGACTTGGCTTTAAACTACACGAGATCCTTGCAAATTCAAAAAGGTGCTTTTTTTTGTGATCTTTCTTTCATGTTGGACGATGTCAAGTTCTGATTATTCAATGTAGGAATGCAACCTTGAGGTATGATTGCAGCCTCAGAATAAATCTTAAACGTAGAAAGAAATTTTTCAAGAGCGCACTTTCTGGATTTAAAAAAGACACACCGTTATAATGGTGCTACTAGAGCCACGGTACAGTACATCATGGCACATCTCCATAACATAATCAAGAACATGAGATAGAACCTCTATTTACACAAACTGGATGCCACTTCCAGAAAAATATGACAGAAAAAAAGGAAAACATTTCCTGAATGTCCTGAATTTTTAGAAGGTTCCTTTTACTTTCTCTCCAGCAATCCAGTGGTCCTCCGCAATTGCATTTTCCCTGACCTGTTTAGTACGGACCATGGGTGACACCAGCAGGAATTAGGAATCATATGGCAAATGGCTTCCTCTGAGAGGATGCTCTCCCATACCCCCTTACTCACAAGCCAGCTTGCTGTCAAAACTTGAAAGGGCAATAGCAAAGGCTTGTAGCGCGCACATTGGGTAGTTGTAGTCCATGGTGAACACATCCTCAGCCACACGGCCAAACTGCATCACTATATAGTCAGCTGCAAGAAAGGTCATAAAAAATGACAAAGCGTTATTTTTGTTTGCAGCCCTCATTGAATAAACATACATGCAACATCCTCCTCTGGCCCAGCTGAACAAAATACAAATGAAACATGCTCACACATCAAACTTCACAACACTTACTCATGTGAGTGGGTGTACTGATATCAGAGAGGGAGAAGCAAGTTGAATGAGGAATATTTAAGTGATTAAGGAGTGCAAGACTTGTTACTGACTTTTAGAGAAATTACATAGATAAAAAATGTGTTGCTTTTTTTTTTTTTTTTCAAACAGAGGTAAAATTATTTCTCCATAAAATGATCGAGCTTCTTACAGAGACCTAGTACTGAGTTTCACGTGCCACAAGAATCAATTAATTCTATTCCTACTTAACTGAAGGCAAGTGGACAATTAAGCATAAGGTAGAAAGAGAATGTACGATTGTGATTTAGATGTTGTCATGTATCCATGTTGTACCATATTCAAAAATTTTTCCCTCAACATTTTTTCCTTTTTGTACTCTGGCAGCAAGAGGAAATCTCAGCCTCATTCACAGTCTGAAACAGCATGTTTCATTGAAGATGCAGATCTAATTTATTTCCCTTGGAAAACACATCAAATTCATACACTGATGTTTCAAACAGCGTTGCTTCTGGAGACTGGCACAGCCATTTTTACCACAGTTTCCTATACTCCCTGGCTGTCTAAGCATGACACTGTCCTAGTCCAGTGTAGTCCAGCACCCAGTGACTATTTTTGCATTCCTGAAGCGAGTGCAAAGTGGGGCAGTATCATTCCGCTCAAACACTTGTCTTTTGCCCTGCTCCAACAATTGTACCTAAGCCTGAGAAAAATAGAGGGCCCTACATGGCTGATGGAATGCAGCATGCAGGTAAGGAGCTAAAGGTGGTGTGAAAGGTGGTCCTGACATTTTCTAGTCCTGACATTTTCAGGATGTTTGGTAGGGCTAATGTTACAAAGAATAGTAACAGCAAAGTGGATGCAGAATGAGACCAGTCAGACCACCACCGGTTGGACAGTGTATGGAGACCAGAGCAAACAAAAAATCAAGGGAGGGCAGTGTGATACAAGTGACTGAGTGAAGTGATGCTGCCCCATGGTCCTGCTGACCGGGGGTACATGAGGCACAGATGCAGTGAGTTGGACCCACACAACTAAACTAAACTCATTCAGGTAACAACAATAAGGGCAGAATCACTGTCAGGCTGGGTATGTAGTCCTGTTTCTACACATTAAAAATAGAGAGCCATACTTACGATCATTATCATGAATAATCTGGAAGTTCTTCACTGAGGCCTGTGTGACTCGACCATGGAAATTTAAAACATAGGACTGAGTGTCATCATTCCAGACTGGAGTTTTGTTATGCAGCTCAATGACACTCTCTGTATTTTTGTTCTGCCATCTTGCAAGCAGTGTCTCATGTTCCTGCACACACCACAGATAAGCACTTCAGTTTAACAATCACAAAAGATGAAAAAATAAATTCACACACACACAAATGTTCATAAATCCAAGCCCAAACACTTAACTGTCACTGTGAACTCTCAGCACAGCATCATCAAATGAAATAGAGAATTCTGAGTATCTTAATAAGGCTATGCATTCAAGTCCTTTTTGCAGCTTGGAAAAGGTTAGCTGCATCTTTTGTTATCAAAATACATTATTATTTGTAGTGCTGTTGTGAGTCACAGAACTAGTCACACATTCCATTGTTCTTAAACTGTTTTAACACATTTTTTAAATCTCTAAATCTCCAGAAATGCAAAAAACTAACTCTATCTGAAAAAAAAAGTAAAGTAATTTTTATTGTTGACTGATGGACTTACATTTCGTGGTCTGATGGAAACTCGTTCATGGTCCATATTCATTCCTGGTATGATCACACTCATTTTACGAGGTCCTTTAAACCCCAAGACATTTGTTTCCTAAATGTAATTAGGAAAGAGCTCATCACATTCTATATTTTTAAAGTTAATTTCTCCAACAGAGAGACACAGCAATAGCCCAGGGAACTTATGTTAGTCAACTCATAAAACATCTTGAACTCCTACCTTCACTGGCACTGCCAAACTCTAGCTTTGTCTGAGAAGCTCTGACAACAGGAAAAATAGAACTAGAGAGGTTTCCAAAAACACTCCTAGCACTGGCTGCCAGCAACCTGAATACAATTTAAGAAATAAAAAAATAATTCCTTTGTTAAAAAAAGATATGAACTAACTAAATTGCTTGGATACTGCTAGATCTGAAAATATAGTAGTAGTATTTTAAAAATCATAAAATGCAGTCACACATTTTGATGAGAGACTAAATTAAATATATGGGACCAACTCCATTTATTCCAGAGCCAACACAAGAGCAAACAAGAAGAAGCTGCCAGTAAGAGCATCTGTTACCAGTGCTGTGGTTTTCAGTCTTCAGATATATTATGCTTAAAGATGAGCATGGTAAAAAAACAAACACATTAGCATGAATGCAAATTTTTGAGCTATGGAGGCAGAGAAAGTAAAGAAATAACATGGGCACCAACAACAAATCCATGGAAAGTACAAGTTCTTCCATTAAGTATGATTTGATGCATTTCTGACCAGTTTTTCACAAAAGCATCCAAGTATTGCACTATCCTCTCAAAACATAACCACACGAAACAGTGACACCTCTAAAGGTCCAACTCCACGCCCCATGTTTTGTAGTATTTTTGTGGTACTTTTTTTTTTTTTTGGTCACGTACATTTTTCCCCCTTCACCTTTCACAAGTGAAGGAAGCTTTGCAAAATTTATTTGTACAGAATATTTTTCATCCATTAGACCTTTGAAATAATTTTGGCTGTGTCAGCAAACCATCTGGAGATTTTACACAACTCATTGATGATTTTAATGCATGCTAGGAAAATTCCACTGAGACATTTTAATAAATACTCTTGAAGCAATCTAGGTATATTTATATATGTCCATGGCTATATACTTTAATGGGAAAGATTCAACCTCTTTTCCAAATCACTTGTATCAAGCCCCTAGCAAAGTAAACCAATGTTTTCAGTTCAGTTGGAAGTGTATACTTGGTTTTGTATCATGACAAGACTCAGACTAAAATGACTGCCAGCAGATTTTATAAGCAGGAGAGACTCAGCAGAGCAGAAGTCAATTTCTGAGAAAAGATTCATAGTTATGCTTATTTCCACTAACTACTGACAATTTTGGTCTTCTATGCAATGCCTTACAAGCTTTTCTTCTCATCAAGCTGCTATTACACTATATACAATTCATTTAGATGCTGACTGGTTGAAGACATTGTTCAAGGTAAAATTAAATAATAGTGCTGAATCACTTCCCTCCCAACAAGCAGTGCTATCACTCTGAAACAACAGTACTGTATTCTTTGGATTTACTCAGAAACACAAAATCAGTATTTCTGCCAAATGATAAAGGTATGGTTTCTAGTTGCACATTGTATCAATCACCAATTACACCAAAAATTTATTGGCAAATGTGGCAAATCCTTTTGCTAAACTCAAGGTACAGAATTAAAACTCTACAAGCATAGAATATATGAGGAAAACAGTAGGGATAAAAGAAGAGCTTAAATTAAGAGCACACCTTTCCAATCTACGTTGCAACAACCAAAATTAATTCCCCTTGTCTCCCTGGTTCTCTACTTTGCACGTGCAAATTCAAGACTACAAACAGCATTATTAGGGAACATAGGCCAAATTATGATTTCACACCATTTTAATGTCACTGGCAGTCTTGAGTTACATAGGAGCTCCACATAATTGCTGTTAGCTGGCAGAGCTCTACAGACTTAAATGAGCTACGGACTTGGCCCAGCGTTGCTGAGAAGCTGCACTCTCTGCCTCTGTGCCCAACCAGCAAAGCTGCTCATGCGTCAAAGCTCCTGCAAGCATGCGTCACAACAAACTGGACTGAAAGAGTGCAGACCCTCTCCCCAGTGTTGCTTTTAAAATATCATACACTTTCATGAAACTATGGCAGCTATTCACTGTATTGGGAATAGCTGCCATGATAAAAGCTGTATGCTGTATATGCCAGCAGCTCCCAGGAGACCCACAATTTCATTACCCCATATTTGTCTTTACTTCAACTACTTTCCTCTCTGGACTTGGATTTGCACAGGCATACCTTGTCCTTAATATATTCTGTAGAAACATATATTTCCAGAGAAAGCCCAGAACCACAAAACCCCACTACATGAGAGCATAATGCAAGTGACTGAGGCCTAATCAGGAACATAACTTGCTGTACTGAAACCTGAGTCACACCTCACAATACCAGCTGAGCTCCCTGCCTGTAGAATCTGATGCCAACTGAATTGTCCAATACTATGGATATAAAGGAACCTGGAGCAGAAAATCCTGGTACGAAAGGTACAGTTAGGTCTCCTCGTTTCTTGATAAATTCTGCCAAGCGATTCTGAAATCAGCCATTAGGTGCTGCTGCAGATTTATTAGTGTGCTAGCCTGCCACCATCGAGAAGAGTAAAAATGGGTAAGAGCACCTGATGAAACTCAGTCTTTGCACTAACGTTATTCATGTTGCTTGAAACATGTCTTAAGGTGAGCTCCACAATGAGAGCTCTCAACACATTTATCCCACAATTAACAACAGATATTGTCACCTTCTGCCTGCATAAACCAGATCTGCCAAAGATTCAGCAAGTCAGGCTCAGTAAATTGGTGGAAGCAGGTACAGCTTGCTCTCCAGATGGGTACTTCATTGAATGAGCTGAGAGACAGTGAGCTGCATAGTGGCACTTTCAAGATACTGCTTATTATAGTTTTTGCTGCAGGGAAAATCTCAAGGCAAGAATTAAAAGGTTACCTTAGGACAAGGGTGTTTCAGGAGTGCTCTTTATGGCATTCTTTGCTGTGCTTCTGCTGCTTTCAGGAACAATAACCTCACCTTAGCGAACCTAGCTATTAATGAAACTTAATTTAGGATTTCCTTTGGTCCTCTGGCCATAGCACACCAGCAAGCCTGCTGCCTTTTGCCATGAGTATTAAGACATCAGTGGAATGAGTCATTTTCTTATACAAATGTACAAGTTTTAAACTGCTGATCTGAAAACAGGCATATTAAACCAGCCTTAGTCTTATCCACATTCTCCAAACAGGGACTGTGGTTCTGTTCTTTCCAACACGTGCACTGCACTTCTTATTACCTCTGCTGACTGCAACTGAGTTTCTTATTTTGTATTGTTAATTGTTCAAATATCAATATTGCTCCCTTATACAAACAGTGCCAGAATTTTTCAATATTTAACTTTTTTAAACTGTTTTTGTTTTCTCCTTCTATTTCAAGTTTGCACCAAATGATTATTTACCCGGCTCTAGAGAATACCCTCCTGTGTAAACTAGTAAAATCACCTTTATTAAACACGGAAGTTCTAGGTTCCTACTGAAACTTCAGTTGAACTATAAACTGACATCAAATCCTGGACTCTGTTGTTAAATCCTGCTATCTGGATTTTCTGAAATTCTCAGAGTTTCAAATCCAACCTGTATAGAGGGACCATGTTGTGCACTTGTGTCTGTAGAGACCACGTGCCCAAATAAGTGCGTATGAAGAAACACATTATTTATAAAATATTCACACAAGAACTACAAAGTAAGCAGCAGAAAAAGAACACTTTAAAAGTTAATACTGTCACCCCTCGGTGCTCTCAGCACTTTACATGGAAAGGATGGTTCTCTGCTTTCCTTTTCCTTTCCTGCTTAAAGCTTCCAGGCGCACTGCTCCTTGCATCCTGAAGCTGACCTTTCCAGGGACACATTCTGTGCATATGCTGGTGAAATGCTGTGACAACTAGACCTCGAACTGAAAGAGCTCCAGACATTCTTGATTAGAGTTAGATAAGAACTTTTCAGAAAGTGATTCTTGAATATTTTTGTCAGTTGTTGATTTAGGAAAACAGAAAATTTTCTATAGAACTGCATATACAAATTAGAAGAGTTACTTGGACCCAGAGATTTCTGGACAGAACACTCTCACTAAAGCAGTTAGTCATCCTGTAATCATTCCACAACACCAATTGTGCTCCAAGTCCTGGTTGTTTGCATTGCCCTGACAAAAGCTATTTACTCTCCTATAACAGACAGTTTCCTCTCATTCAAATGCATTTTAGAATTTTATTTGTTTTGTTTTGCTTTCCTGGTAAAAAGGATTTTTAGAGCTTTTATGGCAGTCTCTTAGCCACTGCTGCAGACCCAACTGTCCAGCTATGTGTTTGGGATCAGAGAGGCCTCCCCAGAAATGTCATTACAAATGATCATGACTTAGTTCAGCAATTCCAGGTACACAACTTCTCCCAGTTCAGGAGGCCCCCCCAGATAGTGCCTGCAGTCTGTGAAGCATCCTACCACTTTGAGGGGTTATGTAAAAGCTCCAATGTCTTCTGATCAAAAGTGAGAACTGGGCAACCTGGTTCTATGCACAACATTTTTCACCTCTACTTTCCACCGAATTTCCCAGTTTCTCTGGTCAAGATCAGGTGTTTCATTATGTCAAAACATAAATGTTGACTTACATAATCTTAAGTGAGAAGGAAATTCAGTGTGCTATTTCAGAAACTGAACTGCCCTTTCTTGCATATTTTGCCTGTGAGCAGTACTTACATAACAAATAGCAGCTAGCTCCTGACGCAGGATACTCGCCTCCAGGCTTGATGTTGTTTTCATTGGATTTACTCCATTGTCATAAACTGTAAACTTAGTTCCCATAAGATTTGATCTATCAAAAAAATGGAAAATCCAATCACCATTTGTCAATTACACTGCCTCAGACATCTATCCTTTACTGCATTGTAGCCCCAAAGGAAAGACAAATAATATAAAGTACAAATAGTTGTTAACTCTAATCCCAGCTGAATGGCAACTCCTGAATTAAAGGCCGTAACAAAAATGTAAAGGTAGAGCAGAGCACAGCAAAGGTTCCTATCATTACACTGAAGACTTCTCATCACATTTCATAAACTAGTAAATTCAAGAAGGCAATAAAGTAGGGTTAGGGTTATTTGTCTGATTTTTTTTTCTATTTTTTTTCCCAGTATGCTTACTCTCTACAAAACCACCTGCATTCTTACCTAACTACTAGCTCCGCTGGACTACAGACAGTGATTTTCATAAGGTTATAAATAAGATCGGTCTTTACTACTTAAATGGAAGTCATACCAAGAAGTGCAAAATACAATTTAGAAAACATTAACACTGCATTATCCTCCTTCTGTGTTTGCATTGCAGCAGTACATTAAGTTCTGAGATCCACACAGGCAAACAGCAATTAGGGGTACAGTCCCTTTCCTCCGGCACAGACAATCTAAACATACATTGAGAGGCACCGTGTAGGTATCAACAACAGACTGATGTATGATGGGGTGACAGACAGAAAAGAAGCATGTGGTTCTGAGCAAATTCCACTACATGTAAATAACTCTTAATTAAGATCTTAAGAAATGAGCAAAACTCAAGAGATTTTCAAATTATTTAAGAGACAGAACTCCTGAAATATCAACAGCAGCTAGTTATAATCTGCTCGTGTACTTCTTAAAATTCCATTAAGATAACTTATCTGCATCTCTGGATGCCCATACACCCTTGAGAATCTGGCCTATGAGCATTTAAGAGCCCCAGTCTGCTTTTAATAATATGTGACTTCATAAGTACTTGAGAAATTCCGAAAATATGACTTGAAAACTGGTAAACATGATGTAGTCAAAACTCCAATTACGAAGCTACAGTGATTAAAGACTTCTTAATTTCAAATGAACTTTATAGTCTATGTATATAAATTCTTAGATGTATCAGTGTTTACCTCAGTTTTCCAATAAAACTCTCTCCACCCCGAGACAGGTCAGTTGGGTCTATGGAGATGAGGTAATTAGAGGTTTTACTCTTCTTTCGCTTCCTTCCAGCTAACAGAAAAACCTAAGCAGTGCAAAAAAACATCATATTCTAGAATGCCAAAGGGGTTAGCGCACACCACATCCTGCTTTGATATAAGGAAACCATAGGCAATTTTTCTGTCTTCCAGCACCATTAGCAAACAGAAGATCTCCTGGGACTTAGCAAAAACAGATAAAAATCATGAAGAGAAAGTAACTTCTCAACCATTCAGTCCATTATTTATGGTTTAAATAATTAAATCCAACCTATTTTGTTAAATGTTTAATTCTAGGTTGTACTGTCTCTTCCACTAGTATTGAAATAGATGCTTTTCAGGCCACAGAATGCAGAATGCCCCGATTGCCATCACATTAAGGTGCCATGCATGGATTATTTAAGGCCAAAGATTAGGCATGAAGAAAGGCAGCAGAACAAACTGATACTGGTGTTTTGCTTTTGAAAGACAGTAGGGCAGAACTCAGTGAAAAGGCATATAAAATACAAGATTATATTTTCCTTGTAAGACTTTTTCAGACTTTTTTTTTTAAATATATATTCAGATGCAACTGATATGCCATTCAAGGTATTTTATGACCTTTTTACCATGCTCCCTTTCCAAATGGAGGTAATATGTAGGGTACATCCCTCGATCCATTCCTTTCTTGTCTCTTGTGATTCTGCATTTGACGGTGACACCCTGTGGAGCAGGTCTTACAGCAAATTCCTCCAGGTCATCGACATCTATGAGAGGCTCATTTGTGGAAGGACTAGGGGCTGAGGCCGCTTCCTAAAACAGTAAACAAAACTCAGGTTTCCTCAGCTTTGAGTTACAAGGTTATAAGTACAAAGGAGTGACATTTGATGACAGCTGCGCTTAAAAAAAAAAAAAAAAAAGCGGGACATTGTCTTTTCTGTTCTGATAGCTCAGTGGCTTTAAGGCAACTTATCAAGCTAACTACCTCTCCCTATCCAATTGGTTGAGTTCTTGGCTACCAAAGGCCCATAGAGAAGTTCTCTATCCTACTGATGCTGAGCACACAGACATATCTGGCAAAGAACAGGGCAGCTGCACGATCAGATTGCTGTAATGTTACAAAGCAGACTCTGGCTCACACTTTCCCATCTCAACGTGTTTCTCTTTTGAGAAGGTTCATATCCAAGAACAGTGATGGTCTTTGATGAAAGGAAGAAATGGGATGGTGAGAGATGGATTAAGCTAGAGAGAACTCCAAAAGGGACAAGACGTCGGTGCAGTACATAAAAGAGTGAGCCACCATCAACTGGTTTAGCCAGAGCTCGTGATGTAGAATATTTGAACACTTTGAAGCCTTATTTTATCTTCAGATAGTAGCAGCAAGAGCAGCATGGGAAAATGTTGAGAAAAAAGCAATAGATCCTTCTGAGCACCCACAAGAGGCAGAAACGTAAATATTTACTGTTTACCTTTCTCTTCATTTAAGTTCAGACAATATTTGCTATTCATTACTCCTAGTCATTATTTTCATTGCTTCTGTGAACTGAGAACTATCACAATAAATCACTTCAGAGATGCTTTAGTGTATACTGAGAACAAAACAGGAAAGCCAGGCCTGTCCTGACTGTTCTCTGAATTGATGCAGCACACAGAAACCAACATGCTCCTTCTTTGGTACTGACTCCTTACCTTATTGGATTTCTTGCTTGTGGCAGAACCAGGCCGGGTGTTACTGTTTAGCTGTGAAGAGCTGGAGCTGTCTTCATCTTCCTCATCCTCTTCCTCATCAAAATTCATGCTGCTTGAAATGCCTGAGGAGAAAGCAGTGCCCTATGAAATACTGATACACTGAATCTGCCCATACTTGATGTAAAATACCATTTATACTGTTGCACCTTTAGGCTTACAGGTGAGACAGGGTGTGTGTGTGTGGGGGGTTGCTATATGAGGCACTGTACAAATAATACATGGCTGAGACAGCACCTGCATGAGAAGCCAACACATTTCAGCAAATGAGAGGAAATAGCATGGTTTCCATTCCACAGAGAGGACTGAGGTACCCATTGATACATGAGCAATATACAGCTAGGAATTAAATTCAAATCTTCTAAATCCCATCAAGTACTTCAAACACAACGAAAATCTTAAACCTGAAATTGAAGCTGAGTGGACAACCTATGACAGCCATTTGGAAACCTTACCAATTAAAATAAAAACCCTTCTACAGCACACTTTTAACTGTTCCTATGAGATCGGATAAAGCACAGATCTTAACAGTGAGAGGAAAACATTCACATTAAGGAAGTGTTCTTATGCATACTTATTTCATGTAAAAAGCAGTATCAGTGCAGGTCACAGGAACTGCCTCAGAGCACTTAAAAATTTGACTTTAAAAGAATTCAAAACCTCAGACATTTCAAAGGGGAACAAAACTTTGAACATCAAACAGGATTTGGCAGCAGAAAGTGTCAATGGTGGGACATTTGCCAGGCCTAGTTCTTCAAGGAGTATCATGCAGATGAAGCCACCCTGTACTCAGGTTTCACATATCAGAGGCAACCTACGCAGCATTTTTTTCTCCCCCCAAAAAATAGAAAAAACTTGGTCCTGAATTTCCACTGTTGGTAAGTCTGATGCAGAAGGATAAACGAAATGCAAAGATTTCCAGAGCTAAAAAGCATGGGCATAATTAACTTTTTCCTTCTGTACTTACCAGGAACATGATCCAGGGCGACAAGACTGGATTGGGAGGTGGAAGAGGACCAGGATGTATTTGCATGGGGATCTGGGAAAGGAAAAAATCCATGGGCTTGATTCTGCAAACCCTTATGTGTGTGAACAAGCCTGACTCCTCACAGGACTAAAGGCTTACGCAATGGGGCCAAATAACTGCTGCCACAATTTTCAATTAGGGACATCATGTCTTTCTGCATAATCAAATTCACCTTCCACCTGCTTATACCTGCTGTCACTTTCTTTGTTGTGTTTTGAATAAAGTCATAAAGCTCCAATTCAGAGCTCAAGCTTACCATCCATGCAAAAACACTTCTGTGAATGGCGTGCCCTTCACAGTAAGTTTTTGGCCTATTTTTGAATTCTAATATGCACAAAATAAGCTGATAGACACACCTGATATACGCAGATTTTACACAAATACTTATTCAGTAACACTGAAAAAAGTATTCAGACTCATAGTTGGATGGCCTAAATTCTACCTAAAACCCTGTGCATCCTAATTATATTACTCAGGCTATCTAAATGGTTCTTCTGTGACTTCACGAGTACACATCAGATTTTCCTGCAACTTAGTCTCTGGAATATGAGCTCGGTCTGCAACAAGCAGAGACTGAACCAAACTAATGTAAGAGATACAAATATTGGAGACAGTATCAATAATGGTTTTCTTCAGATCAAATTTTGGAACTGTATGAAGAAAATAGACATCAAAGAGCACAATATATTTTTTTTAATGTTACTGCTGCTTCCAATAACTTGAATGCATATCCCTTTAAAACAGCTTTTGACACTAGATGCATACTGGATAATAAAATAACACCAAAGCAGTAAGAGCAAATAGAAATGAAATAGAAGCACATGCAATTTTTGTTTTTCATTCAGCTGCACTGCAAATGGTCTCATTATCTACTTCTTCAGTTCCCCCAGTCTGCATTTACACCATCCAGCATGACAGCAAAAAGTTTCAATAGGATCTGGTTATGCAGGATAAGGCTGAGTTCACAGGTCAATAGGTATTTTTAAAGCCTGCAGAACTCACTCATTATTAATCACACACTCATTAATTGCAAACATTAGTTCTTAATAATGACAGCCGATGTTCTAGTCAAATATGCATGGTTAACAGAGGCAATCCATTTCTTCAGCTGGCATCTGTGCAGAAAAGCCATACTTGCATATGCTATCATGCATAGACAAATGGTTTATTTCCACGTTCATGCTATGTATTTCACCACCAATATTTTGGTGGTGAAAATTCTGTGCCTGTCTTAGAAAGTCTCCACTCAGGACCTGTGGGGGAGAATGCTTCAAAGAGCTCCTGTGTTGTTCTTGAGCCCAGAAATCAAATCTATTCCTTCCCTAAATTTCAAAACAGCTGTAACTTCAGGTGGCAAAAAACTAAGACCAAATTGCTCATTCCAAGTCTTTACAGAGACATGGAGGAAACTGATAAACATGAAGACTGAATGTTAATTATTCAGTGTTAAAACTTACAGAAGTCTGGCTCTGTCCTAGTGACTCATTTGCCAGCAACAACCTCTACATATTAAGACTCCTGAAATCAAAAGGATGAATATTTCTTCTGCAGGAAGAAAATGATTCTAGCTATGCCAATTTCCAACAGATGGAGAAATCAAATAAAACATTTGGCATTTTCTTGCAAGTGGCATATTCTCTTCACATTCAAGTAGCCTATGGCCTCTTCGTCTTGTAACTGAACTTGCCGGGTGAACCTCAGTGAGGAGAAACACATGTACTGAGAGAGGCTTCTCTCCACAAAGTTAGAGTCAAAAACCAGAATGGGCACAGATCAGGGCTAAACAAATCTAATGGGACTTGACCTGCCCTTTCCCATCTTAGCAGTCACCTCTCTGGTTTTCTCCTTTTGCTCCTATTCCATGCAAGAGGAGGACCAATGGGAGACAGCAATTCTAAATGCTTTTTCAAACCAATGGGGACATGCCAATAAAGACATGCCAGAAGTATGAAGCAAGAGTGAGAAACTAATGAAAAGCCCTAGTTTTATGTAAAGGTTCCCATGACTTCTGGGATACTCAAAACAGTCTATCAAGCCTCCTTTACCAGTATCAAGTGGCAAACCACATATGCAAAGTAAAAATATTTTATAGAGATACTACTAGTTGCAGTCTTGTCTTAATACCTTTGTGTCCCACAGATGATAGCTCTGTTCTCAAAAATCAGTAAACCCCAACACTTCCACTTTTTAAAAAAAAGCCCCTCCACAGGTTTGAAGCATACCAGTCTATCAGCCTTAGCAGTGTTCTGTTCTGATCAGGAGTATACTCAAAGATAGGTTAAAAAAGGTCATACTATATATTGGTTTTACTGGGGGAAAAAAAAAAAGAGAGAATAAAAATATATGTTAACCTGGAAAAAACATCAAAAATAGAAACGTACCCCAGAGTAAAAACCTGAGTGGTCTGACCTAATTTGAGAAGTCTGTTGATAATTTTTTTTTTAAAGTCAACCAGCTTTAGCAAGTAGTGTGCCTGGCTATTAAAAATTCTGAGCCATGGTCTAAGGCAACACAATCACCACACAGATCAGAACTAGTTAGTCATGCCAACATCCCTCTGACTCAAATGCCCAGGAAGTGCCCCACTTGGATAAAACCTGCCCATTTCAGTTGAAGTTGCTCACATCTGCAGAGTAATGTCCCAGAAAAAATGAATCGTAGTGAGAACTGCTCTGCAGACAAGAAGCATGCATTTAGGTATGAATAGTCTATTTTAGATGAGTCAACTTTGCACTTATATTTTGCTCTTTAAACACAAGGAGTTTATTCTTAAAGCATCAGAGTACTCTTGGCTCAGGCCATCTTAGCTTCAAAAGCTATACACTGAAGAAGAACAACCCCTAAGTAAAAGCCTTCAGTAAAAGCTTTGTGAAGATTTTAGGATTTTTTCCTTCCTACAGTTAATGTCTAAAAAGACATAATAACACTGCAGGAAGGAAGGCATAGATGCATGAATGCGTATATACACAATCTATCTCCCAAATCATGCATGCCTTCAGAAAAAAATATAAAATCCAGAGCATTTCAGAACTATGCATGAGAAATGCTGCAGAATGCACAGTTTTGTAATTTTCACCTCTGCAAGCATGAACACACATTGTGAAACTATGAAGAATTTAGCTGACAGCAAAATTAAAATTAATATTCTAGTTTAAATGTTGTTATTCCGTACTCTTCTTCAGCCCTCAGGTATGTGATTTTGAGAGTCATATATCAAAATGTAACAGATGGATATGAGTATTAGCATCTGCTTGGTGCTTCAAAAGCAGCGCTGCACTGCAGATGGGAATGCCGCATCCCTGAGAGTCTGGAGGGCTCTTGTTCCTTGGGACAAGAGAGAACTTCATTATTTTCACAGACAGAATAGGACAAAGCCTAAAAGGCTTGGAAAGGGAGAAGCACAGAGTACCGATCTCTGCTTAGGCTAGGGCTGAGCCTGAGAATAGGAAAAGGAGTCAACATACATAAAACAAGCATTGAGAATCCAAAGGTGGCTTTGGCTACTTACCCTTTTTCTGCATTGCTGTTCTAAGATCCTGTTTGCTTTGCTGTTGTTGGCCACTAGCCATCTTCTCTCCATCATCATCATCATGGCTAGACTGTCCAATAGTGAGAATCTGCACTTGACTTCCTGTCTTCTGAACATCATCTTGAAAAGCAGCTGGGCCATCAATTCCTGTCAGACAACAGCAAAAGTCTTGGTTGTCATTGTGTCAAGAAGTTACTGCAAAGAGAATCCTTCCCTCATAAAAAGCATCTTTTCTAAGAAACAAAGATCACGTGCTCATATTTAATAATATTTTCTAGACTTAAACAAGACTAAAATAACCCCTAAGGCAAAAATCTCATTCCCCACTTGCCGCACTTTAGAATCTCCAAGAGGTGATCAAAATGTCACTGCTGCACTCCTCATCTGAAAGCAACACATCCATGCACCAGAGGCACTGAATACTAAACAGAAATCAATTGGAGAGGATAGGCAAAGAAAACTGACGCAGCTTTCCTAGGGGGTCACAACTGGTTCAGAAATAGATAAACCTGAGTCCCAGATCATGCCATATCCCCTGTAAGACACAAAGGCTACCATTTATGAAATAATTCTTCAAAGTTTCAGAAACCTGGAAAATTCACCTGCAGATCTAACAGCACATATGACAGGAAGATCAGCAGATTAACAAGACTAAATATGCCTACTGAGTTAGTAAATTGCCATACAGTTAAAAGACCAGAATGAAACTATTTGAAGATAATAAATATTCCTTGAAGCCTGATTGGGCATGATCCTAGGCAACCTGGTCTGAGCAGGGGTGTGGGACTAGACTGTCCCAGAGGCACCTTCCACCCTCAGCCTTGCTGCCATTCTAGGAGTTCTGGTGATAGCCAGAAACATTTTTTTTTTTTTTTTTTTACCTCCTTACTGCCATAATTAGCCTCTGAAAATGGGAAAAAAAAAAAAAAAAAAAAAAAAGGAAAACGAGGTGGGGAAGGAGTATTCTTATCACAAACTAACTTCGTTTCTTTCTTCAGGACAGCAGATTGAAATATCGGATTGCAAATGTGCCACTCTTAGCTAAAATGAAGTGATGGTAAATATTACTAAACCAGCTATATGGAAATGCATTTTGGCACCAATAGAAATGGTACTATCACCATTTACAGACAGTAAATAACTTAAGCATGTATGCTGCTGCTGTTCTAAAAGCTTTGTTAATAAGCAATGTGACGGAGAATTAGCAAGCATTACAAAGAGCTATTTCAGTAAAAGAATATGGTGCTCCTCAGACCAAATGGAGCAGAATAAATCCTGTAAGAAGGAGTACTACATGTTGGGCTACATTTTCAGACTGTGATATGTAGCAGAAGTCTCCAAGATTACCATTTCAACCCTTTTTGCCAGCAGCTGTCAACTTGCATTAAAAGACAACTGGATTATACATTAGCATGCTTAGACAACTGGATTATACATTAGCATGCTTAACTGTACTTCGCCATACTTACTGTTACTGCCACTGTGGTGCGAAGCATAGGTGGAAAAGAAAGTGGTCCACTTTATCAGCAACAGCACTAATCGTGCTACCACCTAACAAGATGCAGTTCAACACTGCAGAAGTATTTAAAAACTTTCAGGTTAGGTGGAAAAGAGAGAGACAAAACAAAAGAAGATGTGACTGACACTTCACAAATTCAGATTTCAAGGTCTGAAGGAATTATTGACTCTGCTGCATCATGCAGAACCTTATCTGGCAAATTCTACACCTACCCTGTAAATTCTAATTTAGTTACCATAAAACTAACAACAAATTAACAATAGGTCCATCCAACCTTGAACACCTAAATCAAGTAGATGGAAATGTTTCTATCGCCTTTGTAGAACTTTGTTTCTATCGCCTTTTGAGTTTCAGGCTCTCTTTGTGATGCAGAATGCACTGCAACCCCACAACCATTGCTCTAATGATAAATTACCCTCTGTTCTGGCTGCTTGATTGAGTTCTAGCTGCTTGATTATTTTTACACCTTCATCTGTTAGGCAATAGACCTCCTATACTATCAAGTACCTTGCCCTTTCAGCAGTCAGTCTTCATCAAAGCACCTCTTAACCTTATCTTTGATCAATTAAAGGAACTGAAGTTTTTATGTCTCCACATGTTTTCCTGGCCTTCAGATCCCCCACTCTTCAAATCATTCCAAATTCTTCAGAAGTTTCAGTATCCTCTTTGAAGTTTGGAATACCATTAGTTTAGTGTTGGCCTTTTATGCCGTTTGCTGCATAAGAGCTCCTGCTCTTCTCACCTTGGTTGTCATCTTTCAGGAGCTGTTGTGGCTTGGCAGACTCTGTTCTGGGAAACAAGTACAATCCACAATCTTCGCTACTAAATTACTAAAAACTAAATATAAAATCTGCATCCAGCTTTACAAAAATGCATGCTGTCTGAATGAATTCTAGTTTACTGGACAACCAGATTGCCATGTCAAAAAGTCTGACAATTTACAACACAAATCTGTTCACTGTTGACATTTTTCTTAGATAACATTCTAACTCATACAGTGACACAGATGTTGCATACACCCACACTTTAATCTTACACAGGCTAAGTCAAGTTAAATAAAGAACAAGGAATGGCTTGGGTTGTAAGGGACCTTAAAGATTCTAGTTCCAAAAGAAGTAAAAGAAAAACAAACAAACAAACAAAAAAACACACTGAAAGCTACAGATAAGGTAAACTTAACATTCTATTTATCTCTATTACAATACAAGCATAAGGAATTTCATCAGGTCATTTATTGTACAGAAAAACAACAATGGCAAACCCTATAAAAGCAATGACTGCAGTTAACTAAGCAGTAAAACTGAGAAAAACACTAACACATGGAAACTTAAAGAGTTTATGGCATTCAAAAATTCGCATACATATTTGGGCAATAAAAACACTCTTCACTATAGTACGTTAGCAGGGACAAGTTATACATCGAACAGCGTAATTCCCAATGTTGCAGGTATAATATGGCAGTGAACAGAATAGCATTTTTACTGACAGGGAGTTATTTCAGGATAAGTACTACAGCAAAGGTGCTCTAGAACAGACAAGAGAGCTGCTCAGATCCACTGCAGTATTTTTAACAGCTTTATCCATCAACTTTAAAGTGACTGCCTCAAGTCAGGTTCTTACTATAATACTCAGAATTTCAAGTGTTAAGCACCCATAAATTTAACAAAATGCTCATACCTTGTGCATATCTAGCCCCTTATTAAGTTTTGGACACTAGAAACCTAATTTTGAGAACCCATTTCAAAGGGAACAAAACATCTTAATTATTCTTCTTCAAAGCAAATACTGATCTGCGGCAAAGGAAATGCCTCTGACGGCATGAGACACTGCACTGAGGCTGCTGCTTTCTGATGCCTGCAGAACAGCTGCACTCATATCCCGTGCTGTCAGGAACATCGCGTACTATCAGGCAGTAGGACAAAGGCTACCCTGGCAGGTCACACTTTTAAAGAAGAAAAATCAATTTCAGCATTCTGAAGAGTGCAACACTGGTGGAGTGTGTTATTAAGCATTACGAATGGTTCTGCTGGTGACCCCATTTAAGAGAATGGAAGATATAGCCAGAGAGAGAGAGAGAAAAAAAAAGAAAATAACATCTGCTGTATTATAGTATTGTATAAAAAAAAAAACAGCAAATATATTTGGTGCTATAGATGGTTCACAGCAAATGCAGGATTAACTATTTAATATTTGTGTGTGTGCATGCATTCATGCAGCTATATATGCATGTGTAAAATTGTATTCAATGCAAGCATATATACACATTTCTTTTATATTTATCATGTTATGTCTATTTTGAAAGTCATAATTCAAAAGACATTTTTACCATAATCAACATAACGTCTGAAAGCACTTTCAAGCCTGCACAATTATGATACTTGAGGGGGATCTCTCTCTGTGTTCTCACTTTCTTTGCCTCACTGACTTCTCGTCCTTCCACACACCTACTGGACAGATAGTTCACTGCGCAATAAAAGCAAACCATCATGTCTATAGCTATAAGCTTCCTTGTTTAAGAACGGTGTCAGAAAAGGCAAAGAAGATGACCAGGCTGTGCCAAAAAGAAAAAGTTTATAGCTAGATTCATGATTTTCAACATTTTTTCCCAAAAGTCAGGTAGAGAAAAAATGATGGTGATGTCTTTGAAAAGCTGTTAAGAAGAAAAGGAATTATTTATATTACCCTCTAGGCAACTGTGAAGGAGGGCAGGGGAGAAAGAAGGAGACTGAAACAACCACCAGAATATCAGTCCCTTCAGTAAGAGCCTTCTGGTAAACTATGACATAGTCATGTCTCAGAGGAAACCCAGAGATACCCAAAATAAAAAATTAAGTAATAATAATAATAAAAAAATATACTAACATTCAGTGGCATTTCCGTCCTACAAACTACTATTATCAACACCTGCATTATGTTAGCACCTAAAATCTTACAGACAGTATTGATAATAGACAAAATCTTTCATTGCTCAAGAGGTAATCAAAAAAGAACAACATTTTAAAGCTTTTACTTGGAGTGAGGGGGAGAGGGAAGCAGGGAGATTGGACAAGGAGGAGGGAAGGACTACATATTAACAAGCTATGTATTTATGTATGACCAGGGAAAGCTTAGAGAGGCAACTGATAAGTGACCACTACCTATAGATGAGTACCAGAACAAACATGAAGAATGATACTGCTGACAGACAACAGCAGACAATGCCCACTATTAGTCTTGAATAAGTTAGTTAGAAATTCAAAATTTGACAACCCACCTGGCAGCAAGTTATAGGCATAAAAGCATTTGACTATATACTACATGAATCCCCAATAATTGGATCTTTCAAGGAAAGACTCAAATTGTGTTTATATACATCATGTTCCTGCATGTATTTATACATGCAAACATTTTGCTACGAAAAGATATTCAGCAAATGTTATTTACTCTTGGTTCTTTTAAAAGAGGTTATAAGTACAGGAAAGAATGATTAACTGATTATTTACAAAGAATCTTTACTGTACCTATGACAACATGCAAAGACAGATTTCTAAATTATTTGAAAATAACCATTATAGTAAATTAAGTACTTCTTCACAGGACATCTGCAAATTAGGAAAGAAACTAAAAAGAAACATATCATCAGAGACAACTAATTGAGTTCAGTGACTAAATAACAAATGAGAATACATATAAGCAAAGGTACATGGCATAGAAAACAAGTATTTCTGTCCCCACTGTACAAAGAGAAACTGCAGGAAAGAAAAATTCCTGTGTTCATTTTATAGAGTACTTAAGACAAATTCAGCATTTGAAATCAGCTATATTGCTCACACACTAAGTTTTAAGAATGTATTTAAGCCTTTTGAGTATCAGACCCACAAAGGTGGCTGAAGCAGGCAGGAGGTCTCTGGAAGACCAAGACCTCAAGCCACTTTCTGACTTCAGCAGCTGTATGCAGGGGTTCTATAACAGGCAGGTCCTTCCTCTGCAAACATGCTGACATCAAATGCAGTTGACACTATAGAAATTTTTCTTCATTTCTGATTTTAAATGCGCCTTCAAAGGCAAGATACCAGGTTAGGCAAAACACTGGTCTGAAACAGAAGTCATATCGACACGGATAACACTCAAGGCTGCAGCCAGCAGCAAAACTGCAATTGCAAATTGCAGAGCAGCACTTCCTCCAACTTACGGATGGTAGCACAAATGCTTCAAAAGACAAGGAGTTTATCCTCAGAAAAAATCTACTTTTATTAAACTGACACCAAAACAAATAGAATTTCCAGCCTTTAAAGAACTTAGCTGAAAGCAAACCCTCCTGCTTTTATTGTCTCAAGCAATCTTTTTATGTTAAAAAGACGAAACAAGAGTTGATTACATTTTTGAAATCCACACCTATCCAGAAGTTAGAACACTGAGTATAATAAGGTTTACCTCTGGAACAGTGGTACAGTAGAGGAAAGTAATATTGTAAAAATCAATAAATGAAAAAGGTTATTTCTCAGAATGATTGCTCAGGAAGCTCTAATAAAATAGCTAGAATGAAGTATCAGGAAATTACATCTTTTAGAAATTTAGAACTCCCTTGCTTAAAAAAGGAAGAGAGAGAGAAAAATCACTGTTGGGTGTAACTCTCCTCAAAAGAGAGAATGTTTGGAGGGAGTGGGGGGGCATTTTTGTTATACTTGTAGAACCACATAACCTTAAGTATATTGTAGTTGTTAATATTTTATAAGCCATTTCTCAGTATATATCTGTTCTCTTAGGGGCTGTGCAACCATCAATATGGGTTCAAGCAAATGCAAAACCACAAAGGTATTTGCTTGTTAAGGAAAGGGGAGAAAAAAAGAAATTTTGTTAAGAAAGGACATCTGGAGGTGATTTAGTCCAAATTTTAGTTAAAGGAAGGACTCTCGCTAACACAGTATCAGGTCACTTAAAAGCAAGTGCTTGAGCACCAAGCATCTACATTTAACTTGAAAACTAGAAAACTGTCGCAGGAATCGTGCTTTCATAAATTTATATCTTGTGGAGGCCAAATGATGTCTTCCCAGTCAAGTTCATGCGTTGCCAAAGCATTGCCTGAACGGGCTGTCAGATCTGGAAACAACTGGGCTTTTCTTGGTGGAAACAAATTTGTTCCTCCTACTACCCTTTCTCTTTAATGCAGGGGGAAGCCAAGATAAATCTACTCTACACAAACTCTTTTATTCCCATCAGAAAAGGAAGTGTTACAGTGAAAAAAAATGATGCTTATCCAACCAATGGTGCTGCTTTCTGAGTCAGCCAGCATTAATGTAGTTGCTTGTTACATATGAAAATGAGACAGGATGCACAAATCAAAACAGACAAACAGGCGTGAAAGAGAGAAAAGAAACATGGAAGAAGCAAGCCAAATCAAAACATGAAATAGCCATCCTGGCAGAAGAAGTGCTGTGTTTCAGAGCAGCTCATTTGCTTTCTGACTCTCATAAATGGAGTAGGTAATATGTTTCCTAGAACGTACTTACATGCTGCAAGTGCAAGGGGTTCAGCTAGAAAAAAAACTTCACAGACTGATTTCTGAATTTTCATATCAGATTCACTTTGAATTAGGTCCTGGCTTTGCATAGTTTTCTGCTTATTTATTTTTTTAAAGTTCTTTTTATCTTCCTGATTTGTTTCTGCTCAATTCACTGTGCAAAGCCAAAAATACACTATACCAGATAGCTTTTATTCACAAACATGTACTGGGGAAAAAAAGAACAACAAACAAACAAAAAATCAAACCACCCCACACTACTATGTGCCTATAATACTTTCAGGAATCTTAATTCTGAAAGAATACTCTAGGTATTTAGTATCTAAAGATGCTCAGGTTTTGTATTTGTAGTACTATGCAGGGTGCCTGCTTTTCATAGGTACCTGTTGCAACTGTTTTCACTTGTTTAAATTACTTTTCTGTTGGACTATCTAGTAACACTATACACCAGATTCACTAATGTCCTTATTCACCCTTCCTAGCATCTTGAAAGTCACAAATGAAGCCAGAGTTCAATCCACTATTTCCATCATCTTACACATTAATTTGTTTCATTTTGTATTTTTTCCCAATACTGAACATTATGTCCAACAATAAACTTGGAGACCAAACCTTCCAGAAATACCGCTTTAATGAGCTAAGCTAGTATAAAATACAATCAATTTACTGCATTTGCAGGCTTCTTCCCACAAAAATGATGTTCCTTTCTAAAAATAGGCACAGATTATATTGGATATGTCATTAACAGTGAGATACCAGTAATAATCACAGATTTAGAAAGAGTTGATAAACGCTATACTACCCATCACAGAATTACAAAATGCACTGACCCCTAACTCAGGAGGTACAATCAGCTATATGAGCAATTAGCCACATCCTTCTCTTGCCTTATGTCAGTGTAACCTCATTACACCTAATATTTCCCTCGCGTTTATCTTTAGCACATTGTTCTGATCATAGCTTCATCATTCTTCAAGCCACTTAAAAAGGCATTACACATCTAAGACCAATCATTACACTACAGCTTCAAGAGCTATTCATGTATAATTCAATGATTTTTGGTCTGACTTAGCTTACTATTCATAGAATCTGGTCTAAAGACTCTTTTTTTCTTCAAGCACAAAGAGCTCTGCTATGCTCAGAAAAGTAATACTCACTGTAGCTAAATACTAACGGAAACCTTTAAAATGCTGTCTTAGCATATAAAGCGCATTCATCCCTCTGCATCCAGCCTGTTCATTTACAGAACACACTAAAGTTACAGCATGAAACATCTAGATTGCTAAAATGTTAACACAAGTGGTCAATTTGCCCCTCTACCCCTCAAATAATCCACAAGCACAAACATAAATCTCTTCTCAAGCAGCTAGTGGTGATGGAAGAGATTTTAAAGATTCTGGCAGCTACATAACCCACAATCTCTCAAGATTACTTCACTCTACTCCACTACTTCACTCCCTAAGTCTACAGGACAGCGTCAATACAGGTGATAAAACACACTGTAGGAGATAAAAACCTTAAACTTCATGCTGGCCCCCAAGAAAAGTTCCGAGGCTACTCCTTTATTATAGGACTGAAACATTGACACAGCTGCCCTTGAAAGCAGTTTCCTATTGCTTCACCCGCAGGGCTTCCCAGATCTCTTGTGTCAAAGCTGCTGTGTGGACTCACTCTTCCCATGATACACGTGCAGTGCACAGGCCACACTACCTAAGCAGTTTCCCTTCATGATTTTGATTTTCTGCTCTCAGGAAATGCTGGTATAATGGCAACATAAGTGCTACAGAGGACGTTGTTCAGGCTTTTTGCATCCAAACAATTTTCTCTTATGGTTATTGTGGGTATGGTCATGCAAAAGCCTGAGTGAAACCTGGAGACTGACTCTAGCTCCCAGTGGAAGTCAAAGTACAACAGCACCTAAAAAGTACACTGTGGCACCCTACACCATTCAGCTGAAAAGTCAAACCAGAGAACTCTCCTTGCTACTACCTTTGTCACAGTTACTAAACTCCAAGGAAAGGGAAAGGGAAAGTCTCAAAGTTATACAGTAATGATTTAAATATTACACCACACAATGCTCAGTTACAGCCTAAGACAGGTTTTCTTTTAAGCTAGCAAGAGGATTTTTATTCTCCTGTATAATGTACTTCAGAATAAAACTTGGCTTCTGTATTACTGTGCTGGAATGGAATTGCTGTTCATGATCAGTTCAGAAGCATTAGCTTTCTGTCCACTTATTTTGCCAACAATTTTTACATTCAGTTAATTTTACATTTGACTTTCACGTATTATTTTAAGCCTAGGTATCAGTATACACCAACTTTTTTTTTTCCTTCGAATAAATAACTAAATTCATTACCTCAGGGCCAGAGACTAAAGCCTGTCTAACCAAGTCCCAGAGGGACTACAGACATAGAGAAGCTGTAGATTCAGATCTCAAGAATTAAGCTGCAATATGGTTTAATGAATTTTAATAAGATAGGCTCTGGTCCTGCAAAATTCCTATATATAAGGCCCTATACTCTGACCTCAAGAATTCCCTTTGTTAGTCATTATCATCATTAAACACACTTATCAATGACAGACACTACTTTCTTACTTAAGCAATAACAGAGAGATTGTTGAAATACTTAGGATGAGAATACAGTGTATTCTAATCAGGAGAATTGCAAATTATTGGAAAGGTATTTACTAATTCCATTACTCATCTGCCATCAAATAAACTGTATGTTCTGGCACAGAAATCTATCTTTTATGTGTGTGTGCGCTTATATATAAAATATCTTTTATATATATGTATAATATTATCTACCTTTTTTTCATTATCAATAGCTTTTTCTTTTGTCTACCCAATCTGACCCAAAGTCACCGCAGAAAATTTTTCATACAAACACCTTACATACATTTGCCAGGTAGGATAGAGTAACCCTGAAGGAACAACTTGAAGAAACCCTTTGAGGATGTTAACTTGGTTTTGTTGAATTTATTTTCAAAATGCTCACTTAACCCCTACGCTGTGCAGCGTAAACCTCGGTAAGGGCCTGGACAGAATGACTGCAATTTAAAGCCAATCCTCCAGACTACATCGTTTGCAGATTGAAAAAAATATATATTGGTTTAAGGTGATTCTCAGTTCTTTAACACTGCAGGAAAACATCAGCATCTGTTCCATCAGGACACTTTTACTCCTCTAGAATTTTAATAAATATGCTCCTTTGGAAAATACTTGGTTTACAAATTTCAGCCCTCCTACACACATGCTGAGACAGGTCCAAGTCACACACATTTTCCAATCTCATAAAAATTTAAGTATATCACTTTCAGACAATTTTCAGAAAATTATTGATATTCAAAGAAATTAAAAATGACAAAAAAAGTATTTTGCAGTCAATTCAACATTTGACATTCAGCAGCATGCAGCTAACCTTTGTGTTTCCCTTTTTTCTCCTTTCTGGTGCTGCCAGTCTGACAGCTTGCAGCTGCTGCCTTGGCTTTTTTAGTTGATTTTGGAGCTTGGGCATCCACTACCACTTTTACATCTTCCTGTTCGGCCTCCTGCACTGCTTGAGAGATTCAAGGTACCCCACCAAAAAGAAAAACAGAGAGAGACGAGAGAGAGAGACAAAGAAAGAAAGAGAATGAATTGAGAACTCTTTGAAGGCAAAAGAAGTAAGCAGACATCGCAGAATTTAGTATTTCAGATAATTCATGCAGAGAAGGGATTCAAATAAACCAGAAATTGCAAAGTTACAGTAAAAAAAAAAAATGAAGTGTTAGATTAACTGGGAGGTGTTTCCTAACTTTTTTCCTCCTTCCAATAATATATCAGCTCCTAACTTTCAGTCCAAAAATAACATCAGAATATTAATGTGTTGCTGAGCTATTGCAGGAAGCACATTTCCTTACACTAAAGCTCTGCCAGACTGATCATCAACAGTGGCAGCATGAAGGCTGAATAGCTTTATTTAGACTTCGTAGTGCCTGTGCTTAAAACCATATCCTAAAACCATAAACAAGGAATCATCAATTTTATTTTCAAAACATATTTACACAACCATATATACCAGAGTATCATGAGTAGGACAGCCATGCATTTTACGGAAAAACTATAGCCCAAGCTAAAAACTCCTCCTACTTTGTTCCGTATGAATTAATTTTGAGAAGTCCCAGCATATTATGCATAGCACAAACTATGAATGTCAGCATAATTCACATAATCTTGGTTGTTTTCCAAGTAAAATGAGGCTTTATCACTTTCTAAAAGCATGACACACTTTGAGGTCAATATTTCAATCTGTGAAAGCAATGCCCAGAGCAGCTCTTTGTTCTGGCCAGACCAAGCCTTGAAGTCAAGTAACACTGAGGTTATAATGATATAAAAGCAATCACCCTTGTGAAATACAGAAAGAAATAATCAAACTTCATACCCCAAGCAAAACGACATGTAGGTGAGTACTAAGAAATTTTAGCATCAGCTGCTGGCTGCTGTTAATTTCTAAGCCCCCAGCTTCATGTGGTCACTGTGGTGTATCTCAGAGGAATATCACCCCGGCACTTAATGCCAAGCCTCCCATCATCCTTTTCTTTTCCCCAAATTAAAGTGCTTTCTTTAAAAGAAAAAAAAAATGAAGTCCACTAAGGATCCTAACTGGAAAGAACTGGTTGCCAATAAAATTTCTTTAAAAATATCCCTGACAAAAATCATAAACCCTGAAAGGACTTAATGATGCCCCATGATGTGAGGACAGCTGGAAATCTCCCCTTGAGGAAGGAAATTCTCTCCAAGCTTCCAGTCTATGAGGCATCTTTGCCATTCACCAAATCCTTCAGGCACATGAATGGCAACAGAAACAGCAAGGGGATTCTCAGAGGAATAAGATGACATGGATTTAGCCATGTTTATGTTAACTGCAGCATACAAACCCACAGCTGCCCTCCCCAGCCAGTATGAATAGCACTACACAATGAGCATCTGAGGCATTCACTAAACACATACTCCCATTTCACTACACAGAGGAAGAGTTCAAGTTTTATAAAGTATATATATGAAATCGGTAGAGGCATGAGTGATTAACAGCCTAAAAAAATGACTTGTCGCTGCCCAACTCCTCAGCTCCATCTTTATTGAACACAAATCACAAGATTGCAGTGCTGAGCATTACAGAGCACTGAGAAAAGGAACAAGACAGAACCAAAGGAGTGAGTGCACAGCACGACAGGGAAAACAGCACATACAAGGCAGCATGGTCTTCTATTTCTACAGGCATGGCAGCCTTGGACTAAGCAGGGAAGCAAAGTATCCCTGCTGAACAGTCTTTAAATAGGTAGGATTGGTCAGCCCAGCAATCTGTCCTATATTTATAGCTTAGTCTCTCTTTAAAAATGAGGATATGTTCTCTTCATTGTTTTAAAGATGATAATCCTCCATATAACTGAAATTCAGTACTTTACAAATGACCAACATTAAATGACCAGTCAGGTCTCTAAATCCTTTTAAATACAGCCATATTCATTCATTCAGATGAAACTTAATCTACTTGGCCCAAAGGAATGATTAATCAGCAAGGGATGAAATGTTCTGACATTGTTCATTGAAAAATTAAAGACTTATCTTCACCATCTTGTCAGCTGTCTTTTGATCTAACAAGTAAAAGCCTAAAGCTTTGTGAATTAATTTTGTCCCATAACTTCCAGCAAGAGATATCTGATTGTAAGCACAGTAATGGGTGCTCCAAGGGCCAGAGAAGAAAATATTTCCATTACTTTAATCTATAAGGCAAGATTTCAGTCCAGTAGCCATTCTGAGCATATACTACCACTGCTCTATATGGTAAACAGAACTTTCACACATAAGTGATGGAGGCTGCAAAATAAAATTTAAACCATAAATGTGCTGATACTACAACTGCGTTCATGAAAGAATTAGCATGGAATTTCCTGTTTCTAAAGGATGCTTTTTTGACCTGTAACATTACATTTAAATCGCTACCTCTGGAATAAATCCAAATCTAATCCCAAAATACTGCCTCAACCACAAAAACCTACCATTTTATTCTTAGCTATTAATTACTCAAAAAACAGCAGACTTTGGCTAAGGCTTGTCCAATCACTAATGTTTTCTTTGGTCTCCCTGGATAATATTCACTGACAATATGATTATCTCCTTAATCGGATGTTAAGTTAAAAACAATGATAGCAGTAGCACAGAACCAATAAATAAAGAATTTTATATGCAGCTACAGGGATGGACTTTCCATAAATGGCACTCAAAAATGTATTCATTTCAATAAAAAAGGGAACTTTAAAAATCCCAATTGATCTTTATCTTAAACACTAGGAAACTACATTTGAAAATCCACTCCATTGCCCCATATTTCCAACTCCAAATTATTAAAATCTTCACTCAAAAAATAAAGACATTTTTTCATTTTCTATTAGATTTGTTTGTACTAGAATTTGCATTTAGACAAGACAGAAATGAGAGCAGGATGCATTGTGTCGAGACACAATTCCAAACAGCAAATAATGCTGGACTGTCAAACCTGATGTTTCATTCTCTTTTGGTCCCATAAATTGTAAAAAATGATTCTGAGATAAATGGCAAACTTTCAGATAATACAGTGACATGGTTTTAATTCTAGTGTTGTTCATCCATGTTTGTTCAATCAAGTGCTGATTACTAACCTCAATATGGTATTACTGAAAATACTTTTGGGGAGACAGAAAAGAGCAAAAGTTACTATATTTAGGTTAGGTTATATAAGATTATTTCAGAATCTGAGCTAAGAGGAAAAGGTGAACAACTAACAGGTAGGCTACTAACATAGTACCAGATGAGTGCAGAATGATTGCACATCAAAGTGGAAAAGGGCAATGTCCTGGTTTTGGCTTGCATTGACAATGGTCTAACTGCTAAAAGCGTGGAAAAGAAGTCCCTCTCATTAAACAGTTCTGTGCTGGACAGCAAAGCACATTACAGGGGCAGAGCTACAACTCACAGCCAAAGAAAATTATGCAATTTCTAAGAGAGTGAATAATCTGTAATGCAGACAACACAGAATTGAAAAAAATATATTGAAAGATAGTTATCCACACATATTCAAGTGAATGAAAATGAAAAGCATGCTTTTCCATCTGGCCTTTATGAATGTAAGTTCACGCAGGAAATTAGTTTCAAAGTACCAAGCAATGAAAATGCAGATTTTTTCTTTTTCATTTGCATGCCCATTTTTGATATGAGTACTTTGTACACTCTTCCAATCTTAGAGGAAGAAACAAAAACTATCAATCATAACTTACCAATCCCTCTCACATAAAAATGCCATGTACTAAAAGAAAACTATATTTTTGATTGGTACCTTATATGTAGAATGAAGAAAGTGAAAAATCACACACACAAAGAAATGGATACATTAAAACACTGCATAGTCTGCCTGGAAAACATGTCAGGTAGAAAGGAGCTGAACTAGATGGATAAGTTATGTGGTGCACATCATTGGCTCAATTCAATAAAGCAAATATCCACTCTTTTTATTAATCTCCTCTCATGGTAAAAGTGAAATCCAGCATGAGTGTCATGCAAAGAAAGCTAAAACACAGTTCAGTCAAGAGCATACTTTAACAGATCAGTGCAAATTAATTGTCCTTTTCCTACTGTTGTCTGAGATGCTCTTCCATTTCACCATAGAAATGTCTTGCTACTTTTCTTTGTAACGTTAGCCTTAGTGAATATTAATGCTTATTTGAGCTGTCATTCTTTTTTTTTTTTAATCAACTTAGATTATGATACTAACTTAGCATTTTTACACTTATCTAGAAGTCAGTGGATCCTATAAGAAGTATCCAGAAGATGGGCAATACCACCATATTTTAGAGTAAAATGAAATATTTTTTTTATCAGTTTTGTATAGGCCTACAAACAAAAACAAAAAACATTGATGATAAAATCAGTTAAATACAAGGGCCTGAATTAGGGCAAGGACGCTAGTGTGTTAGATACTATTTGATTACTTAACAAATATTTGCTTTCTGATTCAAAATGCTTATAATCAAAGGCATTGCCCCTGCAACTAGCACCTTACTGTCAGATTCCAGACTCAAAAAATTTTATCACTCGTAATGTCACTGTGACTCCTTGCAGTTTCTGTAGCTAACACTGATGCACTGACGAGGCTGATTTTACAAAGGTGAAAATACGCATAAGTGAAGCTGCATGTGAACGGGCTGAGAGAAGAAGAACAAGTGCACAGGAGAACTTGCTGGTGCTTGAGGACATTATCAAGAGCTCATTGCCATAAGGAGACTTTTTTTGAAGGAACAAAGGAATGAATAAAACAAAAGCTTCCTTTTAACTCCCAGGCATCTGCTGTCTGACCACTGAGCAGAGAAGAAAAGGCAGCATGTGAAATGGAGAGCTAATAGCAATGAATCAGACTCTTTGGGAAAGTAGACAACTAATAAGGAAAGATAAAATTATCCATGAAAAGCCTCTACCAGGAAGATTAAGGACAGAAAGAAATAACATAATTATTTTGAGTGCCAGGGCCCTGAGGCACTAATAGGCTTTAATTGCCCTGAGGAGCCTCCCTTGTGGCCTCCACCCACTCCCTGCCCACAGAGGGATTGGTCTCAGCTCAGTCAGGGCTATGGCATTGGTCTCCAGCTGTGGTTCCTGGGATGACCCTGGTGGCACAGTGTAGGTAGCTCATCCACTTGATAGACCCCTCGTGTGTACACTGCAGCCTTGACTCCTGGCCCCATCCCCTTCCACCCTGTCTGGCACTCCGGGGGGACCCCAGTTCATCCCTTGCTGCATCTGGGATTGCAGAGGATGCTGTTAGCAGCAGCCAGCTCTGCCACCTACATTCGGACCTGGTGGGATGGTGCCCCATCCCTAAGGGTACTGCCTGTGCTGGGGTCACCCTTGTGACCAGGCTCCCTGTCCCTTTGGGAGCTGCAGACTCCTGCTACTTCCCTGACACTGAATTGTAACAAGTAAATATACTTTAAGTAGAAGTTTAAAGCAAAGAGAAGGGTGTTTTTCAAGCAACTTCTCTCAGTTGCCTCTAAACTTCCTTAAATTTTCCAGTGCAAAGAACCACAAAAAGACTTCTAAACCACTTGCTACCTGCTGTTCTCTGCTGCTACAGGGTTAGTTTATTTTGGAAATGTACTAGCACGGTAATGACTGTTGATAAATTAAGAAGATGCTTTAAAGGATGAACGGTAAAGAGACTGTGGCCAAAAGGGAGATTTCAGAATATATGCTTATTGGGAGTTAAGTGTTTTGCCCACACGATACTTGGAGTGCTGCCCGACCTCTCAATATTAATAGTCTTGTGCACAGAACATTCCCGGCTGTCTTCAAAAAATAAACTAACACCTCATTTCAAGGTCAGTGAAACACAGGGATGCAACACACAGATTTGATGAACACTCAAATACATGTGTTTTTAAAAGAATGGTTAATTGATGCCATCTTGTAAGTTGGCAGCTTGGCACTCATCAGAAAACCCTCTCTCACCATTCATGGTAAAAGAGCAGAATGACACATCAAACTTAACAATCCAGATCTATGACTTTTACCTAAAGTCTGCTCTTCAAGAAACCAGACAACCATTATATCTAGATGTGCTGCCAAATGTCAAAAAAGAAAAATAAGGAAGTAATTTTGCTTTTTAACACATGGTTAATCGAAATCTCTAAATTGGAAGTTGCCATGAAAATTATTCAAAGAGTTTCTAATTGAAAATATTTTTAATTCCAAGTTAAAAAGAAAAAAGAAAAAGCCACAGCTGCAACAAAATACGTTAATATTAATGAAAGCATATCTGGCACTCATTCAAATCTCTGCCTTCCTCAGAGCTGCGAAAAGAAAAATCTCTCCCCAGTGGAAATTCACCATTTTCATAGAAATAAAATTACTCTTCCCTGTAAAAATGGTCTTTCATCATTTGCATTAAATGTAATTAAATAGTGTAATTAAACTGTTTCAGTAAGCAGCATATCTCTGCATGTTACTTGGTTTTAGGAAGGCTTGATATGTATTTGCAATCCAGACTGAAAAATAGAAATCCAGAAAAATCCAGACTGTACTTATAGCAGAATTTTGCAATGCCATATCACACTAAAATGTTTGGTCAAGTTTAAAAAAAAAAAAATCAAAATAAGGGGTGTAAAGATATATGAAAACAAACTAGCAGATGTGACTGTAAGGCATTACAAAATAGCAAGCAACATTTAATAAAAACTTTAAACAAGCAAGTAGCAATATGCCTTCTGAAGGACACTGAACTGAAAATAAACTAGGACACAAGAAAGAGAAGACAAAACAATTTGCTATTTATCTTACACTGGATTAAATTTACTCCACTGAATAAATGACTTTGTCTTCTTTTATATACAATGTAAAGTTAATTGCAATACAAAACATTGATATTAGTTCTTATTTAGCTATTTGTAATGATGAAATAGCGTCAAAGTTGTATTTGGTACTGCAATAGTAACAAAGAGTGGCTTTATTTGAGAGTGCAAGAATACCAAGGACTTCCAAAGAGTGGCTTTGTTTGTAATAGTAGCAACTGGAGCCAAATATCACAGAAATTAATGAAAGGGTATTTATTGCTTGAAATAGCAAGCAGATAATTTAGAGTCTAACCTACAAGTATGGTCCCAAAACTATATTAATAACTTAATTTCAGTGCAAATAAAAAAGGCCACTGTATTAATTTTACATGAAAACTTTCTGCTACCTTTACATACTCAGTTTTGTCATGGACTTATCTAGAAATGCTGTCATGAAAGTATTTCTTCTGTAAGTTTGCCTGTGTTCCAAGGCGAACAGATTATATAACAAGAGGTTCTTTTCCCATTAAGTATATCCCTATAACCCCTTCCAAATAATTAAAGCAATTTCCTGCATGCTTGGTCCTATTGATCTACAAATGCTGCCACATTTCCCAGTACTTACCTGGCAAGCTGGCATTACCTCTGGCTAATACTCCAGCTCAAACCAACCACTCATGTACTGGAGTGTCAAGGATTCATTTTAACTTTGGTTGACCTGTTCAATCTAATTAATGTCACTTTCTGCAGATAACATAAATACTGTTACTGTTATTGGTTTATTAGCCAATATAACAATAACCCAAAGGTTTTAAAAAGAAATATTACAACACGCAAGTCATTTGCAAGCTGCAGGATCTGAAAATTCTTGCTTGTAGGTGAAACATAAGCAGGAACTGAAAAGCAAGAACTGAGAAGAAATTATTTCTGGGGATTTTCTGTGAACAGTGAATTCTGCAGATCTGATCCACTTCTTCAGTGGAAGGGCAACTGTCTCCTTGAGAACCACGTGGCACCCAGAGGAATCACTAATAATACTGAGCAGGGAACATAGACCATCTCATCCTACCGCCTTGTCACCTCTCTGTTCTGCAAGTATCTAGGAAAAAGTATGATGATGCTGGCAATGCTCTTCCTCACTCTGTGGTGACAGGCTTTCAGCAGAGCCATTTCCTTATTTATTAAACTAAATAAAATGAAACTTGAAAGAGCCTTGTAACTGCTCTGTTTATTACTGAATGAAACTGGTTCCAGCATCTTCAATCCTGAGCAACACATGTATAGAAAAGCCACATCTGTATTATCCCACGTGAGCTGCCCCAGCTGAGCTCAGTCACTGCCTGTAACTAATATCCCTCCATCCTATTGCATCTTAAATTTATGTGTACTTCAAGCTAGGTGAAGCAAAATACACATGCGACCAGGGGACTAGCAGCAATCATCATGCAACTCCCTGCAGAGAATCAGAATCCGCTAAGGGTTCTTTCCTACAGAAAAACTTATGATCAGCTTAACTAGCAAAGTATGATGTTCCACTATATCTACTTACAAATGGCTCCCCAGGCCAATGTTCTATTCCAGAACAAAAGTGACCTTGACTTTTTACTCATCTCTCTGGTAATTATTCTGGACTGAAATCAGTTTTTACTCCAGTATAGAGTTGCCCATCAGGGAACCACTGCAGCACAGATAACTGCATCAGAATAAGCTATGGGAGTGTATGAAAGAGAATTTCCTAGCGCAGAAAACCAAACATCTCAGAATGCTGAGACGTTGTCTCTGACCTACTTTGAGTAAAGTACCATAGAGATATCACCATACAGGCATCCAATTATTTGTTGAAATCAACAAGTGCTTTTGTGCTATGCAGAATCAATACAAGGAAAAAAGAGTAGAGGAGGAGGAGGATAGGTAGAAAGAAGTGTTCTTTTTGTAGCATTTGCTGTACAGGAATTGATTTAACAAACATGCTCATCCAAGCAATGTAGTTCATTCACAAGGCCGTTAAATCCCATCAAAGAGTCATTCTTAACTTAAAATCTGCATGCCCATAACAGAAACAAATGAACGGAAAAGAGCAGAATAGTTCTTTAGAAACAGCCCAGATGTCTCATGCATCCGACACTCCCACATACAAATGTTTTCATTGAAGGGGAAAAAAAAAAGTGCCAACCCTGAAGCTGAATACTGTAGTTAAAAATGGTCATTAAAACCTAACTACATACCATGCAAACACTGTATCCTAAGACACTAAGCACATGCCCAGAGAAGACCACACCAAAAAAGGATACTTCTGGAGTTCTTTTAATATTTTCAAGAGAAATGTTCCTAACAAAGGGTTTTACAAGGTGATAAAACACTTTATTAAGTAACTAAATTCTCCTAAATTGGCTTTTGCTAACTGCACAGTTTATTGCAAGGACAGCTATCCCCAAAAGATTACAAACTAGGTTGAATATGAGAAATGTTACCGTACCTTTTTGCTTCTCTGAAAGCTTGAGAAATATTGAAAGGGTTTGAGATAAAAATGTAGAACAAACTGATTTAAGGAGAAGAGATTAGTAAGTATTCCCATAAATGGTGTGCTATAATGTAACAGGAAGGGTCATGTTTTACCTTAAGAGAACAGTTAATCTCACTTAAGTCAGAAAGTCCACTATGGTGCAAACTGTTGCAACATCTAGTTCAATTAATGTAGATAAGAAATATGTTACCATTTATAGCATGATAATGTCTGTTTTTCTGAGCTGTGAAAATTAAAACTTCACTCTACTGAAAGGACAGTACCTCTGTACCATACAATACTATTTCTTAGATAACATTTCAGTACCTTTGATAAGCTATTATGAGTGAAAAGCAAGGAGAGGAAATTTGTTTTGTTGATTTACTTAAACTACCCCTTTGTCCTTACAGCATAAACTTAACTTTGAGAGCATTATACTATGACTTGCAGTAAATATGCATGCAGTAGGTCATATTCATATACCATGATATATGGTGCTGCTGTTGCTGTTAAGATATGATTCAACCAATGGCGCTTGTTCTTCTGAATGTTTCGTTCTGCGTGTTCTTGTGCGACTGTCCACGTTGGACTGAACCATTAATGGCTCCTGGCGCTTTTTTTTCTGCTTCTGTTCTAGCAGTGCTCGCTGAGGGAAATACAACGAAAAGCATCTGTTACTGGACTCCAAACAACAGCAATCTATGATTAAAAACAATGGATATCTTTACACCTTCCAAGTTTTAAAGTGGTGGGAATTGGCAAGTGGGATATTGGGTTATATTGGGTTATAGGAAATCTTTCCAAAAAAAACAAAAAACACCACCAACCCACTGCTAAAACACCTTCTGCTGCAAACAGCAAATAATTAAAATAGATCTTTCTGAGCAGTCTACCAGCTGTCAGAGCTTGCTTGGAAATAACCCTTGGGAAAACAACAGTGTGAGAGTACTGGCTGTGAAGCAATGCGAGGGTAAGCAAGGGCATGAGGCATGCAGATGCCAATTTAAGTTTCTGTAAATCAAGAGCAGAATCTGCAAACTAGAATCAAATGATAATGCTGGACATGAGCCGAGTCAAACAACTATACAAGACGAACTTTAATTAAACACTTGAATTTCCCAGTTACACCTGTGGAAAACCAAAGCAATACTGATGGGAAGCAAGGAATTATCCTAGCAGCCTACAAGTCTCTTCTCCCAGATGCTTTGTTCAGCATCCAATGGCACCACAGGCACCTCTCTGTTTGAGACCTCTTCCACGACCCCTGAGACCAGAGCTATTAATTTTATGTATCCATTTCCTTGCCATCTCCCTGCCCCTATACAGTGATTTTTTTGCTTTTAAAAGGGAGATGCAATAAAACTGAAGAACAAGAATGGAGAATGGAGTCTTTCAGCTCCATAAGTTGTCTGGAACACTCTAACATGACTCCAGAAAGGTCAGAATCTGGTGCAGGATTATGGCATAAGTACAAAGAATTTGAAAATGAGATTCTGGTAGACATGCAAGCTAATAAAACGATGGGAGAAAAAATGGATGTAACAACATAAAATTAAACTCACAAGATTTGACTATAAACATGACACAGGTTCATGGAAAAGGCACCACAAAATAATCAAAGGTGAAATGGAAACCTCAAACCCCATTAAAATTTAATGGCAAAATTCCCAGAGATTTCAGGGAAGAGATTCTGAATCACTTTATGTATGCATCATGTAGGAAAACAGTAGCAAAATAGACAATGTGGCACATAATGCCACTAGTTTACTAATTACACAAGGGTTAAATCCATGGAACAAAAAGGAAAAGATGTAAAAACTCTATGGTAAACTTCTGCTAGCTGACATGTATGCCAGAACCTCTTGTCCTTTCTGGTCCATCAGATGGATAACACATTTTAAGTCAGCTTAAAACAAGTCCAAGACAGTGGAAACGATAATCACTCAAACTGCGGTCATAAGAAAAATCTCAGTAGAAGTTAGACTTCTACATAAGCTGTAACCTCCACAGACTTCTCATTTGCATTCCCTAATCAGAGGATATAATTTTCTTGCAAGATGTATCTATTGATTACCAGGTATGTGTGTTGCAGATTTCAGTACTCCAAGTTTTAGACTTAAAGCAAGAAGGTCCTGTCCAAAATCTTACCTGCCTGTCAAGCTTCTGCTGACGCAGGCTGCTTCCCTCATCATCCAGAACACTGCAAAGAAAACAAGTACATAATTAGAACAAATTTATCACTCAAAATAAACACCAAACAGCAATCACTGAAGCCAACTCTCTCAAGAGTTACTTATGTAAAACTTCCACTGGGCTCCACAGAAGTTTGCCTGTCCCAACTTGCAAAAGTTGGCTCAAGAGAACTTAAATGCAGTCCATGAAAAAACAAGAAAAACTCTGGTTCACATGAGCCTCAATAAAAAGTTTATATTCAGCCAGATCACAAAGAAATGCAAAATCCACAGTCTACAGCTTGTTTTCTTCTCCACTGTCTTCTAATGAAAATGTCAATGTATACCGCAACGGGATTTGATTAAAAATTTGCATACAAAGCATATAAAAACTGAAGAGTGTTAGAGATACGCTTAGCAACTCAGCAGTATTTAAAATTGCCTTAGGAAAATTAACCGTCTAATTTTTGCACACTGAAAATCGGAATTTATTCCCGAATACCTGAAAAGTTGCACTTACTGCCATGCACTCAACTTTTAGAGACTGTCGAGACAAACAGTATTGTGCCACTGCCTTATTTCTTCCTGCTAATTGTTACTAGTTGGCAGATTAGCTCCTGTGCATTCAATTGTTTTCATTATTTAGACGTTAAAAACTAATGGCATTGCAATCAGAAAATTATTTTTGTGAGATATTTTATCAAACTACTGACTACGCTTTATTTTTCTGGAAAACAAAGGTTTCTATTGTAAGAACATTATGGTTAAACTTTGAACATAGATAATTAAACCTTTTAAACAGTAATATATTACCTACAAGGAATATAGTGCTATAGAACAACAAAATAGCCTTACAACTAGAATTAATTTCCTCTTACAGCACTTAAAAATAAAATAATAATAATAATAAAGCCTCTTTCCTATAATCATTCTTAACGATTAAAAAGAAAAAAAGCAACCCAGGACAAACAAACCTGGATTCTGACATACATACAACCAAATTGTATTGCAATGGAAATATCAAAAAATGTGACTTCCCATATAATATATACTCTCTGGGAGACAATCATCATTATAAGAGTTAGCAGAACTAATATTGGCATTCAAATGGTCACCTTTCCAATACCAGCTTTATCAAGACCTATAATTAGGCATTATTGGTAGTATCAGTCTTTAAAGATTATACAATGGTTGTACCTTGCAAAGGCTGATGTTCTAAAAAATGAAACTACACTGTACAAGCACCTGGGGAAGGAAATTATGCAGTCTCTTGTAGAAGTAATAAACTAGAGTAAAAAAAAAAAAAAAAAAAAAAAACAAAACAAACAAACAAACAAACAAAAAACCACAACACTCTCACAAAAGTGTCCTGCTTTATATCAAGCATTCTTCATTAAGAAAGTAAAACTACCTAAAGAGATACCTTTGGACTAACAGTTGAGTAAGAGATGCCAAGTATAAACTTTCAGGCCTAATGGCCTGAACAAATCCTCCTCATTTAAGATAACGCTTGAAAAAAGCCCAAAACATGTAATGATGATAGTACAGATCCTAAGAACTGCAGAGGCAGCAACGCATAGACAGCTGTAATAGTCAGAGAGGTCAAGGGCCAATACTGCTCCACTCCACCAGTCATTTGCAGAGCTAAGGAGGAAACTCTGATCTCTTCTCTCATCCTCTGCTTTATAAATCAGGCTGTGCTGACTCCCTCAGATACATTAAATGAGATATATATATAAACTTCTCAGACATTCCCATAAAGCACCAGTTCAGTAATTATCTTTATGTGAATATAATGGTTTCAGTACTACGCTAGATTGGTTATAATTTTAAAATCTCTATCACAGACAAGGTGTCTAAGCACTCAGGATGTCTCTAGCTTCCTCTGCTTTCCCATTGTAGCACATCCTGGCATAACACACTGCATGGAACAATGGAGCAGGGAAAGGTCCTCAGTCCTGTTCTGAACCTCCCGTGACCCCCGGGAAGCCACAACAAGCTAATCTCAGGTTCAGGTAAACAAGCACAGCTCCACAGGTCTCTTTACGCCTGAACCTTACTACAGTAAACGTGGCCGTGTGAGCAACACCACAGCAAACGCCAGGTAGAGGAAGGGTGTGATTTGCACTGATTCAGCATTCCACGAATGCAAAGCAACTATCAGATATGCTGAAGGACTGCCAAAGAAATGAACTTCCATCCAAAAACTGTGGATGCCACAACACGAAAACACCTCTCCATATAACCCTTTTACTTCAAGGCACGGTTTTTAAAGCCTCTGAATACATGCAATTGAAGCTGACACCAAGAGCAGCAATGCCTTGAGAACCAGCTGAGAAATTCTTCTGCAACTTCAGTCTTTCCTTGCGTGACTCGATATTTTATAAAGTTCTGGGTTGTTTTCCACAATCTTTTTATAAGTATACATTTAACTACAAGCCTTACCCTCACATTATTTAAGCTGCAATGCTCAACGACTAGAATTGAATTCCAGCTTTCTTCACAGATACCAACGTTCGTCGGAATAGAGTTATTTCGTCAATTCTCTCTCCCTTCAGATCTCTGGAATTGTACTAGAATGCCTTACTGCCACCAGAGAGCTGCATCATTCTCCTGCATCCTTCACAGCACAGACAGGGCCTTATAAGTAATCAAAATACCACCAACTTTATTTTAACAGTTACTTAATGCCAGCATCACTGAAAACCTGCAGTTTTGCCCTTTCTTGATGCCTAAATAATACTTATGCAGGCCCAAAGAAGAAAAGGATCCAGTGCAGCTTAGAGATTCTTCAGTTATAATAGCAGAACACTCTAGTTTGAGACTGTGCTCTTTGTTACTATTTTCCATGGGACTAATGAACCTTGGAATTGCTGATTAACAGCCAGTATTTCACATTCCCTGATTTTCAGTGAAAGAACTCTCCTGAGACTGGGCAACTTCCAAGATTTACCATAAAGGGATATTAGGCTTAAAACAAACAAACAAACAAAATGCTTTATTTATTTCTAGATCAATTCCATCAGGCCCTCTTGCTGCTTTAAAAACAACTGCAGCGGACTCTGAGGTGCAAGAGTGTTGCCACCACTGAAGTGATCCTTCCTCACTCAGTGAAGCCTTGCAGAAAGATCTAGCAGATGATCCTGCCCCTGCATCTGGCAGTTCACGTACCCTGGCAGATGCTCCAGGAGCTGAAATACAGCAAATTTACCCTTTCCTTTCTTTTGAAAACACCAAAGTCTAGGAGCAGCAGCAGCAGTCTTTGCCCCTTCTGGTCTTTGAAAAGAACAGAAACCCATTGTTCTTCCTCCTGGAAGAAGGGGAGCAGGGCAACAGCATTTTCTGCACCCCAGGCTGTGTGCATGGAGAGGACCCAGACCATCCTGCACAGATTCAGAAGCAGCAGTGGTTTTATTGCTCCATGGTCAAAATAAACAGGATGGCCACAGACCAAAGGCCCAGTGCAGTGCGAAAACTACAGCTGCAACACAACAGGATCACTACAGGAAATAATTTCATAGAGATTGAATCAGTTAGAACAATTCTGCCTACATGTTTGATGGGATGCTAGAAAATCCCAGCAGTAGCATGAAACTCAGTCAGTCTTAACAGAGAAATAAACTTTATAATTCATGAAAATTACGTTGCTGAAGAGAACTCACGCATATTAACAATCCGCTGAGCATACTGAAGCATCCTGAAGATCCAGAAAACTCATTTTTACTTCTATTTGAGCAAGTAACAAGTATCCACCTAGCATCTTTGCCATTACTTTGACCCCATTTAAAAAGGAAAAGCAATTTAACACTGTGGATTATATTGTTTAAAGTATTTCAGGTCTGCAGTAATACAGTCTAGTCCAAATTCAGTTAAAAACCCAGAGCGTGTATATATTTCCTTGTAGATAGTGATTCAAACGAGATTCATCCATCTATACCCAAATTGAGCAACTTACCCTTTACAGTTTACTGGATGTTGGGCTTAAGAAGAAGTTAAGCCTACAGCTATATATTGTAGAGATTCATATTGGCAGCCAGGTCCAAGACCCACAGGACTTGAGCATATTAAAATACAGATAGTATTATTTTCAATTTTTAACACGGCATTTGAATCAACTGTCCCCCATCCTATTTTCTAAAGGGAACCACATTACATGAAAATTTGCCTTTTTGTCAAAGTATTACTTTTTATACCATTTTTTAAGACAAACAGACTTTCTAAACTGCTGCATGTCATAAAGAAGAAAAAATATAAGAACACATTTTAGTATACCTAAACCTCTTCATAAATGATATTCCTTTAAAAAAAATAGAAAGAAACTTGAAAACAATCAGGTTTTAAGGATGAAGGCTAAAAATGATTATGTGAAGATGCTCAATTTCCTTGCTACATTTTCATGTAATTTCACATGAGCTGATCTTGATTTAAATAAAATTGGAAAAGCCTTAGTTCAAATATAAAATTTCACAGTGAGTACTTCAACTTTTCTCTTTGAACGTGCAAACTGCTCACATTTCAGTAAGCCAATGCAAGGAAAAAGAACTAATAAGAAATGTTTTTGATTAAAACTTGCAAGATGCATGTAGTCACTAATTTATTCATATATTATTTTTTAAGAATAAGTCTGACATCATAAAGCAGCTCTATTGTTTCTGCCTCACAAAGGAGGCAATGTTTTTGTTCCTTCCTGACACTGTTTCATGGAGGAACATTTTCCACGACAATAACTTTTTACCCTTCGGACAAAGGTCCGAAACCATATCACGACTCTGCAGTCCAGCACTAATTGCAATGAGAAAAGTTCCTGTACTAACAAACACACATACTACCACTAAACTTTCCTATACTGTACAAAAGTGTCACTCTTGCATTTTCTTTTTCTGCTGTTTCATGGCAATATATTACTAACAATAGCACCCCAAAACTCCATGTGAAATCAGAGACCTTTGTACAAGCAAGACGCACATGCATGATCAGGGAAAATTCCTAAAACAAACAGTTTACATTTTAAAAAGATGAGGGTTTGGGTAAGAAATTATTACTCCCATTTACAACACTAAACCAGAAGCAATAGAAAATTAGTTATTTTCAGCTCAAATTTCTTCTGCCATACTGTCAGCTGGAATTCAAAAACTATGGGCGATGAAAACAAATAGACAAAAAAAATATACCATACCACACTAATCTTCAAGATCACCCATACCTTTTCCATGCACTCTTACTGTGAAGAAATCCGATATGTTGCTGCGTCAAGAGAAGTAGGTTATGGGATCTTTGAGAATAAAGCTGACTCAAAAGGATATGAATGGGTGTAATGTGCCATTTGAGCACTGAAGTCTCCAAAGACATGAAATGAAAGTATGCAAAGAGACAGCACTTGGCTCATAGGATACCATCTGTCATGTTCAGCCAATTACACTTCTCTGTAATCTCCATACCTCGATAAAATCTCTGTAGTTCCATAAAACCCAACTGCTCTGAATAACGTTACTGTTAAGCCTTTAGGAGCCAGTTTTCCAGCAGCACTGAAAGCTGGGGAGCCTGCAGGCTGAAGTCATGCTCCAGACGGAGTGGCACACACTTAGGTTCTTCAAACCACTGACATTCAGTGAATTCCCTACCAGAATTTTCTCTATAAAATCACAACACTTCAAGTTCCTGCATTAACTAAGATCTGCTCTCCCATGTATCACATATACTGAGTTCACCTGAAGCCACTTATTATATATTAGATACACAGAATAGAATTAGATACATACTATAGAGTATTATTATATCAGACACGCACCCTAATCAAAGACTTTTAAATGAAACACATCCTCCTGAAAGCCTGTGAGGGATCCCCTCTAGCTAGGAATCACCAAGATGTGCTGACCCCAAAGCAGTTGCTCAGTCATCTGATCTAGAGCAAAACCCACAGCTACTATCTCTATGGCAAAACAAGTAACTTCTTTCCTGGGCCATCTAAGCAAGCAAAAGTCTAACCACCTTCTTCACTGAGGAGTAAGGCAAGAGCATTCAAGCTTAGGTTGCCCTTCTACACCCAGGAAGGAAGAGCCCCCTGCAACAATACAAACAGGACCGTCTGTCTGAATGGGACCTGGGGTCTTGGTGGACAGCAAGCTGGACATGGGCCAGCAGGGTGCCCTGGCAGCGAAGGCAGACTGCAGCATCCCAAGCTCTGTTGAGAGCAGTGTGGTCATTAGATCCAAGAAAGTGATAGACATCATTCCCTTTTTCTGTGCTTGCGAGACCCCATACAGTTTTCCTTCCTCCCTGGTACAAGAAAGATGTTGATCAACTGCAGCAAGCTCAGTGGAGAGCAACCAAGGAGGTCAGTGGTTAGAGCACTTATACTGTGAGGAGAAGTAAAGGGAGCTGCCCTTGTTCACAGCCCTGGAAGAACCAGCTTCGGGGAGAGACCTAATCATAACCTTCCTTGGCAGTTTTCAAGACCTAACTGAGTAAAGTACTGAGCAACCTGGTCTGACCTCACAGCAGACCCTGCTTTGAGCAAAACATTAGACAGGAGACCTACAGAGGTCCCTTACAGTGTGAAAGATTCTGTGAAGTGCTTTTTCAGATGTCACATCTCAGCAACACAGCAAATTACACAAACGGATTAACTGAAAGGAAACATAACAGGAACATACACTCATGGCTATTTTAAGTCCACATAGGCAATTGCTAAACTAAATTTCAGCCAAATCCTCAGCATAACCACATAACTTACATTTTTGTTGTGTTTTAATTTGCACAGTTCATCAAAACAGACCTGTTATGACTTCGGAGGCACATGAAATCAACAGAAATTGTAGAAATTGTCTTCTAAACATTTCATTCAGAAAATAACAAAATAAAAAGAACATCACAGTCAGGTAAATGTATATTGGAAGAAAGGTGTACTACAGGATATATATAACTGAGCACCAGCCAAGGGCAAAGCAGTCTCACAGAATCTGAGTGCTGCTGGGAACAACAGGAGCTCTACAGATGCTGTAGATATACTTTGTATTAATGAGATCTGACTTTGAGCTCAATCAGAAAACTGCAACTCACCTTCCAAGAACAAAAGTGTAGTCACTGGGAAAAAGAAGCTACAGTTTAGGTTCTGAAACGTCTAGGCTGACAGCTTTCGGTGAGGATGCTAAGAAACCAGGAAAAGATCTAACGAGGGGAAAAGCAAAACTATTCCCTAAAGCACATTACATGTTTTAAATAACCTGAACTACGGGGTTGCCACTATTGGCCTGGAAAGATCAGTTGAACTAATATTTGTACAGATTCATTCTGTGCAATTACAAAGCGGTGAGTAAGACAGCACACAGCAGTAAATTGCAGGTAATGAAAACAACACCTAAGGGAAGAGTAGATGGCTGGGCTATTTCTTCCCCTCCCTGAACATGCACAAACCCTGAATGCAATGCTAGAAAGAAAATCTATGTCCCATAAGAGAGAAGCGAATTTAATAAACATGAATGATGGAGCACAAACACAGGATAGCCTTTGGGCATTATGGGAGCTACACTAAAAATATATTTAAAGTAGATCAATCAGAAGTGCCTGAATAGGAGCAAACTGGGAGGAAAAAAAAGAAAAACAACTGATCTGGAGATATACTGCTGGCAATGTAGACTGATCCAGATGACAAATGACATGACTTTCAGGAAGTACATTTATTGCAAACACATTGCTGCCTGCCACAGAACATATCCAGCCCTAACAGTCAGGCTGACCTCTATTTCAGTACCAAAATTCAACCAAGCTTAATCGTTAAAGCAGTAAAATACATGGAAAAAGGAAATCAACCCTTTAAATATACACAGCATCCTACCACAACAAACAGTAAATTAAATGAGCAGAAACTAGGGAAAAGTATTGTTTGGATAAGGAGACTGCACTCAGACATACAGTGTAGAATAAGAGCTCTCAGCCCGGACCTCAGAGGAGCACAAGGCCAGTAGTGCTGCACTGGAAAAGGATGCTGCCTGAAAGAGACCTCTATGACTGCAATATGGAAAAGACTCTGAACCACTGTGATCAAGAGAAAACCTGCATAAGATGACTGCTGGCTCCCTTTTCTCCCTCTCTTATGGCTGTTCCATTAACCATGTTTCTGTCCAGTCCGTAGCACACTGGACCTATTTTACACCAACTGGTATAACAGTCCAAGACACCTATAAAACAAGATTAGCAGGTCCTAACTCCCCTTGGAAACAGCTTCATGATACAAGGATGAAGCATTACAGGTACAGTAACTAAAACGATGCTGGCCTTTAAAGTAATTAAACTAGTGTTTAATGTGCTCTCATTAAATGTTTAACAAAGAAAACACTGATCCCAGCTGCGTGCTGCGGGGGCACAGTAAGGACTTTACCTGCAATAGGCAAGTAAACACAGGCACAAATATGTAGGTCCACTACCCTGCTGCTGAAAGAGCTGTCTGAGGCAATTCATTAATGCAGCATCTCACTAACAGATCCCACCGCTTACCTATGCATGTAGGACAGGAAAAGATACGGATGTATTTATTGGATTCTCAAACGAATAATAAAATTAAGTGAGCAATTTATTGAAAATGTGAAGGGGAAGAGACTAGCTAGTCTCCCTTAGCTGCTTAACCATCAAAACTGCAGAAAAACATGGCAAGAATTATGACCGATAGGACTCGTAAGTGAAAAAGCCAAGCTCCTTTTTCCTTGTTACAGGTGCTTTTACAGTTTCTATAGAATAAAGTTTTTAAGGGAATACATGTCACCTTATGATAAAATACTAACCCTGAAGCAAAGTATTTTGTCACTTTTTCCCCACACACATACTATCTTTACAATCCAGTCAAGGGATTTTTTTATTTTATTTTTTTTATGGAACTGAAGAAAATAGATTTTTCATTTTGATTTGAGTTCATTGTCTGTAATTAACTTCAATAGAAGTAGAAAAGTGTAATAAGTTATGATACTATATAGAATCTTATGTCATAGGACACATTAGAAGAAGTAAGAAATACTGCTTTTTAGCACATTTTAGGGGGAAAAAAACTAACTTATGCTATTACTGTATTACCCTGTATTACTGTGATCATACTTTAACTCCAACTATGCTGGCATGTATTTTTATGTTATAGCCCTTATAAGAACAAAATGCATTCACTACATGTACTAGTCCATGGAAATGTCACATCAAGTAACAGTCTCAACATTGTAATGCAACATCCTTCTTTTCGTTGCAAACTAAGATACGTACATTAGATACACTTTAATCATCATCTTTGATTTTTGTAAATTTTAACTGTACTTGCTAATTTGAATTCACATACCTAGTCTGGCATACCAGCTTTAAATATTTCCAATAAATTAGACAAATTTAAAACACATGAAACATTTGCCATTAGAGTATTTATTTATTGTTATTTCCATCTTCATTATGAATCAGAAGAGTCCTGGCTGCACTTTGTCATGACTACTCTGTGACCATTTTTGTTACATACAAGAGCCCTGTGGCACCTTTTTCCTAAGTAAGAGTACTTAAGTAAACAACAGTAGGAAGCACAAAGAAGGCTGAGCTCTTCTGGCTCAAACCAACAGGATCATTTCAGCTGTTCAGCTAATATGTCTCAATAAAACTTTAAGTTTTACGGAGCTTCCCACTCCTACCATGAAAACTATCACAAAAACAAAATCTAAAACAGTATTTGTCCTTTCAGAAAACTCCAAGAGTTGATGGAAATCTAAACATACATATGTACAAATATATATAAAATACATAAAAATGCAAAAAATGGGAGAAAAACCTGGAAAAATACTAGTATTATTTTTCAAGACAGTTTCAAAAACTACCGTCATTCATTGGTATGACTCAAATGCTGGATTCTTTCAGCCCTGGACAGTTAACTGATATAGCAATCTTTCATTTCAAGACATAAAACTTTTCTCTGTAACACGTATGATGCACGCAAGGACGTGTGGTGCCAGCAAGAAATGAGAATTACAGGATAGGCTGTGGTAGAGGAGTCAGACTGCAAGCAGACTCCCAGTTCCAGAGAACTGGAAATTGGTGTCCCTAGAAAGCTCTGGATTTGCAGCTGAAAATCTCTCCTCTGAAAGAATTTTTCTGTGGTTAACATGGTATGCTTTTTCAAATAACCTTTTCATTCCTCTCTCACTCCAAAATTACCCTATTTTAAATGTAAAATTCCCAGAATATGTTGAAAATGCTTAACAATAACATTTTGCACTAAATTATCTGTACAATATATATCACATGATTTAAGAGCTGTAAAGCTTGAAGGATCTGTGATTAAGAATTCAGCAATATACAGCTTATCGTTGACACAGTTGTCAATTTAATGGAAAATTAGGAGTTATCATGACTCAACTCATTCATATTTCTAACTGCAAATAACCTTTCCGAATTACTGTTCTAGGTCTGAAAAAATCTTTACATAAATAGCCTGAGTGGTACTGTATGAGGCACTCCATCAGTCCCCCAAGCAAGACATTTCAGATTCCAGATCATTATTTTCATTATATCTGAAAACAACTGAAAATAGTCTGATACATTCACACCACTTAAAGAAGTTTCAGGGTTCTGATCCTCTACAGACTAATAAAATTTCTTATTGCTGGACATAAATACTGCCACTGGAGACAGTGGACTGCTCACATGGCTAAATATTTGCAAAATAAATGCTTATAGCATGTGAAATTGTGAACACCAAAAAAAAAAAAAAAGATGATAATAAATTGTTCATTTTTATCTGTTTTGTAAACTACATATCAAATACTCACCAGTTCCATCAAACAGTCACGAAAAGGGAAGGAAAATCAGAACAAACCAAACAAAACCAGCAAGATGTTTTTTTCTGATTGTTTCGAAATCTTCCAAGATTTGCACATATACTTAGATGCAAAAAGAGTAGACATTTCTTTAATACAAGGCATGCACAAAATAATTAGATTAACAAGGGTGTGCCAACTTTAGGGTTTTTTTGTTTGTTTGTTTTAAACTGGCAAGCAGCTATCATCCATAAATTGTAATATCCAAAGGCATTAGAACAAATGGGATTTCAGCACTTAACCAATCTACTATTTCTACACTGTTCTTACCAGAACTGAACATTATTTTTCTTTCATTGTGTGACAATTGCTAAGCAAATAGAGCACCAGGTTTTATAAAACAAAGGAGAGCTATCATATAAACTACATGCATATTTTGCCAGTCACGGAATACTACAGATTTTCAGTAAAATTTGACCTGCCAAAATATAGGATATATATTTTATAGATACGATATCCAAGGAATTAAGCAGCATAATTCTCATTAAGGTTGTGCCATTAATCCCTGCACACAGTGTATTGAAAACTCACACTCAAATGTTGTATTTCTAGATATTGGTAGAAATTACAGTCCTCCAGAATCAGATTATAATTGCATAGGATTGCAAATTGTACATTTGTCAGTTCCTAGAAACAAATGGAAACCAAAATCTGCAGTTTTAATGGGTGTTTTCATGCTAAATACAGATACTGAAAACATTGCAGTTCATTTACCAATTAGACAAAACTTGTTTCCCTTGTCGTCGTCTTCTCTTTTCGGTACATTCTGGGCATATTATGAAACCACAAAAAGACAGATATAATTTAAGGGTAGAAATAACATAGGAAAATCTACTGAATCTTTACTTACTATATAGAACAAAAAACCTCTCCTTTTGAAAACTTCAATTAGACATACAGAAGATTGGGTGTCACTATTTAGGGTTTTCTTGTTTCTTATTTCCTTTTTTTTTTTTTTTTTTTAATGAAAGATGACTAATAGTCCTACATTGTATTTCAACCTGTGGATTCAGGAAACAGACCTTAAACAAATCTTCAATACTCAATTATATTGTGAGATGTACTATTTCCAATGTGTTTACTTCTTGCCAATAATAGCTTCAAGATAGAAAGAATAACAAGAATCAAGATTTTTGTAAATGTCACTTTCCACGTATTCAGAAAAAGTTCAAACTGTTTCCCAGCCCAAATAAGTCTGTATAAAACCATCTCTACTTCTAATCTTAGCAACTAGGTAGCTTTAGAGAGAGATCACTCATACCAGCCATATTCTCTGTAGCAGATTTGTTTAAGCATGACAGAAACAGGTCCTGAGGTAATTCGAGATACTACAGGTCCTCGATTTTGTGCTTTCCATTTTCCAACAAAGGAAACGAGCATAATTTAATTTGCTACAGTGTGTTTTTTTTTTAAAGCCTAGAGATAAACCGTCTTTGGTTTTGTGTAACTAAACAGATCACAGCCAAAATCGATCAGATTAACTGCTACAGAAAGATTGTGTTGACAAACAGAACAGAAAAGACCCTCAACACTTTTTGTGGATAGAAAAAGCACAACAAAACGTACAAATCTACTTGCCAGCAGGCTGTTTTAAGCTTGTGTTTAACCTGTTGCAAGCAAAGGGTGGAGGAGTAAGATGTAAAGGGCTTTTATTGATCAAAGATATTCAGGTGCTGTGACATCAACTGCAAAGCATTACAGGCAAGGGCTTTTCACTGCCCTTTTCATATATATATATTTTTAATACATGGCTGAAGTTGTCTTTTTAATTATTCCACTTCAGCTGCTATAATGCCTGTTAGCAACAATTATGGCAAAAGCAATCTCCACTGGGGACTGAAGCACCACAGCCAGCCTTGTCAGCGCGCACACAGCTCAGCCTGCTAACTCCCTCATAGGAAACATTTTCAATTAAAATGTGGGTAAAATCTGGATAGAAATGTGTGATTATCAGACTCATTGCTGATTTCCTAGAACAGGAAGCAAATCACACCATGCAAGTAAAAATACATTCAAAACATTTAGTTATCGGAGGGTTAGGTTTTCTCCTGGGAAGCATGGATCTTAATGCTGCATTTTGCATAAGGATGGTAGGCAGAAAGCAGCGAACAAGTGCATCTCTGGAAGTTTCTGGAAGATTTCTCATTTCCACAGTGGTTCTGTAATAAAATTTGACCAGAGCACTCAAACTTCAAATTCCTTCACTGACAATTCACTATCTGTATATTGAGATTTTGCTTGGTTTCTTAAGGAAGCAAGACTTACTCATTCATAATCTTTTTTTTTTTTTCCTCCAGTTGATTAATTTCAACTAAAATTGAAGAGGAGGAAATCCTTCAAAAACACCAAGTTGAACTGGTCTCATGAAAAAGGTCGTGGCAATGCAGAGGCAAAGACCTCAAATAGCCTCAACTCAACAGTATTAGGGGAGTAATGAGAACCTGCAAAGACATTATGAGCAACAGCTAGAGGAATCCTGGCTTCAGGAGCTATGTTGATCCTCAGACCACTTCTTACAGGTATATGCAGAAGATCCCCTCCAATCTGAGCACACTGTGAAGAAACTATCCTGGATTCCTTTTTTCTTGGCTACGCATGCATAGTTCTCATTATCCCTACTTGGATTTCTTTATGAACAGGCAAACAGAAATATAAAAGCAATAAAAAAGACAGTCTGTGTTAGAGGCAAGAAGGATGGAAGATAAGTAGTAACACAATTCCTTCCCCAGTCTTGCTGCTGACCTTCCATCCCACATTTCTGCTCTAGGTGTAATGTCCCCATTGCAACCCAGGCAAGGTGCCTCTGCCTGCACACCGTGTCCCAGAGCGACACCCAAAATGTGGCATGAGAGGGTAGAGACAGGACAGGGGTGCACCACAGCACCCCGTTACAGTGCAGCCAGGTCACGGGGGTAACACTGAGCTCACAAGTCATGGCCACACCAAAAATCACCTGGTGTGTGCCAGGAAAAAGGAGGCAACAGTAGAAATAATAGGCAAGCACGTACTCTGAGACAGAAAAAGCCATAACTGACAAAGCTGGAGAGCTCTTTTAACCATTTCAGGTGTCATTAAACCACTTCTGGCACTGTGGGAAGCTATTTCTAAGTGCATTTGAGTAAGGCTGAAAGTATCATTTTAGATATTGGATCACTGGGGGAAAAAAAAAAGAATGACAAAAGGGAAATAAGATTCCCCTTTGGGTCTAATCAACATTCACACATCAGCAGATGTTTTTCGACTCCTCTCAAATAAAAACATATGATGGTATACCTTCTGGTTTCTTTGTGGAACACTAATTACCGACTGCACAAAAAGTCTAATCAATGCAGCATGTGATCACTCTTATTCACACATTTTTCACTCACAACCTGAGTTTGTATTTATTAGGAGAGAAAAAGATAAAAGGTTCCAAGGTGAGCCATTTCAGCTTGCAGGATCACCCACCAAATGTCATTCAGCTTCCTTTTGTCAGATGCAGACAGCTCTCTCTCCTTGATCTTTCAGCACCTACCCAAAACTGGAACAGGATGATGCATGGTTCAGCCCAGGAATTGCAGAAAAAAAGTTGGCTGGCACAAGGAAGCCAGAAACACATAAGACAGCAACAGGTTTCCCCACCTGACCCTGCAAAAGTGTTTGCCATTCTGGAATAGCATTGTACCGCTACCAGTGCTTTTATCTTTACCCACAGCAAACTGGGAGCATGTCGTGTGTTTCTCTGGCTTGCAAGCCCCACAACGGCGACCACAGTGGCAATCAGTGTCTGCTTGTCCGCATGGCTGAAGTAACACGTGTTTGCAAGCCGTGCTGCTCCCCTGGGAACTTGTCTGCTCTCCCCTGTGTCCATGTGCTGACAGAAGGACCTCGGCTTGAATCTGAAATCTATTTTAGAAATGATTATGATGACAGTTCCTGATTGGGAGCACAGACCTGAAATCCTCATCAAATATTTATCTGCTTTATCACCATTAAAAGATAATTTTAAAAGAGATGGAAGATTACAGGAAAATACTGCCACTGACTTACTGACAAATTTAATCCAACCCATGTTATCTCCAGGCACTATTCTAGTGGCACATATGTGGCTCTCCCCAAAACCAATACCAGCAATTTGACAGCTCACCAGACAAACACTACGGATCCAATTTCCAGATACAGAGGACTCGCACAAAAGGGAAAGAGCCACAGAAAGAAGCTGAATAATTTCCTTAAGTATTGAGTATCATTAGAATACAGAGGTAGGCATTTTGTGATGCAAAAAGAAAACACATGCTGTTCATTTCACAAAGCAAATAACTTAGGGAATGATTAACAGGAAATCAATCATTGTTAGTTATAGATCTATTCTAATGGATGGAAAATAAAAACTAAGGAAACAAAATCATAGCCATTTTGATGAAAAATTAGATAGGAGTTATTGAATACAAAACAAAAAGCAAAATCATACACAACCCCATCTTTCTAATTGCTGTTTATTGCAATATGCAGTCATGTTTAGCATCGTTCGTCCAAGCGCTTGTCCATAGCAAATGCAATATTGCAGAGCTGGCTGTAAACTAAAATCCTTTGGGATGAGTTTTCATTTCAATACACAGAGAATTACTTTGAGGACTCCTAGCACTGTTCATGGGGTGTATTTACAATTCATAATGCAATGCAGTGAAAACTTCTATGCCTGTAATACATCTTAAGTTTTTCTTCAGAATAAGCTTTTCCAGATGAGAATGAGTTGTTCTTGCCAAACAACGCATAAAAACTGCAATGTGTTATACGCTGTTTGTCTTTTTGACTAGGCAGCACAATAGTCATTCTCCTACCTTCTCTCTCCACCACATTAAACATTTTCCACAGAATCTTCAGATTTTCAAAGAGGCTCGTGATTAGGAAATAACAGCAGCAGAGAATCAGAGTGACCTCAGCAGTCTTGAAAATCCAGCCATACATTCTTCAAGTCTTACCATGTAGTACTGTTCTCTATCCTTTGCAGGCCTACAGCAGCCTGATGCCAAAATACAACTATTCTGCATGTATTCTTAAATCTTCTATTTCAAACTGCTTTTAGTTTAGTGGAATGCAACAAACAGTCGGTAAACCAAAAGTCCAGCAATGGAGTGGTCGTTTCCAATGAGCTCCTTACTAACTCCTTTTTCCTTTTTTTTTTTTTTTTTTTAAATGGTTTATATTAGTTGGTATCACTTCAATGAAATGTTGGCTTTCAGAAATTACAATTTAAGCAAAATTAATTTTTAAGATGTAAAATCTTTCATATTGAGTCTAGAGTTCACTGGGTTTTTGGCCAGAAGTCTTTGTAAAATGAATGCCAATTTATCAAACCTAAATCTTGCAAACTCAATGACCTCCAGAGTTTCTGGGTAAAATTTCTGAGACAGAAAAAGGAAAGGACAAGCCCACCCCACCACCACCAAATAACCTCGAAGTCCAGGCACTCATGCAGGCTATTAGAAATCCTTCCTAATGAAGGAAACACACCAGGCAGAGACTTGAACTTGCACATCCCACCTTCCAGCCTATGCAAACAGACATCACGTTTTCAATAGAATAATCTTAGAAATCATTCCGATGCAGCGTGCACAGAATGAGAAAATTCTTTTTCCCTTCCAGTGCCATTCAGTACACCACTCAGTGCAACCTCTATCTTGCTAAGCCTCATAAATAGAGCATTAAATGAATAAGTAACAGAAAGTGCATCAGAATCAAAACAGGAAGAAAAAATGGAAGGAAGAGGGCAAGGAAGAACCATTCATTTCATTTTAACTTCTCCTGTGTTGTTTTTTGTTGATCTTTAAAATCTGTGAGTGATATTCAAGCTGAACTAAGTAATTACCAATTTTTTGAGATGCTTCTATAGTACCAGAATACTATTCTATATTGTGTTTAGTAGCTAGCATCCATCTTCAAGGATGCCTCAAGCATCTAGCAATGTCTTGATATTTGATCTTTTTTGCACTGACATGATGGCTTAGTTTCTCTGGGTATTAATATATTGTTCCATAATTAATATACCTGGCATATCCAAAAAGAATTAACCTCGTATTCTGAAAAGCCAGAGCCTAGATTAGGTAGATCATGATAGGGTGTCTAGTGATCTTAAGAGCCAAAAATTAACATTCCCACTTTAAACCAACTAATGAATTTTAAATTAAATGTTACACCTACGTTGTGATCTGTGCTCTGATAGATACTGAGCTAGCTGAAAACAACCTAACACATACTGGAAACAGTTTAACTACTGTAATCCATAGCTCCTCACAGGTGGAACTGCATTGCTCCTCAAAGGAGTAAATCACTTCTGCATTTTGATATTGTGCAGCTTTCAAGATCTGCGTTAGCTCACATGCAGCTCGTCCAAGTGCCTCTCTACTGCACTGCAGTATGCAGCATGGACATACCACAGAGATATACAGACGGAAAGAATTTAACCAATTCTCCACCAAGCAAAGCTATAAAGCTATAGGGTTCTTCACATCTATATCATTGCGGAGATCTAATGATGCACCAAATGCAGAGGCACCTGAGCTCTGCCTTAAGGGCAGGCCATAAAACAAAGCTAGAGTTATTCTAGGGCCAGCACAAAAACTTTCTCTAAGACCTTGTACTTCACTTGTTAAATCTGCAGCAACAGCCAGTGAAGTGATTTAAAATTCAGGATCTTTGGATAATCAGTTACCAGGGTCTGATTCACTGGTGCGTACAGACATCTTCAATGTCACTTAACATTGCTCTACAGATGCAGTGTCCCAAAAGATGAATTATTTCCCCATATACATGACCTAAAATTTTAGGTAGACATATAAGACTTCACCTAGGTCTGGTAAAGCTTGTTTAAAGAAAATTCATACTCCTGGCTTGAGTCTTGGCATTTACATCTGCCAAAATTGGTAGGATGCATTCCAAGGTATAGTAAGTGTCTCAGTTTTTCAGCTGCCACTCAACCTGAACTAGGCAATTAGTCCAAGTCATCATCCAGACAAGTTACCTGTTAATTTCTACAATACATCCAATATTTTCCTCAAGTTTGCAGAAGTGAGAATTGCGACACCTTGCAGTATTTATTTTTTTTTTTATTACTGCAGTCAAATGAAAATGCTGCTGTATTAGAATCAGTTAGCAACAAACTACTCTGGAAAAAAAAAAAAAAAAGATTAATTTTCCTTACACTTTGTGCTGTAGCACAGGTATGCATTAATGGAAATACCTAGCCTTTAGCTTTATTCATTTTGCTTTCAAACTGATACCCAATTTGAAAGACAGATCTGTTTTGATCCTTTTGCTAAACATGGATCAAACCCTGTATTTCACTTGCAGATACAATTTCCAACTTAGTCATCATTTGAAGTTAATCAAGGCATTTCCTCATCTTGTAATTTCTCACCTGCAGGTAGTTAGAACTATGATTACAATTAAAATTACCATTAAAAACTTCATGCTGTGGTTTCATTACCCGTGTCAAAGGAGTTATATTAATTATGAATTACAATATTCACAGAGTTGTGTTAACATGCATCTCAACAGGAATCATGAGATTTCCACTGAAATCTACAATTCAAGGCTAAATTTGGGTAAGCACCTGAGAACTCAAGTTAAAACTCCACTTCATGAAAGAATGACTCGGCCGCTCAAGTTGTCAGAGAGACGGATCAGTACATTGGTCATGAACACAGAGTGCTCACACATTTGACATCAATGCATTATAGGCTGCTGGTCATTACTCACTCAGCTAAAACACGAGCTCAGGAAAAGGTTTTGGAACCAACGCAGTTCCCTTCAAAGTCAACTGAAAGACTCTCACAGCACCTCTTTGTGACTCCTTCCAGCAAGTAACCAGGTGTAATTACATGTAAGGCAAAGGGTGGTGTGCGATAATACGGCATCCCCATCTCTGGATATAATGGCAGTAGTCTGGCTGCACAGAGACAGCATCCAAGATCTGCACGGTTCTTGTACTGGCAGAAGCAGCTACTGTTCTCTCCTGCACAAGGCCATACTGCATTTCCCCAAAGGAAGCCTTTTAAATTGGGTCACTTGTTCCTTTTAAGGATAAATAACAAATAAATTGGTAATCTCCCAATTTATTTGCAATCTGAAAATATGAAAGCCATCTCTGCTACAATCTCTGAAAGGCAAAGTAAAAATATATTTTATTTTCTTATTAATGTAAAAGAATAAAATATGTATACATAGAGAAAATTAACTACAGAGTAAAACAAGCATTTGAACCTTCATATACGTCACAAAGCTAGATGACGTAGAAATAAACAAAAATTATTCAGAGATGACCCACAATATATCCACAGTTACTGCACATATATAAATCAAAGTCGAAGCCAAGTGTTAGATAAAACAAGCTGATGTCAGCAAAAGAAACTGGTTCCATCTTTTATCAAGTGCCTTCATACTTTTCCAAAATAATTACTCGTCTTTCCACCTTGTCCTATAGTTACATTTGCATGCTCCATATACCCTTCTCTGAGAGAACTTTTCTTTATCTATTTAAGTGACTGTTCTCTTACTTCCTATTTTCTTAAGATTAGAACAGACAATCAAAAGAAGCTGATGATCATAACGAAGCATGAAAGAAGCATGATGATCATAACAAATAGGAAAGCAAAAAGAAGCATGCAGCCAATCACCCTGATCTTTCTGTGTGTACCTTGTGCCCTTCTCTTCCACCTGTCTTCTAAAGTGAAAGTTCTTCAGACTGAAGACTGTCTCGTTGTGTATCTGCATACTATTACCACGATACAAAGAATGACAGAGCCCAGAGAGATGCTGTATTTTCAGCTGACAGTCCTCAGGAGTTCTTGGTATCATCCTGCCACTATGTCTTGGTTAAAGAGGTTGCAAAACTGTGGAAGAACGGTTCTTCAGCTCCCCACGGCCACCCATTTGCACAATGCCGACCATCACTGAGAAGGGCATCTCCTAATCCCAAGTACTGACCATCACGTATCACAGCGACAAGAGCTTCAGCAACAAGTAAGATATAAACTAAACACTGATTTAACAGACTTGCTTACAGCAAGAACCTTAGAATAAATTGCTGCAAATACTGAAATTAACTCTTAATAATCTGCAAAAAAAATAATTTAAACTTTAAAAAAATTGCAAGCAGTACTAACTACTTAGGTAATACAATGAGAAGTTGGGGTGGATTTATTCAAAAGTCACAAATAATGAAATACAAATTAAATAAAGACATTTACAGAGAAGGAGATTTGCAGGCACCATGCAGCTGGCAAGACAGAATTCTATTGTCATGAATAAGCTGAAAGTGGGAAAGAGAGAAGGAAACAAAGGTAGTCAAGGACAGCAAGATTTAGGGACAAATGGCACAAAGAAATCTGTTCATAAAGAGAAAGAACAGAAAAAATTGAATTAGAAAATAAAGACATCAGCATGAAGGAAAGAGGAACAAGGAGGAAGTGTGAAAAGAATCCAGCTCTCTAGAAGGACAATTTTTAGTTACTAATAGAAAGTACCACCTTCCAGAAAAGCTGCTGCTTGCATGTCTAAATGCAGGCAGCTTTAAGGGAAGTCCAAAAACCCTCAGGCGTAAGAGTCAAAACTGTCTGACTTGGGGAGCTGAGAGAAGAGACATAACATTTCATATCCATTTTCTGTCTGCAACCCAAATCTGGCACAGATGGCTCGCAAACGATTGTCACTGCCAGAAATCTGCAAACAATTGTCACTACCAGAAACCCATTGGCCTATTATGAAACGAGTTTTACTCTCAGCCTGGATGTTGATACCACAAAGGTGGCCAGAGGTCAGAACCCTACAAGGCAGCTGGGCAGTCACTGTCCGTCTCACGGCCCAAAGCGTACCCTGCTTGAGGCAGAACAGTCCCTTCAGCCTCACCCCCCAACTCAGATCCCCCTCCGGCCCACTGCAAAGCACAGGGTGACTCGGTTCCACTCCCAGCTCAGTTGCTGATCTCCCTTGAGCTGTGCCCCATTTCCATGTAAGCCAATTCCCTACAACTTCCATTGGTCTTTATTTCCCTCACCGGCAAAACTGAAGTGATATTTTATTTCCCTCCCCCTGCTCCCTGCCTGGTTGATGTAGGCTATCGGCTTCAGGGTAGCATTTGCCTCTGACGATGTGCTTGCACAGCTCCCTACCACTGATGCCAGGCACAACAAGGCTTTGATCTCAGCTGGAGCCTCTATGCACTGTAACAGTAATACCTATATATGAGCACAGACCCCCACTAAGAGAGAGCTCTAACTTAAATGTGTTAACAGCTCGTGACCAGGCTAATTTTATACATAGCAATAACCTGAGACAAGACAGCCTAATTTAGAGCAGAGCAGACACATGTTCTTCGTACCTTCTCCTTTCGAAAAAGCAAATCTCTTATAAATTATCAATGCCATTCCCCACAGGAGGCAGCTGAGAGCAAGCTTGCCTGCGCTGTGATGCGCTCACCATCACAAACTGCACCTTGCAGAGGGGGCGAGCGCTTTACCTGTGCTGCTGCCCTTAAGATAGATATTATACCAGTATTTCAAAAAGCACGTAGAAACGAGCATGGGACACCCTTCATCTTCATGTGCATTCCCGTTCCAGAACTTGTTTACACATCACGCTTTCAGAAATCTTCTTAGCTGCTCTAATTGCTATGATTCATGAATTTACAACACAGCCCTGCTCCAACACAGTTTTCATCTGACTGCAGTCCCTCACCTTGCAAATAAATATGTAGCGGCTCTTTATAGCTGCAATTTCTAAGCACAGCCTTAAAACTTCAGAGCAAATTCATAAAAGCCAGGAAAATTGAGCCTCCTAAAAAATGTCATGCATAAAATAATGTATATTATTATTATCACCCTGTATATATCAAGAGGCCTGATGCCACTGCGTAAGCACGCTGCGGATCGCTTTATACAGTGCCTTCTACTCAACGTGTACCCCGTGGTACAGCCCGCGGGTTCCTGCCGGCCGCAGCAGCTCCGTCCCCACAAATCCTCCCAGAAGTGCACAGGCGCTGTGCAGCGATCCCAGGGGACTGGCGGCAAATTTACTCCTATGGGTCCTGCACTTTTCAGCTGAAAGTCTTTACATATTTCTCATTAAACAGGTTAGATAGTTTTATAAAGGCTGCTTTAAGAGGTATAGTATGAAGACTTACTGCTAAAGAAGCGAGTAAGAATATAGTAATAATAGGCACTAGGACCTTACTCCAAGCATATTGATGCTTTTATCTTAGGCGGCAACAGTTTCTTTTAACTGTAGCTAAGTAGTATGGGGAATGTCCTTACTTATCTGAGGCACAACAGCATAAAATAAAAATGAATATCTTGATTTCAGAAATTCCCTACATTAAAAATGAGTTCAGGAAAACAATGCGAAACTGAAACATATTTCTAAACTAAAAAAACGAACTTCTCTGAATCGGCAATGATTCCATCCATTTTTGCTGTGTATTTTCTACTGGAAACTGCTAAAGGATCCCAAAGCAAAATACCACTGTGCTTGAGAATGCGAATCCTAAAGAAGTTCTCCCTTACTCCCAATGGCCATCCGGAGTCACCTTTTTGGAAAGGAGAAGGAGGGAAGAGTACATGAGCTATAAATGATTTTTTACTTAAGTCTAAACTATTTTGATTCTTTGTAATAAATGACAGAGATATTCTTAAAATGGTTTCAGGTTTTTTTTTTAAAAGAAAATTGTAGGCAGGTATTCCCGGCATGTAGTCATGTAAGTAAGGGCTTAATCATATGCTTGAATTTCTATCTATGAAATAGGGGTTTTTTTTGAAAATAAATGCAATGTATTTACTTTAAAAAATCATTTCTTAATTATATTTCATAACATTAGCAAACTTGAATCTCCTATCCTATGACTATTAGTGTTTCAAAAACAGAATACAGAAGAGAAGAAGAAAAAGCATTTAGGGCAAAATGCTGAAACCCACAAATAATATGAACCTTTCATACACCTTAGTATGAAAATGCTTGCACTAACACTGAAAGAATTGTTTAATGTTTTTTGTTAACTCACCCAAAATGTTCTCAGTATCTTAAGAGCAGAAGCATAATCTGATTTGTGAGTTTTGGACATGCAAACATATTGCTTAAAGAGTTGTGCAAGACACACAGAACTGACTCCCTCTGGATCATGTCACTGTAACAAAAACTGTTACATTTTGCTAAAGGAAAAAACACTTCTCTGAGTTAATTCAGGTATATAGCTGCGCATACACTCAAGGAGGAACAATGTAGGTTTAGGAGTCATGCTACTATTTTAAAGTCTGTGCTAATGTTGAAACAGCTTTGCCTAGCTCAGAGAATGGCTTGCAGCATCTCCTAACACAGAGTGCATCAGTGAGGCTCAGGCTGCCTCCTACTTCTCTACAGACTTTGGCATGCCCAACAGCCTGCATCCTGTCCCCCACCCTCGCAGCAGCACTGCTGGCTGTCACATGCCGTCCAGGCCATAAAGAGGGCAAAGAACAGGCCCCTGATCTCTGAGAGTCTGCAGCTATAGGACTCGCTACAGCAAACAAGAATCTGAAGCAACAGGGCAGGTAAGGACGGGGCATTTTGCTCCCAGAGAGAAGATGAAGTATTCCAAAGGGTGTACACCTGGCTGCTCCCTCACTTCGCACGTTTCACTTCCACAAAAGGCTACTTTGACCTAATTTACAAATAAAAGGTTTTCAAACATAATGGCAATTATATACACATTTAGAGACTACTGTTTCCCAGATAGGCATGTTTAGGGGATCCTGGAAGATGCATGTTCAGCAAGATTTGCAAAGACAAACCTCTGGCTCTGGAATTAGCTCTCTGTAGATGGAAAAATAAGCCAACTCCCTTGAGAGAGCTCAAATTATAGTAGAAGTCTAAACCAAGACACGTCAGAGCAGAAGCATGGTTTGTTTGCCTTTTGGTTTGGGGGGCTTCTTAGCAATTGCTGGCCATAAACACACGGTTAACATTCATGAAGAATACCGTATTAGAAAAGATACAACTATTGTCATCAGTGTTTCTCTGAAGATCTACTGTTTTGTCTCTGCTTGCTTCTCTGAACTGCACTGAACAGAAAGAAAAAAGATGCTTTATCTCCTTTCTCTAAGCAATTGCTACAAACCCAGCAAACTTTTGGTATTGGCCTCTGCAGAGCCTTATGTATAGGGAGAGAAGAGGCAAACAGTTAAGTTGCTGCTGGGAAGAGCCACGAACAGCTGTTCTTGTGGTATTTTTGCCTTCATTACATTGGCTTCAAATTGCATCAACTAGTCATTTTTCAAGCCTTATTGCCAATTCCTTACATCTTTTTAAAACGTGTACTCTGAAAGAGCTGCTGGAGAGATTAGCAATATTCTTGGGTTCACTGTAATCAGTTTTCATTCTTCCTGATTCTTCTATTGAACGATCACCCACACAGATTAAAACAACAGCCTTCTGCTTGTGTGCCCATCATTTTTTTCTTTGTATCGGGGAGTGCTTTATTTATGTTTAGGTTGAACTCGCTGTGGCATACGGTCGCTACAAATACTGTCGTTTAGAATGAGGCAAACTGAAACTGACCTGCTCGAACAGCTGCCTTTGTTTTAAAACGCGCTCTGTAAATATTTTTAAGCTCCCGCTTCTCTAGAGCTAACAAGCAAAGTGCTGTGCGCGAGTGTACCCGCGTGGCTTTATTTACAACCAAGGAACGCACCAAGTGTGCTGTGCTGCCTTATCCAGCGCACCTCTCCCGAACGCGAGATCTCTTCTTGCAATAGCCCCGTTTGAAAAGAAGACTTGAAATAGAAAAACAGAGCCGTAGGGCCGCCAGCCCGAGCAGCAGCTTGGGAAGCGGTGCTCCGGTCGCTCCCCGGCACAGGCCATGCCCCCGGGCTCCGCACCCCTCGGCTCGCCCGGCTCGGGGCAAGCGGGGGGGGCACGGCCGGCGCGGCCCCAGCGCCGCCAGGCGAGGCGAGGCGAGGCGAGGCGAGGCGGTGCCGATGCTCCCCGCACCCCGGGCCGGCTCCCGCTGACGCACGGGGCTCCCGGGCTGCGGTCGCGGCGCGGCGGCCCCGGTAGCTTATGGCAACGGCGGAGCCAATGGCAGCCGCCCGCCGGGCGCTACCATGGCGATCCCGCTGCTCGCCATGGCGGCAGCGCCGGCCGCTCCGCGCTCACGGGGACCGGCGGCCGCGCCCGTGCCGTGCCGTGCCCAGCCCAGCTCTGCCGCTCCGCGCTCTCGGCGGCACCCGGGCCGGCGGGTGCCCGGCGGGGCCGGGGCTGCGGGGGGAGCTGCCCTCGCTGCCGGCGGCAGGGCAGCCCCTGCCCGCGGCTGGCGGCTCCTCCCGGGGAGCAGCCCCTCAACTTGGCGGAGCGGCACCGTCCCGAGTCGGGAGGCGGGCGCGGGGCCCCCCTCCCGCAGCGGCCGCTCACCTGTAAGGGATCCAGTCTGCCTGATGCCTCGAAGTCATCTCTCCACGGCGGCGGTGCCTGGAGCCGAGGGGGGGGACGCGGCCGCTGCTGCCCGAGTCGGATCCCGCCGCGGCACGGGCGCGGGCAGCATCCTCCGTCCGGGACGGGGGCGGACGGGGCGCCGGTTATCCCGGCAGCGGCCGCGGATACATCCCCCCGGGGAGGGCTGCCGGCAGCGGGCCGGGCTGCATGGGGAGGGATGGGGAGGGGGCGGCCGGGGGCAGCGGGAGGCGGCTCCCGGCCCTTCCTCCCTGCCCGGAGCGGCGGCGGCTGAGGCGGGCACCGGGGCGGGGGGCGAAGGAGGGGGCGGGGAGCGGGCCGGCAGCGTGCAGGGAGAAGCAGCGCCGCGGCCCCGCTACCCGCCCGCCCCCCCGCTGCCGCCGCGCTGAGGCATCGCCCGGGCAGGGCGGGCCGGGCCGCCCTCCGCGCCGGGCCCGCCCCTGCCCCGTCAGCCGCGCCGCCACTGACTCACGGCCGGCGCCCGCCCGGCCACTGGGCATGTGCGGGGCGGGAACGGGAGCGGGGCGCCTCGGCTGAGGGGCTCGCGACGCCCCGATAACGGCCGGAGCGCGAGGCGGTTAACGGTTGAGTCCTGAGGCGGGTGGCGGTCAGGCAGCCCTCACGGCTGGGCCCGGGTTTGAGCTCTGCCCAGTCGAGCCTCGCCTCAGCAGCAGTACCCAGAAATGCCAGCAACTCGACCCAAAATGGCTGAGGCGGCTCGGTCTCAGGGCTGCCAGTGAAGGCTTAACGCGGTTAAGGGAAAAGCGAGGTGTTCGGCGTCACCGAGCTCGGGAGCTCCCCGGGCAGCCCCCAGGCACCGCATCGTCCTGGCAAGAGCAGCTCCTCTACGGCCTTGCAGGCGCAGCATAAGTAGGGGCTATTTAAACTGTTAATTCTACCATGGAAATCACTTCTCCTCCCCTTAGTCTGTTTCTGGCTCTACGCTTGTTTGCCCACCGAGTGAATAAACCAGAAAGGTAACTGTATCGTTCACTCGCCTGAACTTTTGAAAAGCTGTTTCCTATAAAGCCAGAATCCTGAATACGAACACTCATGGAGTGAATAAACACGGTCTGAAGAAAGAAAGAATTAATGAAAAATCTCTCTCCTATTTGTTTTGAATAATTGCCATCGGACCCCTAATATCTGGGAAGTTTTTTCTGTTTTGTGTATGGAAGAGATTTAAAGAAAAAGACAGGTTAGCTGAAGTCACCTTTGTGCACAGAATGGGCATTGTGGAATAAACCATCAGAAAATTTAGTGTGGCACCCACTGCACCCTGGAAAGGCTAAAATAGAGAGGAGCACCTATGTGAGAGACACGAAGCTCTGACTTGCTAAGCCATCCCCAAATCACAGTGTTGGTCCTCTACTTTTGGTGTTGTGAACTCATGTGGAAGGAGGACAGTACAGGTTATCCCACTTCAAGGTACTGCAGAATTGGAAGGATGAATCATTAAGACTGTGGAAAGGTGCACATCTGAGCAGAGAGTGGAAAAAACTTCACCTAAGAAAACAGACAAGGAGTTTGAAAGTAAGTGTCTAGAAAAAGTTGAGAAGAACAGCAATTCTGGTTCTCCTGTTTTCATAGCATAAAAAACAAGGAGGCACTTAATGACGTTATAATTTAGAAAATTAAACACAGATTGAAAGAGATACTTTTTCAACCAATGTAATTGTATGGTAGTTCACTACCAAAGAACATGGGCCAGGAAACCAGCAAGAGCCAACAAAGCATGCTTAGCAGATACCAGAAATGTTACTGCATCATTCACTCTCCAGAACTTTTGAAAAGCTGTTTTGTTTAAAGCCAGGACCCTGAATTTAAACATTTTCCAGAAGTCAAAATGAGATCTGCCATTAAGGAAGAGTTCTCTCAAATCTGTGTGGATAAGATAACTTGCTATTGCTTGACCAGCATCAAACATCGGACTTGACAGACCCCAGTTCCCATTGGGCACAATCTGGAACTGTAAAACAACATGCCTTACCAGCCTCAACACCCATGTTACAAACATGAGGAGGCAGCTGCAGGAGAGAGATGCCCATCTCCTGCTACCATGCTGCTGAGGCTTCTGTAGAAAAGAAGAAATAAAAGAAGAGTCAAAAGCTCTCAAGACTGGTAATTAGAATATCCATTTTCAAAAAGCCCTAAGTGTAAAGTCTGATAGATGAGCTAGTGCACACATCAAAAAGATCCCTCTGAACCTTTGAGCTATATGAATCATGGAAGCACTTACTGTCATTTAAACAGCCCAAGACCATGTTTGTATTAACAAATACAAAACATACAGGGTTTCTAGATATTCAAAAAATGGAAGACCATCAGGATGTCCTGGAAGATGGGAGTACACAGCAATTAGCTTCCACATAGGGAAAGCTGATATGGGGAAGAAGAAATACCAGGAAAAGTGTGTGGGGAGAAGCAGGAAGAAAAACAGTTTTCTTTGCCATTTTATCTCCTTTTGTAGTGTTTACTTACCTTCCCAACCCTCCTTTTAATCCTCCCCCACACTGATTCTCCCTCAGCCAATTTACATCCCAGGTCACTTGCTTTTGTACTGCCTCACTCTTTCTTACCGGCAATACTCTGTCCCTGTTTCTGAAGTGCGTGGGCTGAGCAGAAAGCCCGCCCCAGCTAGTGGCATCAGGGCAGGGTTACTGCCTAGTGTACATTTTACTGTGTGACAAGCCTCAAAATTGCCCTTGAGGTGCAGACCTATTCACTTACATTTCAGATAACTTTCAGCAGCTCAAAGACCTGGCTTTTGCAAGTGACGGTTTCCCCAAGTACTAATACTAAAAAAAATTAGGAAAAAACAGCAGGTAACAAATAGCCCTTATATGCAATAATTTCTAGATGCTATCTGTAAAAAGAATTGTACTTCTCGAAAGCCATACTTAATTTCAGATACCAGCATGATGGGCAATGTAGTCTCTTAGAAAAGCAGTGCTCTAAAGGTTAAATGTATATATATAAATCACAGAAAGCAACAATGTAGATGCAAACCTGTCTCGTCCATTGACAAATGCATCTCCTCGTCTTCATGTACATTGTGCTACCTTGCCAATTATTCCTATTTTGTTCTCTATGTAAAATAAGTGTTCTCCTAATACACTTTTGATTGAAATGATAATACAACTACATATAACAGTTGAAAACACCTGCATTTGCAACTGAAAGTCTTCTGGCAATCTGGGTAGAGAGCATGACATCAAAGCAGGACGACTCTTTTGAAAGGGGTAGGCAGAACCTAAGCAAGCTCTGAAATAAGAGCCAGATATAAGCTCTTTCCTAAAAGCACAGAAAAAGGAAAAGTGTAATAATGAGCACCATGGGTTTTATTTGGGGACCCATCCTGGTTCTGTGCTGTGGTGTAACACACATCCAAATTCACACTTCCTAAGTCATCCACAAGACTTATTTGATCTTTACTTTTTAGGTCTTTTAAAAGGACAAATGTGACGGTTTGTCATCTTTGGATTAGCTCAAGCATAGCACAGAAAACACTTCTATTCAGAATTCTAAATCATATATCACATCACAAACAGGACAGATTTCACATAATTGTGTAAACCTTCTGGGTTTTCCTTTATCAGCGTGGATATTTCTAACTTTAAGCTCCAAATGCCAAGGATTAGCGATGTGTTTGTGCTGGCATAACTTCAGAAGTGGTTGTGTGTAGATTTTTCCATTCCAATATATCTAAAAATTAAGCCATCATATTTGAAGCAAAACCGTGCCAAGTAAAACTTATCTGCATTCATTACAAAATTAGAGCTCCTAGCAAGGTTCATGAACTTTTCTGCATTAAGCTCAGATCAGGTGCAAATGTATCTAGAATATTTTGTTTGTTTTAAAAGTCAAGCTGCACCTAACCAGGGCCAGATGCAAAATACAAGGTTTAGTATAATGAAGCAAAATTCAGCAGGTTCAGCGGATTTCTTCCCAAGCAGTGAGTTTTGGAATGTGTTTAAACAAGTTCAGAATAAACTCCAGGGCGAAGATTAAGAGCGTTAAAATTTTCACAAATCAAAACAAAGAAAAAGCTCACACAGTGAATAAAATCAAAGTATTGAATGGCAATTTTCTGCTCCTTGTTGTGGGCTTTAGATGAGGCTTATGCCAAGTTCACATTCCTGGTGACTTTCGACAGAATTTCGACAGAAAAAAGTTCAAGTTATATCTTCTTGTTTCTTGAATAAAACAAAAATGCTTTATTTTTTATATCCCAATTTCAACCATAGCAAGAAAATTATGTGGTAAAGGTGAGCAATTTGGAGATAAAACTCTGCAAAGGAGACAAATTTTTATATGAAAGATTCATTGCAGCCTTTACATGGCTGATCTTCTCTCTCAGCTCACTTTTCCTTACTGTATTTCATCTATTCTCATTCTAGTAAGTACATTTGTGTTTCTTTATTGTGAGGCTGTGAAGCATAAATACCAATTGGTAAGACACTGAAATAAGAACTGTTCCGCAATATCAGAATAGGGTTCCCTAGCCTCCCAAACAGTATGTTTTCACTTTAGTCTCTCCAGTTTGAACTTGTCTAGCTCCATTGAGATCCTGTCTAATATGAGTTTTTTGGTCATTAATATCAAGGCCAGGTTGGTTGCCGCTTTGGGCAACCTGGTCTAGCGGAAGGTGTCTGTGTCCGTGGCAGGGGGTTGGGAACTGGATGGTCTTTAAGGTCTTTTCCAAACCAAACCATTCTATGATTAAGCCAATGCTTACATCCACATCTTCCTATAAAGAAAATAAGTATTAAAAAATGTTAACTTTTGAGGAGTTAAGTGTTTGCTGCTGGTGGCCTGCTATCAACACCTGCTAAGTTAGTCTTTAATTCTAGTCTCATAGCAGATCTTGTAACAACAGCCAGCATCTCTCTCAAAATCTTGCACTGGATATATATATCCAGTGCTTTGATTCTCCACTGTAAATAATGAACCCTGGTTTAAGGTGAAAAAAAAGTCTCTTGCACAAGGACGGACTAACCTATGTGATTGTTGTAGAAGCATCATTGACACTTGAGCAAGAAACTAGCGTCATCATAATTTGAGCTCCTGTTGTCTTTGGAATTGCTGTACCATTGAACACTCGTCCAAATGCAGTGGGACCACTAGAAGTGGATTCTGCTGTATGCTGCCTTCAGCCTCCCCTTTTTACTGCCCTCTAACATTATTCCAATATGCAGATACCAAAAAGGATTGTGTAGAATGAATTTTCCTATGATAGTGCTTAAATACAAAATTGGATAATGCCATTTCAGCATATATGCCATAGACTTTTGCTTTTGAAGTTCCTCCCCCACTTTGAAGGTTATTATTAAACCAAAATTTGCACACTAATTCTGCTCTCTCCTCTTGCACTGGTGGTTTTTGAACTTTTCTGAACCATTCACACTATTTGTGTCAGTCAAAGCAGCTAGAATACCAAGTCAAAAGATGTTGTCAGAAGAGACTCTTAGCAGCTATAAGACAGGCCTGTATTCATAGCAAACTAAATCACAGTTTGGTGCCCAGCAAAATTATAAGTCACTTTTTGCCTGTTTTCCCCTTGTAAAAATCAGTAGTAGTTTTCAATTCCAGCTTTATTATTGTTTTTTTCTCCTCCACAGAGTCTCAGGATGGTTGGTGATGGAAGACATCTTTGGAGATCATCTTGCCCAGCCCCTCTGCCTAGAGCTGTGCCAGCTACAGCAGGTTTCTCAAGGCCATGGTCAGGTAAGTGTTGATTATCTCCAAGAATGGAAACTCTCCAACATTTCTGAGCAACTTGGGCCACTGTTTAACTGTCCTCATAATGAAGAGGTGTTGTCTTATGTCTAAAAGGAATTTCCTGTATATCAATGTGCCTTTTACTCATGTTGTTTCCTCTGAGCTAAGTCACATTATTTTGCATTCAACCAGCAAGAGGGGAACTACTGTATCTCCCTTTGTCATCATGACAAATCCAAGGGACCTTGAGGTGTCCTTGCAGTACAAAAGCAGGCTCTTTTAACTCAGACTGAGAGAACCATCCTGAAATTCTTGTAAGCTGTTAACGAACAGTAACATGTCTTAGCCTGCTGAAAAGATAAAACCCAAACTGTTTCTTTGCATCAAATAGTCTTTCCTTTGCAATATGGTGAGTAGGCAACTGTACTTAATACTGCAAAGCCTCAGGATTAATCTGAAGCTAAGAAGTACATCCTTCATAGCTGTTCTGTAAAACTGTCTACCCCAGCTGAGTATACAGTTTTAAGTGTACATGCTTAACTTTTGGGGAACTAAACAACAACAAAAACAGTTTTAAAAATCCTGCCTAATCTCAGAAATAATTGCAACCCACAGACGTTTCAAACTGAGACATGACTTATGTGCCTTTAAAAGCTGTTAGCTTCACCTGACAATGAGCCAGAAAATTAAAATGCTTTGAGCAGAACTTGTGAGTAGAACCATAAACACTTTGCCATAGGTGTTCATTTGGAACATCATGATAATGACATCTTTTTATACTCTCTAGATTTCTTCTTCCATCAAACATGAATACTGAAAGAAGTCAGTTTATTTAGGAAAAAAAGGAGCCATGGGCTCTGAAAAAATTAACGTTCCATTACACCGTAACACAGAATTGCAATCAAATTAAAATGAGGTTGAGTTCACTGTACAAGCAAAAATATTTGAATGATTTTGTTTGGAGCCAGAGCAGCTAGAAGAGTGGGAGACTAGCTTTATAATAGTTGAGCATTTTGATAATTAGAAAACATGCTATAGTCTTCAAGGTCTTCAGATGATCTTTAAGATTAAATAGTATTAAGTTACTCTTTTCAGTTGCTTTCTTTAAAAAGGTATTGCTAGTGAAACTTTGCACAAGGAACAAGAATAACTACTGAAATTGTTTTTCTACTCTCTTCCCAATACAATGGGTTAAATATATTTCAGCATGCAATAGAAATACCCAGCTGTCATTCAGAATTAATGCTACTTACTAGCTTGATTTACTGCAATCATCTACACTCTGGCAAATATATGACACTATTTGTAATATGAGTGCTTTACACCATCGTTATAATACAATACAGTAAAACGTTGCATTCACATTAGAGATGATAACCTGAGGCAAAGGCAAAAATGTAGTCTGCCTACAGCTATAAAGAAAGTCTCTGGGTAAGCTAGGAATTGAGTAGTCTACCTTCACCGAAACATCCATCTACTGTGCATACAAAGCATATTCCGGGTATCGTGTGCCAAGCGCTGAGTTCTCCGTATTTCCCAATACAAGGACAGGATGAGAGTGCATTGCTTACTCAGTGTTTCTCTGAATTGCAGCTGATAATCTCAAACATACAGATGCACTAAACTTAACTTATACAGCTGGATAAGAATTTCTGTTTGCAAGAATTAGAAGTATTATTTATTTCACAACACCATTTTATGTCGATAGATGACTGAAGCTGGGGCTAAATAGCTCAACGGAAGCTAAATGTGAGCCACTGCGTTCAATAACATGGTCCAACTTAGAGGCTTTCTTATTTCTTATTTATTGTCTTTTAACATTCTCATAAAAATGTTTTAGTTCACTGTTTACCAGGTTCTCAGTGATCTAGCTGTCACAGAGTTTAACAGGTACTGGCTGGACAGCCCCCAGCTTCCTTTGGAGGATGCTGAGGCTGTTTATCTTTGGCAAGGAGGTAGCTCCTCACATAAGTACGTGGGGAGTGCTCCCTGCCTACACCCGGGAGTCTCCATGGGCTCATCATGCAACCCAGCACGACTCCCCTGCAAAGCTTCCCACCAGGAGTTCCAGGTGGTCCTACCTGACCGTGCATCTGCCAGCCCCTCTGAAAGGGCAACCCCAATGTTAAGGCATGAAATAGGTGAGGTCCCAGCACCTCACAAGCCAGGGGGCACCTGCATGAAGCCAGATCCTGCTGCACTGCAGTGCTCAGCCCAACACTTTTCATGCAGCAGGGAAAAACCCAATGGTGAGTTATTAACAGGTCTGTGAGAACTGTATCAGCTGCATCTGGCAGACCAAGAGCACATTTTCCTCATTAACTTCATCAGTGATTTGAGTAGACTCACCTCAACAGCAAGTACAAATGAAAGCAATTTTGTTTGTTAATTTTCTGGGAGGAAAAAAAGACAGAGGAACTGTTGTTTGCAAAATAGCTTTCCTGGTAGCTAGACATGAAGTTTTTAAAATTTTCCTCTGGACTTAAAATGATAAGTATTTAAGTACTAATTAATTACCAAGCAAAACATATGCCTTCAAAGAGTGCTGTAAAGAGTATATTAAGGATGCATTAATATGAGGTTTCCACTTCAAAAAAAAAGTTCTTCAAAGAGAGTTTTCTTGTATGATAGAAGTAAAGCAACATTTCTCATGTAATTTTGGGGTAAGAATTAAAAAAAAAAAAAAAGAAATCAAATAGTGAAAGTGAGTTTAAATCTCTATAGGAAGTATTTTTTAGAAATTGATACAAAATTCTCTGAGCCTGAGCAGGTTTTCGTATAGGGAGATGACTATGAATTTATTTATTTTAATTTGGCTTTGCATAAAACAAGGTGGGTTATATGTGTGTCCTTCTCTGTAATCTCTGAATCAGGCATCTCTTTGACTTTTGGGGATTTCTTCACACCTCCTTATCAATGACAGTTCTGTGCTTTTCTTCTAAGCCAAATCCTGCTCCACTTTCCTTACATTGATAACACATTTCCCCCTCTATCCTTCCAGCCACAGTGAGCTGGGTTCTAGGTCATTCGTATACCAAACACAGTTATTCATCTCTAGATCAAAACATTGATCCTGTGATTGTCCTTCAATTGCCCCTTCAGAAGCAGCAAGTTGCAAAGCCAAAGCAACTGAAAGCAGAGACTTCCTGGCTTGCCCAAAATGTATTATTTATGACTAAATCAAAAGAAGGCTCTGAGTTCAACAGTGTTCCTTCAGCGGATGTTCACAAACAGTACCTGCTAAACAAAATGTGAAACCAGACAGAAGATTTGCAAAACATGATGCATTCGCTTTAAAAAAAAAAAATACTTTTGTGGAAGTTTAGTTGCAGGCCTGAGTTTACTGAGATGTCTGGGGAAAGGAAAAATGTAAAGGGCAAGAGACAACTCAGGATGTTATTGCCTTGCTGCTGGTACGAGCAGTTGAGCCCATTTCTGCATGAATGCTGTGGCAGTTTCTCAGTTTACCTCTTTTCCTTTCACAACTCCATCTCCTTGTTTTGGATTTAAAAAAATCTAATTAGGTTCTTCAGAAAATATCAGGGTTCAGTTCTTAAGGAAGGGATTTTTACTGTCTCCGCAATATTGCCCCACCTACCCCAGGGCAACACAGTTAATCTCAGGTTCAACACACTGAGTGGAAGATAAGGAAGAAGGAAGCCTGAGACAGGAAAGAAGCAGAAAAGAGCAGAGGAAAAAGGGAGCCTTACAAAATAGGAGCAGGGAATAGAAGAAAAAAACAGGTTTTCTGCGTTTACTAAAAATCTGTTCTAAAACTAGTGATGACCCTTTTCCCAGACAATACTAATATGTTTGTATATGTTAAATATACATACATGTTGTACCTCTAGCAACTGTAATGAAGTCACTGCACACGCTAGATGTCTGGACTTTTTTCTGCTGTACCCGCTGTGTGACTCTGCTCCCTCTCATGGATTCTGAACTGTAACAGTGCCCTTGAGAATCCACTTTGCAAAAAGCACCATTTCTTCCTCTGGAACTGCTGAACAGTTTCCTCATTCTGACATTTGCTATTTATTGATTCTTGTCTACACCATCTTCCTGTACATTAATAAGGTGTTAATATAACAGCTTGTTAACAAACAGTGGTATATTGTATTGCAGGAGCAAAGAGATGTGTAGAGACACACTGACTCAAAGACCTAGAGAAACTCCCTTCTGTGCCTCAGCATGTCTTCCAATTTAACTCTCAAGCAAACCCAGTTAACAATAAGACTTGGCCTTTATATAGAAGCCTCAAAGCGAAACTAAGACTTGCAGAAGAAAATGAAGTCAAGGAGAAAAAAAAATGCAGCCAATCTAGAAAACACTGAAAAAGTTCACTAAAGGGTAACAGGTAAACTGATGTGGAAGAAGAGCAAAAAACAAACAGAAGGGAAGAAAATATATATTATTTAAAAAAAAAAGGAGAGTCAGGTCTAGAAGAAAGAGTTGAAGATAATAGACTAAATCCAGTCAGATAAAGTACATGCAAAAGTTCCATATGTCAGCAGGCTGGAAAACAAAGCAAAACTAAAACAACTAACAAAAATACAACAATTCTACTACAATGAAAAGCCTCCAGAAATATCACATATTGTAACGGGTTATTGGAGTAAGTCAGTCAATTCGAAATGAGGTCACAATAAAAATACGCAAAGGTATGCAGTACCTGAAGGGGCAGCAGCAGGTGATTATTGATACTTTTCTTCTTGTTGCCAAATTCTTAGCACTTGAGAGCAATCAATTTTGTTGACGAAACATGCCAGCCATATAGTAAATAAGCAACACTTGAAAGGAAATAGATACTGCACATTTTTCTGAATGGCAGAGTTGACTTCAAATCATCTTTTAAAAACAAATCCATCTGTAGAAACAGATACTACCGTGCTAAATTGTACTGAAAATATCCAGCACCACAGAGCTCTGTTCCTGGAGGTTATGCATTTCCCTACTATATGCCCTAGCTGTCAGATAGTAGTTAAAGAGTTTGATTTCTCCCCCATTACTACTCACTTTGTGCACAGACTCTCCAACGGATCTACATGCATTATTACACTGAGATAGGATATTGTAGGACAGTCTGTGGCTCAGACATGAATTTTATTCTGGAAAAAAGTAATTGACAATAAGTAGACATTTCCAGAAATCCATTGGAACTGGTCAAAGTATTTATGCATATTTATTCTATAGTCAACCTCATAAGATCAAGGTAGAGCTGAGAGGAAGAAAACACAATCAGACTAGCCAGCCTTAAACATTTTACCATGTTTTCCAAATGTCACTAAGTGCTGACTTTCCTTGATACAATTTTTGATTATTTGCAATTAAATCCAAATCTGCACGGTTAAAGAAAATTGTTCGTTAATTCAAGTATTTGTAAGAATCAGTTGATATCATTTCCATTGAAACCACCCCTCTGACTTAACTGTAAATCAGAAAAGAATAGTGGAAAAATTTTAGGTTTTTGTATTGACATCCTGTTTAACAGGCTTCACTATCCAGCACAGGCTTTAGAGTGGCAGTTAAATAGCTTCCTCTGAGCGTATTCCCCCTATTCCTCCTTCTCTACAGCAGTCGTAAAATGTACAAAGTAGTACAAATAGTCTTGCTCGCTTACCTGACATAGACACACATTGACCAAACACAAAATGGAGACTCTGGGTTCTTTTAACACCTACCACTCAGTGATTTGTGTCATATATATAAAGTTATATTAATTCCCCACTGACATGAAATGAATCCCAAGCAGGTACAAAGGGAGATGCACGTCTGTCCCAACTGACATTTTCAATAATAGAAATGATTAAATATATTTATCTTGAAAAACAACAGGTTTTCAGCATCACAGTTATTTCCAGAGATGCTTGAAGTTACATTTCCTATCCTGTGATCAGCTGCATCCCTGAAGCAATCTATTGCCCCTTTATTTAAAAGGAAATATTCATGAACAAAGGTAATGTTACAAACACCTGTAGCCCCTGAAGAACAAGAGAACTCCAGGCAAGAAAGCAAAGCATCCAAAGAGGCAGCACACCAAGAAACCAGCATGAGATTGAGTTTCAACAGAACAGAATTCTCAGTTCAGACCCTGATTACCTGATTTTGAACAAGTCACTTCACCCTTGGGTCTCTTTCCTTATGCAATGTTTACAGTGTAAACACACAAGGTGGTCAAATTGTGGTGCAGTACAGGCTCATGATGCACTTTTTGCACCTAGCAGTGCCATTACCTGGGTGGAGAGCTCTGCGTTACTAACCCAAAAAAAAAAAAAAACAAATAGCAAACACGGAAAAAATCTACATCAGTTTACACTAAGCTGAATTTGCAAGCAAAAACACTCCGGCAGTGTAGTTTAAGTTAGAATCTGTAGGGTTTTTAAGAAGGCCAGGTCACTAAAGTGCCTAGTGAGTATTTAGTCTTGAGGTACTGAACATCCTGTTGCCCATCACAGGAACATTTGTCACTTAACCAGCCAGTCCTCATGGGCTCAAGGAATTTCACTCATTTGTCTCGTAACAACAAAAGACATCTTCAGCAAAGAATTCCAAGAAAAAACAGCACAGAATGTTTAATGCAAAGTTTTCTGCCCTAAGTGAGAATCATTCAATCAACCTGCAATCTGAGATAGAGGAATAAAACTTACTTGAGTAAATCAAAGTGAATGTAGTGGTTTAATCATATCCCCAAAGAACAGCCAAGCTGCTGACTGTTACATAGTTTACCAGCACTGGACTGAAGACAAGTTAGGATTTAGATTCCTTCCATAGTTCATTTCAGTGACATTCATGCAGAAAATTCCTCTAGATGAAAGATTAATACATGCAGTCTTCCATAGCAGTGCATATATATGACAGGTTATGTGCATCAAAATAGTAGAGAAAACAACGATGGAGATTTAACTTCTACGGAGGTGAAAATCTGTTTTACCGACAGCACTTCTGATAATCTATAACTTGGCTAACTCATCTGAAAAGAAGAACAAGTCCCTCCTGTGCCATTATGTAAAAGCATGTGGAAGCTGCATGGCTCTGCAATTCCTTATGTTTCTTTAGAAGAAACATTGACTCTCTGCCATGGATAAAAGGTATCCTGAGTAGTAGCAAAAACTGAGAGCATAGGGGGAACAAAATCTTTCATTTACAAAACATAACCAACCTCCCATGTCTTAGGGTGCTGAAGGAAGAGTCCCACCAGCCTTCATGTCCGAGGAACTGTCTTGCCTGGATGACTGGCTGCCTCAGTGGTTTCATTTACTGCCCAGCCTACTGCAACATACTCGTCACTTACAAAGATGTTGACGAAGATATTTCTGGAGAAGCAGAGAGGCAAGGGCTTAATGAACTAAACTGTATTTGCACCTCTGGACGACAATTCTATGTGGATATCACCCAGCCCTCGTGATGCTGTCATCCAAAGACAAAGCCACACACTTTTATTCAATCTATTCTCATCTTACATTTAAAACTTTTTTTCCCTTACAAAGTATTTCCACATTATACATGCAGAGGGAAAGAGAATGAGTGGCCTGACTTTTGAACAAAGAGAAATGTTCCAGGGCAATATCATCATTTATTTATTGGTTTAAGTCCGAATAGCTTCATCTGAACATTTGTTCTGTGTGCGATTTACTCTGGCAGACAAATTAGTAAGTGTAAAGAGATGGATAGAGTAGCCAAAATCTTTTCGATTTCACTTCCAACAGAACATAGCTGCTGCATGGTAGCAAAACATCAAATAAGAGAATAAAAGTTCAAAGCTAAATAATTGAAAACTTGGTTGGGTAAAACCATCTCTTTTGCTAACCTACCCTACGTAAGTGTTCTATGAAAAATACAGAGTCAGGCTCAGTTCTTGGATAAAACCTGTAATTATTTTATAAAGACATACTGTAATTGAGGATGATTCAGAGATAGCTGAAGAAATAGCAGCTGTATCAATCTTCAGGGAAACAGTTCACAGAACTACATTTTTAGAGACTCCTCAAGGGCAACTGCTAGCTATAGCCCATCTGTTCATAAAATCAAAATGAGAAAAAAATCAATTATGATTTAAATTTAAATCAGATTTCAAGCCCAAAGCTTTTAAATTTCCTTGTCTAAGATTGCAAGCACAGAGGCTTTGGATTTAAAAGCTGCATGATCTACTTGAAAGAATGGCTGACAGGTCACACCATTACTTGTTTAGGTCTCTCCTTTAGGCCAAATCTGTGAACACTTGAATTTTCCCCCCTTTACTCACAGTCAAAATGATGTCCTAAACTTCAATTTCCATAGCCCACCCAGCATAACAGTCCATAGCCTTTTTCTCTCCAGATCCCGCCAGCAAGTCAGTTTGCTGCTGTTACTCTCTGCTGAGGCAGGCTGCTGTCCCCAAAGAGACCAAGCAGTGGCTCTCTGGCTGCGGCTCTGTCCTTTTGCATTTCAAGCATGGAGTGCCCTGAAAGTCAAAATCAACAAACTGTAAGAAGTTGGATGGAAAGATAATGAGGAAAGTGACATGGAAGTTCTATCAAACAGCATTTTGCTAGTCAACAGATTGTCATTGGATCAGTGTCTCTCAGATCACAAGACACAAGACACTGATATCCATCAGTGGGAAAGAGACACAAAAAGATACGTTTATGAGTAGTCGTTCACATGTAAGGGATGCAACTTGGGAATTAGTAGATTTGGATTTCCTGTTGCAGCATAAACATCAAATTACGTTTTTGCTGGGAGAGCTGCAATGCTAAGAGCTAACACCAGAACAAGACCTCCTCAATGTTCATAAATAAAGCTTCAGTTTATTAATCTGTGGAGAAAGCTCTGTATTCGGATGGATTTATTAACATTGTCTAGCTTGCTTGAAATACATACTGCAAAACCTGTGGAAGCATGGAAGATATTGTCTGTAACAATAAGAACTGCAAATCAACCTCAGAATTTCCAAAGGGATGAGCAGAACTTCACTGAGCTGGAGCGATGAAGATTTACAGCAACTAAGGGCTTGGTCCATTATTTCTGTAATACTACATAAATCATCATAAAACATGACAGATGCAGTATTAATGATGAGCTGCTAAAACTTAACCAGGATCTCCCTCAAACCTTGTTCCTTCAATCAGTGCTATATACGACACTTCTCGAATAAGCTGCTCTTTCATTCCAAATCCATCAAATTTTATATCTTCCCTCTCCTTGAAGTGATGGGTTTTTGGCTAGGACAAATTTTGTAGTTGAGCCTTTGCTGGTCCTGGGCTGTAGTTCACTTTGAGAGTATAACCTTCCTCTGCTTCTGATGCATGAGATTTGTATCAGAGTTAGGTTATCTGATGGGCAAACAAGTTCCCTCTCACTGAGCCTAGAGGGTGGACGAGCTGATGCTAGATGAGGGTGAAGGGGAAATCCAGAATAATGATGAAGGTAACTCCCAGAACCAGCTTCCCTTTCCTTCTTGCTCCAGGCAGTGAGAATGGTGTGCAGAGAGCACGAGAACGGCACTTTCACACGCTCCACAAGACAGTAGCTCTGCCCACTGTACTGCTAAAGAAGGGATGGATACCTATCAGTGCAGGAAGAAACATCTGCTTTTGCAAGAAGCCGCTAAGTGGGCAGCAACATCTCAAGAAAGAAAAAAAAAACACTCTTAATGCATTGAAGTAGAAATGCAACACCTTCCTTTAGACACAGCACATTCCTCTCCTCCCACCACTCTCCACGAAGCCAGACCATGTGTTTAGAGGACACATGGCAAAATTGTCCTTTGGGGGCAGACCTGCAACTTTCCATGCATTTATAAGAGGGCATGTAGTAGACTTCATACAGTATTTCACCTACCCTTGCAGCCTCCTGGGGGCAGAGGCTCAGCCCATCTCTCTGTTCTCCTTAGAGCCTTTTCAAGAATTCTGGCCTGAAGTTGGCTCAACAGACTACCACAGAGAAGAGGTTACGTTCTTCAGAGGAGTTTGGGAGACACTGGGAAAAATGGCACCTGCACCAAGGATTCCATCCATTCAGAAATCACACCACACTTCTCCAATGCTGCAGAACTGGCTTAAAAAAAAGTTATACTGTTCCCAAATAAATCCAGTCTGTTTTGAGCTGACCATTGGATTTCAGCTTTAGCATTGTGGTTTTTAACATTTTCTCTACAACAGGGAGCACTGAAAGTATTATCCCTGCAGATCAAGAGGCTTACAAAATCACAAGTGCTGAGGCTTTGAACTCTGTCTCATGAAAGTCCGAAAGTGCTGAGAAAGCAAGCAGTAATGTGGACCAAACATATAAGAAGTCCTGCTGATTTCCATGAAAGTATTTAATGTGCGGCAATGACTGAGTGCGTAAGTTACCATGAAATAATATATATTATAGCTATATGCGTGCAGCATCAGTACTCAACTGATCTTTAGTCATTTATTGATTGCTAAATAATTAACTTTTACCACCAATATACTTTTGATTAATCATACTTTCCATAACAGTTGAAAGTGGATCAGACCACAAAACATCAATATGGAAAAGTTTTCCGGTGCTTTGCATTTTCTTCTGAGATGAATGAGATAGATTAACTACTTTCTCAGCGGCAGTATTCATTATTTGGATGGATAAGTGTTGTTTAGATCACATTCCAACCTCCTGCCGTGGGCAAAGACACCTCCCACCAGACCAAGCTGCCTAAAGCCCCATCCAGTCTGGCCTTGAACTCCTCCAGGGATGGGGCATCCACAGCTTCTCTGGGCAACCCGTGCCAGTGCCTCACCACCCTCACAGTGAAGAGCTTCCTCCTAACAGCTAATGCAAATCTCCCTTCTTTTACTTGAAAACCATTCCCCCTTGTCCTATCACTGTATGCCCACGTAAAAAGTTGCTCTCCATTGCTTTCATAAGCCCCCTTTAAGTACTGAAAGGTTGCAGAGAGGTCTCCCTGGAGCCTTCTCTTCTCCAGGATAAACAATCCCAGCTCTCTCAGCCTTTCTTAATAGGTGAGGGGCTGCAGCCCTCTGATCATCTTCGTGGCCCTTATGTGGATGAGCTCTGACAGGTCCACATCTTTCTTGTGCTGCAGAACCCAGACCTGGATGCAGTACTCCAGGTGGGATCAGCAACATTCTCGATTCTAATAGTTTATATTAAAAAAAAAATTGAATTTTTTTTCAAGCTACTTGTGAGCAGCATTAACACTCGAACTGAAAGATGCTGACTCAACAGCACTTTAATACATGAGAATTTCCCACCAAAATAGAGTACAAATAGGGGACAGGCAATTAAAAAAAAAAAGAATCATAGGGTCAAATCCTGGCCCACAACAAAGCCATTCCAGGAAAATGCTGATGATGAAGAGCTGATACAGGAGCACTTCACAACTGTCAGAATGACACTGCCTCAGATTCACACCAATGCCAGTATCCAAGAATGATTTAGCAGGCTGCCTCCAATGCAGGCTATGCCAGCTGTTCAGACCTAGTAGTGCACAGTCCAGCTGGTAAAAGGCTACTCATTGTATCAGCATTCCCTGTCTGTCCCAGGGTCTCCAGGTTGTACAGATCTATACCAAATGCTGAAAAAGTCCTGAAAACTTCCTCCCGCATGTTGCAAAGGATTAGAGTTTTTCTGCAATAGACTAGCAGATCATTTAACAACTATACCTTTGCCATTCCAAATTTACATGCTGTCTTACTCCTCTGGCACATAATGGAAATTTGATTAGTAACTTGGAGAAACAAAGTTTCTTCTCCTAAGAACCATTTCCAACAGCAATGTCCACGTCATCCGTTATGACACTAATAACTAGGAGCAGACCAGCCTTATCATAGGAGTTGAGATCTAGCTAGAAACTGTTGATTATATGACTTGACCCACAAAGAACCAAAATGGTTGCAGATGGAGCAGACTTTCCATTTTCATGTGGTTTCTTTTACAAGTTCGTAAGAGAAATATTAATAGCACGCTAATGGTAGCAATTACTCTAACGAATGTAACAGCTGGTACTAGCAGCTGAGCATATGTTTCAGTTTTATACTCTTCATGTATGGTTTGAGGTGGCCCAGAGCAGTTACAATCACGGTCTCTCACTTTTCCTCTCTGAGGATTCTGTTTTCAGCATGCCTGTCCTTGTGGCGAAAAGATGGAGAGCTACCATTGTAGATATGTTGCCCCTTAGGACGTTATTCGCACTCTAAGAAACAAGTAGCATGTTCAAAGTAGAGCCGGTATGGTCAGTCTCTCAATCTGGTCTGGTATCCTCTGCAAGTGGGGTATCACCATCAAAGCGTCTTTCAGTTGTGTGTCAAGCAGTTTTTCCTTCCTCTTCCTAAAGAGGAAAATAGGCAGAGGAACTTCTGCAGTAGAACCATGAAGCAAGAAATAATCCTGCTCACTTGGAAACATTTACATACAAAATGCATGTCTGGGCTCCCAAGACTGCCACCCACCTGCTCTGCCTCTGAACAGACTCTGTTAAAGTAAATGAAACAGAAATGTAGCACAGACACTAAGAAAAGTTAGAAAGAAAATAGTTCTGGCTCATCTTCTCTCAGGTTATAGTCAGAATTTTAATTAAGAATTAATTAGGTTCCTGCTCTGCAGGACATGGGCATCTAGTAGCCATTTGAATGATGGGTTTTAGTCAAACTCATATGATAATGCCAACCTCCTCAAGAGCAGTTCAGTTCAGGGCTTTACCTCCAAACTCCCAAACCCTGCCAAGTTTGGCATTCGACATTCCTGTTTTAAACTTGGAATTCAAGCCTATTCAAATGCTTGGCAGTATCGATATGCTTTTCCTGCTAACAGTCTAGGAACTAAGGAGCCTGAAGCACTCTCAGCTTCTGTAAAAACATGCAGTAATTGAACTGCATACAGGAAACAAAGGAAGCACGAAAAGTGGTGAGCATTTCTGGTATTCACTTTGCATGGTGTTAAAACCTAAAAGGCTACAATGACCATGTCCATCATCTGTTCAACTACTGAACGTACAAGGCTAATGTTTATTGGATCAGTGAAGTCTTTCCTGCCCTAAGATAGGAAATTGCAGATTCCTCTTTAAATCAAGCCTCAGACTGCTATCCAATCAATCAAAATACAACAGAAGTACTTTATTTCTCCTGAAGAGCTACATCTTCCAAAATTACCTTGAATCTTTCTCAGTATAAAACACTTCCAGAATTCATCAAGTACCTAGACCGAAGACAGCATCTATTACCACATTTGGCGTTATCTTCTTGGAAGCTTAAGTTAAATTTGATTCCCATGGCCTCATCTTCTAAACCAACAGTACTGGTTACTTCATGTGTTTGTTTTGAAGGACTATTCCAGTGTACACTGACATTATGAAATGTAATGACTGCATTTTTATATCTCCTCTCTGTGAAATTGCATAGGGTGTGAACAACAAAAGTTTTACGTTTAAGCTTCATGCATATTCAGCAGGACATTATGCAGTAATCCTCAATGTCAAAAGAGGGAAAAGAATGTAAAAGGCAGAGAGTGGAGAATACACCAAGATAGTTGTTGAATGGAAATTAATTTCTGAGAAGCAACAGAAGACAAATACATTTTTTTTCTATGCTAAAATGCAGCATTAGGATCTTTACTGTTCTGAGATTGGTGGAATGCAAATCTCAAAGTTCAAGGCCCAGAGAAAAACAAAGACACATAGCATATCCAGTGAGGTCTGCAAAAAACAAAGGGACAACTTAAAGGCAATCTGTCAATGTAATAGCAAGGCAGGCGCAGTTGCTGACTTCAGTGAGGAAGCAGACAGCTGCATTTTGAACAAATGAGAAGCCCTGGAGAAGCATTGCTGGCAGCTGTGTTAGAAGGGCATTAAAATAATAAAATCCTGCAGTCACAAGGGCAAGTGTTGCAGATACAGGTGAGTCATGGACTATTTCAGGACACAGGTTTTTGAACCTCAGAACTCTAAGGGACACCTACAACGTGGCCTCACATGTCTCTCTGTGGGGAACACATGATCAAAGAAAGACATCCTCAGATGACTCAGTTACCACAGTATCATTTTTAGACACCTTTCTCTGGTTTGCTTAATCCCAAACAAATCTCAGTGAAAAGCAACGCAGAAGTCCTATTTCTGCTCAAATTGATGAGCACCAGGTTGGTGGTCCTAGAAAGCGTTGTTGCCATTGATATATCAAAGTCTGCATTTAAAACAAAAAACAGAAGAAAGACTGAGTTTTTGTTCAGATTCTAGAATATCACCCAAAACAAAAGGGAGGGTACAACCCCACTACAAAATTGTGGTAAAAGCTGTACAACAACAGCAGGTATTCTGACAAGTCTTACGTCCTTGGCACAGTATGAAAACAAACCAATAAATACACAATGAATAGTAAAATGACAAAAATGCACTTGACTTATTGGAAAATTAATATGTGTTTCAAGATGATTCTGCATGGTGTTTTCTTTTGTGTATTAAAAAGTACCAGCCATAGCACAAACATCTACATCATGGACAACTGTCTCACTGCATTGTTACAGGATTTTGCTATTCATTCAATACTGAAAAGGAGCTGGCTTGCAGTCCAGATAGCATGTCATCCTTTTTATTTTACCCCATTATCTGCACAACACCCATATCATAGCCTAGTAGAAAGGCACCAGACAGTGCATCAGGACACCTGGATTCTTCCTGTGGCTCAGCCACTAGCTGACGCTGACCCTGAACAAGTTGTTCATCCTTATTTTGTCCTTTTCATTCATGCGGGACCAAGTTGCTCTCTACCATTATCAGTGCTGTGCCTAGAGCTTTATATAACCCAGCCTTTATGTAATCCATTAAGACAAGCTGTAAATACACAAGAGTGGTACCACACACATTATAAACAGAGGTGAACACTTCCAAGCTCAGGAAGCAGAATTTGTGCCTCCCTCTTAAGCTGCTGCTGCAGCATAGTGACTCCAGAGCCCCCCATGATGCTGTACCTCACCCACAGCTAGGACAGGTAATCCATTCACATGCAGTATTTTGGCCAAATTAGTGTTAAAGCTTATGAGCGAATGGAAGAGGAGTTTGGTGACAAAGAGCATGGAAGGTCATATTCAAAACCAGACTATTTCCTCTTTGTTCATGGACTTACCAACATGCCTGCCCTGGTCCTAAAGAGCTAACAACACTTTCAGACAGATTTTTTGGGGGTAGCACAACTTTCCACAGGCTGGAGAAGAATTACCACGTATAGTAATGCCATAAAGAAGATCAAGTGCAACATTTTATGTAAAGGAATAATTCAAGTGTGGTATTAATACACTCGGTGGAAGTTTTAATTCTTTTTAAACAACTTCATGTCCCAAACTGGAGCCACAGAGGAAAAAAAAAAAAAAAAAGACTTTGCAAGATTGCAAGGGAGAGAAGAACAGAGAGATGCAAATGCCAGAGAGCATTGATACTGTTGTCCCAGGTACACCATGAATATTTCAGGCAATCCTCATTTGCTTATGTTCTGTTCCAGACTCATTCCTGCCCTGGCTGATGCTTTAGCTGCTGAAAGTCTCTGCTGAACCTAGACTTCAAGGGACTGTCTGTGGGTTAAATGCTAAGGCATACTCTTGAAGGCATAAATCTTTAATTTTATTATTTTCTGGCCCCTGACACAAAGAAGACACTTTTTCAAAGCAATTACAATGAGTATATCACCCCAGAAATCTACTACTGAGGGAACAGTAGGTAGGAGGATACATTCTTGGCCCTTAATGCAGCCACCAACAACACCTGTACGACTGGCCATTCCATCCTCTATTTAAAAGAAAAAAAAAGTGGGGATGAGTTCTCTACCATACTTTTTAGAGACAGAAACCTTTGTTGTACTGTGGCCCCCATATAGTTGGGTCTTTTAATATAACCTGCAGTTTAAAAATATAGGTCTTCATTTTTGTTCAATTGATTACTCCCCCCATGCCCTGCCGTGTCTGCTGCTTTGTGTGACACAAACAAGTTTTGCCATGTTGAAAGACACTGTCCAGGAGAACCAACCAACCAAAAAATAAAACCCCTCCCAAGATAAAAACACCAGGTCTTTAGTCTTGATATAAGAAGTCGCTGGGTGGTACACGTAGTCTGCACTTAGATTTCAGTATTCCTTGCGAGTATTTGTCTTTTACATCACTGTCAGACAGATCCCTCAAAGAGAATGTTCTGACCTTGCTATAAGATGACCTTGCTTTTTTTTCTTCAGTATGTTATTTTCCTCCTTGCACAGCCAATTTCTCCATTTCATTTGGTCAATGAACTCTCATATCCTTTTCCTTCGCTCCCACCACTTCTGCAGGAGCCAAAAACACAAATTAAGACTGGGCAGTGGTTATTTAAATCACTAAAGCTGGATTTCAGGTAATTTTACAAAAAATGATCCAAAAGTGTTAAGTGGCTCTCTAATTAATAGAGAAAAACAGCACTTTTTATTATTATTAATCTATTCTGTCAATAGCAAAGCTCTTGAGCTTTGTGTGTGAACGATTATGTCCCTAATATCATGACTAGCATTTTTAAGCACAGTGTCTTAGCTTCAGACTCTTAAAAAACAGGCTGAGTGTCAGGTAATTTGCTGTAGGCTCTCTAGTGTGAAGACAATCTTTGTTTTTACTATATGTTTTCACAAAGAACCTCCTTATTTCTGCAGTCAACATTTACGGTGTTTATGTGACTTAAGAAGTAACGTTAATGCCTGCAGGCAATCCTATCTGAGCTACCCTCAGTGACCCGTTGAATACACTGTCCCTCAGAAAGTCCTCTAACATCCATACACAAATATATACAAGTAACTTTGCATCACCACTTAAGATAAAAACAACCTTGTACCACCTACAGAAATAGTGCCAGCTACTGAAGGAAATTATTTTACAAGCTATTTTCAGAGCGTATTTCTTCTGGATATACAGCTGTTTCAACCTTTGCTGACAGCTATGCCTTGACACACTGCTCAGGGCTCTCTGGATGTCTGGGCTACATATTTTCTTTTTCATTGAGGTGAAGACTGTACAATGTCACATAGCAATTTCAGAACGAGGTGTTTTTAGCAAGGTTACATCTAAAGGCATTGGAGCTTGGCAAATGTCATCCAAGATCTTGAATGTGCTTCACAGAAAATGCTTCACAGAAAAGGCAGCACAGCAGCTTCTCAAGTGTACCCAGTTTCACAAGGGACTGAACTGGAAGCCCAGCTGATACTCTACTTCAGAGCTTCATCATGCAATTTACCCACTCCCCAAAAATCACCAATGAAAAAAATTGTAGTATTGTTTCTAAACTAAGTGCTTATTGATGTCTTCATAACACTAGTCTGTTTTTATAAAACAGCAGCTTAATGACCATTCACAGTCAGCCTGCAGAAGCTGGAGAGGAGGATGGCAGTAAAAACCCCATGAGCTCAAATGTCAAGGGCCACTTCTGCTTTCAGGACACTTATCTGAGCTGTGCCGTGCCTTTGTTGCAGCCAGCATGGAACAGTACTGAAGTCCACAGGACCACTTATCTTGGAAATAAGAACATGACCCAAATTCTGCCCTGTTATTCAGGAATAAATCTCACTAGAAAGCCTACTGAAATCAATAAACTTCTTCCAGATTTACAGAGATAACAGGGATCAGAATTTGTTCCCATAGCATATGTTTTCAGCAATGACCAGATGGATAGTCTCATATACAAACATCTGACTTGCTAAAGTGAAGTTCAGCAATGCCAGGTGTGTGATTTTGGTATTTAAGTGTTTTAGAAGCAGGGTAATTATTTAGCCCATTGCATTCAAAATGTTTCTATGCCGTTGTGTTTCCCAATGACAACTTAGTAAGGTGCAGAGATCCTTTGCAAAGCAGTAAGCTCCTGCAAATACAGAACCCCAAAATCACTGGAGCAAGATATAGCTCTTCCTACATGTTGTGGTAATGACTATAATTGAGGCACTGCCATAAACATTTTTTTTGCCTTTACTTACATTTTTAAATGGGTTATTACTAAATACTATGGACAGTACAATATTACAGCAAGGCTGGAGGTGGCAATCACTGTGGATCTTTTCAATATCAATTTAATTTAAGAAACTTAACTTGCATGGAATATTTTATTATTTTTCTAGAAACACAGACCTTCTGCCATGGATTTGCAGAATCCAACTGCAAGAATGTCTTCCCCTGAAAATTATCATTTTAATTGTGTTCCAGTGACTTAATATTTATGCATTTAGAAAGTAACTGCTGTGGCATTTTAAAATGCTCCTGTGAATGGCAAGATGACAAGTGCTTGCATATCATTCTAAGTAAAACTACTTCATATTGTTCTGCTGACTACAACAGCTATAATTACTCTTTTATTCAAAATGCTCAACATGTTTCAAGATATAATACAACATCTTCCCATAGTGTTCTAATGAGTCTGCTTTGCACTGAAGAGTAGATCCTGAAGCAGTAGAACATGTAAATTAACAATATGCCAAGAGTTGCCCCAAATAAACATCACCCCGTCATTTGTAGTTAATTTTACTCAATCTGACAACACTCAGCTATCAGCCTGCTGTGTACTGAGCTTACAGAGAGCAAGGTAGCAGTGCAACAAGGTAGCAGTGCAACAAGGTGTTGACTGTGCTTAGACAAACAAAGTTATCTATCATACTGGGCTTTTGCTTGCTTTTGTCAGTGTGCTTACTATAGGTCTCTGGAATGGTAAACCTGAGCATTTAGTCACTCTATTAGTTGTTTCTTTGTTCTAAAGTTGTGCTTGGAGAAAACCAATGCTCTAAAACTTATTCATTATTTTTAAATCACTCAGAAGCTCACAGGGAGTTCATCCCTGAAACTAGTGTAAATATTACTACTTGCTTCACGGAGACAAGAATTTCATTTCTGGTCTGTTGATTTCCTGTTAAAAACTCATTACAAGTTTCTGCTGCTTGCATTAGCATTAGAAAAATACTTGTTTCTGCTTAAAAACAGTCACCTCATGTAAATCAAGCATAGGAACACAAATTGTATAGACTAAGTGACATTTTTCAGAAATAAATTTGTAACCAAGCTTTTAGATCAATTTAACATAGAATAAAAATCTCATACAAACACAAAGATGGAGCCATCTCTCTTTAATGTCAGAGCTGCCCATTTAGGCCGCAAATGTGAGCCTTAGCAGAAACTCATTTCAGAGAAATATTTTATTACTTACACTAACAATTAGACTCCTATGATTATAAGTTAGTAAAGTTTCAAAAAAAAAAAACAAAAAACTTGTGCAGGAGGGAGCTAATAGATGGTTTGAAATTAAAAGGAATGAAATAGAACGTAAAACAAATGCTTCTTCCTCAACAATTCAAACGTTGCACCCATATTTTGAATACTGAGCACAGTCCTTGTCCTTCCATTTCCAAAAGGACATTGCAGACTAGAAAAGATACTGAAAGGGAAACAAAAGCAAAAGTATAGAACGTTTTGTAAGGAAAAACTGCATATAAACAGGCTTCTCCAACATGGAAAAAAAGAGAGCTGAAGCTGGCATAAGAACAAGGTTTGCTAACTGCAATTGCTATGGAAAAGATGAGTGGGGAAGGAGCACGTGCTTTATCTCCCCAGCACTAGAAGCAGCTTACTGGTGGCACTGCTTGCCTTGGGATAATATGAATGCTAACTAAAATCTTTCTCATATTCAAAAGCTGGTAAGAGAAATGCCAGGAGAATCCACTGCATGTTACAAAGCTGCTGCCTCTGGTTCAGAAGTGCCTAAGGGGCAAATCACTGGAAGCTAAAAACATTACAGCATACCATGAACAGTCCAGCACACACCTTCTGCCATTGTGCGCTTTCCACTCATCTGCTCTGGGCACCGCTGGTGACAGAGGGGACTTGGTGCATCCCTGGGCAAAACACTGCATAGCTTCCTTGCAACCATTTCCCACCAGTCTTTGAGGTGAAGAAATGTATTTCCAATTTCCTGAAGAACCTCAAAGCACCTTACAAACTGTGAGACAAACTCTCATCAGCCTACCAAAGCTAGTATTTCATCCCCAGGCACATATAATTCCCCTCCTTGGACAAGCCCTGTGAGCAGTAGGGAGGTGCACACTCAGCAACCAGCATATTCACCATGGCGTAAGAAAGGATCATTCTGGCACATCACTCCAAGATGTTTACTTGCACACCAAAGAGCCACACCAAGAGATTTTTTGCTGTCATAACAGAAGAGAAATATTTGAGTTGAAAAATGCTAGATCTTTTTCTGATCTGTCTCTGAAAGTCTGATTAAGAAAAAAAAATCTGACGTATCACGAAGACCTCACTGAGAGACAGCTGTGAAAAATGTATATATCTGAGACTGAATTCATGCCCTTCTCAGAGCACGTCACAGTGAAGCAAAGTGGAGAATTCTTCCTATCTCACTGTAAAACAAAACAAAACTCCAAACCAGCAAGAACAACAAACCAGATTTGCTCATTTTCCCCACTACAAAAAATGTTGCCTTAATATTTGAAAAATGAGTTAAGTCATGATGGAAATGAATCATTGCAAGTAGATGTCTAAAAGCTGTTCACTGTTAATAGCATATTAATATTTGAATTATTTTCTTCAAGTACGTCAAACATTTCTTTGTATACTCTAATGCTTTTCAGTGGCCTGTACATTTTAAAACCTGTCTACTTTAAGCTCAGTATTTTGTATTCTTGCCACGCTAAGCAATCCAGGTGGGTAGTTAAGACGCTAAAAAGCTTTCAAAAATACCAAGTTTCATTAATTTCTGTGCTCCCCATTTATCACTGCCAGACTGCAAAAAGGAACAGGAGCAAAAGAAAAAGTGTATGGCACAGAAGGTTTAAGGGTTGCTTGCAAGTTTTTTTTCCCCCTCTTCCCCAAATCTACCACAGCTATAAAAGTGAATTAAGTGGCCTGATTACCTTCTAGACATACAGTAATCTACTTAGTGAATTAAAATGATACACACCTAATAAAAATAATATATGCAGCAAGATCAATGCTATAGAAGACTGTCATGCAAGAACTGTCCCTCAAGACAAATCAAAATAAAAAAAATACTTTCTCCATTCCCAGCAATGCTTCATTTAATTTTCTTGCAGGTCAAGGTAGCCTAATTAGCTCTAAATAAGGAACACCCAAAATAATTTGTTCTACCATACATTTTTTAAACACGTGGTTCATTGAACTGAAGTCAGAGTTGTTTGAAATTCAGACTATTTTAGTGTCCATGATATTGCCCTTTCCCTCAGATAGAAAGGTGTACCAGCTCTCATAACACTCCAGCTCCCAGCTGATGTTTCTTTTTAAATCTTGGTCTTGGTTTAAGCCCATTGAATAAATACTTCTGTGATGCATTTTAATTGCACATCCTTCAACACGCCCTTTGCCCAATGAAGCACCATCAGATGACAACAGAAAAACGGCTGAACACCAAACAGACAAAAGCATTTTTGGTGCCTGAATGAAATCACCATAGTACTTCAAATCTCAAGGTTTCTTCTGGAAAAGTAGCAAACAGGAGTTCCCTCACCTTGCATGCACGACCTCTGTGTTACACAAGTGCTGCAAAGGGCTCTGCTTTTCTCTGCAAAAGCACCTAATTGTCAGAAATATTCAGAGGTTCTGTTAGAAGCAAAGAAACAACAGAAGCCCACCCCACATCTCCTAGTCATCTGTGGCATGGTATCTACAAAGCTGACCCTAGCAATCTTTGCAATCATGACTGCTAGTTAAGTAGGGCTGCTAGTTAAGGACAAAAATGTGGACACAAAGATGAGCCAAGTTCTTCTCCATTTGCCAAAGGTATCTACGAAATTCAGATGTGTGCCATTTCAGGCAATGTTCACACAAAAATATATACATTGGAAAAAAATTATTTTCTGTCTACTGATGCCTGTGGATCAAAAAGAGGCACCAGCATGACAGAACTATTATTTCACATTCATAAAATACATCTAGAGGCATGATTCAAGAGCCAATAAACCAGTGGTAGTTAAATTGGTATCTTCGAGCTCAGGCATAATCATGCAAATAAGCAAATGCTATATTTTAGTACTTGTGAAATGCTGACATGCATACATAAATCAGAAATCATTTGCCAAGCTGTTCTCGTGCTCTTTCATTTTAAAGTGGCAAGAGCCTAATCTAGCCAATTTTACAATAAATGTCATTGGCCACAGTTAATACTGAATGTTTTCATACAGTATTTTGAAAAACTTGAATATCAACCAAAGTATGGCTTTAACTCCAACAGCTTGGTAGGTTTTGGAGATAGCATACTAACAGAAAGAAAACCAAATGAAGCATCTTGAAAAATGAGACCGGCTTTTGTTGGTAATTTTGCGTGTATTCCTGAATAGTGCAACTGGCTATTACTGGTTTGTAAGGAGACAAATCAGAAATAATTATTGGGAATCTTCCATGGTTTTCTTTATGTACTTTCTTTTAAACAATTCCCCATAGATTACGTAATTTTTAAGGGTGCTAATTCTCGCAATTTACAACAGTGAAAATAAGTGTTTACATCCTTTGGTTATAATTCAGCTGATAGTGATCTGTAAATTTGGATATTCTTTAAAGTGCTTTTATTCTCTGCACAGTCACTATTTCAGCAGGAGGATTATAATTTGTTCAAATAATTACAGGCAAGAATGAAACTCAAAAATAAAAGGTCAGATAAGCCAATTATTAAATATCTCAATTCTTTTTTTCTGAAATCTACATAGGGAAAAAAAAAGAGCAGAAATAATAACTTCCAGACTAAATTCCTATTATTGCCCTACCTTCTAAACCTCTAGAAGCTACATTTTTAGATGTTGCCTGAAGCTGCATAAACAAAGTATATACATAAAAAAGACTTCTTCCTGATCTACAGTGCAGCACCATTTTGTTATATTCTTAGATGAATAACATTATAGAAACTACACAGCTTGATTTTCCCAAGTACAGCATGGATTAGAATGTCCCAGATAAGATTTTCCCTTGCACTATTTCAGTGTTGGTAGACTTTGCAGTTTGCAACCCAGCATACAAAAATTCTACTATTTCACTAACTTCTTTTAACAATATTGCATTTCTAACTGAGCACAATCAAACCTCTCGAAGTTTCCTGTTAGAATGAACAAAAGGAATTCTTAATATGGCTCTACTCAAGATGATCGTAGCAGTGCTAGGAATACCCTAAGAGGAATACCCTAAGTTATGGTTTAAACACCTGTAGATTGTCAACAGATAGACAGATGTCCATCACACCTGTAGCATCTATGTCTGGACTAGCATCTGCAGCTGGTTTCTACGCACATACATACTACCTTGTCTTGGAGCAATAGTCTGTGGGGTGTCCAGACACAGCATTTGCCACTGTCTTAGGTAAAACAAGTTATTCTGCAATTAATTAACTGGCATTGACACAAAACTACAACATGTATATTAGGTGTTCAGTAAAAAGAGAAAACATCTCAGTAGCACGCTGAAGTCTCTGGTGACCTTGGCTCCATCTGAAACCTCAGACATTGTAGAGAAGGCTTCAGCAGTGGACAGCTTTGCTTTCTCCATCACCTCTGGCCACTGAGCCTGACCGGTGAAGGCAGAGGGCATGGCCCAGCACAGGACCAACCAACAGAGCACCATGCACACTGGCAGCTCCGGACTCTACTCAAAGCAAGGCTGGCCGGGGAGCGAGGCAGCAGCGCGTCCCCATGGCAAGCGGCAGGAGCAGGGCAGAGGTGGGGGCCGGACAGCCACGCTCAGCATGAGCAGTCATGCGTTCGCACCCCTGGGCCACCCAGTTTTCCTGCCTTGCTGGCTCCATTTTCTTGGCACCAGCACAACTGCTTGCTACAAAAAACATCAAACAATTAGGTTAAACAAAAATAAAGGCAGCACAAGCAGAAATGTAAGCATCGCCAACAGGAGGTTTAAAAAAAACCAAAAACCTGCAGCTCTGTATTTCTATAGGAGACTTATGCATTTGCCTCATTTCTTTGAATAAAAACATTCTCACCTAATGTATTTAAAATTGCTTTGGGATTACTTAGTTAAGGTCATGTTTTAGAAAATGCTAAGAGCTGTCACCCGAACCAGATGAAGAGTATTTATAGAAAACAATTTTAATACACTTGAAAAAATAGAGACAACTTAGGAGAGATGCAAAGAAACTGAACGGGAACAGATCTTTTGAATCCAGACAAGACTGAATAGTTTTATCTGTCTTTTCTGACTTATGTCTGTTTCAGGTAGACATTAAAAAATATTAGTTTTGTTCACTAGTAACAAAAATATATAAACAAGAGAATCACGGATTTCCATCATTGTCCAGTTTACGCAAAAAGGCTAATAGTTCGGTAACATGATTTTGACTTGAACAGAAATGGGACTCAGTAAATTTAGTCTTATTCTCCTCCTTTCTTTTTCCCAGTCACGTTATCCTTTCCATTAATTTTAATCACCACGTTTAACCTGATAGTAGCCAAATCAACTTCTTTACCGATACTTCTTAATAACCACGTTCAACCTCATCCTTGCTGTTTGCTTATCTCTCCAATGCAGTTCTTCCAGTTCCACATCGTCTGTAGAGAGCTTCTCACATAGCACTTTCTCAATAAGCACATCAAGCTCTTTATCCCCATGATACACCTTCCCCTTGTCTAGCCTAGCTGAATCTTTTTTCACACTCCTCTTTCACAGATACAGACCCTTCCATCTGTGACAGCATTCCTGACTCACTTATCTTCATTGACTCCATCTTGTTTGAAGCCTCAGATGAATTTCTTTTAACCCTTAATCATAGATTGCTCACCGTTAAATTAAAAAAGCAGAATAGGGCTTTTAAAACATTCCTTTAGTATTCAACTGAGAGATGCCATTATCAAATTAAGTCATACATTTAGTTTTTGGGGTAGCTAGCAAGTTATTTAAGCAGGAATAAATTCTTGAAGTTCTCAAAAAAAGTTCCATTCTACCTCCAAAGTCCAAATTTAAAATTTATTTTTATTTGAAAATATTCCTTAAATACCTTTAGATAAACATGAGGGATCTGAAGCTGACCCCTACTTCGAACAATGATTTACATTTTACTTCCATATCAACTGGAAGGGGAAAATCAGAGGAAGTCATTTACCAGCCTTCAGACTTATTTGAGTCCTACAATGTCAATCTTCCAATTCTATCAAACAGGACTGGATAGCAGGCTTCAAGTTTATTTGTAACAACTATTTATCCATATCTAGGCATTGTGTCTGGGTTATGAGTACAAGATCATTTCCTTCTATATCACTCTTACAGAATATCAAAACACCTTGGTCCATTTGGGTACAGAGCAGGACAAAGAGTGAGAGACTGACTTCCTTCCCCACCCGCCCTCCCAAAAAGTCAAGATCCACCGCTGCATAACCCAGCATATTCTTCTGTGGATAGTCCTTTAACTCTGATAGGACGTTTAAGTTTGCTAAGGTAACATTTCCAGATGGCCCTTGCACATCCAATTGCAAGCATCCTGCCTGCTAACACGCACACCCTCACTCAGCCCGCAGCACAGCACCAGCTCCTTTCTGATGATGCCACTCAAAGGCCCAAAACAAACTCCTGAACCCTGCCACTGCACAAGCCATGCTAGTACATCCTCATCCAGCCTAAAGAAGAAAGTGAAGGAGAGCCAATACTGCTTCCAGTGCCAAAAATAAAGTTAAATGGCTGAGAAAGGTCAGATGATAGAGTACCCGCTGCCACTTCCCCAAGCCATCAGCTTTCCACCTAGCAGGTACTTAACATCAACCCCCACAATCTCTCGCTGTTTCTTACTCCAAGCTTTTCCCTCAGTTCATTAAAAGGTCCATTCAATAACCTGACACAAGATATTTGCTTTATCTTTAAGGATGTTCTCATGCAGTGTGAGGGCCTCATCCTATTCTCCACATCAAAACTAAGCATGCATTGCTAGCAGAGATGACTAGAATTTTCTTGTAACAGTTTAGTCAAAGGAAACCATTTTCAAATCAGCTGAAAACAGACAAGATGTATAAAAGGATTCAGGACATTTGAAAGAAGTGGTATTGTTTAGGTAGTATATTCAGGTGATAGATGGAGTTTCCATTACAGAAGAGCTGTCATCACACTTCTTTTTGAAACAAATAGTATGTGATTGACAGTTTGCTGTTTATTGACAGTCCTATTGCCACAATAGTAGAAGCAAATTCTGAATGCAACTGTTTTCACATTCTGACTGTAATTTAGCTATGCTGATTACAATACAGGAGATTAAATGTGGTGGGTTTTTTTGTTTTTTTTTTTTAGAAAGACGATTTAAGGCACAGACAGGCTTTGAATTCCACAGCTAGTAATTGTCCTCTGGCTACAGCACAGCCTGGTAATTCATTCTCAGTTTTAAATCTACAGTTATGACTAAGAAGAGACCAGGCTTATGCATAGAAACAGCCCAACACTCATCACAGCATGAGCTGACCACACATTTGGACATAGCACTGCATGGCATGCAGAGCACTCCCATTGACTCCACATATTGGTTAGCTCCTGCACAGCCTGCCCACCTCTTCAGTCCAGCTGGACCATTGTCCCAGTAATAAACCTCTAGGCAAGCCAGACTGAATTTTGTGGCCAGTCTCAGTGTCCCTTGCTGGTCTGGCTGGAAGAGGTTTGGGTTAAAATCTATTTTTTCAGTCAGCAGAATTTATTCTACAGGAGCAAGACTAAGTATCTTCTATGTCCTGTTCTTGTCTCTGGGATACAGTGGGAAAATCCTCTCAGAGCAATTGGGCTGAATCTCTTCTACCCTTCTTCCAAAGCATAGGCCTGATGGCCACCTGGAAGAAAGGTAGAGCCCCAAAGCTTACAGTTTTGTGGTAGCTGTAGAACCTTTCCCAATAGAAGTAGTCAGTGGCCCATACACGTAGGGCTGTCTGAACGAGCAGGCTGTAAAAGTGAAAATGGAAGTAAGACTTATGCCCCAGAAGTCATGTAAGAGACAGTGACTGTGGTGGTTTACGGAGGTGCCCTCACAAAGAGGAGAAGGAGTTGCAGAACTTCCTAGCAGTTGCAACACCAATGATGGAGAAAGGCAAGAAAACTTCCCCTTTTCAAAGTTTTCATGCCAATAATCCGTGAACAAAACAAATTTAGGCCCATCCTTGTTTTTTCCTGTATTCATCTGGAAAACTTCTCTAGTCATAAACTCCAGGCAAGCTGAGTGTAATTCCAGAGTGCTTAGGCAAACAAGCTGCCAAAACAGCATTGGTATTGTACCACAGGGTCCTGCAGACTAAAACACTGTTGTTCATCAGGACAAAGGAGTCCAGACAGCAAAATCTGGAATACCACTATCCTGTATAAAAATATCTAAGTTAGTGCCTTCAGTACTAAATTAGTCTCTAAGCAGCTCATCGCTGTGTCATATGGAGATACCCTTATGGTAACCCTGCCTCAGGGAGCCTTTAGTATTCTGTTGTCCCAGCAGGAACTAGGGCCCATAGTCATCTTCCATAGTCAAACGCATGGAAAGCTTCATTTAAAATCAGCAGCTTTAAAGCATTTTTACCACCAGTGACTGAAAGTGTGCTATGTCAATCGTTTCTTCATTAAGAGATTGCATTTCAGTTTTGTCACTTCTCAAAGAGGTGCCAGATAAGGTGCAGTGCCTTTTTTTAAAAAAAAAAAAAAAGCACAAACACAGATATACTTCAATAAGTTGCATTAAAAGAAGTCTCTTTGGAGCTGGTTTGAAATTTCAAGCACTTTTCCCTGCTCACCTTCAAGTTTGCAAATGCTTAAACATAAAAGCTCCTGATTCAGTCCCATCTTTCATAGCCCTCCAAACTTAAAGTACATCCACTGAACTGCCTGATAAGCCTTGTGTGTGCTTTACCAATCTGAGATATCGTCTTATCTCAGGGACATAATAGCAGAGCTCTCAGAGTAACAAATGCTATCTCACTTCTGGAAGTTGGCATTCAAGGTGACTGAGTGAAACACAAGGAGAATTAATTTTCCCCAGCACTGTTAAGGCTGATTTCTAGTTCAGCAGTTACACACAGATATCCAGGACTTGTATAAAGTCACTTCATATAAATGCCTGATAAAAGAAATCAAATTCTTGCCTCAAAGAATGAGACATTTCTGAAGATGACATGAAGGACATGAATGGAAGATATCAGTAGAAACATCTGAGGAAAATTAAATAATTCACAGATGAAACATCAAATTATCTGATCTTCACACTAAGAGTATGTGCAGCATGTATGCTTTATATCTATTTATTAAGTTTTTCTTAAATAGCATAACAAAATTAATCCAGGTAACTCAACAAATACCAATTTATATACAAAATGTGTAATATTCTACATTAAACTGGATTGGCTTTTCACTGAGCTTTGCTCTATTTCAGGCTCGCATGTTTAATGGTGCTCTAATACTCATTTTCTAACATGGCTTGATGCAATGTTGTGACTTGGACCTGTGTATTCTATAAAAAGATAGACATGGTAGTAATACATACACATTTAAAAAAAAGCCTATCATTTACAGCCAACTCCTGTTCACAGAGTTGAACCCAGCTTCTTGTAAACATGCCTGCAACTTCTGAGGTTACTAATCAATGTTTTCCCCTCATTATAGTTGTTGTGAGGTGTTGACAGTTTAATGAACTGAAAGTTCAAGTCAATCTGAATTGAAAGTATTTCTGGTAACGTAGGCATACCCAATACTGTATTTTCACACAGCAGGAACTTTGCAGCATGTTATTAATTACCCTGCACCTGACACTTCATTACAGTCACAGAAGATACTTCACCAGTGGTTATCTGGATGCTTCACAGAGTGACACTGAAAAGCATAGATCAGCCCCCAAGATGTTAAGTAAAACCACAGCTAATGTTTTACTGGGGACTTGGGGCTACACATGATTTCCCAAATCAACAGCATGAAGATTATTTGTCTTGGTATTAATATGGAAGCTACTTAGGTGGGTCACAGTGCCTCTTCTCCTGTAAAGGATCATCATCTTCTATGATACAAAAATAAAAATAAAAAAAGCTACCAGACAGTTTCAAACAAAAAGGAGCAGAAGGATTTGGGGCACAGTCGACTGTATGTGGCTTTAAGAGTTCCACCTTTGATGCTGCAATCAGACAACAGATTTCCTTCAGGATACAGACATCCAATTTGTCTGCAAGCCAGCTTGGTCTTCCAGAAACACTTTAGTACTGCCTCCCCGCTTGTTTTCTCCAGCTCTTCTCCCTAGGATAAGCTTAAAATAAAAGCCCAAATCTGATGGTGAGGGGCAAAAAGAAGGTGGTTCTGGCACTTGTAAGTAATGCGAACTGGCATATGATTGATAACACTAATTTGATAAATTCCCTTGTGCTGAGCTGTATGCTGTGAATGAGTGATATGGAGATACTGGAGTGCTGGGAAAGAAGACAAGCGTTTGTGACAGATGGGTGGATGTTTTGCAGTGTTGAAGAAGAAATGACATCCTTCTCAAAATGTCACTTTCCTTCTTGTGCTGGCATCCCCAGGCATTGCATAGCTGCTGGCAGAATCGTCTCAGTAATGAACGACACCCTGATGGAAGAGAGCCGCAGAATGCAAATAGATGCTGCAAAACATACAACCAGTTAGGTCAGGGCTGATTGGGATGACGACAATTGCTGCCAATTACAGACATTGTTTGTTGCTCTGCTGCTGCTTCCTAATCTGAAAGGTACTTACAGACTTCCTGACTTGCCAAGAGGAGACAACTTTGCCTCCCTGCAGCTGGTACTAAACTTCTGAGATAACCCATCAAGGCACAACCGCTCTCAGCTCTGCTATGCTGACGCTTGGGGCTCTGCACAGACATCAGATCAGGCTACAAGCCAGCACACCATTTGAACAGCTGCCTCAATGCCACGGAAAACCATGCTGTCTTTCTTCAGCCTTCTTCCAAAGGAATGACATCAAAACACTCTGTCTGGTGCTCAGTTTCATTTGAAGCGAGCAGTGCAGCAAGCACACAGGCCTGCAGGAAGGATCTGCAAGGCTCAGTAGTCAGCCAGTAGTATCCCACCCCACAGGTGCTGTGTGTTGCTGGCAATTTTGTATTTCTTTCCCTACTTTCAGATCTTTAGATTACAACTATTTCAAGGAAGACCATGCCTAGTACAACAAGGCTTTACTCCCAGTTATCCACTGCTGCAAGTAATAATAGAACAAGCCCATTGATCCATTGTTAGCAGCCCAGGTAAACCAAGATTTCTGGACTGCAAAGCTTGAGCCCTCACCACCCAGGCTGGGTGGTGCTGCCTGGCTCTCACACCCTTCCCCAGGCTGCTGCTGTTGCCCACTGCTTGGCTCCTGCAACCCAGACCTGATAGCCAAGGAAACTTCATGCACATGCAGACATGAGCACCACCCGCATAGAGTGAGCAGAGCTTGCACCGAGAAGAAACAGTTGGCTGACCTTTGGTTGAATTCTACCTGGAAACACTTTAAACCAGGAGCAGCTTAAAAAGCAAGCCTCAGTCATATGAGCTCTCTTCACTATATGACTTGAAAGGGCCACCACAGCAGCGGTGGCTGAGGTGGAGACACTGTTGTGACTCACTTTGCAGCTTCTTTGACCATGAAGCGTCCATGTCCACGGCTGAAGCCTTACAGGTCATGCATGGGGTTGACACCATGGCACAGCTGATGCCCATCCTCCATTAGTACTGAGTAGCTGCACAGAGCTTGCTCTTTACTCTTCCTCATCCTTGCTAAGCTGGGTGGGGAAAAGATGGAGTTCCATTAATTCCTCATCAGCTGCTTTCCCCTCACTGTGACAGCAGGAGCTGAAGATGATCACTTACTGCACAGAAGCCAGTAAGTGCCACTCGTGGACACTATTAAACCCTGCTAGCTTCAGCTGGAACTCCTATAGAACCAGTTTCCATTGCAGAAGAACTTAGTGGCTTTTGTGCACATCAAAGCCTGTGGGCTCTGCCATTATAGGCCCCAAGCACCCAGCATCTCCCCTCCCTTTCACACAAGCTCTGCCTGCAGGGACCTCACAGAGGTGCAAGCACCTCAGCGACATAAGTCCAAAGCAGTCAAAGAATAATACATGTATGTACATCACAAAACGATATCTGTCTTCCCTGGGACATGTTAGTTGTTACAGTTCAGAAAAGGATTTTCCAGGTGCTCCCTAGCGTCTATCCCCAGTTGAAAAGACAACGGGCACTAAAAGCCATTAGGAGAGCAAACCCCAGCCTTTATTGAGATAAAAGCAACTAATTTTAGCCTTAAGCAACTCTCTTATCACAGCCTTCCCATACAAGTTTAAGTAGCTCCTAAATCATATTTAGTATCTTTTTCCCTCCCTGTAAAGAGGCTGAAGCAGTATCACAGTCAACTATAACAAAGACAATGTCTAGGTTTGTCTCTTTTGTAGAGTCAACAATGCAAAATATAATTCTAAAGTAAGTACAATAATTTTAATCTGACTTGCATAAATTACACATACATTCATTTCTATTGTGTTTTTTTTAAACCATCCAAAAAAACATGCTGATGCAAAGAAGCTAACCACTGTATATTCCATGTTATGAGCCAGAGACAGCTTTTAGTACAAGCCATCCATTTTAGAGAGTCTACTTCCTGCTCACAGACAAGGGACTGTCTAAAAACAACAGTGGCCACAACGCATCACCTGGGAACACAAAATCAAGGAAATTCTATATTCATGGAAAGATTCATGAGCCACTTGCCCAACTGTTTAATAATGCATCAGTGCAGCTAAGAGGATTCTCTTAAAAATATATATAGTTTTTTTAAAAACAAAACAACAAAAACAATAACACAGGTATCTAAGCTTTACCACAATCAGACATGTTGGCTGTCAAGATCCTTTCTGACCTCCTGTGTAGAGACCCCAGAGTATCACCCAGTAATTGCTGCACCAAACCCAATCATTTGTTGTTAAAATCAAATCTGTCTTACAGAAAGACAGCCAAGTCTTGATCTCTGGCATGTAGTAACGTGAGCTGCTACATAGTAGAAGATGTGCTGCTTCTTCTGGCTAGGATACTTCACTTTGATAGTGACATTAAAAATGCAACAATTAACTCTGATGAAATCGACCATTATGTCTTAATGCAATAATGTGCTGTAACATAATTAAGTAGAAGTTATCTGAGTGTTTTTTTCTAACATGCACATTCAGGGCTGCACTTTGATCTATAATTTGGCAGGAAAAAACAGAAAATGCAAAACCAGTGGCTTGGAAAGAGAATCAATAGCACTGCACACTCAGCTCTCCCCCCCGCCGCTGCCTTTGTTGCACAACTGATGCTCTCACAAGCCACTTCTCACTTGTGTGAGCAAGCTGTATTTCCATCTAGCTTCCATCAGGAGAAAGACACCCCCACGCTGGACATCTTTCCAGATACAAAGGAAAAGCTTAGCACTACCTGGCTTACCAGAAGCAAGAAACAGGAGTCTCACACCAAGGCACAAGCTGCTGAGGTATCAAAATGGCTTCAGTTACTACAGCACAAAAAAACTCATTACCCATTAACAACATTTTCTCAGGGCAAAACTAGCACATTTTCATTGTTCCCTACTGAGCCTAGACCAAACATTTAAAGGACTTGACCAAGGCAGCCCTGAAGTCTGATGCAGAGCACAGACTTGAGACAGATCTCTGATCCTTGGTGCAGTCCCTTAAGATCCCAAAGTCTTTGCGCTGACCAGAAGACACATTTAAGAGCCCAGTCAGCTTTGGCTGGAGCAGAGCGGGTTTGATACATGAGGAGTATGCTTTGTTTCTTTTGAAGGGTGAAGAGGAAGCTCGAAAGTCACAAGCATGGTTAACAACATATCCAGATTCTTGGGATACTCTTTTCTTAAAGGGCTTTTGGTTAAGAAGATCCACTTTCCTGCAGAGGCCTACTGCTGCCAGATTTATAGAGGAAAGCTAGAAACCCATAAAACTCTGAAATGTTTGACAGTCATGGAACAAGATGTATCTCAATTTTTTACTTTCAGGTTTTTGAAAAATCCTTACTGGTAATGTGCAAACTCCTAGAGATGCTAATACCACAGTTGAGCACTAAATCACAATATTTGCCATCTAAAGGGTCCAGTCCAGGAACAGTTACAGTCTCACAACTTCCTCTGAAAGCAAAGTAAGAACATGGATATAACCTAAGGGCCATAATCTTTTCGTTTAGTTTATATTCTTACAAATTGCAAGATACTTCTGTTACTTCATTCCCACAAGCCAGTTCTGCTTCATTCTGGTTTCTAGGAGCAAAAAGAGGGCTAGAAGGGAAAACCTAGTCCCATCTGCACAGACTTGGCTGTGATCTTAGCTATACATCTAAGACAAACAGTCACACAGCTGTCATCACATCTGGGGTGACCAAAAGACATCTCTCTCACTCTGAAGCAGCTCCATTCTGTTTCCAGGCACTCACATAATATACTTTTAAGTAACAAGAGCTCCACCATGGACCGTGTGCAACTTCCACTGCTCCCCAGAACCACCCAGCTTTATGGCCCAGCCAGCAATTTTCTACTGGAAGGTGTATATGCAAATATACAGTCGCCTGCCATACAGTAAATGCCAGGTGCCACAGCTAGCACCTGACCAACAATGCTAGTGGAAAAGAAACAAATCATTGTTTTCCTGTCAAGTTTGATCCCATTTAAAGGGTTTAGTACCTCCTTTAGTCAGCTTGTAACAGTTCCAGTTACAAGGATGGGGATTTTCTACCCTTCACTAGCTTTTTTTTTTTTTGGGTGCTAATGCCTCCATTCAGTAAAAAACATTTTTCTTTGAATTACCTGCCAGGAGGTTGTTTCTTGGCAGGGCTGAGCTATTTCTTTAGCCCAACACAGGCTTGTGTATATGAATGTAGATAAATACCTAAATATGTCCATATTGCTCTTTTAGTATTGGACTTGCCATAACTGATTATCTGCATAGAAAAATGGGTGGTGAAATATTCTTGGCTGCTTCTTCAACTGTTCCCTTTCCATCTGCTACTGACTGCTGTCGGAAAAATTAGTGGACTAGACAGACCTTTGCCCTGACCTGAAACAACCCTAAACCTATAGAAACCAGGACTCATGAAAGCATTCTATTTTGAGCACTGTTTTTATACATAGGGCAAACAACAACAAAACCCACAGAAAGAGAAATACTAAGTGGGATATTGAAGAAAGTCAGTCCTCATTAAAAAAAATAAAAATGGAATCAGTTTAGTTAATATGTACTACTCTGAGGGACAAAGAATGAAGGAAAGAAAAGCTACTTCATTATTAAATCCACTATAATTTCTGTATTTCCACAAGTTTTTCCATACACTTCATCTCAGAGCTCGGATACTATTTCTGTAAATTAGCCCATAAAAAGGAAAACTAAACGTAGTACAAAGTATGCCCACGATCATAGCTACAAAATATGGATTTCCTCTAAAAGTGAGGAGATACCCTGTAACACAAGTACCCTTCACAATCACAGAGGTGATTTTGAGAGGTGTTCAGCTGGCATGTACTCAGTGCTCAGAGGCCTGCCAATTACCTTTACTAGCATCTACACAGCAAAGTTATTCTCTGAGCATATTTCACATTATCCTTGGATCTCTTTGCATTTATACATTTCAGGTAGCCTAACAACTGTTCCTTGGGCAAAGAAGCTAAAAAACACAGACACTCAGCAGCAGGTTCAAAGTTAATCAGAAAGTCAATGATTAGGTCAACTATATAAGAAAAAGTTAATTAAATTGCTCCCAGATAATCTTTAATTTTCATACACAAGTAAACACTAAAAAGCCTGCCTAAGTAGTATTGGGAAATTTCTCCTTTGTCTCTGCAATTCTGTTGGACTTCAACCCCACATATACTGTGCTGAAATCATAAGCATTTTAAGGGCTAAAATTCAACATTTGTTTTAAATTGATCAACCTAGATCTTGGATCATTTAGTTCAATAACCTTAAGCATTAGGAATAAGCATATATTTCAGATTACATTCCTCTATCCCTCTTGGCTCAGACCTTCAGAAAAAAACATGTATATAATAGATCTGTGACAGGGAAAAAAAGTAGAATTGTAACAAGGTGTTGCTTTTTTTTTTAAGCAGCCCCTGGGACAGTAGAATTTACACATAGTTACAGTCAAAAGAGGATCAGCTTGCGCAGTAAAAACACACAAAATGACATATTAACGATTATTAAGCACCTGACTATACTGTAGTGTTACACCTGTAAATACTAATGCAGAATTTTTGCATAAAGTTAATAGTGGAAGTTAGGACATCTTAAAATTAAGAACTATAGTTAAAATACCTTGGACTTTTTCCCTTTTATTGTTATTTAACAAAAGAGTACTTATTATTTTAATAGGATTCTGCAACATGATAAATGCTTTTCTTCTTTAAAAAAAAGATGAAAAGGGCACATCTAACGAAAATCAAGTTGTCTGTTGCACTAGCTTTATCTTTGTGTTCCATCAGAGCCTTTCAAGCAGAACTGAAGACGTTTTATTTTTAATTACTTGTAGCTGAATACTTTTTTCATTACACTTAGACACCATACAGAATAGCAACCTCAAGATGGCGATGTTTCGCACTTTTTAGAAGCTAGGCTGATAGCTGGTGTTACTGAAACGTCGTGCTTTATTCTGAAGGCAGAGGGGAATTTATCGTTGAGTACATTATGGTGTAGCTACCCCACAGAAATTTTTGCATCCCTCTCTGATAAAGGTACTTAACTGCTATTAGCAAGTCTTGCACCTTATAGTAAAAGAAAAACTTCAACTAGAAAAGTTGTATTATTTCCAATTAATAGATTTCTGAAGTGCTTGCTTTCTCTTCACAACCTCAAGTCTAAAAAGAAATCCTGATTTCTTATTAGATAACAGCAAGATAAACAAATTCACGAACACTCTAAAATGTAGCATGATGTGTCTACAGCTTTTGTAGAGATTTCTTCTATTGCTTTTGTCCCTTTGCACCACCATGAAGAGCTGCAGCCCTAAATGAACTTTAGCTGCATTACGTTGTGAGCAAAGCAGCACTTTTTTTATCTGATGCTGTAGGAAAGAGGTCTTTATGGTAGACTAGCATTTCTATAACACACAGTTGCAAAGCCTTCCAAGAAAAAAAAAAAAAGGAAATAGATATTGGATATTGAAGAGAAAAGATAATTACTAAATCTAGGAGGAGAGAAGTGTTCCTGTGAACACCTCCAAGGCATGGGCAGATCAGACTTGAAGAGCTCTGCAGAGAAGGAAGATCAAAATAAACCCCAACATTTAGCCCTTTGCACAGCCTGGAAAACACTCTCATGCTTCTCCAGCAAGCCCCAGGGCCCCCTGCAAAGTGAGAAAGAGCAAAGAGCTTCCAGCCACAGCCAGAGGCAGCTGGCTGAGGAAACACCTCATTTAGAAGTAGAGGCTTGCCCAAGTATTTTTCAGACATGAGCAGAGAAGTAACCCTGGCTGCAGGGAACAAGAAGAGCAGACCCTGTCCCACAGTGGCTAGGTGCACAGCTTTGCCAAAACACCAGTCTCGTATTATGGCAGTAGTGACCAATCCAAAAGCCAAGAAGCATGAGTGAATACTAGTAACCACTCACTCCTCAAGTAGTAAAGAGGGACAAAGCTAAATGCCTTCAGCACCAGAGTGAGGGGAAAAATCCTTCTTTTCTGTTACCCACCATGACAAAGCTTTAAATTAGTGCAAAAATAACATTAAGAAGAACAGACATCTGGCAGTAATGTCTCCTCTTTTTTCCTAAAAAAGTTTTGTTGGTTTACTTTTGTTTTTAACATTTGCAAGCTATGCATTTTAATATTGTAATAGTAAAGATTTGAAAGTAACTTTAAAAAGCTTCCACTAAATCAAAAAACAACAGTTGACTACAGGTATAAAACTGAACTCATCACATCTGAGCTGCAGGGGACCCACTGACCATAATAAAAAGCACAAAATTACACAGTAGCAGAGTGAAGTCCCAGGTTGAGAACAGTTCACCAAACCCACTCAGTTAGATGTTTTTAATCCACTCACTTATCTGCAGTAACCAGGTGTACATCTGGTGCTTGGCCAGAAGGAAGGGAAGAGATTGGATAGCTTTGGATATGTGAACTGACATTATAGACAGCCCCTCAAGCAAGCTTTCATCAGCTAAGTAAGCATAGGAATAGTTAATTGTGAGATGATTTTTATTTTAAAAGGAAATAGAAATTTAAATATTTTTCAATGCTGCTCCTCTTGGTTATTCCATGACTGAAGCCTTCTCACAGTCATCCTTCCAGTGTGTGGACATCCCTTTACAAATTGGTCAGCCCCAGACTGGATCCAGCAGTCCGGCTGCTATCTTACCAGTAGATGGAGATAACGGCCTCCCCGATCTGCTTGGGCATGCTCTTTCTGATGCAGCCTGAATGCTATTTGCCTCATCTGCCACGAGAGCAAACTGTTACATAGCTTCTTGTCACCAGAACTGATACTCAGCTTGCAGAGAGCGGAACAGATCCGTCTTTCCTGAAGAAGAGCCAAGAAGTAGGTGGGCGTGAGTTGTGGCTTACTCTGAGGCACAATTTGCATGCGTTTCCCATGCAGCCTACCACCAGCACTGGGTGGTGCCTGGCCCAAAAACTCTGCTGGGCATATTTAAAAGTCATCTTCCTACATACCCGTAGTGATACCTCATAGCTTCTTCATATACTGAGGGAAGGCAGGCAGTCAGCTGCTCAGCAAGCAGGCCAGAGTTCAATTTGCCCAGCTCCTATAAGCTCTTGAAATACTGCCTTGTGGTTAGTAAGCTCGTGCCAACAGAACCAGATCCTGTTTGCTCTTTACTGCAAGGCATTTCCCAAACCTCTTGGCCAAATGCTCTTTCTTCCGTCCCCTTTGCTTCATACCCCAGCTGACTGTCATTCCCTGGGACCCAAACATTCACCACATAAAAACCCAACATGCTACATCTAATCTCTCTCAATGCCTCTGTCAAGGCAAGTGCTGCCTTTCCAGCTGACTAATTTCACTGACTAATTAAGCATGGAGACACAACAGATTGCCAGCACTGAATGGTGGCTGCAGCATCTATCACTCCAGCAGGATTCAATCTAATGAGCTAAAAGCAACACTGTGAGAGCCCAAAACAGCTTGCTCATGGAACGGAAAACCTATTGTTTTCCATGCTCTAAAATTCCCCAACTTAAAAAAGAGAAAAACAAAACAAACCCTGCCTTCTACAGCCTTTAAAACAATAATTATGAATTACCAAGAGAAAAAACACCTGTTCTACTTCAGTCATTAATGTTCTGTATCACACCTTTCAGTTTCTTTCTGGGCATTAAAGCTCCCAAGGTCCTTCAGAAGTAGTTAAAAAGTACACGGCCAGCCTAAGTCCCATCTGCTTAAAAAAAAAAAAAAAACAAAACCACATTTCATCTGCTGTTTCAATCAGGGATAAAGTTTCCTTTCCTCCTTCATGCATGCTTGGCTTCCTTTGTGCATGTGTATTTTGTATGTTTGATAGAGCATTCTTTTTCCTGTTGACTAAGCAGTTCACATAGAAACTTTATGCAAAAATTGGGAATGGTAAGATATTATTTGTACAGTTTCTTACCTTCTGCAGTGACCTAGACCATTGCAAAGACTCTGAGAAACAGGGCAGAATCTAAATGACATGATTTCACATGGTGCATCTGGTTACACAGAACATAAGGCAACTAGACCAAAAAAGGAAAGGGAAATAACCCAGGGACAAAGATGCTATAAATCAAAGCAACTGCACAGCTCCATGCTCACTCTTACTCCAACTAGATCTGTATTTGAGGTTAGTTTCTCCCCTCACAGTGAGAAAAAGTCTGCTAAACAGCACTGCAAATAGTGCTAGTTATGTTTATTGAGGACATCAAGGTTGTAATTAGCAATACTTGCCCTGACCAGATCAGTACTTCTGAACATGTTTGGGACAATAATCTCATCAGAGCAGACATTAGTTCTAATGAAAGCGTTTTCAGACTGAAGAAGGAAGGAAGAAATCCAATTACCCTATTTGGCATAGACTAACTTGAATAGAAATTACTGTAAGTAAATAGAGTTACAACCTAAATGTAAAGAGAAACACCACTGATACTTACAGAATATAAAATGGAAGTATCACTAAGTACTGAAATCTGAGCCGAGGGTGTAATTTCAAATCTTTTGAGACAGGTATAACATTACAAAAGTGTATTTTTGTAAAATCTTTGACTGATAAATTGGTCTGAAAAAAAAACTCATAACCTAGTTCATATTTGTATCCCAAATGAAACAGCAAAAATGAGAAGAACTATAATTTCTTGAGCTAGTAATATTGAATTAATCTTCAGATCAATCTCTAATACTGAAATTTGGTTCTGATATCTGAAAATATTTGGTGATTTTGGATTTTTAAGATAATAGATTAGAAAACTTTATGTAAAAAAACCTCTCATATTTATATGAGTCTATTGCTGAGAAGGTAGACAAAAAATTGAAGTCTAGTTTAGACAGCTTTTCACCATAGAAAAATGATCTTTAAAAAATAGGGGGAAAAAAAGCACTGCAGCATTTCAATTCACAATTGAAATGTCCAAGTCACAGACTTTAACGTTTTTCAAAAATAAGATGTTCCAGCTTTTCCTGAAATTTTTCTCCCGCCTCAGGGGTGCAAAGCACCATGCCACAGGTCATATTGCAGTCCAGGCTGCTCCTTCCTCCCTCTTGGTAATGGCTGCTTCTCCAGTACTTCCAGCCAATGTTGGACAAGAACATACCATTTGTCATACTGGCTTCTAACACTCAATTTCTACGCTGAAGTATCTATGTGCAGCATTACCATACTTTTGAAGTTTCATCAGCATCCCTGATCAAGTTGCAGGAGCCATTAAGTACAAATTCAGCTCTTGCATAGCTGTTTACATGTTGTCTGTTTGCCATGTGAGCTCACAGCACAAACCATATATGGCTGATTTGTAAGCATCAACATTGCAATAATCAACAGCTAGAGCCTTATTCTGTACTTTGTGCAACTTCAACAAATGGAAGGTACAGAAACACACCCAGTAGAAGTGATCAAATCCCCAGTATAAGCTCCAAACTCTCCTTCATTCCTGTGCCAATACTACAAGTTCCAAGGACATATCTTCAAGGCCTGAAGTGCCTGCCTCTTGGAAGTGTTTCTTCACCCCAGTTAATAATACCTGTTAGATAGCCAGAAATAGAAAATGCTTGGAAACCACCTACATTTGTTTACCAACTCCAATCTTTGATAAAAATACAGAACTAAACTGCATGAGTTTACTTCACAGAGAGAGAAGAGCTTCCTCAAGTAAACGATGCTTAAAAGGCGTAAGCATCAAGTCCTGAAAGCCTTCTTGAACATTTTAAGTATGGAAGTACCTTGATACAAAGGGACTGCATCCACGCCATAGCCCAGTTCAAACAGTTTTATCCCAGAGAAGAGAAAGGTAAAAGAAACAATCACTCACAGAGCAGATTTTCATATTTGTCTGCCTCTTGATCTAAAGAAATACTGAATTAGTCAGCTGCAGCCTAACAAATAACCAATACGAGCCTTGGCTATTTCAGCTGTGACTAGTTTAAGGAACAAGATGAAGCACAGTCAACTCTAGCAGCATTTGATTGCAGAGTAGCCCTGCAATAAATATTGGTGTTACCGCAGAACATGTGAAGGTAGCTCAGCTGATATATATTACCATTTATCTAGAAAACAATGAAACCAGAGCTGCAACATATTGGAAAATTAATTGTTGTTTGCTTAATCAAGATCAATAACGTTTAGGCATTTTACGTCTTTTGATCCTAATTTAGAAACACCCTAAATCACGTGCCTTAGGGTCTACTGGGTTAGGACCCATTTAATTGCTGTGGTGAGCTAGGCCTATATCTATTCTTGCTACAACATTGAAGCCTATTTCAATTATGTGCCTGGTGACACCATCTGTATTTCAGAAATTGTAGGCATTGTTTTGATACCCTGGTTTGAGCATGAATAGATAAAGCTTCAACTCCTCATGCTTCTATCAAATAACAAATGCCTAATGTACATGTGTTTTATAGCCAAGAAAAAAAGAAAAGAAAAAAAAAAGGAACTTACTGTTGATTTTCTAAAATTCTCATTACTATCAAAGCAGAGAAGATGCTTTTATCAGTGTAGGTGTATTGAATTTGACTAGAAAATAGTTTTTTTTGTTTTTTTTTTTTTTTTTTTTATTAAAAAAGGTCATTTCCGTAGCTGTCTGCAATGCTTAATGCAGATGAAGTAGCACACACAGGTTCCCATATGGAGAAAGTGACTTATATTTCACTGGTGACAGACAACAGCCATTGATCCACTGGAAAACAAAACCACCGCTCAATCACAAACAGAAGAGAGCAGAGTATTGCTCTGCCCTGAACATGTTTAAGTGTTTAACTCTTCAGAGCTGATGGGAAAATGTGAACATACAACTCCTCATGATTATATGGGAAGTTATCTGCAAGACACAAAGGGATGTTCCATCAGACAAGAAGGACCCTTCAGGTCCTTTCCCACCACCTGACTCTACATAACAATCCTAAAGATTTCTGCTCCCTTTTCCCCTGTCTCCTCTCGTAATAATCAAGCCACAGGCCAGTCCCACAACCAGCCTATAGATGGTGATCTTCTGTTACGGACTTGTCTTTTTGGGTCCAGATAAGCTGCTTGCCTACCCTGTGTGTTTGGAAAATCCCTCCTTTTCCTGTGTCTCTATGCAACACAGCACACTAATGTTCTGCTTCAGACACGGCATTATTATAACCCTAAGGTTATAATACAAACAGAAATAGCCACAGTTAAAGCATGTATGAAAGTGGGCCACAGTACCTTTCTGATGTCAACATAGCACATGTCTTTTGATATATGGATGGGAAACAGCATTGGCAACTTCCTTTGAATAATGTTATTTTGAGACCGTAATGTACGCTCATCTGGTATCACCCACCAAGAGAAACGAGTCTGATTTCCCATCAAGTGAATTTGTCTGACTCTTCAGTAGTCTAAATAGATTATAAATCAGATAAAATTGCTCAAGGGTAAGCAGCAACACAAGAACAACTACTGGATTTGGTTCATGTGTTCTGTATGGCCATAACTCTGCTTTTGTATTACTCTGACCAAGTTACAAAACTCTTTCAGACTGAATCATGGAATGCACATGTTTGGTTTTCTTTATGAGATTCAAACTCCAGAACAGAGGTGGGGAAGGGACAAGGATAGAAATAAAAAAAGTAAGAAAGATAGTACCCATTGAAGGCTAGAACACTTTCTTTACAACCACAAAAGCCATCACTTGGCATCATCTTCATGTTCTGAGTACAAAAGCTCTGTTGTGGTATGATGTACATAAGCTGTTTGGGAAAAATGCTGGAGAACAGCACTTAATCTCTTGCTCCATTTTATGACCCGTTGCTGGTATCCATTCATCCTGCCCTTCCCATTCAGATCAAGACTTCAAGTAGTCAAACATATACAGATGTGCATACAGAATAAGGTGGGGAAAGCAGCAAGATGACAGTTTTCAAAATAGTTTTCTGGGCCTTTCTAAGTATCTTATGCAGCTACCAAATAATTACTTTGATACAGTCTTGAAAAGATTACTTGTTTCTCTGAATGGAGGAAAAAAAATGAGAACAAGCATTTCTTCTTTCTTACAATACACAACAAAAGGTCTCTATTGATTGGCTAATTGGTGGTCATAATTCTGCATTGATTTTATATCAGGTAGAAATTGAGACAACAACAAGTAATAGACTCTATCTGTGTCAATTTAACAAGGGAATGGAAATTGTGAGTTTATGATTACACTTAAATAAGATTTATCCTTAGGTAACAATAGGTGGTAAGACAACAAAAACACACCAGACAGTGGCTTGACCCAGAATCTTTAAATTTGTATCTCCACTTCTGCAAATTCTTGCTATTCCTAGTTAAATTTTCACCATTTACAGTTATCCTGGGACTGCATGCTTGATCTTCCCAGAGACGTAAATGCTTTAAAAAGTGAAGGAATAAATAAATTGATTTCTTTTAGAATGAAATTGAAACAGAGAAAGTTTAAAAACAAAACAAACACCATTAAAGCAACAGGGAAAGGGATAGAAAATTTTACAAATGATGTTCCTTTGCTCACTTTATCCTTGCTTCCAGTCCTGGTTTCAATTCACTCAATGCCTTTCTGCACAGCAGCCGGCTTTGCCCTGGTCCTTGGGAGGGTTTCTCCATCCTCCCAGAGGCCTGATTAGGTCTCTTGCTCCCCTCTGTCTTGGTGCAACTCCCCGCTCTAGGTTTCTGGCTTGCCATACCTCACAGCCCAGCACCTACAAGCTATGCAAACAGAGTAGCTCCCCAAGGGAAAAGAAATCTTACCTTTTTTTCCCAAAGGATCTATTTTCAAAGCAATAAGAATGCAACCTGAACTCAGCAATGAAAAAAAATAAAATCAAACACAACAGTGAAAAACAAGTGACAAAACAGAATTCAGGAACCTGATGGTCCTGGAAGCTGTGGAGAACAGTGCTGATGTCAGCATCTGGGACAGCACCCAGGGAAGCAAACAGTTTTCCTAACTGTACAGCCTCTCTGAGAGTGCCATCTGAAGGCCTCTTGACCTGGGGTCCACATGACAATCTGCAGGCTGATTTTGGAGGCAGCCCATGGGAAAGGCTCCTTTTGCAGGTACACCCAAGCCCTACCTGAAGGGCAGTGGGGACATAGGCTAAAAGATTCCTGAAGATTTCCTTTCACTGGCATCATATCAACACTGCAAGTCTATTGCCAGACACAGTTACAGCAAGCGAGAGCTGTACTAGCACAGGTTTACTTTGGAGCTAACACATGCCGTTGTCTCATGTGCTTTCCAGCTGCAAACACAGTACTATTATCTTGGAAAAAGTCTTATGAAATAAAAACCATCGTAAATTAGGGATCTGTAGCTGACACATCTGACATAAGAATCCTCAGTGTATTAAAAAAGTATTACCATGTAAGTACATAAAGATATACCGCCAACCACAGGAACATTTACAAATCTCATGTAGCACATCATTCAGCATTAACAGAGGACTGGTTGCTGAAACATGTAAAGACAATTGGGAAATTAGGTGCTGGTTTGTTCTGTTTTGTTTTAATGCCAAGGGACTAGACTGTTACAAGTAATAATATAGGGGTTATTCAATTTCTTGAATGCATTAAATTGCAAAATCATTCATTTAATAGATTCATTTAATAGATGGTATTTTTCCAAGTGAGTTACTCAAATCACTGATGTGTTTGAAATATAGGTATTGTTTGAAAGCAGCAAATGAACCTTAACCAAAGAAAAATAAAAGAAAAAAGAAAAAAGTGTTGAAATACAAAAGCAAAATCGGGTAACATTATACAACTGGGTGACCTTCCAGAAATTAGCCTTTTGTATTTAGTCAGCTTAACAGCAGGTAGGAAAATGGCCTCACTTAATAAAGGCAGGATTTCTTGACCCATAATCCTACTGGCCCCACAGCTTTTTGTTTCTTGTTATTCCAGAGAGAGGCATTTGCGCTAATTGCTGGCAGAGATTCTGCAACAATACACCACTGCCCTCCCATAGGAAGTAATCTCTCCTGCGACAGCTGTAGGAAACACCAAAGGGTAAATTCACGTTGCTGGATCAAGCCTGAAACACAGTCCTTGTGCTATCTCTCTGCCTGCTTGCATCAGAGGCAGGAGATGACAGACAAATGGGCTAAGATTCAGCAGTTCATTCATTTGTTGGTCTCTGATAAAAGAGCTGTGCCATGACAATAACAAAAGAAATAAATCCAGATGTTTTTTCTCGTATTCCCAGAAAGCCATCAGGACATGCAAACACGGTCTGTGCTCATACATCTTTGCAGTCCTTATTTTCTGTCTCTCTCCCTCCAGATTATGGATCTGTTGCAGAAATCTTTTAGTGTGGCTGTTCATTCATTCAGTGCAGAGAGCAACAGAATCCAATCCCACAGCTGAGATTTCTTGCCTATACAAGAACAGAAGTGTTAAATAATAAAAGCACAGATAAGAGCACTGTTAAAGATAATGCATCTAAGTTTAGGCCAGGAACAGTTTGCTATAGCAGACTTTTTAATATTAGACATTTTCTGAGCTGAAGCAACACAAACACAGAGGTAATGAGTGAACCAGCTGCTCTTAAATGTGCCATTATCCCGAGAGCCCCGTCTGATATACATGGGTACAAAATAATTTTTCTGTAGCAATTTTACTTTTCAACACTGAGATGTGCTGAAGGATAACCCATAATATCAAACTAGAAATTACAGCTCAGAGGCTGCCTGTTACTTAGCTACAGGATCGCTGTATGGCCAGACAGCACCTCAGGAGATCGTCCAGGTTGGCTTCCTCTGCTCGGAGCAGGGGCGGCTGCCGCAGGCTGCCCAGGACCACGTCCGGATGAGTTTTGAATACCTTCAAGGATAGAGGCTCCACAACCACTCTGGGAAACCTGTGACACTGTTTGACTGCCCTCGCAGTAAAAATGTTCTTTCTTATGCTCAGAGAGAATTTCCTGAGTTTTAACCAGCATTTGATCCTCGAAAATCAGCTGCAGAAGTCCCTGCAAAGCTCACTGTGCTGAAGCAGACTGGCTCCTCATGATGGTCTAGGGCTCTGACTTCCCAGGTGAGTTGCGACCACACCATAGGGGTTCCTCGCTGCCAAAGATACATCACACCCACAAGAGGAAAAGGCACCATACTTGCCACTTTCCTGCCTGCTAAGCAAGAGAAAGGTTTTGAAGAACTCCGGTCCCAGCAGAACCGGGACTGATCCTGAAGCAGCAGGAAGACATTACACTCATTTCTTGGCTTTTAAACACAAAGCAAGACAATTCACCGTTTTGCTTTTTTGGGGCTTGGTTCCCCCTTCCTCCTCCCTCATTGTTATAGCTCTCTGATGGATTAAGTGAGATGTTCCCCACATATCAGACTCCAGAAGATCTGCCAAGTAGTGCTTCTTTTTCCAGCTTCTTTTCTCCCAACTATTTCTCTTTCTGTGCACTGCTTTCAACACCTCTATACTCTGCTTTCTATGCTGATGCAAAGTGTTCAGCCTTTTAGCCAGTTATTAACACTGGAGATCCTAACATATCCTCGAAATGCACTCTGCCATTCCAGGGAAGGCCATAAATCCCACCGGCTCCTTCAAAGAGAGCAGGATTTGGTCCGTCTCTAAGGGTCATGCTTTCAGAGAGAAATCTGAAAAAGCAAACAAACAACCCTCCTCGCAACCCAACCACCCACCCCATGATGTATTTCCCTGTTTTTTTCTGTTACACTCTATCTGATTTCCACTGGCAGGGACAACATAGCACATACGTTTCTTAGTAGAAAAGCAGCTTATGCAAAAGTCTGCTAGTTCACAGAATCACAGAATCACGGAATCACAGAAAGTTGAGGCGGGAAGGGGCCTCCAGGGGGCATCTAGTCCACACCCTCGGCCTACCCCAGCCCACTCAGGCACCCACCGCAGGCTGCCCAGGACCTTGGCCAGGCAGCTTTTGAAGATCTGCAAGGGGGGAGACCCCACAGCCTTCTTTGGTAGGCAAACATGATTGGTGATTAAATAACAACAAGAACTCCAGGTTGACACTGGAAAAATTGGCTGGGAGTGAAGAAGCACTTGGGAGGATTCAGAAGAGACAAACAACCAAAAATAAACCACCACCACCACCACCACCACCACCACCAAAACACAACAAAAACCAATGAGCTAGAACAGAGATGCTTTACCCAGCGCTGCAGAATCTCACACTGTCCATACCTTTAATGTATCTTCCCCAACCTGACACATTCAGTGGCTCTTTATTTATGTCTGTAGAATAGGGTTTTTATTTATTTTATTTTATTGTTTACACACAGATTTCCAGGTGGGATTCTCATCAGTTTCAACCATCATTTCAGTGGCAATTTTATAAGAAACAACATTTGTTTTCTCCAAGTATGGAAAGCTGCAAGAAAACCGCCAAGTGAAAACTATTCACATTTATCGGTCTCTAAATCATTTCATTGTCTCATAGATGTACTTGGTTAGAACATGACTAAATGTTTACTCATACAGCTCCTTTCATCGCAAAGGGATTACATCAGCAAATGCTGACAGGCACCTACCTCTGGGGTGTTGCTCTCTTTCCTCAGAAGCCCTGGAAACACTAACAGCATGAAGTGTGAACCACACTGAGAACAGCAGAACCACTGCATGGCCTCAGACCCAGGACCCGCCTAGCTCTGTACCCGCCTGATGCAGAAGCAACACGTGGACACCCAGAGAAAAGAATGAGCAATCCTTAAAAAAAGGATCCTACCTCCTCCAGCCTTCATGTGTTCTCAGTTCAGGGCATGGCATTTTCTGAGTCAAATCTCCTCTTGAATCCATATAACAACCTTTTGCATCCACAGCTTTCTTTGGCAAGGTGACACATCTGCTGCCTGCTGTGCAAAAAAACTAATTCCTTTTGCTTGCCTTGACCATGTCTCCTACTAGCTCCATGTGATGGCTCCTAGTTCTTGTACCAGAAAATAGTTTGAGGTTTATGGACACACTAAAAATGGGAGTAAATAGGAAAGCTCATCATCTCTGGAGTTCTATTTTTTAACAAATGACATGAAAACAGGCCCTGGGGAAAAAAAAAAAAAAAGTCCTTTGAAAGCAAGGATTTATATACAAATATTATGGTCTTAAATACCAAGGGAAATGAATGAGAAGAAAAATGCCCCTACTTGAGCTGAAGGTTGGACAGAATGTTGTTTTAACAGTCTCAAACACAGAGAACTTTTTGGTATTCAGAAAAATTGCCCAGAATCCCAAATAAAACAAGGATCCCCTCACATACCCTTTCAAGTGCCAGGGCATGGATTCAGTTCCAACAGGAAGAGTGCCACTTCTTGAACCCACAGAAGCTTTTCCTTCCTTCCTCCCTCACCAAAAGTGGGGTTTTCAGGTTGGTGGGCTTTGCGGATAGGACTGCCATAAACACGGATATGCACAAAGCTCCGCAGTTGCTTTCTAACTGGCATCTTCACCTGCCTCTTGACTGCATCATGGAACCAAAGTTTGCTGGAAAGAGTGGCAAATGCTCCAGCTGAAAACTTTCTGGCAGCCCATTCTGCCTATACTGACAGGTGCTGTTTATTCCAATTGGAAAAATAAATGAATTTTTCTGCTTTAAGATGGAGCACTGTGTGAGCACTTGAAGACATCAGGAGGTTCAAAATACAGATATTAATTATTGGATGTACTGCCATGTGTCATCTCTTGTCTTCCAACAGAAAACTGGCACTGCATTTTCTCCCCTGTTAATGGAAGTGTTACCATATTAATTTTGCAGGGAATGCATTCCCTGTTAAATTAGTCTTGCAATATGTATGTGCAGAAAACACAAATGGTACTCGCGTCAAAGTGTAGACTGGATTTTAAAATGTTTTCTCCTTCCAGTTTACATATAGTATATTCTTTACATCACACCTTGTAACTTCACAAGCTACTACATCCAACAAAGTATGCGTCTACAGCTAACGTTTCTTTACATGCAAAGTTTTCTAATAGAATAATATAAACTATGAATAAAAAAATAAATAAAACCCAAAACCAAAACAACAACAACACAATGCTCATTACATCTATAGAAAACAATGCAGAAAAGTACAAAGTAAATAAAACTGTAAAGCTGGGAAAAGTAATTACTGAATGTAAATAATAATGGCTTCTATGATTACCACAATTAGCTCTTGTAATCCTTACTACAGCATGTAGAGTTTCAGGGTATTTGTAAAAGTGGTCCAAAGCAGCTCCTTCATGCATTCAATGGCAGCTGAAAAGCATGTTTGTATGCATTCTCCTACATGCTACATATCAGGCAACATGCTGATAAAATACCTGCTCTGTCCTGCTTGCAGATCTCCTCCGTGAGTCACAGTGGTATTTTAAAATAGATTTGTACAGCCACTAGCTTGACTTCTTTAGCTGCCCTTACTAGAAGTCTCTAAACACCATGTAAACTTCACAGTCAGACCACAGAAACAGATTGGGATACTTACAGATGCAAAGACACCATAGAAAGCAAGTCTCAAAAAGGCAAGTGGCTGTAAAGCTGTTGAATAAATCTTGTTTACAGATAAAATTAAATGCTGCCATAAATAATTCTTATTTCTCATGAAGATTAAAATAAATAAATAAATAAAAGCAACAGCCAGTTGCTTCTGTAGTTTTTGTTCATAAGCCTAATGCAAATCATTAAAAAATACCTCATTCTCAGCCCAGGGGAGCAGACAATGCTCTTCCCTTGGCTTTGGAGCCAATGCACTTGCTTTTTCACTTTCTCTTCTTAAAAATTCAATATTTGTTCATGTCTGTAAGGCACACACACTGTTCCAAAATGTCAAGTAACTTTAAATATTAAACATAGGAGATTCTTTTTTGCAGGCATTGGACAGCCTTCCTCTAAGATGACCTTCATTTCACGTGAGAAGAGCCAAGCTAAAGACACACACCCTTATTACACTTCCTGGTCTCTACTGAAATTTGGCACTGAGCAGGGCTTGTCTAGCCAGGGGAATATCTATCACAAAAGAGTCCAACAGGAGAGGAAAAACAATGGGGTTAGAATTTGATGCATCTAGTAAGGAGAAAGAAAGTATTCCTTGGTGCCTCAGGCATAGCACATTCCTAGGTAGGGCCTCGAAGAATTTCAGCAGATGTGAGCAAGAAAAAGACGACAGTTTTTTCCCCAAAATGTGATAAGCGTATTTTATCAATAGTCAACATTAATTCAAATAGACATTATATGTAAGGCTTTAAATCTTGAGCTATATGACCAATAGTAAATTCATATAGATATTTTACAAACGCATAAGGATTAAACACCAATAATAATAATTTTAAGAATAAAATTTTGCTTTTATATGCCTTGGATATATATGGTTAGCATATCAGATAAAGAGAGAAGAAAACTATGAGCTGGAATCTATTGGGAACAATTTTCCATGTCAGAAATTCCAGTTTTTGCTAAGAACTCATTTTAATGAAGAACTGGAAACATTAAACGTAAGACTCCAGAGCATGTTGTTTCAAGCACCAGTGAGTCGTTTTGACTTGCATTTTATATTCCATATAAATCAAAACAAGACGTCTTGACAGCATTCTGTCAAGACTATTAGCAGTAATTAATCTATTCCCACAAAATACTTCAATTTCAGCAGGAAGCTAGAACTGTCAAGATTGTCAATGGCTCTGGCAGGAGCACTGCAACAGAAGATCTTCCCTCTCAGAGGTCTCAGACGACCATTTCTGTGTTTATAGAAAAAATACTTTGTCTGTACCATGACACATAATTTATTACTGTGGTTAGCAGTGGATAGATTTTGTATTATATACACCAGCCTATAAATTTCAACATTGTAGGGGAAGAAGCTTCAGATAAATTCATTTTGTAGTTATGTTAGTACTTGCAGCCCTTAAATATGCAGATCACAGACTTCCAAGGAAAACTAGACAGAAGCTCTACTGGAAAAAAAAATGTATTCCCAAATACTAGCCTTTTCTAAATGTTTATGACTCTCTTTTCAGGCTTATATTATACAGCTTCTATCTGGCCACACAGATTTTCAACACAAATGTAGAAGACAGACATTTGGCAGCTCTCATAGGTACAGACACTTCATACTTACTGGGACAAAGCACAGTGAAAGCTTATAAATTCCACTTGATAGCCAGCTCAGCTTCTTAAAAAATATTGCTTCCTTTATTTCCTGCCCTATGCATTAAATCCCCCTTTCCAACACACACAAGATTCAGTAATCCTGGTTCATGGTATTTAGCAGCTGCCCAGCTGTGCATTCAGCTGTGTGTGTGATGAGGTTCTCATGTCAGAATGGATTTCATTCCAAATGAGCAACCTTTGCCACCATCGTGTCAGAAGCAGCTAGTCTACCTGAAACGTTTTGAAGGTACACGTATCCAAGAACAGGGAAATAAATCTGTTTGTGCCCTCTGTCTTCTGCTCCTGCACCAGCGTATCTCTAAGACTAGGGCTGCAGCCAGACGCTTAACTGCTAGGAAGCACTGTACATACATAGGGTGCTACATGCATATGTCAAAAAGCCAGAAACAGCGCTTTTTTGTTTTCTTTTTGAGAAACATGCTGGCAATCCTCAAGAGGAGCAGGCAGCATGACCATCAATCAGGCTCAGCTGTTCAGTCTCCTCTCCATTGAGTACTGCCTGTGCTGGACTTCATAAGAGGTTACTGTATCCAGCACAGAAATTTTAAGTGTGGAATTTGACATATTGCATCACTTAGTGAAATGCCAGGCCTCTGCAGGGCACAAGAGGGCACTTGGCATTCCCACTGCCACCCTTGGACCCTCTCCAGGCGATGTGGGGTCCAGTGGAGGCATCAGCTCCCACCCCATGGGCAGCAGCAGCTCCGCATGCCACAATCACCTGTCATGTCCCAGCAATGCCATGTTCCCCCTCGCGTCCTCAGCCTGCATCTTTACAGTCCATGCCTGTAAGGAATAAATCTAGGTAGAACCTCAGGTGTGATGGGAGCACCTGTGTAGGCCTTACAGTTTTAGGATGTGGTCTTAACTCACTGCTTTCCCGTTAGAGCTGGAGGCAGCCACCTAGACAGCAAGGCTGGTTCACTGGCAGGGAAGCAAGGCAGCAGGGCAGCTGTCTCCAGCCATGCCTGAGATGTGCCGGGCAGCATTTCTTCCACCGTGTTTTCTTTTAGAATATTCATTCTTTAAGAAAATGAATATACCTCCAAAATATAGGACGGAGCGTAGGGGAAAAAATCAGAGTAACATACAATCATCTAATATTTAAACTACTTTATAGGCTCCTGAAAATATTGTTACTTTTTTTCTAATGTAGCTAGTCTTATAAGATATCAATTATTTGTTTTCCCACAGTACTTCAAATTGTACAATCATAATTAAATAAAAACTCAGTTATTCCATTTGACCAAATTTCTCAACCACAAAAGAAATCACACAGCACAAATTACAACACTGACAGAGCTCTTGAGTTCTTATCTTTGGTTCTCTCACCTGCACTCTGAATGCTGCACATTCTCTCTGAGAAGTTGACTAAGGAAGAAAAAAAATTATAGGTTCCACAGGTATAGGTAAATTTATATAGGTAAAGGTAAATTTATATAGGAATAGATAAATTTATAGGTAAATTTGTTCCACAGGTGTCAAAGTGTGAAAAAGCAGCATTGGTGGAGCTATCTGGCTCTTAGCAGCTCTGTAAGAAGGATGTACTCCAGAAATACTCCCTTACTAGTATGGACAGGGGCAGATGTGACGTTTTGAGCCTGGCAGTGAATCATTGTCCCCTGCCTGTACAAAAGCTGTTTTGCAACTGCCACGAGGCAAACTTCCCTGAATTTCTAGTGGTTCAGACCACAATTTAAACCAAATGCTTGAAACCCAGGCATCTGGCAAGCCCAGCTCTGAAAATGCTAATGCTACTCTGCCAGACACTCAGTGCTTCCCTTATTCTGCCAGCCTTTGCCAAAATTGCAAACTGGCAGCATAAAACACACAAAAAAGCATTTCGTAAGAATAACATACCCCTCCAAGCTGCTTTACTGCATCACTCCCGTGTGCCACAGGTGAGAGGAGCCATTAGGCTCTCAATTCACTGCAAGGACCTCTGATTTTTTTTATATTTCTCCTTCCAAGCCAGTGTGTATAAATATTAGGCTTAAGTTTTCTTAATTAAGGGATCTGGAATGACATAGGATTGAAAAGCTGCATGCAGTATTTTAAGAAGGGCAAGGAATTTCAGCACTTCTCTAAATTCATTGAAGGTCTTTCAACAGGCAACCAAAATATTACTAATTCCATAAACACTTAAAATGCCATATTTCCTATTTACTGATAATATTTGCTTTTCCCTAAGTGGTGTTTTTGTATCAGGGATTCTGAAGATTGGTCAGCTAAGCTCACTCAATATGAGGGTTATTATCTGAAAAACATACCTGGATTTAGCAGCCTGATGCTTTGTTTAAACAGCAGCTTAATAAGAATGAGTCAGGAAACTTGCCTATTATGTAGAAAAGGGCCCATCATTACAAACTTGTTGACTTAACCATGCTTTAAAAAAGTAAATACAAGAAACAGGGTTTAAACTAAACTCATCTTGAAAAATCAAGTCAGAAAAAATAAGCAACATATCTGCCAGATGAAGTAATTACTTCAATTACTTCAGTGAAAATGAAGTAACAAGGCTAGTATCTTATCAGTTTGCTGTTTAAACAGCAAGGAAAGCATTGTCATGCACATCTGGCAAAAAGGTCTCTGAATTCAGAGATATATTTATGACAAAAGATAGTTGCTAATAACAGAAAAATTCACATCCACCATACAACAGAGTAAAAGTTCACAAAACATTTCAGAAATATCTTGATTATTTTGTGACAGCTAAAACAAACTTTTTTAATATCATCAAGTCTTAAATACAAAGCCATGCTCTTCTGTCTGCCCTGAGATTTCTGCTGTTTGCATTTAAAAAATTACAAATTGTTTCAAGAAGAATGCCAATGAATTATCTTCAGCCTCTTCCTGATGATTCAGTAAATCACAGCCATAATGCAGCTAGTGCAGAACTGAACCTACAATACCAGTTCTTTGAAATCTAAAACATATTAAAACCTTTACCAAGGTAATGGTACTTTATAAACCCCTATAAGGTGCAGGTTTTACAAAGAAAAACCTGCTGGGACATAAGTACCAGATTGGTAGCAAGTCCACCAAAGGTTTTTGGTTCACCCGGGTTATCCTTTCTGTTCTTTTTTTACATGGTGCAGGAAAAGCCTGGCATTTTACTACCGCCAAAGTCAGCCAGCTTGGGTTCAGTGACTTACAGCAACAGGAATGCTAACTGCTTCTCTAGATCCCACATATCCAACTCACAGGATGCACTCCCTACCCTATGCAACAACATTTTAAAAATCATAAAATTTCTGCTGGGGCCCATGTACCACCTGAAGATGAAAGGTGTTTGCACAGGATCTAATGCAATAAGGCTTGCAGCAAGTCTTGACAAAGTTTTCCCAATGCCCTTTAGCACCAGCCAAGGGATATGCAGCCACAAGAAGCGATAGAGGTTTGCCTTGTTTTTACAGCAAAGCATTGCTGGCTAGAAAGCACTGGACAGGGCTACTAAAAACATTGTCTGTTCTAGCAAGGATGATGAGCAGGCTCAGAATTAGTTAAATTATATACGCTTCTGTGCTACCCTCACATTTTGATGCAATTGTCTCGATTACAGATGACAGTTTCTATTAAGAGAAAAAATGCAGAGTAAAAAAAGTTTCTGGATATGGCATGTTGCAGCAAGAAACCCCAGCCCCGTGCTAGCAGCCTTCTCCTTTTTGCTCATCAAGGCTCGACCTCCAGGGGGGAAGGGAAAGCCTGCCATGTCATTAATCACTGCATCTTCCACATATCTTGTCCTCAAAAGAATTGCAATTAATCTGGAGGCCTCTGAAAAGCAGGAGAAGCACACCGCCTGCCATGTCATTAATCACTGCATCTTCCACATATCTTGTCCTCAAAAGAATTGCAATTAATCTGGAGGCCTCTGAAAAGCTGGAGAAGCACACCGTCATGCTTTGGCATGACTGCATAAGTGTGAGATAGTTGGACAAAAAAGCCTTTTATTCCCCCTCCTACAGGAGCCTCAGGGAATTCAGCTTCCCTTCAGTAACTCCTGCAATCTACAAAAAGCTATTTTTTGCAGTGCTGTATGACTGAGCACTTCAGAGTAACAAGTCTTGGTAACACTAACTCTTCGCATTGACAGCCACTCTGAGGCCTTCTTATAAAATAGGCCCAAACCAGTGGGAATGGATAGGAAAACTGCCTGGGACTGACTTCTCTGAAGTGTCACAATTGCTGGTGAGTAAAGGATGGTCAGTTTCTCATAGACCTGTTTTCTAACTCTGCAGGCAACTTGGCGACAAGGAGCACTGAGCAGTGCCAGCGATGGCTGGGACACATGCTGAGGAGCTGGCTGGCTTCTAGCTCTCCGAGCTGCCAGAGGCACACACCAGGTTTCTCATGGTGCACACTCCAGGGGATGAGATCCAGTTTCCAGATGATTGCAATGTTTGCTGATGACTGTCTTCAGTCAGCAAGCATGAGTAAGGTACAGTTCTTCAATTAAATAGAGCTTTGAAATTGTTTTAATCGGAAATTAAGGAATTATGCCTCCCAACACCAAGACAGCTAAATATGATACATGTTGGCAGGTAGAGAGGAAAAAAGAGAATGTGTATGCAGCTGAATACACAAGTTGCATGTCTGGGAGGAGAGCCCCAGTTCTCACTCCCCTTTGGTAACAGGCATAGGGGAGAGGGGAGGTGGGTGAATGGCATCAGCCCCTCTCCCCACCCAGATTCCTGAACGGGGAACTGGTTTTTCCTCTATATTCCTGTTGAAAGAAGCACTCAGGATGCAGTCGGCACTCCCATTCAGACCAATTTTGCAGCGAATGACAGTGCTTGAAAGCAGAGAGCAGTTTGCAGCTCTGCGCATAAGCACAAGAGGAAATTTGGAGAGAGCTGAGCCTCTGCCAGCTGCTGGAGCCAGGTCCTCAGGAGACAGCTCGGCTGGCAGCGTCTGCACTGCTGCTTGCCTTTGCATGGCAAGCAACATGTTATTTGTTATTTGACAGTGCCTGTTCTCACTTGTGCTCCACTTCAGATGGTGTGGTTAAAAGGAAAAAAAAAAATGCATTAAAAGACAAAAGCTCATCTTCTGCAGACCTTCCAGATGATGCTTCTTCAGTATGAGAGTAAACCCTTCTGTACTGACAAAGGCCACGTGCCCTGGGAACCGGGGAACTATTCAAAGAATAATATCTGCAAAGAGAGAGCCCTAGTATACATACTCCCATCCCTTTTCTGCAAAAGAGCCTGTTCACAAACAAGTTCCTCCTGGGGTGACAGCACACACAGTGTAAGAAGGGAGCAGAGAGTGTGGCCAGCATTGTCCTGCACTCTGAGGCATTCCCACCAAAAGCAGGCCTTTCTTGGAAGGCTCGTGCAAACTGTGGCACACACCATCATGCCACCAGTTAGTTGCCAGTATGAAGTCAATATTGTTTCAGATTAAACTTAAAAAGTAAGGCATGCCCTGGACAGTTCCATCCAGGAAACACAAGCAGGCTTTCTAGCCCCTGCCAATGCAGATAACCACATTCTTGTGCAGAGGAGGGCGTGCCTTGCACCAGCACAGCAAGTTGGTCGGCTGGGGGAGTGGAGCCATTCACTGCTGCATGCCTACTGGGCTCCTCCTGCGGTGGGGACCTCCTGCACTCTTGGGAGGGATGTAATCACATCAGCATGTGTATTTGAACTCCTGCTGGGAGCCCTGTAAAAGGGTAAAATAAACCGAGTGTGCCACCAAGGGTCTCACCAAGCATTTCCAGGTACTGCTGCCCACAGAGTCGGGCTGCTGGCACAGGGAGCACTCCTCTGCCTCACTGTACCCAGGTCACAGCAAGCAAGGGAGCATGGCTCTGCAAACGGTGACATGACTACCTCTCTGTCCTTATGAACTAGGGCTCATTTCTGAAGAGAAATTAACATGACTTACCCTTTTAAAGAAAAAAAAGCTTATTCAATATTTTAGAAGATTTTTAATTAAAAGAATAAAATTATTACTTTTTGTTGCTAAGTGATCAGGAAGTATTTCTATTAATAAAATAATAATAAAAAAGGTCAATCATGATGTAAATATCCCCTATGATAGTGATGCCTGGCTGCAACCCTTCTGTTGCACACACAAGGCTTTCAGCACTGCAAAGCTGCACTTGCTCCACAAGGAAATACTGTTTCAGAACACGATTAATATCATGTTCATAACAGCTCATATTGCTGTGGCCAACTGTCAGATAATACGCTAGTAAGACAGCACAACTTTAATTCAGAAGGCAATTGAATTCTCCACGTGACAGTTCAGTCAGAAACTAAACTGAGTGCACAGTTGTGAAGATCCACCTTCACTTTCCCAAGCCTCATCCACAGCTGAGACGCAACAAAAACACCACCATTTTTTTTTCTGATGGTCCATCACCAGAGATGCAACAATAGTAAACCTGGCATGAAAAGACAAGACAATGAAGTAGCACAGAAGAGGGATAAATAGGAGAGGGCTTGAAAGAGATGGGAGAAAACAATTTATCTTCCTAATCTTCATGTATTTTTAAAAACACATTTCCTGCACCAAGACCTTTACAGACCAAAGGATCAGAATATGGTTTTGGCCAAAAATACTCATCTAGTGATTCTAAAATTCTCCTAGGATACCCAGAGGGTATCAGAAGAGCAGTGGAGGGGCATAGTTCACAGTTCCAGGACATGGAGGATGGCAGAGAGAGCACAGAGCACACTGACAGCTCTCGGGGAGTGTCACAGAGTGAACTTCATTGTGGACCTCTAATTCTAGAGGCTTCTCATTTTCTGATGTCTGATAAGAAGCATCCCTTCTATGCCTGGGCAAGCAAAATGTCCCCAGCTCCACTTCAGCCTCTGCTCTCAGCACCAGAAGAGGAGAATTTAAGCATCCTCAACCCAATAACATTTCAACAAATCCTGCAGAGTGAGGTTAGGAGTGATCCAGGCTCCACCACCCGCTCAGCCAGCACTGCCTGTTTCTCCCCATCCCTGCCTGGGCCAGTCAGCCCTCCTGCTCTCCCTTTAGGCACCGCTAACCTACCCCAGCACAACTCTGCTGACAGCACACAGGGTGTTCCTTGGGGTTTCCTGGACAGGCACACACCAAAGTGCAATTAGCAGCAAACACCATTAACACAGTTTAGACTGGCTTCTGAGTTCAGCTTAAAGAGGCTCCCGTGCTTTTACTTACTCTCCTACACACTCGCAAAGCCTCTCCTGGGATGAGCATCTCCCAAGCTTCATTTGTTTTCTGGGTTTGACTCATCTGGAACCTGCAAGTGATACTTTTTCTCCCTTTGTGCAGTGATAGCATCCCTTCTGCCTGCTTTGTGGCAAGAGGCTACATAACCATCAACAGATATATTTTTTGTTGTTGACTGTAACCACCTCTGATGCAAAACACCAATCAACTGGAAATTAATCACCTATTTAATCACTCTCAAGCAGTAAAGTCTTTGCTGTCCTGCTGCTTCTTTGGCACATCCTTATCTTTCTCCAAAGGGGAAAGTCAGGCAAGCAGGGCACAAGCAGGCTGCATATGTGTGGCCAACGGCCAGCATCTCCTCTCACCCCACGGGAGCTCAAACTGCTTTCGGCTCCGTCCTCACCCACAGGAGGGTGAGGGGCTGCGCCAAGGCACCCAGCAGGGACCGGCTCCCCCGTGGGTGCCTGCACTCTATTTTAATTGTGGTGGGAGCAGTGGGGAAGGGCAGCAGCGAAGAAACAACAGCTCTTGTTACTAACATGTCAAGTTTAGTCCCTACAGCTAGTATTGGTAAAAATACTCCTCAAAATAAACATGTAAACATATATAAACTTAGCAGAGGAAGTGACCACTGAACAGGCCTTTCAGCAGCACACCACAGACTCTTCAGACTATGATGCCTGTCCAAGATGGAGAGCAACTTCAGCAACGAGGTTCTCCAAAACACCAAATAACACTTCTTGCCTCTTCAGCAGTGTTCTGTGTCTTATATTATCAGATTATTTTTCTTTTTAAATCCATGGATTGGAGTGTGAATTCAGGATATAACAGCTCAAAAAGCAACTTAATAGCAGAAATTTATCACTGGAGTTAAATCATCATTTCTGTTCCTCGCCCCCTTCCCCAAGACAGTAATGCACCTGTACCACCGTGGTGACTAAAGGCAGGGGAGCTAGAGAATTTGGTATGGATACCCACTATATTTCTACATTCTAGAAAAGCCAAATAGAAAATTACGCATTTGTACATTCATAATATTCATTCTTATTCATATATTTTACAATATTACTTTTTTCTGGCCTCATTTCTGTAAGGTTTTAAGATGTAGTCATTCTTTAACTCACAGAAGACATCAGGAATACAATTGGGGATGGCCTCAGGTGCCCACCAGATTTCATGAATCGGGGCCTCCAGTGCTCATAAGCACATCTGGGGCCAGGGTGGGAAGTATGAAGCTGAAGTTAAATGTCAGCCCACTACGCTGTAACTGAAACAAAGCTGAACTGGAGTTTAAACAAACCCATACAGCTAAGGTGAGACGGTCCCCTCATACCTTTGCTCTTCTCTCGCCTTTTCTGGCAGAGCTGGGCAGCGAGGTCATCCTTGAGCACAGCATTCAGGTGAAGGTGAATTTTAACTTAGCTGAACAAGCCTAAACTTAAAACAATCTCACTGTATCATAGTCAGTGAGATTTGATTACATATTTGAATATTTCATTGCATATAGATGGGTTTTTCAATTATCTCAAACTTAAAAAATGAAAAAATATAACTTATAGACCTGCTGTAACTTCTGCAGAGAAAAAATTATGAAAAGCTTTACGGTACACGTGGACAGAATCCAAGCAATTTTATAAAACTTTTTGCATAATTTCTACACCATATTAGAAGCCTGAATCTTGGATGCTTCACAAAAGGATCATAAAAGGGCTCCTGTATTGTTCTCTGCTACATAATGAGTTGTATCACTCCCTCTCTCATTGCCTATTCTTTTCTAAGTCACCTACCTTGACTTTCCAACTACCTACACAAGAATGGTAAAGAAGACCTTAGTAAAAAAAAAAAATGGTTCACTATATTTTCAACACCGATATACATTATTTCATTTACCATACACAGAATTCAGAATTTTTATTCAGCTGCACTGTGACTGAGATAACATCAAAAAGGTAAATTCAGATATTACAGCTGTAGGAAAAGCAATCATATGGTAAAGAAGCGAAAGACCTGCAAGTGACTCTCCTGGAGCATCATACCACTGCTGGAGGCACAACCATTTTTATGCTGCTCAGTAAGAAGGAACAATAAATGCACAAAAATACTAGCAGCTGTTCTTTGTTACAGGTTCTGGAGAAACAACCAGCCAAAAAGGTAACTGATAAGATGCAAACTAATATTCCTTGCAATGTTGTTCTTGGCAAGATGCTTAAGATTCACAGAAAAGGGACTCTGGCATGCATCTCAAATCATGCAGACAATCCCACAGTTTAATGGGATGGGGGCAAAGTGAAAGTGAAGAGAAACTTTTACCAGAAAGATAATTGTCAATGCAGAAAACTCAAGCTGAGTCAAAGATAAATGCACAGCTTCCTCTAATAAGCAGGATTACCACAGCAGGAGCATCACTCAGCATCACCCTGCACCCACGATCTGGGGCTGTTCCCACAGCAGAACTCCTCCAGGCTCAGCAGGAATGCTTCACACAGGACAAGCAAAGAAAACACAGCAGAACATCCATTCTTCTTAATCAAAGATGAGAACTTACCCAAACAACTGCATTTTTGAGTACCGAAACAGCAACAGACACAACTCATCTCCCACACATACAGCATCCTTATGCTTGACTCTTAATGCAGCATCTCATTGGCATTGTGTTAGCAACTGTACAGTACAATCAACACAAAAGTCTTGCTGCAACGGATAAGGAGAGCAAATGTTGTCTGGTTTTGCAGACATTATACCCTAATTGCGTTTTTAAACAACCTGTTAGTCCATATACATTTCTCAGTGAATGAATTCAATGTACAGATGGTACGTTAGTAAGGATGCTATACTGAACAAAACAGAGTTTAGTCACCACATTTCATCTTCAATTACATGCAGAGGCACAGACATGTTTGTTCTGGCCACACGCAGTCCCAGCCTACCTAGGAGGGTGCTTGCTGGATTAACTTTGATTTCACTTCCTCAGCACAAGACTAGCTGCAACACAGCACAGCCAGCATCTCCCTTTGCCTTATGGGCAACCCATAGCTAATGCCCAGGGGAGGCAATAAGTATCAGGAAAACATCACTGACTTCCCACCCAGCCTCCCAGGCAAGAGGCAGCCTATTTGCATGTAATGATACCATACTTAAGATGATATATTTAATAATCCCTGTTGTCAGGCTGAAGCTCTGCTCTAGGAGCTCCAGAAATCATGAACAGAAATAGCTGTGGCTTAGCCTCGGTTTCTTTGAAAAGAGCAGCCCATCTGCACCAGGAGACCATGGGAGGAACACACCTTCACAGAAGGTACAATTCAGACACCAACAAAAGCAATGTAATATTATATGATTGCTCATTGTCATACAAGAAACCAAATAATACTTTAACAATGCAAACCCTTCTAAAAACAAGCGGACAATGGGAGCCAAAGCTCTGGCTTTTAACAAGTCTGGAACATCAACTCTCAGCTCTGATTTAAGTCCTGTTCTTATTTTTTGGTCCAAATTTCCTTTTCTAGATATATATATACATGTGCACTAAGTAAGAGTAAATTGCCTTGAAATTCAGTTCACCTCTTTTTTTGGAAATCATTTATGTCTGCAAACACATGAATGAAAATAGCCCAGAGTCTGTTATAAACATCTTTGACTGTAGTATCCAACATCCCATGCTTCAGGCTAATCCTCTTATGGTGATTAGCAGCAGACCAGAAGGGCTGTAAGGAGGGGACTTAAACAGGCTTTGGCCTCAGCCTGGGTTCACAGCCCAGAGCAGCTCCTACGCTTCCCATGTCAGTGGCTCAAACTGAATTCAAAATCCCCACTAATTAAATACATCTAAGGGGTGGCTAGATAGGAGAGGTAAAACAAGACTTGCCAGAGAGAAAAAGCAGTTTATGTGGTGTGCACTCAGGATGAAAGGAGTGAAATGTTGGGGTGGAAGGGTCAAATGATGTACTTACTGGAAGAAGGTGACAGTGTGCCTGTGCCCACCAAAGAACACACCTAGGAAGCAAACCACAGCCTTCTGCAAGGTCCAGGGCAAAATCACAGCTCTCAGGACAAACGACGTGTCTATCAGCGGCTGGGTTTCCGCCTGGGTTTTCAGTGCGTGAAAGCACTGTATGTCACACAGGCAGAGTTACCCTGAGTACCTTAACAGCCGTTGTTCACACAGTATGTCAAGGCCAGCTCCAGTCCCACTGCTTCCCAGCTCCCTATTTTTACCCATTTACCTATTTCTCACTCATCACTAGCAAGACAAGGCTATACATTATTTATTATTTAGAAGGCTTCATCTTCAGTAATCTGCATTGTGCAAGCTGTTAGCTCTTTTGAGATTCACTTAGAGCTATCTAATTAAAACCAACTAAATCCACTGACCACACGTGTCATTCCTGGTAGCTAACAGTAATTTACACACACAAAAAAAATCAACTCACCTGCTCTGTAGTGAGACAGAGCAGCTGTTTGATAATGAATAGCTTCCGATTTGCCTGCTCTCTATTTCCTCCTTCAAATTTATCTGTACCTTCCGACCAAGAAGTTTGTTCAGATCTGAATGTACTGTTTCCCAATCCAGAAAACTACATTCTGAAAATTGGATCAAAACTATCTGATCCTGTTATGAAACCTAAGTTTCATTGCTTCTTCCTAAGGCTAGACAAGTTATTTTAAAAAGCAGAGCACTTTACTTATTCCACTTAAGATATTAAAAATTACGCTGGAACATGAAATTAACTTTAAACAGCAAATTTAGCTTCGGAAAGCCCATACAGTTGCACTTCAATTGTACTTCATGAAAACAAAAACAAAAACAAATGAGGAATGAAGTAGAAATGGTGCTTCCCTGCACAGACCAGACTGACAGAGAAGCAGAGCAACGCCAGGTACCCTGGGAGCACCTTTACTCCCTGCCACAAGACAACAGTGGACAGGCAAATTTCCTGTGTTTTGGTGAAATTTTAGGTCATAGCTCTGCCAAATAACCTGCATCTCCAGACATAGAAAAGCTACATTAAGCATTATGGAATTGGCTTTGATACTTCAGGAGTCCCAACAGAAATTGTTTTAGTAGGACTTCCAAATAGGATATTACATTTGGAAAAATTTAACTTCAAGAACTGTTTTGAAGGATTGTCAGTGAATTCTGTGAAGACAGGAGTGAACCTAGGTAAGTATGCACAATTAACGAAGATCAAATCAATAGTTTCACATTAATATCAGTGCTACGAATTCTCACAGGGGCAATAAGGAAGACTCCATCCTGCAAACCACAGCTGTTTGCATTCACAGACAGCAAAAGGCACAGCACGGTGGAAGGTACTGCTGGTAGTGCATGAGCAGCAAGCAATTGGATGTTTGAGCCATCGTGGCATTGAGGCATCGTTGGCCAGAGTAATGTGGCCATAACATAACAGCACCAGGGGGATAAAAGGAAGCAAACAGATGTCACAGCAAGCTTATGAAAACAAGGATTTTTTAAAGGTGGAAGATACAGAAAGCTTAAGTGTGCAAGGGATGAGATACCCCAGCAAAGAGGAGTGCATCTCCTTGAGGTGCTGAAGCTATGCCATGTTGCTATGAAGCAACACAGAAGCTATGTTTTTTGCCCAGTGGCATCTAGGCTCTGACATCCGAAGTGCTCTAACAGACCTACTTGGGCCTGGCAAAATAAAGATCAGCTTTGGTCTTTCCAAAGGACAGAATGAGCTGAGTGTTACATTTCTATTGGTGGTTAGCAGGCATTTTTGAACAAGATACAATCTAATTCTGCAAGCAGCTGTGAGAGCACAGAGTCTTTGACATCTCTAAGCCATGACGTTCCATCTCCCTCGCATGGTGCACGTATTCAGAGACTGTCAGGTTTGTCCCTCAGCACCAAGGATGAGGCACTTAGCTTATATTTCAGCTGTGGTAATGAAAAGCACTCAGAGCCTTCAAAAAGAGCAAAGAAGGAAAGAGAAAAGTGCTACCAAGAGATTCCAGAATAGCATTTTTTATGGCATTTCGCACACTGCTTACTTCATGGCTATTGCCTGTTCTACCCTAAAGAAAGGCTGGAGTCAGCTTTATGGTTCAAAAGAAACCCTGACCACAGGTTTTAAGCATCTAGTTTTACAGAGGCCTTAGAGGTTTTGTAGAGGTCTACAAAAGTATTGCCAAAAGATATGTATTTTGTTTCTATTTTTCTCTCCACCTTCTAAAAGAAGTCATCACTGAATTTGTTAATGAGTATTTGTTAATGACCTCTCCGAGCATGAAGAAAACATTGTCAACATGAAGCTGAGGTAGTTTACTGTATTGCCATTCACTCTTCATATTTAGAGACTATACTGCTCACCCCACATCTTCACAAAGTAAAAAATTAGTTTTAATAGCATTTCCTTTTTAAAACTAGTTTAAATTTAAAAGTTCCTGCAAGGCTGCCAGAAGAAAAAGAAGAGAGACGAAAATACATTTCTGTCTTAATACTAGCATTATAGCTAAAGAAGTAGGTTGTTAACTGGACATCTGACATTTCATGTGTTTCTTCAGGGTATATGTATATATTTAATTACACATATATATATGCATATATATGGTATGTTTCATCATCCAGCATAAGAATATTTTGAAGGCTTCAAAGAACAAAAAGCTTCAGAACAATAACAAACTTATATGTGATCATTTAAAGTTTTTCCTTGTTAAAGTTACCAATTACAAAATGTCTGTTTTTCCAAAAACTACCCATTTCCACCCCAGTGTTTTTACTCTTCACTTTTAAAATCCTTCCACAGATCTATTCTGCTAACCACTGACTTGGACGCACACTCAACAGCTGCTCCAAGCCCCGCACTGTGCTCTTTCAATTGGCAGTCCTAAAATATGGCTGCTTGGCTGCTTTACACACTACAGATTTATTCCCCATGCCTTCACATTTTTTCACCTTCCCTAGATGATGCATATATTTCTCTGCTGCATGAAATATTTTGATGAAGGGGTTTTCCCTAGTCGTACATTTGTCCTCAGACAGCTTAGAAGTCCTCCTTTTCTTTATTTTCTGCTTGTTTCTGCCAGTTTCCTCCCCTTGCACACTTAACCTCCTGTATTAAATATAAGCTGGTGTTGCCCCCCCCGGTCTCCCCAGTGCTACCCATTTCCTTTTCATTACTGCTTACTGGGCAAACAGGCTGCAGTTTGTACCTGAACCTCTGCTTCATGCAAACATTCTCCAATCAAATTGTCCTCACAATTAGCTGAAATGGTTATTAATAACATCTTTCAGACCAAGGTTCAGGAGGAGCAACTCCAGCTTCTTCACTGCAAACAGAAGCCATCTGTGCCCTCTTCCACGTCACTTGCAGCCGGTGCCGGTGCTCAGTCAGGGTGCAGGCTCCTGCCTCCACTTTGCCAGTGGTGCCAGGTCCTACCGCTCCTTTTTTAGGCTGTTTGAAACAAGCTCCTCATGCTTCTTCACCAATACATCCCCTGCAACAACCCCCCAAAAAAATCTCAAAAACAAACAAGCAAACAAAAAGAAAACAAAAAAAACCTGCTCCCAGCTTCCTGCCTTTGTTATAAGCCTACCCTAAAAGCAAACCGTGCAACCCTCCCACGGAGTGCCTTACAGCAGAGAAACAGGCAGCCAGCTGGAGCCAGGGCACAAGGTGGTGGCTGCGCTGTTTTTTCCGTACAACCATCCTCTGAAAGGACATGCTGGGGGCTGCGTGCACCTCAGGCTGTTATGGGGTTGCAGAGCACCCTACCACTAGTGTCTTTTCCTAACTGGAGCTGCAGCAGCTATTTCCAAGGCAAATAGGAGCTAAATTTCAGTGAGATGTGAAAAAAGCCTAAGGTATGCCTCCTCCAGATGAGGAGGCAGCAATAAAATGGGAAATTGTCTTTTTCTAGGTTCATTAATATAGATTTCAAGGTTCACAATCATCTCTCAACAGAGAGCACAAAGTCTTGATGTCCTGGAATCGTCCCTGTGAGTAGGCCCATGGAAAACTTTAGATGGGGCACTAAGTTCTACGCACCAGAGAGGTCCATCCATTGCTACTGGCCAGCTGTGCACTTCTGTGTGAGGATTCTGTGAGAGAATTAAGTGATGGGAGTATGAAAGTGGCATCGTCAAGGCCAAGTTAACTCACGTAAGTTACTGTCTCTTTTTTTACTATAAGCTCTTAACTAATACATTATTTGCTATGGATAAACTGAAGTTCATCTGTGAAATAAGTCTCCCTTGAAAAACTCACTCTTCACTTTCCTTGTCAAGCTGCTGGCAGTGATACCAAACAATTGCTCTAAACAGTTCTTACATTCATTGTGATCGCAATGCGGTTTGTAAGCCAAGTATGTTTAATATATTTTCTCAGGTTAGTTTTGTTTAAGAAGCTTTAAAATTTCTTCTTCAGCGAAGTGGGAACAGAAGCTTCCTCTCACACCTCTCCCTGCCAGGCTGCCACAATTCACCAGGCAGTCTCTGGAGAATCACACACGCCTGAGGATGTGCTGCTAGCCAATGCAAAGCACTAACACTGAATGCTGGAAGGATGTGTGTGAATGCCCCTGTAGATCCTTCACTGTGTTTTGGTTTGTGGAAGAAAACATCTTTCCCAACTCTAGGCTCTCCTATGCAATTGATATTAGGACACTTTATTGTGAAAGAAACCGAAGACATGTCTCAGACTTCCAGAAAACTAAACATACAACATTGATCATAAATTCTCCTGGTTTATCAGTTATATGAACATTTTCTTCTGGCTTCACTTTAGGGCTGGCTGGTTTTACCCCCTTGTTCTGTTCTGCAGAACAATTTCTACCCCCCTGAGAACTTTGACCAATGGCTACACCTATAGAGGTATTTGCTTCAGGAGAAAAACATGTAAGAACACAAGCTGGCAGAGGAGAGAAGGGTGGTGGCACTTAGGGAAGGAAATGTCACACCCCTTCTCATCTGTCAACCTACTGGGTCCCTGGCCCTGCTTGAGTGTGGGGAAGGGCTCCTGCTGGTGCCTGCAATGTTGAGGTTTCTCCCCACAGGAGGGCACAGAAGGCAGGCACCTTCTTGACAAATTTAGGTCCTGAGAAGACCTGAAGAGCCAGGTGGACTGGAAATGCAGTGAGTATCAGGCATCAAATTAGGAGCAGCAGCAGTGGAAATCATACAAGAGAGGACAGTAGCTAACTACTAAGAAATGCGTTACCTCCACTTAAGAGCAGACCTAGGAATTGCTATCAGCAGGAGCTCAGGGCACCACGTGCCCTCCATCCCTGGCAGCAGGTCTGTGCACAGGGCTTGAGATGGCTCTGCTGCAAGCAGAGAGGAGCTGCTCTGCCAGGTAGTCAAAGCACGCTCGCTGCAGCAGACCTGGGGGTAAGAAGTGTTCCTGCTTCGGGACCTCACAGCTGCTACTTCAGAGAAGAGAAAGAAGAATTATAATTTCCCTAAGAAAGCCCTTTTGAGTGGAAGTTTGAAGGACAAACCCCATTTACTGCTTGATGACAGCATGTCCCAGAAAAGATGAAGGTAAAGGAGTTTAAAAACCCTCAAAAATGAGATCTAAGACTGAAACCCTCCAACACCATGACCTAAATACACAGTCACGGCTTTTCAACACGGGATAAAAAAGGCAAAACAGAAATAGCAGCTTCAAAAGGGAGCTGCGAACAACGCTGATATCCAGAATAGAACAAAGAGAGATCAATAGAAAAAAGTTTTCGTCTGCCTCCAAGAGCTGAAACATCCTGGGAGTAAGTTTCCCAAAATGTACTTCCAAATACTAGTGGATAAAACCTACATTAATCACAATGTGGCAATTTGAGAGCCTAACTGCACTAAAGTCTTCCAGGAAAAGTATAGAAAGTAAACATGGAAATAAAGCAAAGAGGATAGGGGAGAAAGACTGTGAACTTATTGATCACAGCAAGAAACATGAGGAAGGAGGAAACCAGCTGCAACATAAACCAAGGTGAAAGAGCAAGAGGGGTGTAAGGGATGTGCCCCTGAAATACAGCTCTATGTGGCTCCTCCAGGCTCCTACCCAAGCAGGTCCTTCAACCAAGGCACAGTGACCACTGGGCCCTACACAAAACATACATGAGAAATGGCAGGTCAGTGCCTGGGAAGAGATATTTCATTTGATGGTTTGCTTTGGCTACTGACACCACAGACTTCCCTCTTCACAGAAATTGCAAACAACAACAACAACAACGAAAGAGGAGACTGCAGGCTCCTATCAGAAGCAAATGGTCTGCGGTGGCTGCATGGTGGCAGTTTGAGTAAGCAAAGACAGATCAGTTGTCAGTGAAGAAAAAACACAGGCGTTATTTTGGGCACCGGGACTCCAGCAATCAGACTCAAGCTGCCCCACCCGGCATTCAGGGTCCTAGTATATTCACACTGAAGAAACAAGATCTTTTTTTTTTTTTTTTAAGTTAAAACTTTTGGGTAAAAGCCTGCAGGTCACTCATTCCTTCTGCTGCAAAACTTTCCACTGCTCCTGCAGAAACCCCTTCTGGACTGGCTGTTCAGCTGTCACCCTCCTCATGCAAGCTATGCACAGTCCACTGACATCTGAAAACACTTGCAAAATCATGGAGTCTACCACTGCCTTACATAATTGCTCCAAATGCACATAGCACGATCCCAGTCTGCAGTATTTGCCCGTATGTTTGATTTCAAACTGGTCTCCCATGCCTACGGGCTGTTAGAAATGAGTAGCAACTGTCCAGGAAACACTATCTCACTGTGGGCAGAGGATAAAAGAGCAGCATTATTTTACTCTAGAAATTATCTGGCTGATGTCAGGAATCCTGAGTGTTTATAGGACATTTGAAATATCCCCAGTTTTTTGTTCAAATCACTGCCTAGACTCTGCTTTTGGCTATCAACATTCAGAGTGACAAGGAAATTATCACTGCTCTGAGATGAGAGGAAAGCACAAACATGAGGTTGGCCTTTTAGGGAGCAACAGCAAGATGTGGGAACACCACACTCGCTCATCAGGAGCCTTTTCATGCTCTACCTGTTCCTCTTTCACATACACATTAATGTAGTTTGGGGGGAAATGAAGGAAGAAAAAAGCTTTCCTTTGCTGGAAAGAGCTGTTGAGGGGAGCTTTGTTGCCTGGTGTATCCTAATTGCCTGGGGTTTCCTCCCCTCAGGTTTCACAGTCAGCATTTGGACTTTCTCCTCCTTGCACAAAGCACCTGCAGGAAGGAGCCACATTTTTCCCATAGCGAAATCCCGCACAGCAAGTAAAGGGGAAAACTACAGTCACAGGATCAAATTCTGAGAAACATCACAAATGTTGGATAGACTTGCACTACAAAAGAAGCCTGTGTGTTGTACACAGTGTTTTTGTGTCCTCAGAAAGAAGGGACGCAGCAATTCCCTTCTTTTCCTATGAGTTTCTGCCATCATGCAACTTACCAAGCCCAGAGGCCAAAAGCTCTGTGCATTCCTCTTCACCCAGTTTAGTTAACTACAAACATTTTTTAAATGATAGACACAATTTATGGGAGCCAGTGCCTGCTCCATTGGCCCTGTCCATCCAGCTGACCAGGATTCCAGCAGGGTGTTGTGGTTTAGCCCGGCTGGCAGCTAAACACCACACAGCCGTTCGCTCACCCTCCCCCCTCCCTCTCCGGGATGGGGGAGAGAAACGGGAAAGTGAAGCCTCTGAGTTGAGATAAAGACAGTTTATTAAGACAGGAAAATAATAATAACAATAATAATAATAATAATAATAATAATGTGTACAAAACAAGTGATGCACAATGCAATTGCTCACCACCCGCTGACCGATGCCCAGCCTATCCCCGAGCAGCCGGCCCCCCACCCCGGCTAGCCACCCCTATATATTGTTCAGCATGACGTCAGATGGTATGGAATACCCCTTTGGCCAGTTTGGGTCAGCTGTCCTGGGTCTGTCCCCTCCCAGCTCCTGCTGCACCCCCAGCCTGCCCACTGGCAGGACAGAGCGAGAAGCTGAAAAGTCCTTGGCTTGGTGTAAGCACTGCTCTGCAACAATTAAAACATCAGCATGTTATCAGCGCTCTTCTCAACCTAAACCAAAACATAGCATCCTACCAGCTACTAGGAGGAAAATTAACTCTGTCCTAACTGAAACTAGGACACAGGGACAAGCTGCAGAAGCACCATGACGCACTCTCCCACCTTACCTGAGGAATAATAAACCCAGCATTACTATCTGAGTTTGTGGGACGTTGTAAATAAGGTAAGCATCACTAATCCTGCTTTATGGGCAGGAACGTTTCTTGCCCAGGGTTGCAAGCTTCCCCTGAGGAAGAAGCAAATCACACTAATTTGACTTGACTAGCAAAGCTCCTACAACTCACTATACCTGAGTGCAACTTCCACAAAATCTGGCAGTAACTTTGTGTTTTCAGTAAAACCCCATGGGTCACAGCAGAAATTCCACAAGAGCCTCCAGGTGAGGAAGGCACCTGCTCGCCTCGGGGAAGTGCCCACACATCTTGTTCTCCTCACATCTCCCAGGCCTGGGGCACCTGGGAGCTCTGGGGATACCACAGGACACACAGCTCATTAAATGGGGGGAAATTTGTACAAAACACTGAGCAGATCGTGCCTGCTGCCGCTGTGTTCCCGGCTCTGCTGAGCAGCAGGAAAGCAGCAAGAGTCTGCAGGGAGAATTTCTTTGCATGTCATCCACCCAGCCTGAGAGTAATGTGCTCGCAACATTGAGAAAGACAACATCATCTGTAAGACAGGATAGTCCCTGCATACGTGGTAGTGCTGCTAAATCACAAGGAGCTCTCACTGTTACCAAAGTGCAGTTCTGCCAACAGAAAGTTCCCCCAAACATTTTTTTTCTGTCATTTCTCAGCGAGACCAAAGATGAGGCAGTGATCATGCTCCAAATGCAAACAGCAACAACCAGGGTTTCAGACAAAAAAGGGTTACTTCCTCCTCCTGTCATTGGCCTGGGCATGAGGGGCGTGTGGGAGGACAGTGCTGATGTGCAAGAACAACTCTGCACCATTTTTCAGCAAGGGAAGACCGTGAGGAAAATAAGCTGTTCATTTCTCAGCCTCCCAGAACAGACAACTGAAAAATATATTTATTATACAGACATTGGTTGATGTAGCTTGGACTTGTTGCAAAAAAATCATAATCTGGGAACTAGCCACCGAGAAGCCATGCTGGAGACTGAAATACTGCATTTCTCCCTCAGATGCAGTGCAAAGCCCCAACAGGGCAGACAAACAAGTGCAGATTTCCCAGTGCAACAGTAATAAATAGCAATCAGAGAGTTCTTTGTCACAGTAATGAAGACTGAAAATGGGAGAAAGAGATCTCAAGCAGTAAACAGGGTTAACTCAAGAGGTGACAGCACTGGGATAAAGCATCCAAAAGGAGTTCTCATGACATATCTGGTTTGTTTATTGTAGGGTTAAGATACCCTAACTGCAGCCAACTTGGCTGGCATGGGATAGCTCTGAGCACAACAGGGCACTGACGCTGCTGTTACTGAGGACATGGCATCAGATGAGAAACATCCTCTGTGGGGGAGAATACATGCATCAAATCATGGCTTGTTGTATAACTCAGCTGTGCATACACATAAGTGTGCACATGTTTTTAAAGAAGGTACCGTCCCCACTGCCACCCCACTGAATTCACCTGTACATATATTTTGTTGAGGCGATGTACAGAAATGTACAGAAAACAAGTGAAACTCCCTGGATGCACGTATAAACCATATAAATCCACACACCCGGGGAGCGTGGGCGATGCTGAGTATGTGTTTAAGCAAGGAAAACCACTTCCAAAGGTTATTTCTTCAGAATATTTTGGTGGCTTGTGGCAGTGATTCAGTCAGATGCTAATAATGCATCTGACTGTGTTTCAGGTGTACCATTTGCACAAACAGAAAGAAAAAAAGAAAAAGGAAAAAAAAGAGTATGAAGTTTGTAGTTTGTACCTTTTTTTTTTTTTTTTTTCCAATCTGGGCTCGAAGAAGCTGTCAATCACAACTGTAAATCACATAAAGGCAAAACTAATGGTACGATAATTTTCCATTACACGTTTCCCAGAAGAGGAAATACAGTTGCATCTTGATACAAAGCACAGAGCGAATATTTCACCTGTCTCACTGTTGCAACCATTTCAGCCCTTTGAACTCTGTGTTATGGACTGTATGCAGCATTCCTAACAGCTTTGGTTTGAAAATACCACTTTTTATCCACTGTCAGGGTACCTGGCCCCTTCCCTTCCCAATTGTTTGTTCAGATTCACACAAATGTCCAGGTGCCAGCTCTGAACGGTAGTTACTAGAGACCACCTTTCTGCATGTCTCAGCACCTGCTCAGTTAATCACTGCATGTAAACCGAACTGTTCAGGGAAGAGAGAAATGTTCGTCCCCTGTTGCCCGGGGCTGGTAATAGCCCTGGTCCTGCCAAAGCGAAGGGAGGGAAAAACACCCCGATTTCCAGACAAACACCTCCCAAACAGCAGTGAATGCCACTGCCTGAGTGACTGAGAAACTGGTGTGCCTGAAGTCTCTGTCAGACTGCAAAAGCAGCATCGGCGAAGGTTTATGCTTTCCTGAAGAGGGCTCTCCGCCTTGGTCAATATAAACATCTTGCCAGTATTTACAGTATCAGGCAGGAAGAAAAGGGAAAAACAAACAAACAAACAAAAACACCACCAGCAAAAAAGCCAAACAAAGCAAATCAAGATAGACGATACCTGTTGTAACTCCATCTGCTGTAAGACATGGTCCTGTTGCTGCCGACTCCATCCATCTCTGGCTCAGCTACTGCGCTTCCAGCATCCCTCGCTCCCCGCAGGCGCCGGCTGCTGGCCTTGGAAAGCAAACACCTGCCCGAGGACGGGCCCCCACAGGCGGGTGCCTCCGGCCTTGCACAGCGGGGCCACGATTCAGTGGTGGCTCTGCGTCGAGCCGCAGGTGCATGGAGCAAACCACTGCCCGCACAGGGGAGGGACGCGGGCAGGGACGCGGGGGGCTCCTGGGGTCCCTGCCCACGGGCAGGATGCTCTGAGCCGCCCAACAGGCACAAAGGCGCTCAGGTAATAAACCGGAGCAGAAGTGCTAAGCCGCTTAAGAGATATTCAGCGAAGCTGTGCTCAGGAGCAGCAGCTTGCACGCCTCCTGCTCCAGCACACGCTTTTTTTTTTTTTTTAATTTATTTATTCTGGTTGCCACAGATACGGGTCCATCGCTCTGACATCAGCCATCTCCCACCCCACAGCGGGTCCCTGGATCTTTCCAACACGATCGTTCAGGCAGGCAATAATTAAACCCTCGGCATGCAGAGGCAGTGCTGGGATGGCCGCAGTCAGCCAGCTCTGCAGGATTGCCTCCTCTCCTCTCCTGTGATTACCGTATTGGTTAAAATGTGCTGTACTTGAACAGGGATCAGCAAGGCCCCAATTTCTGGCTGCACGCAATTTATTGCCATGTGGAAACCAGGCATGAACTGTGTTTTTTCACGCACTGAAGTCCCTGCCTCAGGACTCGCTGCACTTCAGGGTGAGCGCCACGGGCAGCAAACCCCATCCACTGGTACCCAGTGTGTTGTGAGCCACAACAGAGGGGGCAACAAGGACCACTGTGTGGTTGTCTCCAATGGTCAAGAATTTTACCTTATTTCTCCTCTGAATCAAAACACCCACTTTCACACCCATTTTAAATGCTCCATGCTGTTTCATGTGGTCTGGATACCATCATTTTGCATTTTGTTATTAAGGGGTTTGCAGCCTGTTTCAGCACCTGATCTGGGAACCCAGAAATAAAGGGAACCACCTCTGGTGTTGTAAACACCCAAGTCCAAAATGCATTTCCTTCAGAACAAACCTCCTGCCAGGGCTGCATGGAGGGCAGCAGGATGAAAGCAGTGGTTTCAGCACGATGTTGGAAGGATGCAGTCACAGCACATGGAGCTGCACAAAAATAACACATGAAACACACCAGGGCAGCACCTGGATAGGAGCAAAGGAGTCAGGGTGGCCAAGCTCCCTCCAACCTGCACCTGGTCTTTTAAAATCTTTTTTTTTTTAATTTTATTTTCTTAAAATATTTGCTCACCATCAGCTTCCTAGTGCCATGCATTTGTGAATGTGGTGGTTGTGATGCACACTGTGCAATGACAGGAAAACGGAGACAGACCATGACAAGGAGAACAGGGCACCCTTCACAGCTGGCACCAAAGGCTTTGGTTTGCACAGCAGATCTCAGAAGCAAGCCTTATTACTGATGTTTGGTAGATGCTCCCCGGTTGAGGAGCACGTTTGCAGGGACAGGTGTAGCCAGGCACACCGTTTGTCTCTTGGGAAGTGCCTAGTCCCTCCTCTCCCAAAGAACCATACCTACTCGGTGGTTTCAGGCTTAGGGTCCAGAGACCAGCAGCAGCGGGGAGCTCCTGGAAGCTCCAAGTGCTCCAGAAGGTAGAGGAAGCTCCTACAGCTTCACCCTGTAGACAGACAGAAACCTGTCTGCTTTCAGCTCAAAAGCGTTCACTGACATCTGATACACACTGTTCAGTTCCTTGAGATCAGGTTAAACCCTCTTTCCCCTGAATACCTGCCATCAATACTTTTATTTCCAGTCATTATTTTGGGAGGGTGAATTGGCCACACCCTTAATCCCTTCATGGCAGGATAGGCAGAAGCAGCCCAAGAGTTGTTCATGCTCCAGTTTTAATCCATATCAAATGTTTGCTGAGTGTTCTTTGACAGCCAACAGTAAGGAATTCCTCATTTTCAGCACCTGGTCCCCACTCTCAGACAGAGCGTGGAAGAGGCCCCCTTGCTCTGTGCCCACGACGGTAAGGAGGAAGTGTCTGTGCCACAGCCTCAGGACTTGCTGCCCTGCCAGCAGGAGCCCACAGCTGTGAGCTGAGCCCAAGCATTGCTCCTTGCAACTGCGTATGTCCTGTGAGCTTCTAACTGCAACGTCTGCTGACAAATGTTCTGGATGTTCCATGCAGTTAGCACGTTTCCGTTGATCTGCTAACAGAATTGTAAGTGGGCAAACTGAAAAGTGACCATTTGCTTTGCCATTAAACTATTCAGACCAACCACCATCTTCCACAGTGGAGCAGCTGAAAATCACCCTAGTTCCTGCCTCCCAAGAAATCCCATGCCTTGCATCCTCCACGAGAAACAAACTCTTTGAGGTGCTGAGTGCTGTTCAGCTGCCGCATCATGGGCTCTGCTTTCCACATGCCTCACCTGACACATAGCCCAACAGCGTCTCGGGCTCCTCCTTGTTCATCCAGGCTTGGAGATCTGGGCAGGAGAACATCAACTGGTGCCTCCCCTCCCAGCACTGGGGCCAGCAGCTGTGTTCACCCCATCTTCCCGCTGCAGCCAGACCAGCACCATCCTCTGGGCCCTCAGAGAGCTGGGGGAGCTCTCACATCTGGAGATGGCTGTGCCACGCTGCTTTCTTATGCAAGGCTTCGTGTCTGCCATCTGACCGAACAACCTGCACTACTGGCAGCATTGCTATAAACTTCACATTTCTAAAACAGCTTTGACAGGAAAGCCAGGACACTGGTAAGCACGTGCAAAGAACAGACACAAATTAGGCCCACTTTGTAATTCAGACAGTTGAGTCCAGAGGATCTGGAATATTGGCTTGAGCTATTGCAATACCATAGAAATTAAACTGTCTACAGAGCTGCAGCAGCCAGCGTCCCTGCATTTTCATGCTGGCGTATACCAAGCTGCAAATGAGTGGAAAAGTACCTGCTGAGTCACCAGATGATGCGTAACATTTTTAACAATGGAAAGTCAACAGCACAGAACAACTTCAGGTTAGGTATCCTTGAAACAACATGAGGTGTAAGTGTACATTTCAGGCACCCCCAGACAGCATATTTTCCAGCAAAACCTCATGTTCAGGTTCCTTCATTCAGGAAGGTACCTGGGTTTCCACCCAAGTGCACCCAGAGCTGCTGCCTGGGTTTCAGTGTGCCGCCAAGAGAGGGCCCTACAGCAGGTAAGCTGAGCCTGAGAGCTGCTCAGGCCTCTCCTGACAGGTTTAGGAACTGAAAGCTTCAATCATTCGTGTGCACTGCTCCTTGTTCCTGCAACTAATGGTGCTTGACCAGAAGCAGTGTGAGGTGTTGCATACCTGTGGTGGCAGGTGAGGGCCACCGCCGAGCCTGCCTCCTTACCCATTTGCTGCCTTAAAAGAAGGAGGAGACAGCCTGTGAAGTAACGCTGCATGATTTATGTGAAAAACACAAAGGCACGCTGTGAGGTACCTTATGTCCTAACACAGCTGAGGAAAGCAGCATGAAAGCATGTGAGCTGCTGAAGAGCAGCTAGCCTTAAGGAGAAGTATGTGCCCCTGGGATGTGCAGATGAGGCTCCAGGTACCTAACGTCTGTGCCAGGGACTAGTGAGCCTTGAACAATACAATGTTCTATATTTGGGAAACAGGAAGGAGGAATGCTGCTCCTTTGTTGTTACATGTGCCCTCGTACTACTCTGCCAAAACAAAGCTCATAAAATTTGGCTTAATGATTTTCTCTGAAAATAGGGTACTTACATCCGTAAGAGCTTGAAACCAATGTATCCATCATATCCCTGTATTTAATTCTCCTTTCAAAGGATAATACTACTTCTAAAAAATCCCTGTTAGAGTCGTTACAATTTTAGTTTGCTCCCAGTATAATAAACAACTTCATCTGTCAGTCTCCAAACACTCTGCAAAGGAGTCAGCATCATTACTTACATCTTACAGAAAAGAAATCAGAGCATAATGACTTTCCCCACAACCACCAAGAAACAAGGAGCAGACGTACATACTGACTGTAGGCCTCCCACTGCAGCACCCTGTGCATTGCAATGCCTCCAAGTCCTGCACAGGCACAGGACAACACTGACCCTGCAATAATCTCTTGTCTGGAAGTGTTTAGAAACATGTCTTTATTTTTGCTGGCTGTGCAACCCATGCTTATTTCAAAGTCCCTCTTTTGGACAGGCTTTGCTACTAGACACACTGCTGCTACTAGATCGACTGGTGCTGCACTCAAAACAGCTCAACTTTTTTCCTTATAAGTGATTAACAACACTATATTTACTATACGTGCTATATGCATGCTATTTTAACTCTATAGAAAATACCATAATTACTAAACCAGCAAAAGTCTATAATAGCATGGGTGCTGATCTTTGTTTTTCAGCAGACTGTGCACTCCTCACAAAGCATATTATGAGAGAATTGCATGCTGCTTTTGTCCATTTGTGCAATTCTAATCACTACAGCAATCTCTTACTAGCTTTTTAGCTCGTTTCACCCCCGGCTCCTCCCTGCAATATTGGCTAATTTCTCATATTTACAGAAATTGTCATACATCAAACTCAGGATTGTGCCTATGGACAGCTACAGTGGCCTTCAGCAAATTATTGCTTTGTTAATACAGATTGGAAGTGAAATAAAAAAATTGTTTGGGCTATTTGGAGTGTTCCTTGGGCTTAATCAAGGCGTGGAGGCAGCCCCCGGTTAGGAAGGCTGACCTAGAGGCTGCAGCAACTGACACCAGAGCCACCAGAACTGGGCAGCAAAGCCACTCAACCGTGCAAGGACAGGGAGATTTCCTGTTAGAGCAAGTCCTGCTGGACAACACTTCTAGTGGCATCTCCCTCCAGTGTGACTTTGCCACGAAAACTTTCTCTACCTGCACAACCTTTTGGGTCTCCCACCAAAGCTCATCAGACAGTGAGTGAAGTACGGTATCTTCCAGCTCTTCCTAAACGGATGTCCCAAGCTGACTGCACTGTCACTGACCGCCACCATGGTGGGCTCGCTGGTGGCAAAGTGCAAGCCCAACACGACAAGGAAAGGACCCAGGAGAGGCTAGGAGTCACTAGCACAACAATACTGGAGGCGACCCATGCTACATCCAACCACAGCCCTTCCAAAAGTAGTCTTCTATTGCTCAGAGACAGTGCTAAATTAACACAGGTGTGCTGTTAGGGAAAACAACACTCTGCTTGTGTTCATCTTGTAGTTCAGTTGGAGCTGCAAACCGAAGAGTGATAAGGGAGGAATAATTTTAGAAGTCACCTAAAAAAAAGAAAAAGTGAATCAATGTATTTAATCAGAACTAGGAACTGAGGCCAGACCTCTCCAGCTCTTGTCCCTGTACAGTAAATGTACCACCTACTCTGTTAAATCGTCATATTCACACCACTGTGTTTTTTTAAAGTAAACTTTCCCATTCACTGCCAGTGCAAAAATCCTGGTGAATTTTCCCACATAAAAAGAACCTGGGCAGGGAGGGATGCAGAAAGAAAAAAACAACTAGAAAAAAATTAGCTCGATTCCAGTCCCCATCTGCTGGAGGATTTTTATATTACATTCATTCCTGGGGACCAACATCCTGGTTATCTGTGAATGTTGTTTCTAGCTTTCCTTCCAAAAAATTACACCAGATACTGTCTTCACTGCTGTGATTGAGCTCCAAGTAGGAGACGAATGAGCACCCACAGCATCAAGCAGCAAGATTAAGACTGAAAGACAGGTTCTGGGTAAGGGATGGTGTCAGCTCTCGGCAGTGCCTGGCTGGGCTCTGCGACATGCTGAGCCAGACACCCATTGAATCCTGGATCCCGTAGGAATGACGGCATCAGTCCCAGAGCAGAGCTGCGTCCTGCAGCCAAAAGGTGTTGACATCTCCACCCTGCATTATCCATGTCATTCCCCTTGCTATTCCTCCAGAGCTTCTGCAGGCTTTGTGATTCAGCAGTGAACTGTTAATACTTCCTTTGGTCATGTTTTTGCATGCGACTACTGATGCTCCTGCAGGTTTCTGTAACTACTACGGACAGGAGGCAAATTAGACAGCAAGGTAGGCCTGTCTGCAAAGCAATGCACTAACAGGGACGCTCTCTGGCTGGCTTCTAATACTGGAATTTTTAAGCAACTGTACATCCTGCTAGAGAAGTAACTCAGTACCAGGAGCACTAAAGCATGGTTCCTGCTCAGTCTTTTTAGGTCAGGATGCAAAACAAACCAACCACCACCAACAACAAAAATACCACATTTACCCTTTTAAAATGAATTTATAAAGCTTAAAAAAGCAAAAGTCAACATTAGTTAAGTGTCTTGGGAAACTGGGAATACTTTAGGAAGAAAATTAAACTGCAGAACCTGAAGTACATAAAAATATAAAAAAGTTAATTTGAGCTTTTGCAATGGCCTCCAGGAGGGACATGTGCCCGCGTGCACGCTTCAGGCTGCCCCCTTGCAGGGACAGCACAAGCTTTGTCACATCAGTGCTGTGGCACAAGTCAGAGGTGACATGGCCACCTCGCCTTGAACAAATGCTATCTTTGGGAGAACCAACAAAAAGTGAATACGGCTCCACACATCTGCCAGACCTACCACATCTCAGTTTTTCCTTGTACAAGACAATCACAGATTTCATGGTGGAAAACACGGGTACTGTAACTACAGCTTTTTAGTACAATTCTGAAATGAGTAACATAACATGCAGATATGACAGAAAGTCACTTAAGTTGATCTTGTTCTGGCTGAAAAGAGCTTTTAATTGCAAAATCCTTCACTAGACCAGAATATCGTGACAGAGTCACTCTTACGCAGGCCTTGCCTTCTGAGGACCCACCTCTGGGTGTTAACCATTAAGCAGCAGAATTTTTGTCAGGTGATCAGCTGGAAACTAAAGCAAAAGCCTTTTAACAGGCTGATTTCCAGTTCATGAGCTGTGTCTCACAATGACAGGCCAATGCATCCCTTTGACGCACCAGCTATGACACCTGTTTCACCGTTCACTTAAAAGGTCCGAACCTGAGCTGCAAAATGCCTTTTGTTTCCCCGTCACACCAAGCTGCCTCTTGCCAGTAGCCAACCTAGTCCTAGCAATATGAACCAGCCCAAGTAATAAGTCAAACAGCAGCAGCCCATGCTAAGGGAGTGCTCTGTGCTGAGTGTGAAGCGGGTGTCTATTCTCCGTTTGCATATCCAGAGCCCTCCAAAGACATTAGAGATGACAGTCAAAACAGAGCAGCTCTTGGCAGCAGGCTGTGTAACGAGATCAGCAATGGCAGAGCCCAGCTCTCAGGACTCAACAGTGATAGATGCCTTGCCAGACATCTTGTAAAACCAACAAAAAGTGGAATTAGACCCTGGCAGATGTTGACAGCATCATGAAGCTGGCTATTGTAAGGAGGATTTGATGATCTAAATTGGTTAAGGGAAAGATAAACAGGATAGGTCTAACTTCCTTTTAATTATATTAAAAAAAAGAAAAAAAGGATCAAGAAGTTAAGAAGTTCATAAAGACAACTCCACTGGAGAGGTAAGCAACTTCAGTGTGCAACTTGCACCTTAGGAATCTACAAGACAAAGAAAAAGATGTGCCCAAACATTCAGAATTCACCAGGTACTCTCAACTCCTGCCAGGAAATCCAACTGGATGAACGGCTATTTAGGAAGCGGTGTGAGGAAAGAAGAGAAAGTTACATAAGGAAGCAGTACATTCTACAACCTTGAAAACATAATCTTCAGAATGACTCAAAGTCAGCCCTTCAAAAGTTCATTAAGACACTCGATTATTTTGTAGATACTAAAAATCATCCTGAGACGCAGAATGGGTTAGTCTCCCAAGAAAATGAATAGGAATGAATGCCTTTTAAAATGAAACAAAAAACCAATGGTGGAGGAATTCTGTGAAGCAATGACAGACAGAAATGTTTTACGGGTTGCATGAGAGATATTAAAGCACAGATGTTTTTTGTGTGAAAACACAAAGTCTTGCAGCAGGAAGGAAAAAACACTCAAATTTTGTTTCACTTTCAAGGGTCGGTACTGCATTCAAAAGATTTCCCCATTCAAAGTGTCACACCTAGCACCTAGACAAGTGACAGCATTTACCTCCTCCTAACAGCAAGCCTCATTTAGACCTCTTATTTAGCTGAGCAGTGGGTGTTTATGCATAACTTTCTGACTGCAAACCGTACAAGTAGCTAATGATGGGCTCCTGTATTCCGATACAGCTGACGACTATGAAAGTCTGGCAAACTATACAGAAATTAAGAATTTGTACTCTTATTTTAAGCTGCCTTTACTATTTTAGATCACAAACATCCTTCCTTCTTTTCCTGTGAATTTCTTCAGAACGACTCCTTATAAATCATGTTTTTTGCCCTAGCTACCAAAAAAAAAAAAGATTTTAGAGTTTACAGAACAAAATACTCTGAAATAGCACCGGCACACAGCCCTGTTTAATCACGTGTTGACTGCTTTGTTCTGTTTCTTGTATTTCATTCGTGTTCTGCTTGTAAGAACTTTAACCCAGTCTCAGTGCAAAGGCAGTGCTTGGAGCCTCTGGAAGTCAGGTGCACGCCCACCCCAGGCGACACCCTGTGGTTCCAGAGGGTGGTTTCATGCAGTGTTGGCACTTGGGGGATCCCTCCAGCCCCACGCTGCCCCGGGTGAGCGCTGCCCAGCTGCCGGGTTTCCCAAGCACCTTCGCAACACAAAGGTAGCTGACCACTTGCTCCTGGATCGCAGCTTTCCACAGTGAGGATGAACTTGTTTGTGTAACGGGCTGGACATATGGTCCAAGATAGGTCTCAAAGCATTACATTACCAAATACTCTTTAAGGAACGAAAGCTATCCATATCACTGGAGTGAGCTCACTTTTACATGTCACGAGAAATGTGGGACACATTCAGAGAAGCATTTGTACCCTGCTGACGCTCTTCAACAGTCAGGTTCAGCTGACATTAAAGCTTTCTCAGGTACAAATTAATTCATGCCCAGGACTCAGAGGTGAGAAACTAAAAGGTGTTCTCATTGCCTCTACTCGCATTTCAGGTGCCTGTACTTTGCCACATTAATTTGCCATGCCCTCTCTACACTACTTTGTTAGAGGCATTTTTAAAGAATGCAGTAATTTATGAAGTGCTGACTACTAATTAATGAGTAACAAATGCTCTGTGTAGCCTATTACAGTTCACAGGACCCAATTTAAGTAGCTGCACAGATCAGTACGTTCCTTCCAGCAGCAAGATGCATTTAGTTCTGCTTGCTGGCTGGCTCAGGAACATCACTAATTACATTACATACATTAATCCAATTTAGCTTTTGCGTGGGACATCATCTGCCCTTTATGTTCAATCCACAAAAAATCTCTCAAACTCTCCAAAATAATTGTGGTCTTACTGTAAAAGTCCAGCACGGCTGCACAGAGCAGATATAGCATGCATTCCCAATGCTGTTTTTGGGTATGACGCTCTCCTTGCAGTTTAATCCGTTGCCTCTTCAACATCTGCTGCTGCTCACTTAGAGCTCTTTATCTTCCCAGCTGAAGGCTACTATGACAGCCCTACCTATCCTCATTTCTGCACCTGATCAGCTGCATAGGAAAGTACCGAGGTTGTTTTCCTCACCTTCTGTGTATTACCATTACTAGACAGCCACACAGTTTTAAGGAAAAAGTCGATTCCTTTCAACCAGTTATTTCCACAGTTAGAGTACTATGAGAAAATCTAAATATCCAGAACATTCACAAGTTTTCTGGCCTAGCATCATGTGCCACACAACACAGGTCTTAAGACCTCGAAAATACTTATACTTACTCCCACTTAAAACCCAGAATCTGCTTCAGGACTACAACTTTAGCTCAGCTCTCCGGTATAACCTGGTGAGCATGGCAGAAGAGATGTTTACAAAGCAGTGAGCACTGCATTTACCCCTCGGGATGCTCTGAGCAAGAGAATATCTTAAAATTGTTAAGATTTCAAGTTTTAATGAAGACTACTGCTCTGCAGTGGGCCAGCTGGTTAACAGTGAAAACAAGGCAATGCCCCTGGATTTCCAGTTGTGTGTTTTTGTAAATTCATTTTGAGTGTTTCATCATGGTTTCGGCACATGAGGGTAACCAACTACCACAACTTATGCCTAAATCAAGTGAACAAATGCTTCACAAGTGAACAAGCTGCTTAGCAGATTCCTGAGCTTCTCCAGGCAACAAACTTCAAACAATAAGTCCAGATAACTTCTGGTAGCGCTTTGTCTAGTGACTGACACTGAGAATCTTGTTTGAGATAAGCTCATTAAAGCACTAACAAGATTGTGTGGGAACTCCAGTCAGTGATGGCCACAGCTACGCCACAGGTGAAGTGCTGCATAAGCTGATGTTAGAAGAGAGTTAAGCTTGTAATTTTGTTTGAATCCAGGCTTCAGCTTTATCACTGACAACTAACCACAAGGCCATGTATAAAGTCAGAGTTTTCCTTGGCATTAGCGGGCGTTAACTCCTTCCAACTATATTTCACTTTATTAACCGTCATACAACAGCTCGTCTTGTTACATGCTCCCACACTGGGCTAGCCAGGCTTGCTTAGGGCATTTATCTCACCGCCTCCTGCCCGACAGTGTAAACACAGAGCACTTCGACACAGCCAACAGGAACAATCAAAGTAGCAAATGAGGGGCGAGCAACCTTTCCTTTTGTTGTAGGAAGAGGGATGGCAGGACAGGGCAAACGTATTATCAAAGAAATGAAAGCAAAACAACATTGACAGGAGGATCAGATCCTTGAATCTCCCTAATGTTACATTTGAAAATTTCCCTGCATGTTCCTCTCCTGCAGAAGCCTTGAAAACATGTGCAGGGGAATATACTTTATTCATTAGTAAACTTAAAGCAGATTTCCATGGCAGCACCCGGTGGTCCCACTTGTTTAACTTGTTGAAAAAGTTTACCATGTTTACAATGTGGCTTAGCAGATAGGAGTAGGCTGCTTAGCATCAACCACCTCAAAGCAACTTTGCTTTACAAATGAGGAAATGCAAGGGTGGGGTGCTCTCCACCTTTTCTATGAATTACAGAGAGTTACATATTAGAATACCTATCTGTGTAACAGTTATTTTAGGATCAATTTATTATGAGTGAACAGTCAAAAAATGAAAAAGATGAAACAATAAGCATATGCGCACCTCACAGATTTTATCTCAGATGGGCATGCTGTAATGTGTCTGAACTCACTCTAATGCCACACATTTAGTGACTTAACTCCAGAGACCTTGTCACATTTAAGACAATAAAACATAAGATCTTTGCTACAGGCTGTAATTTCTTACATTTGACTTGAAAAACATAATCCATCTCCCAAATGCACTTTCACCATAACTTCTATTTTGAATTTTTTAGGCATTATTCATAAGTAGCCTTTCATCAACCAATAACTTTATTTAAAGGTGGGAAGGAGGAGCCACTCACTCTCTCAAATTCAGAATTACAGAACCTAATCTAAATTATGTAAAAAAAACCCAAAACTTTGCATTCCTCTGCTATGCATGGCACTAGTGTTTCTTCTAGTTTCTTCTAATAGCTTTGCTGCAGTAAATATAACTAGAACTTGCTTAAATACTGTTTCTCAGCAGACATTTACAGATTCATGGCACAGCCTGAAAGCACAAAGGAATTGTTGAGTGGCCCACTGACTACATATTTTAAATCAAAATAAACATCAGCTTTTACCATCTATCATGATTTAAGTAGACTTTACTTTCAAGCTTGAAGGAAAGTCATGCAGATATGCACATTACCTCCTAAGTTCCATCAGCCTCTTCTTCCCCCCACCCTCCAAAAAAAACATAGGTTTTAGAAGAGTCAGAAAGAGGCAATATGCTTACCCCCAATAACAGTTAGATCATCTTTAATTCTAGCACCTGAAGTTATACAAGGGTTTGCTTAATAATCAAGTTTCAAAGAACTGTTGGACACATTCAGTAAGGTGACAACTGTGCAATACCACTCAGTATTTCAATATCAGGGAACATACTCTTGAATTGTTTAAACACAATCCACAGAACTCAAAATTAAACAACCATCCACAGTTTAACTAAACAATCAGTTAAAAGTCTTACAGTTTAATAATTCACATAATGGTCAGTCTTTAGTAAGGGATACTGCAATTGATTAAAACACAACACTAGATTTTACTCTACGGGTGTGTTGGGCAGGCACATAATTGGCCATTCTTGGGTATAACCAGAGGAGTAAGGAGAAGTTTACCACAGTTTGGCAAATCCCACATTTTGTCAGTTAAAAGTGAACTGTGAGAATTAAATACTCATCTTTACATATACACAAGTTATGCTGTGAAAGCATATTTGCTTACAAACATATAAAAATACTTGTTAACTAGTTTGATAAGAAAATAATGTATAAAAGTATATAGCAAAAACATTTAATCATCTCTGACAATGGAAAGATCAAATTCATTTTTATATCACATGAAACAAAAACAGCTAGAATTTTAGTTTTCCTTAATCCCTTACCCAGAAATACAAAGGAAGACACTTTTTTTTTTTGTTGTTTCCAAACAATGATGTGAAATTTCATATTAAGCTGAAATGCCTCAATCCAGAATGAGCTCAGGTATTTGGCCATATTCTAATTGTAGTAGTAATCATCCTGTAGCTGTTCTGGATTCATAAAATAAATACAGTAGACTGTTTTGGCCACTGAAATAAAACTGCAGCATAAACAAGAGATAAAAATTTTTGCTGACAATGAAATTCAGTGTAGGTTTCTTAAGGCTAGCTGAATACTCAAGTCTAATTTAGCTGAGGGCAAAAAAGCCAATCCACCCCTTTTTAAAAGTATTCTCTATGCTTCAGTATAGGTCTTTGTAATAGCTAATGAAACGTCAGAAGTAAAAATAAATTAATTCACAAGAGACAACTTATGCATGACTTCAACACCTTGTCCTACACGGTTTTGTTTCATCTCCTTTGCGAATAAAACTCCACAAGGTGCAAGCTCTTAAGAGAGAGGAGGGAACTGTGGTATTAAAGAAGCAGCCTTAGTGTTTTGCTTTGAAGTCTGCCCCAAGATGACAGTCTTCTTCAAGAACTATTCTGCCAGCTTCTTGGACTAAGGCTATTCTGGTGACCACTTTTAGGACATGCACATATAAGGCTAGACCAATACCAGAAGTGATGTAAAATGATGGAAAGAAAAAAAATAATCTGGCAGTTGATAGCTTGGTTCTTGGGATTCTCAGAAAATAACACAATGGCAGCCTTTCTTGTCTTTCTCTTTCCGTGTTGGCTCTGGTGAAGGAGGGCACTCTTGTTCTTGAAATTTCCTGGAAACAGATATTTCAAGTTAAATTCATAGACTTATTTTCACTAAAATAAATACTGTATTTGAATTTACTGTTTTTACACTTTTATAGAAGATGGACTTACTTTTGATGCTCAAACTACTTAAAAAAATGAGTGATGGTATTTTGATTTTGCCTTTTTTTTTTTTTTAAAGAAACCCCTCTTTTTACAGAAGGCCAATATTCAAATTTATTTTATCTGTTTGGCTTACTGGGTAATCAATAAAATCTGAAATAGTAAGGTGAAGAAGTTCTGTTTCAAATACATGTAACATTCATGTGAGCCTTTTTGCCAATACACAGGAAAATTTTAGAACAGAGTATTGGTTGAAGTTCACTGATAACAGCAGGCAGGATTTTTTCAGTGATCTCCCACTGCATTTCAATATATTTGCTGGAGCTATCCATTAATACAGGGACATCAATTATTTGGACTTCAGTTACCGTACCTTATAACTCTGACAAGTTCATGAAAAGCTTGGTCTACATTCAATCGGATTTTTGCTGAGGCTTCCATGTACGTTACTTTAAGTTGTCGCGCTAGCTGCTGACCTTCCTCTTGTGTCACCTGTAAGTGAAATCAATTGTTAAGCTAAATGTCATGCAGGCACATTTGTATCAGAAGACACTGCAAATACCATCAACCTAAGGATCTACTCCCCTCCAACAATAATGCTTATTTGACCCTAAACTAGTTCCTGCACTGTCTACATAATACAACTGGAAAACAAACCCATGTGCTACAACATACAAATTGGTTGTTTGTTAAGCATATGGATTTCCTCCACTGCAGCTGCCTGCCATTCACCTCATGTCTGCAATAACAAGACCAGAGTTTTCTTCCTAAGCAGACAGGAGTTCCTCAAAGCAAGTGCCTGAGTCAAAATCTGATGGATTACTAAGAGCACTCTGAATTCTATTGCTAAATTTACCCTCTTCCTGGCCCAGTTAAATCTAGAGAAAAAATAAAGATTACTTCTTTTAAAACAAGAAGTGATGTTTAGCTTCTGAATCTTTATTAAAATCATAAGAAATATATTTATGACATAGCAAAATGTTAAGACGGCCAATTTTAAATGTAGCCTAAATCGCAAGAGATGTAAAAAACACTGTGAAGTCTCCCCTCTTAAATATTAATGAGACATCATCTTGCCCCTTGTCTCCTTGTGGCAAATGAGAAAAGGGAGATTAAGAGGAAATAATGAGCACCATGAAGAGCTGGAATAAAATTTAAAATGATGAAGCAGAAGGCAGGAAGCTTCCAATACAGGAAGGAGGAATAAGTTGGTCACAGGGCAAAACCAAAGGAGATGGCTACATGCTTTTGGATGAGCCAAAAGCAGTGAGGTCAGATGACAGAAGGCCACCTTGAGCAGTGCAAAACATGAAAAAGACTTCAACAGGAAGCTTACCCCCAGCACAGGGAGGAAAGGGCAGCTTTCAGTGATAAAAGGAAGTACGACAGATCTTGCCAAGACAGCGGCTAGTGGCAGAAATGTCAAAGATTACACTGCTTTCACAGAAAAATGTTAAACCAGCACGTACAGGACTGATATCATGAGAACAAAAAACCCTAAGGGTTTATTTTTAGTTTGTTTTTGAAAAAGCAGTCAGATGCACACTGAGATTAAGAAACTACACAGAAATGGAAATAGAAAAACATCATTGCAGGCATTCAGCACAGTGCAAGATGTAGAAGTTTTAAGGTAAAGTTTTACTTTTTAACTTACAAAATACTTTCCTACAGCTATACACATGGTCTGAGAGCCTTCTTGCACAGCATCTCAACACACTTGACTCCTCTGTCACTAGCACCCCCACTTGCACTGTATTTATACAGTTATTGCTGAACTGAGAGCTGCTCCCACTAAACCCTCTCCAAGGAGCCCCCGCAGCACCTTGTGCCATTACAGCTAGAGTAACTCAGGGTGCATCCGCTGATCTCAAACACTCGCTGAAGCTACATGTATTTCAGTGTTATCACCATCTGCTGAAGCCAGGAAAAAAAAAAAAAAAAAACCTACACAACCAAGATAACTTACTGGAGCTGCATTTTTAATAGCCAGGCACAAAGTGAGAATGACTGGGATCCTTCATTTCTCCATTATTGTCTGAAAACTGAATGATATTCAAGTTTTCTGCTCCAGTAGCTACAATCATCCCACTTTCATCTTCCCCTCCAGCCCAAAATGTTGAAATGTCCTTGTTCCAAAGCTTATGAAGGCTGCATTTAAGAAATGTTTATAGCTGGCAGATTAGTGACATGGCATAATCCCACAAAGTTTGTATGAGGACTTTCAGAACCTTTTATGCCTCTCTGCCTCATTCACCAGACAAAAATAAGCTAAACTATCAGTAATATGGTAGCAGTTGCAAACCAGCCCCCTTTATTTTCCTTCATCCCTGCATAGTTACTGCAGCCCCAGAAAGTGAGAGATTAAAGTCTAATAAAAATAAATAACTGGGAAAGACAGCATGACAGCGAGGATAAACTCTATGCAGTCTTTACAGGTACCTGATTATTATTTTCTTCATTATTGTACCTAAAGCATGTTAGAGATACAGCTACATTTGTTTTGTAGGGAGCTAACACTGTAATAAAGTTAAGCTACACTTTCACAATATTCTGCATTAAAAAAAAAATATAGATATAACATCAGAGCCCTTACTGCTTTTGCTAGATTATCTGTAATTGCTCAATTCAATCTATCATTTTGTCTAATTTTACCAGTATTTCCTGAAGTAGCTTGCGGTCAATGCCAGTGACCACAAAGTCAGTTTAACAACAACAACAAAAAAAAAGCAACAAAAAATCTTGGTTTTGGACACACTATGGAAACATTTGCAGTGCTCAAACAGTAAATTAGAAGCCACAGCAGACCAGTTCTGTTCTTAAAGCTGAGGGGAATGTTGGAAGGACAAACGGAAATACTAGAAAACAAAAATATGAATTTACATCATGACATTCTCCCTTCTCCCTAGGTATGTACAACAACCCTGTGTGTGTCATGACAAATTTCAGTAAGGATGATAGGAAAGCTTATTAAAAATAAAATTATAAAAATTACAGCAAAATAAGAATTACACATTTTTTCTTCAAAGAACACTTATTTTGATAGAACTAAATGGAACCACAGAGTTTCTGATCGACTGTATGTGTTGGTTCTGCTCTGAAAATCTTAGTTTTGGTAAAATGAAGGGTGAACATGAACGGGCATCAGTTGCAATGCTTATCCCTTGTTTTAGGGCATTTTACCATTTGTTTTCAGATATTGTTCATTCACACTGTTCAATATTTGGTAAAAGTTTCTCAAATTAATGTAATGGATTATGTCCCATTGTATATACATTACATACATGTAATGTAATGTCCACTGTAATGGATGTAAATGAGCAAGTCAAACATGGAAAAACTTATTCCCCAACTCCCTAAGTAACAGGCTTCTTTCTGAAGAAGCTTCCATTTGAATATCTGCAGAAGAATCCTCTGAACATCTCAGATTGCCTTCCTTCTCCACTATTTTATCTGAGAATTGTCAGAAATACATTCATTTCTGAACTTTCTGTACTTTCCTGCACCTAGAGAAATGCTACAATGCTCTGCTGCTTTATACACTTATTTTCAGTTAAACACTGTGTGTGTATTTTGCCTCTATACTTACACAGACTAAAGGCTATGGTGTACTCATGTCAGAAGGTGACAGGTGGTTCCTCTCCACCTCGAGGAAGCACTTCATTTCTATCTCCTTGTGGTCATTCCGCAGTGCTCCCTACACAGCAACGTGTTCCCACTCCTGGGGAGAGCCCCATCATTCCTGAAGAGCAGCTTTGTCACCTATAGGTGCTGCCACCTCTGGCTTATACCAGGCAGCATTACCTTCATACGCCTGGTCCGCTATTCATACACTGTATTTTGTCCACGTTCTGATTTCAAAGGTCCCCCTGGCACACACAAACCATGGTTATGAAGAACTGATGCATTTAAACAGGCTGACTTGCTGTACTCAACTCCTGTATCAGATGGCTGATTGCTCATTATCTACAGAGTTCAAAAAAATCAAGCAAGTCATGGGAAAACCTGAAGGTACAACCCATCCGTGAGAGCAGACATCACCATAAGGGGCCGTAACAAAACATCTCAGGCCAAGCCATTTGTGAAACAGCACAACCACCCTACTAACCGCTTTTGCTGGCATCCAGGCTGATGCTGAGCAAGATCAAACCACAAGACTGCCTGCCCGCCCAGGATCATCAGCTGCCTAGGCATAAATAGAAGCCACAAGGACCTCACCTCTCTTTTAAAACCTTGTTTTAAAGGTATCTAGCAACATAGATGGTCTTAGCACTAGGTCACTGTATTCGTTCAGTAGTAAAGCAAAAGGAAAAAACTATCATTTAATGAAATTCAAGCACTTTCCTGTTGCAACTTGGATTTTCCTTGAACCCCTGCCATCTGGGGAATGATCGGACTTGATCTAACTTAAGCTAGCAGTTACCTTCAAAAAATCATACATATTGTGCACTGACAAACCTACTCCCCTGTTAGTAGCAGTTATTACCAAAATATCAGGTGCTCTACTGAATTGCCTTACTGTAGAGATATCCAGCGTTGTCCGAGTTGCACAGAATCAACCCATTTAAGAGAGAGACTACCACATGGCATTTACTTTATGGAAAGAGCAATGAGAGAGAGTGCTTCAGCTTTGGCTTTGTGGTCGGTCACAAATCCATGACTGATTGGGGTATCTGGAATTATTGGTAACTGTATTCTTACCATAGAAGGAAATTCAAAAGATTAACGCTTGCTCTTCCTCTAATGAATCGGTTCTCTTTGCCAACCTAATGCCTGGCTATTCAGGACTTTGCCTCCCATGCTACACGGGAGACAATTACATGAAGTCTGCTTAATTCCATTTATCTACAAGTATTACTGTAGTGAATTGCTATTTCAAACTTCCATTTCATCTCTTTTCTTACAAAACCACAGAAGTTGACCTGTAGTTATTACAGCCACCACTACTTTAGGCTGCACTTTCAGTATGCCACTGACATTTCATAAAAATCATACTACAGGTTGTGCACTTCTGCAGTACCAGGCAGCTCCCCTATTTCCTGAGAAACACTTAGAAACATTTGCCATTGCATCAGGATTATCAGTTACACATTATTTACTTCCAAATTTATGGTATCATAATGACAGCACTCTACACTGTGTTCAACTACAAATTACAGTTACTTGCATAAAGGTGTGGTCAGACCCTTGAGACACCCAAACCACTTTCATACATTTAACTCTTTCAGGATCCAGGAAGATCTGTGTGTTAATTCTATTGAGTATCAATCGCTGATCAAAACATATGCTAAATGACTTTAACTTAGTTTTACGTTCTCAGAGCACATGTTCGCTATTAGTTCACTGGTTTGCCTCCTGTCTTTAGGAAAAAGGAGGATGTCTAATACAAGCAGTTTTGTTCTAAAACCTTATATCCAGCCTCCTGAATTTCCAGAAAGTGCTAAATTCTGAAGCTGAAAAACATACCTTTCTAACTGAACAAGTTTAAAAGAGCAAGATGACTTTTTGCAGGACTGCCTCGTATGAAAAAGGAGTCTGGCTGACATGGTAGAAGAGAAGCCTGACACACCAGCAGACCGAGAACACAAAACGCAGAGGACTAGCACTGCTCTCATGTTTGCCCACAAGTCACAGCCCCGAGACACCTCGCTAGCACAGGGCTCCGGGCTGGGTGAGGGAGAGCTCTGCCTTCTTCCCCGGAGCTCCCTCGCAGCCGCCTGTGCAACCAGTGAGGGACAACCCTGCCTGGCAGGCTGAAGTTTTCCATACTTGGGAAGATGTGGTGGCAGGACTCGTTTTCAGCCAGGTCAGCAAGCTGATCCAACTCTGAATGGACGCCTGCAGTGAGAGTTCACGTGACGGAGCAGAGGCTCTGGCTGCTGTTTAACATCCAGCCGATAACATCTAACTGCTGACTGCTGCCAAAAGGCGAGGTCTCACTTTCTTCCCCCCACCCCAGCTCCCCCTTGCTCTGCTCAGAGCCACAGTCCCACCCCTTCCCATGCTTCGAGCTCTGGCACTCACTCTATCTCTCCATGAGCTGATTTAACTCGCACATGTACCAGAGCCATTCCAGCTTGCCTGTTTTTCTCCCTGTCTTGAGAGATGATTCAGCTTACAAAGTGCTTCAGATGAGTGCTAGAGCCAGCACAGGAAAGAGTGCAAACGTGAAGTCAAGAGGGACGGGAGGCCTCTCCCTTCTGGGGACCTCTTATGTCAGCTCGGCATCCCAAAACCATTCCTTTAGACTGACTTAAGACCAACTGAGCCCCCACCATGTGATGGGGGAAGGCGCAGGGAAGAGTTAAAAAGCACCTGTTTCAGCAAACTTAGAACTTAGCTTCTGCAAACGTCCAGCTTAACGAAGGCTGTTTAAGCCCTGCCCTATTGTGGAAGTGACAAATCCACTAATTAGCACATAAATTATGTGCACGGCAGTACCAGAAGTTACGCTTGCCAGTAGTTAATCAATTAGACAAGCCAAAACAACAACAAAAAGCTTCTGGGGACACATGCTTTTATTTGTGTTCAGATGTTAAGCAACTTTCCTTAATTTTGGAAGCAGCTGCTTTAAGCTTACACTTTTATCAGCCTATCACAATCTGAAAAAGAAAATAGGAATTGAATATGGAGGAACTAACAGGAGAAAAACGATGGGCATCTCTTCTTTGAGCAGAGAAACAGGTAAGTTACAGCCTGTGTAATAACATTAGGAGGGTGAAGGAGGCAGAACAAAGACCCTAAGTATTTCTAGAAATAGATCTATAGGATTACCATTTACATTTGTAGGAATCCTGTGAGAATTGGGTTTGACAGAGATGTTAATTCCCTCTCAAAGCATTCATATATTTGTCCTTCAGCTGTTAAAAGTCTGCATAACAGCTCAGTTTTACCTACATGGTTTCCATGGCAACATGTGTGCATTAAAGTACATCATGTTCCAGGACTTGCAAGGTTAAATCTGGGAATTTTGATGGGGGTATGATGTGTGAACACATTCCACTTTTGTCTAGGGGACAGGCCAGATAGTTCTGTGCACGTGGGAACACGTGAAGTAACTTCTGATGAGCCTCTGAGGGACTTCTACAAAAAGTTCTCTTAGACAAGAGTATCCCAAGTTGAAAGGGACCCGCAAGGCTCATTGAGTACAACTTTCGAGACACTATCTTTCAGCACAGGTTTTAGTTTTGTAATGACCTTCCTACTCATGTTCTGGGTAAAGAGGATGCAACAATCACGGGAGCATATTTGACAGCAACTATTTTGTACTAAAGGCTTCAGGTACTATTGGAGAAACTAAATAAACCACTAAAGTATTAACATTGTTTGCTTCAAGTCTATTTTTCTCATGTTCCATCCACCGGTTCTTGACATAAGACAAGATTTTGTTTAGCCAAGAGCAGTATTTATGTAAGCAATTGTGGACAGATACCAAGTCAGGTAAATAAATCTGAGAGTATCTTATCATATAAAGATGACTTCTCTTTGTTAATCTCAAAATAATTACAGAATTTCTGTTAGCATTTAGTTTACTTTCAGGTTACTTTCATGTTTGCCAGTAAAACTTTAAGAGTCATCTCGCTGTCTCATGAAAAAACACTAGAATTCTGAAACACGTTGAAGAACAACACAAATTTGACACCCGCTTCTCTCCTGCTGCTGTAGTACGATTATTCCCATTCCAGTTTGAACCACCAATTAGATTAACGAAAATCAATAAAGTAAACACGGAAAACACATGTAAGCTCCTTCTTTAAGTCATTCTAAATCAAATATTTCAAGCTATCTTTCAACTACAGGTGAGAATAAAATCTACTGCTTCCAAAATTTTAATGTTAAGGTACATGAGTAAGGAAGACATTGCGTTGCTGTACTTCCAACTTCTAAAGCTGTTAAGTTAGATGTACAGAAGGTAAGTGGTTAAATGGAAAAAGACAAATGGCTACTCATTCATACATAACAGCAGTGAGCAGTAAAAGCAAGGAATCGTCAGGATCATTAGAGCTAGTGCTGGAATGCACTCTGCTTGGCATAGCGCGCTATAGTGAGTAACAGAAAGGAAAAATTACACACATTCATGCTTGAGTCATGACAGATAGCTCTCAACCTCTGTATGTGAATAGATTTGGTCTTAACATTATCCAAGTGAGTCAGACTGAAGATCTGCTCTATGTAGAATGCCACCATACTTCTAAGATTCTTCAAGCAAAGACCCTGAGTGTTGTTTTTTGCATTGCAATTAGCTAATATATGACTTTTTTCATCTGTTTTTTGTTCCCACTATTTTTGGGAGGAAAACTGTGATGTTTCTATAAGAAAGTACGCAGTAACTAGCAATAAATTAGTTACCTGTCTTTGGTGGTCCAGATCTGCTTTATTACCAACTAGAATCATAGGAAACTCATCACGATCTTTCACTCTAAGAATTTGTCGCTGAAACTTATAGATTTCTTCAAAACTGTAAAAAGAAAAGTAGAGCATCAGTGTACTAATTCATAGATTCTCAAGTTCTGCAGAAGTTCAGGAACAATGAATCACCTATTTGGACTTGCCCTGCCACACCACACAAGCACAGACAGCTGCAGGCACTCTATCAAAGAGTTCACTGTCATAGCATGACTGATTAGAGAATCATTCAATACTCAAACTAAAAAAATCCTGACTCAAGCTAGCACTGGACTGGACTCAGTTTGGACAGCAAGGTAAGTAAAACCCTTGTTCTGTTCAATTCTAGAGGGACCAGGATGCCAATTAGTTGAACAGAACCAAGCAACCACAGTCCACTTTATAAACGTTGATTTTGGAGTTCAACTCTACCTAGAATATTGAAAATACAGTCTGGAGACACTGGTGATCAATGTTTCAGCTAGCTGCCTCCACAGCTACTTCTAGGAATTTTGGTGGAAGTGGGAAAATTATTTCTTGGAGAAAAACAGCTGGGATAAATCAGCAGAAAGCTTTCCAGTTACCAACTAAGTTATATCAGGTAGTGATGCTGTTTAGGCATTAAGAAATATTTCAGCAGCGCTTAAAGGTGAGCAAGGCAAAAATCTCCCCCAAAGGCAGTATATTTGAGAAGCTAATTCTGCCCTAGACAATGATTTCTGGAGAGAAAAAAAATGCACTACTTTCAGTAAGCACTGTTAAAGCTATGTCAATGCATATGGAGCTCCAGCACTGATACTGGTAGACAATTGCATTGCCTTTAAATCAGAGACATCCCAACCACTATATTTAAGTCTGGGCATATAGTATGAAGTCATTTACACTTACATTTGTAAACTAAAATTTAAAAGCAAGATGATCATCAGTAAGAAAGTTTCATCAAAAAATACATAGACATGATAATACCAATACAGCTCATTCTTATAAAACAACCATAAGAAGTGTGAATTAGAAAGAAGGAATGCCACGATGCATACTTGGATCTCCCTTTACATATGCATTTTTAATACTCTGCTCAGATGTCTGTAGCAACTGAAGGAAAAGAGTTGAAAGTGACCAACTTCTTCATCCAGACTTCTTGGTTCAGAATCCTTCCACCACACAAGACATATACCCTTGAAAGATACATAGTTCATGGACAGGCAAGGCAAGTCTTGAATTATACGGATAACAGAACAAAAATGAAAACCCTGCTCATCAGCAGTCTCTTAAGGATTTTAGAGGGAAAGTGATATGCAGGATTAACACGTCAAGTTCTGCTTAAGAAAAACTTAAGGTTTTTAGAAAAGCAAAGGAGTTCACATTATGACTTTTAAAATGTACAGTCCTCTGTTACAAAAATATTTATGTTAACGTAAGTGCTCAATGTGTCCTAAAAAGCATAGACACAGACCTCTAACAGAAGTATAAAAGTCTCTTTTGACAGTACGTCAAGATGAAGTTGTACTTCTAGCAGCATTCTTAAGTGTAAGGTACAGATCCAATTGAACATGCACATGCTCCATAGAATATTTATTTTAATTCTCATTATAGACAGATATTGTAACATCAGAAGTAAATTATCAGATCACAGACTGAATCTGCAAGGTAAAGATATTGCAAAGATTACCCCCCCTCATTTTATTGCTCTTCTTCACAACTCAAAGCAAGTAGAAAGACAGCTCCCTGACCTCTTCTCCTTTATCTCTACATACCTGGTAAGTTCAACAGGTGAAGACCATAGCCAAAACATTAAGGGACTTTCTGTACACGCATGGCATTTTCCTACTCTTACAATAATCAGGATCTACCTCACTGAGCTGTCTGAGCTTCCAAAAATGCACGTTTCACCTGAACTCTGCCATAAATGAGTTATGCAGGTTCCAGTCAATTCATGCAAATAGCCTGCAGAAGAGTGAGAGAGAGCCTGAACTGGGCACACATGCTCAGAAATCCAGAGCCAGCCACAGGATGCTGACAAGCACACAGCAAGGGGGTAGCTTTTTTTTTTTGTTTGTTTAAAAAAGAAAACATAATAGTGAGCAACTCTTTAAATCTGTCACCTACAGGAAACTAGGTATTCCGGACCATAATGAAGTGCCTGAACAGAGTTGGCTTTTTGTTGTTGTTTTTGTTTTCAAGTCACCTCCTCTAAGAGGCAGATACTTTCATTTACGTGATCCATTTCAAACGGGTTTTTGTCAGTGCTGAAGACATATTACATTGCAGAATGTAACTGAATGCATTCTGTTAGAGGTTATTTCAAGAAAGGATGAGTAGCAATTTCAGATTAGTTATTAGAAAGATAGATTTTGTTACATTAGCTTGACATCAGGCTTACCTTCCTCTGTCAGTGACTGAGAAAACAAGCAGAAAACCCTCCCCTGTCCTCATGTACTGTTCACGCATGGCTCCAAATTCTTCTTGTCCTGCTGTATCCAGAACTGAATATAAGCAAAATATTAGTTACTACAGTTCATGTTCTTAGAATACAGACTGAGAATAAAAATCCTTCCTAATAGGAGATTGTGAAAGCCTGTCCTATATATCGGTAGCTAAGCAAAAATCTCTTTTTACAGATTCTACTAGATTTCTACTAAGATTCCCAATGCATCCTTGGACTGATTGAACAATTCCAGATCTATGAAGCAAACTGAGAAACAGTCTGGCAAACTTTTACGAATTTGGGACCAGCTGATGCAGCTCTAAAATGTACAGAGAGGCTGCAGGGGAAGGGTGTTGGGAGTGGTGCTGTTTTGTCCTTAAAGAAATCATTGACTAGGGGGAACTGAAACTTTTATAGCAAAACAACTAGATTGGAGAGGCAGCACGTGACAGCCCATTGATGCAGGTTTCATTCCACCACATCACCCAGGTCACTGACTGGAGTTCTGTAAGTTCTCCTAGTTTTTATGGGTACTAAAACTTTGGGAATAATCCTTAGAAAATGTCCAATCTACTGCAAGAGAGGCACTTACACACGTTAAGACGTAAGTATCTTGAATTCTGGGTATCACATTAATAAAACAAAGATAGCTTTTATCAGCCACGAACTGACATAAAACCACGTGCTGCACAGTTCAGCCATGTTACATTTATGCATACAGATGCAAACATGGGCACCGACAGCTACAGCTGCTTCGTATTTGTTTTTGTTTGGCTACTCACTGTCCAAGCGCGCAGCTCTTTCGTCTATCACGCATTGTTTGGTGTAGGAGTCTTCGATCGTTGGGTCATAATCCGTAACAAAATAGGACTGCAGGAAAAAAATAGCACATGTGTAAGACAAGCACATACAGGACACCCACTGAGTAAGATGCTAAGGCTGGGCGCTCCATGGCTTAGTGAAGATGAGCAGGTTGATATCCATGTACAACAGATTGTCACTTAACTCAAAAGGACAGCAGCATTTCTATTCCTCGTAGATGCTCATAAGTCACAGAAATTACTAGCAGACTTACTGGATTTACTGGATTCCTACAGGATTTCTAGCTTCTAGTAATCTCTAGAGTTTCCCAGCAGGAATTACTAGAAGCTAAAAAGTTTCTAGTGGCTTTTTAGGCCTCCAGGAACTGCTAAGTCTCTCTGAACATCTGGTAGGGTGTAGATGTTTTCAGCAATTCTCATACGTTTCCAGGATTTGCTTCCCTCCCCCCTCAAGTAATTTCTAAGAAGCACTAGGATTTTCCCAGCAATTCGTAGAATTCTGGAGCAGATTTATAATTATTTCTAGCAAGGGCTCCATGCAGAACAAGCAGCATTCTGTTTTTAAGCTCAAAGGAGTTTAACAGATCATCCTTGCTCCTAGGATTTCTCTCCTAGGGTTAGCATTTCTAATGGCTTTAACCACAATCCCCCCTCCACTTTACCAGCTGTGTATACTCTCTATAAACTACACCTGTGCTCATATACCACAACCTGGCCATCTCGCAGGTGGCTACAGGAACAATATGCATAGGTTGCTGCTGATCTACTCATTTAGATTTGGCATCATACCAAAAAACTGTTGACCCCCCTAGCCTAGATCAGAGAGATCAACCCACTTCGCACATCTCCTCTACATTTGGTTAGAGGTCAGTTAACTGTCCTCTCGGGGTACACATACACGGCACTCTCAGTAGCTTTGCCTCAACGGTATCATGGTACAACCAAGCTACCTACAGGTAACAATGAAATTAAAACAACCATGCTCCTCTCTGGAAAGGGTAAAATCCTAGCGATCTGTCCCACTGGAGATACCTGTGAAGTATGAAGTGCTATCCTTCACACCTTTCTCAGTGTCTAATGTTGTTTCTGGACAAGCAGCTGTTAAGAAACTGTCCTCCCCCCTCCCTTTTTAGAATATTTGACCAGGTTAAATAATTCCAACACACACACACACAAAACAGGTATGGGATAGTAAGAGGAGCACAACTTTTATAGCAGAAGGATGCTTATTTGCAGTCAGCAGAATGTCTCACTACAGAACAGGAACCCAGATGATGTTCGGAGTACAAGTCATCCCTTTACCTTCTCTGAAGATTTAAAATAGAAAAATACATCCTTCAAAATCATTCTCTTTTTTTTTTTTTTTTACCTATATCCATGACTTAGTTTTATCCAGAAGCTTAAAAACTGACTTTTTAATGAATGAACCTATTCATAAACTATAAATTGTCTCAAGTCCTCTGTGACCTTTAACAAACTTTGAAAGAAGGAAGAAAATCATTTATGTGACCATACCAATGTGTAAACCAAGTTATTTACAGAATCTGACTTTAGAAGGAAGATCACAAGGAAGAGAAGTCCAATGTTTCATTAAGGAAACAGAAAAAGTTTAAAATTGAAAAAGCCGTTTTTTTAAATAAAAGGGAGAATTTGGAATCAGCTTATTTCACTCTCCTGAATGGGTATTAGTAGACCACCTAAAGCACCACGTTTATATCCAACAAGTGCAATATTTTTCACCAAGAGAAGCCAGAAAATTGTCATCATCTCAGAGGGATTCTTCATATTTTCCTTATTATCCCTCCAAGGTCCAAGTTCTGCAGTTCAGCAAGTTCTGCAATATCCAGAGCATTTCTGTACCCTTCCCTTCTCCCCAAATCCTCCAACTTTTTTTTTTTTCCCTAAAAAAAGAAAACTACAAATTGAGAGCATCAGACACGGTACACATGCACGGAGCACTTTTCCGCCCTCAGAAGAGAAATTGTCCCAACCCAGCATCAGCTGCATCTCAAATTCAGACTGAGCACAAGCCAGAGCTCCCCCATTTAACAAACCTCATAAGAGCAATTTCTTCCCTCCCGTGGAGATACACTGCCAAATCTGCTGTCACAGCCACTCTAGGAGAGGTTTGCAAGGCAATTAGTGTTGTGGTTTACCTCCAGGCAGTAGACAAAGCTAATGTGCCTGAAATAGCTGCTGGTTTTGAAGGAGTCTTCCCAAATTGCACTGGGACTATTTGCCACAGGGAGCATTAACCACAGCTCACAGGCCTTATTCAGTCAGGATTGATTTATGAAAATTAGATGTAGCAGATACAGCATGCATCAATCCGAGCAGAAACGGACCTTACTGCTGCCATACAGACAGTGTTTAAAGAATTACAGGATGACACAGCACCCCCTGAAATATTCCTAGGGGCTGCACCTCTACCTTCAAATCCTGTCCTGCAACAGTGAAGAGGTGCCCATACACCCAGCAAGCCCAAGACTTGAGTCTTTTTGCAGAGAAGGTCAAGGAGTTGGGCCAGAACTGCTTAAAGGACTTGCATCTGTTTGTGGTCCTGTTAAACACTGCCACCCTACTGGTTTTACACTGATGCTGAGTCCAGGCAGATCAGCAGGGCACACAGATGCTCAGCACAGCAGTGCTGTCCATGCCAGTGTCCAGAAAGCTGGGCCAGCTTTCTGCTGCCTGCTTCACAGAAGTGGTATGTACCAGCCTTAACGCTTCAACACAGCTGCTCCGCTGAACTGCAAAATGCCAGTGAGCTTCAGCAAGCATCTTGAATACCAGCTGGTACAAACCACACAGAACCACTCTCCAGTGGTACTGCGATGGGTCACCCTACAGGGACACAGTTCTCAGATGTCTCCCAAATGTAATTAAGTTTTTAATGATGAACTTGAAGAACTAAGTCTCATTCAATTGGCTCCACTGCAGCTGGCCACTGCCTGCAGGAAATAATTAGAGGAAACTTCTATGAAGATAGTAACTTGAACATGCTCTACTGTTACACCACTCCCTTAATCGCTAATGAAATCAAGGCACTTTTCCACCCACTTCCTCGAAGGGAAACAAGCAGCCAAGCCTAGTAGGCTCATCAACCATTCAATTTACCCAAAATATTATGCAACAAGTTTTCTAGGTTTCCTCTTTCTAAGACTGCTGAGGCAATCAAGTCCAGAGATGAGAAAACCTGCCAAGGATGCAAGCCCTTCTGTGGAAAAAAAAGTCATTCCTGCAACAGCTACATCACTTGCAACTGGGCAGCCCACCGCCAGCATCCCTTCCTGTACACACACATGGCCTCGCCAACTGCATTTCAAACACCATTTCCTGACCTTCCCAGGAGGTCCTACTTGTAGCACTCTGGAATTACGATATTACCATACTGACCACTGTTCTCACAGTTTTCCTCCACTTAAGGTAAGAGTAACTCCAAATCATTGTTTCAATCACTCAAGTCTTTTGGCAAGGAGAATGTGTGAAAATCTGCTTTTGGTTTATTATTTCCCCCGCTCGTTATGCTGCCTTTAATGCACAAAGGGGACTTCCTCCATTAGCTGGACTCACTCACAGTCTCAGTACTCCCTCTCCATAAATTAATAAAAGCAATTAGCAGAGTGAAGACATCTTACACATAAAGATGCAGACCCACAGGGAAGTTTCACATTTGTTGTGTAGCTTTTTTGAATTACTCTTCATTAGGCCATGAATAGTCTGCAAGCTGAAAAACCATCGGATACTTTTGCACCAAAATCTAAGCTCTGGGATGAAAGAGAAGTCAGACACTACCAGCAGGGTGCTGCTACATGCTGTAGTCTGGAGGCCGGCTGCACGATGTGCTTCTTTCATCTTCATGCAAAGCCTGAAGGGCATGCAAAGAAGGGCAGCCCAGCACAGCAATAGCACCACCATGACCAGGTTAAAGGGGCACCACATGCCAAGATACATATTTATCCTCGCTGTGTCTATAATCTCCATTTGTATTTACTAAATATACGCTTAATGTTTCAAAGAGCTGCTAGCTGCTTATTTAAATTTTTTCCACATGTTTAAATTTTTGGTTTCAGCCTAGTGAAGGCAAGGAAATAGAAGGGTTTCCACCCTCCAGTTGAAGTTACAGACCATCTCTGGGTTTAAATAACACCCACAATTTCAGCATTGCAAATAGCCCCAAAATCCTTCCCAGCTAAAATTTGTAAGTTCGGACTTGAAACAAACATGTTGGTGAATGTTACACACCAAAGGTTCAGCTTTAGACTCAAGTACATTCACAGATACCTAAAGCATATGATCCCAAGACATTACCCCAGCTGTGCTACATGATTTCTTTTGGAGCTTCTCCTCCGACTATCCCCAACGCTGTCACCTCTTCTCTAGCTTCTTCCTCTGCATTTCACCAAGCACATCAGTCTGCTCCTGCCCCGCTCAACAGACCTGTAGCATGCCTTTACACCACAGGCACAGAAAAAACAGTACCTGCTATAGCCCTAACACACATCACAGTGATTGTATCAGAAATACTGAACCCAGAAAAAGAGAAAAACCTGACCAAGTTATCTTCTAAGCATCTTTCTTCATTTAAATCGGTATTTCTGGTGTTTGTTCCAACTACAGTGCCCTCGGCTAGTCTGTAGGAACACAGGCAGCCACCCTTCTGTCTCAGGTCCTGGGCTATGCCACAGAAGCTTTCTCAGACTATGAATTAAGATCTAAATGAGTGGCTGCATAGATGTTTGTAACTATCACTGCTTAGCAGCCCACTGTAGCCTTACAGCTTCTGCTACCTACAAACGCAACACAGCAGCAAAACCCACGCTAACAAACACAATGTGGTATTTTACCCTTCTTCAGACTGCAGGAGCACTTAGCGGCTGTTTCATGGAGCTTTGATGTCCCTGCCCCTCGAGGGGCACAAACACGGCTCAGTCCCCAGGGCCACACAGCAGCCGCAGCCTGCTGTTGCAGGCCTGGCTCGGGCCTAGAGCTGTGCTGCCCAGCAGAACCGCTCACAAGGCAAAGCGTCCACCAAGGCTGATGCCCTGGAAGAGATGAGCAGAAGAACCTCCTGATGAGCCTCCAAAGGAGGCTCCTGAGCTAATTCCTTGAGAGATATGTGAGTTGGGTGGCTGGAAAATGTGTGTGTGTGGGGTGGAACTAAGCCGACGGAACAAATACAGCAAAACAGAGTTACCACTTCACAGACCCCCACATCACAGAAAAGAATAAAACCCAGAGCTGATCAGGAGCCCTTGACAGAGCTGCCAAACACTCAGCCACCCCACGACTACGCGATGCCCTAGGGCTCAGCACTTCGGGACGGGCCAGGCGGGCTGCAGCCGGGGGAGCAGGAGCTGCGGCGGGGCCAGGACAGGGACTGCCGTCTGCAGAGGGCTCGGGCCCTGCACAGAGACACCAGGAAAACTGCAGGGGCTACCCATGCCAACCCAGCGTCATTTTAAACTGAAGTGCTCGAGGCAGCACGGAGCATGCTTTGCTGGCATAAACAGTCACTTTGCAGAACTACACAAGTTTTCTGTGGTGTTGCAGATCGCGGAGAATGTGGAAAAAAGTCTGGAATTACATCAAAGACAGACCAGACAGCAGACAGCTACCAAAACACCGGATCATACTACAGAAGGACAGGTGTGTCCTTCTCCAGTCATCCCATACTCACACAAATCCCTAAGAGTCACTTTTACTTCCAGAAAGATTAACAGCACCTGTTCCTTTCTTCTGAAAAAAAGAGACATTAAAACACAGTCTGTGCTTCAAAGCAATCAGTGATGCTTCCCTCAATTTACAGTACTTCCCGCTGTCCTAATGTCTACTGCCAGCACTGTTATGGCCACCCAGGGAAACAGATGCCATTTGTTACTACAATTACCATAATTATCACGTGGTGTGAAACACTTGATAATTTCACTAACAGTGAAAACAGGTACAATAACAGAACTGAAGAAAGTTACAGTGAAAGAAAGATGCCACGAGCCATACACAGAGCAACCCCTTTGCAGGGGGACTACAATCTGAGCACCTTCTTTGATTCTTATTGCCCCTTCTCAGCATTTGGCAGAAACGACAAGGCTGCTTTTATCAAGATGAGAAGTTCTTTTTATCTGTTCCTGAAGAACGAGAATTACATGTACATAAAATACTGGTATTTATGATTAAGCTTATGCTTACTCAAACCTCAGAGAATGCAATGTTCTTACATTATCCAGAATTGTCTAAGAGCACATCCACTAGGCTATCCCACAACATGGACTTCACAGACAGAGGTGCAAATCTTAAATTTTGAAGAAGATATGGTGGGAATACAACAATAAACATCTGACTTGGTTACATATAACTAAGTCTTCCCCTGAGGATGTGTATATATAATATATATTTAAAAATATATACACAGCACACAAGGATTGTCAAAAGCTTGTGCTTTGTTTGGAAACACTAAAAGCACAAGTTAGTCCTACTATACAGCCACTTATTTTTACATCTCTCCCTCTCTCTGCTCCCCGCTCCTCCATATGCAGCAACCACTGAACAAGCACTTCAGAAAAAAAAGTAATCTGTGTTCAGTACACGGAGGTACTTAATGCACATAGCCATATATACTACAACTCTTTTCTGTAAAGAAAACTCTGCAGCAGTCCCTACCCAAAGTACCTAAAAACAAAACCAACTTTTCTTCCCCCGCAGGCATTGGGAAGCATGAGGTAGGACAGGGGGCGCAAGGGGACACAGAATAAACTGTCTTTGGTTTGAAGACAAATACACGTGTATCTGAATCCTGGATATGCACCTGTCAATTCTTGAATTCCCTAAGTGAACACTTGAACTTCATACCCATAAACGTACTCACTTGTGATATATTTCTCTAGATAGCTGTACATTAAGAAGTTCCACATTCGTATCCATGGTTCAGCAGGACTGGCTCACGGCAGGATTTAAGAGCCACGATGGTTCTGGAGCCTCAGTTTGTGCAGGTCAGACAGCAAAGCAGAGCTCAGGAAGATGAAAGGCTGAAATGAAACTGATTTCTGTGCTCTGAACAGGAACATCTACCAGTGCTTCAGATATTCCAACATCTGTTAATTTTTGTCCTCCTAATTGCTACTTGTAAGAAAGCAGCTTTACTTTCTCCTACCCTGCTTGGGCTGCAGCAGCCCAGGAAAGAAATCTCCCTTCTCCCTTGAACCTAGTGCCAAGGAGTGACTTACAAAACAGCTTGGGCTCACAGGTAGAAGTTTGGAGAGTTCCTAACTGCTGAACAGAAAATTAAAAGATTCGGGGGGGGGGGGGGGGGGGGGGGGGGGAGGGGAAGAGAATCCATGAAAACACAGCAGATTCTCTGGGAAAAAAGTCTGACACATAACTGAGGCAGCCTCTGACAAATTTTGAGTGCATGCTCCTATCATAGAGGCTTAAAGAATAAATATTGCAACTACTTTATTGAAAAGGATTATATGCCTTTTTGCTAACTTCCTGCCTGGATTACATAAACTGTCAGGATAACTGTCATGAAGTGTTAATGCAGCCTCAACACTTGAGCTACGGACAGAGTGGATAGCAGTTACACATGCATAACATAATTAAGTGGTGGTTGTTTTTTGTTACTTTGGGTGTTTTTTTTAAATACACGCATTTTCTTGTGGAAAGGAACATCATTTGCCTCAATTAAGAGCTGAAATACGTTTAAACATTTTTTTTTTTTTTTTTAAAGGAAGATAGTTTTTAAACAGCTTTCAGATTTTAACTCAAAGAAAACCTGAGCTATGCTTACATTTTTCCCATTGCTGGTTTACAGCTAACCACAGTATGCCTAACTCAGTACTGGTAGTAGTTCAGTGGCCTGTGAACACCCGCCTCTGATTTATCGTTTTCATACTGAACACCAAGTACACTCTCACAGACCTGTTGTAAGCAATACATACCTTAAACTTTGGACTACAACTACTTACTTTCGATACAGTTCTCATTACTCAAGGTCAGAGAAAAGTTCACTTTCACTGTCCCTTAAGACTTCTTTGTAAAGCCCAGAATTAATGCCTTTTAATGCCAGTAAGCACCAGCAACATTCTTTGAAGAAGGCTATGCAATTTTTCAAGCCTAAACATGTCTGATTATAAAACGTGCTCTATCCTGCCAGTATAGACAAGTCTTGATTTCATTTAATTTCATTTTTGCTTCACAGCAAATATGTGCAAGAACCACTTGCAATTCAAATAACATTTAAAATATTCAGTACTATCTCTTCAGCTATAAAATTTCATCAGGTTTGGACAGTTTTCAGCATAGTAGCACATACAAGCTCTTCAGGAGAACCTCATTTTCTACCTCAAGAAGCCTGACATCTTTTTATACTTAAATATCTGACTTTAGGACACATGTATAACCAGGTAACAGGACTACGGCTGTAAGTAAAAAGAAAGTAATGTTACTCAAAAAAATCCCCCTGGGGGTGGGGGGCAAGTAAAATTACTGGAATGTACTTTTATCACGTACATGACATCATCAGAACACCTCAAATTACAGCACTGTGTAACAAGAGGTTTTGATTTATAAGTTTAGGTACAGTAACAGGGTAAGACAATCAATTAAAATAGCTCATTACTTCAGTATCTTAAACCTAAGCCAGCAAGGGCCTTCAGATTAGAGGTGATAAACTACATTTAGGGCATTTACAGTCTTAAGAAAGACAACACTTCACAACTCCGAGGAAAGTACTGAAATCTACTCGAGTGTAGACTGAAAAAACTTGAGTCCATGGCAAAAATAAACCCTTGAGGAGAGTGCAAGTATTCGCATCAAATCAGAGCCTTTAAAATATATTTAAGCTGCAAACAAATTGCTTGTTAACTGGACTTCTCAGATTGCCTGGCTTACACTAGGGACATTGAGACTCATTACTTTAACACAGTAAGAAGTTTTTCTAGCCCAAAATAGCAAGTAAAACAAAAACTCACTTCAGCAAGTCTAGTGCGTTTTAGTAACGTTAAGTCCTACTTAATATTTTACTTTCTTCAAAGTACCTGAAAAATGTTTGAGCCCTGAGACTCTGCAACAAGCTACAGTAAAAAACATTCTGAAGTTAATACCTTTCTTATTCTGAAAGCAGTAAGTAAAAATCTGCTTTAGGTAGTAAAAGCCTTTTCCTACCTTTACTACCACTTTTCAATTCTCTACAATGCCAGGTGCTTTTGTCAGTTGTGTGCATTTGTTACAGCTTGGAAGCCGATGAGGACTTGGATCAGAGTTCATTGGAAGCAGGCAGGCAGAAAGCCTGAGGAAGTTGGGTTCTCCTCTTAAAGAAATTGGTTTAACATGGAGATACAGCCAGGTTAATTAGTCCATTAAAACCAGAACCTACAGTTTTCTAGACTGATTCAAATTAGGATTAAACATTCATAGGATGATATTTCACCGTATAATTGAACTACGTTAACAAGTTCCTGGCAGTGGAAAAGGAAGATTTGTCATCCCATCCTGACCGTCCACATGGTTCCCACCTCCTCACACTGCCTCCTCCTGCTGCCCGCAGCACCATCCATCAGGAGACCAGACTGTCCAGATTGCCAACAAAAGAACACCCCACCCAAATACCAGTCAACTGCAAGTCATATTTTAATGTCCAGACACTTCAGGAGAGCTAAAAAAAAAAAAAAAAGGCCTTTTTACCCTGCCTTTAAAATATATTTACATATACACACAGATTTATATGAACACACACTTTGTATAGGCGTGTACACCTGCCAAACAGGGGCTGAACCAAAATAGTCCAAGCTTCCAGAAGGTTTCACCATTTACCACTTGTGCTGCTAATAAAAGAAAAAAAGGTTCAGAATCATCAGCATATATTTAATTAAAAGTGAAGATGACTTTCAGGGCCGGTAACATACCTTATGTACACTATGAGACCGCTGCAGTCACAGACAACAATACACTAGTCTCCACCCAGTATTTTTTTTTCTCTATTACTACAGTAAATCCCGTAGAATTTTTGAGCACCAGCTTGGACAATATCCAACATGAAAACATTCAACTTCATTAGCAAAGTCTGTAGTATTTTATTTTTCCAAGACTTATTGGCTGATCATTAGAAGCTAATTATTTAGGAAAAAGGCTATAAAATAGTACTTAAACCTAATAAGAATTATTATGTCAGACAAGCACTGTTCTATTAGCTTTATGTGCCCAAATCATGTATTTATTTAACTCCAACCTTTTGGCCTGAGACTAGGCTGTCTAGACTCATTTCACAGACTACAGACAATTACTGTAATCTTTAAGTTTTGAAAGTGCCATAACCAGAAGTGCCAAGAATGCTGAAATGGCAGCTGTGTTATTTAGCCATCTATTTTCATTAGCAAGGCTAATAATTACTAGCTTTCCCCAAAAATCCTCACCCAGCTAAGTAAAATACACAAAGTAGTTATCTTCTTGAGTCATGAAAATTTTAAATGATAACGAAAGAAGTGGTTGTCTACCTATGAAAACATGGACTTCTTGAAAGTGCGTTAATTATTCAAGAGTGCCAACATCCGCAGCTGAATGATGTACATTTTACCATTATAATACGTGCAGTAAAATCAACTCAAAAGAAAACACCCTTTTCTAAGTGGAAACTGCCTAGAGTATCTGAATAGCTTGCAGGTGGCAAGCTACAGACAAAAAGATCATGCTAAGAAGCTACCATAATGATAATGCACGGAACACACACTTTTAACAAGGCAGTTTCCTAAGTTTCTTCTCACCACCACCAACACAGCTTGCAAGCCATACCAGATGAGGCTGAAGGCCTCAGCACGTACGAGCCCCATGCCGCAGTGCCGCCGGCCACAACGGTCCGACAGCTGGAGCACCCACTATCCCCAAGCACCAGCTATTTCTGCACATCCACATCAGGCATCACTCCACAGCCTAAGATGAACGTGTGCATTTTTGCCTACTGAAATAGTTTCTTTGAAGTTTGCAGCTAAGCAGTAAAACTTCAGACAGAGAGAGGATTTATCCTGGTTGACAAACATTATCAGTGGCCTGTACTTTCAGATCCTGGTAGGGCCAGCACACAGGCTCACGAAATGAACAAAAATGAGAAAGAAGCACCTATGTGCCATCACACCCAAGCCCAGCAATAAGCTCCATAACCTTCATGTCCTCTCTACAAAGAAAAGTTTCTCCAAGGAACTGACGTTACAGCATCACTTTCTTAACCCATATATAAAAGGAAAAGTATTAATAAGCTTCATTTGGGCTTTAGAGCCAAACAACAAAGCTTAAGAGCATTTTCTGCCTCGTCTCTAACCCAAGGTGTCAGGTTAACCTACCTGATTCTGAGAAGGAAGGAAGAGGACTTCGTCAGGCAGAACAGGCTGTGGAAACCCTTTAGCACTAGAGACAGCATGTCCAGAAGCTCCCAGGCACACAAGCAGTCTTTGTTTTTCTCATCTGTTTGGACACAGCATTTGATGGATCAAATTCTAACAGAGGGGAAAAAAAGACTGAACCTGATCACTGTCAGCCAAACGGAGCAGAGCAATGTGATAGTTACTCCATCCTTGAACGTGCCCGTAAGACAGAGAAATTCTACCCCTGCCTGACACAGATTTCAGAGCTACAGGTGAACCTGACATCACGATGAGGCATGATGCCTGTGGAAAAGCACAAGTACTTTAAGCAGAATTCTCACAGACATGGACACTGCTGGGCCAAAGTAATACTGCCATTTCAGAGGCTGCAGGTTTCTATAATAACAAAAGATTAGAATTCCAATATACAGCGTTCAAGGAACCTGCAGCACAGATCTGTGCAACTGAAACAAAGCTTTCAAAACCATTTAACCAGCTGAAGAGTAATACCGAGCACTTTCCAGATACCGGTGGAGTAGAGTGCTTTTCTTTCCAACCTAACCTGTGGTCACACTGAAGTTAAGTCTCTTAACATCCTTGGAAAATGTCTTCAGAGGCACTATGTGACTTTTTCCTCTCACTACCATTAGCAGCAGAGTTCCAGATCAAAGGTTATTCCTTCACATCTGACAACAGTGTCGTTCAGACTGCTTTTCTCATTAAGTGTGAAGTTGCAGGACAGTACATGAGGACTGTTTAGAAAAGGAAGTGCAGCATTTTACTTCTGATCTTTCAGAATGTGTCCCTTGAAACTTCTACATTGGAGACAGATAGTTCGTGTTCCTAGAAGAAATACAAGAGGTAATAGGGAAAATTTTACCCTCAATAGTCAGAAGAAAAAAAGGAAAAAAAGAGACTCATGGCTGTGAAGTCTGAAGTTTCTGTTTCATGTTTTGTGTCAGTGTCCTATAAGTTTATATTGCTTACACCGACACAGCTTACATATAGGGAAATGTGTACAGACACTAATTCCAGGAACCAGAAGCTATCAAGTGGTTTTACACAGTTGCTAATCTTGACATGCGAGCAAGATTTGGTACTGCAGAACTAGTTACAGGCACTGCCTTGCTAAGTTCAGCTTGGTAGCTGATTTGTAGGGGAAAGGATGAGATCGACAAGCTCCAGTGTGCAATTTCAGTGCTCCTACACAGTGCCAGAGTTTTCAGCCACAGAAACTCTAGATTTTAAAGTCAAAAAACAGTGTCAAATGGAAATATACTTACGTTCTCAAATTTTATTTTAAAAAAGCTTTTGTCTTCAGTATTCAGTCTCCATATTTAAGCAAGCAACAATTTCCATCTAAAAAAAGCATATTTACCAGCAAAACATTTGCTTATACCAAAACCAACCACAGAGTTTCTTCCCCTTTGTCTCTGCACCTGCAGGTGTACTACCACTCTTAGTCAGTGTCACCCTAACCACAGGGCAGGAAAAAAGCAGGAAAGCACACCAGAAACCCAGAGGGAGCTTACTTTTTGCCTGGAATTAACACAGACATTGCATGGAAAAGAAAAGAGAGAGATAACCAATGTTACTTAATATCTGTGGCATTAACGTTTAGATGAATATTTCAAGTGACCCTTCAGCTAGAGGACCTAAGCAGGTATGTGTTAGCAGTATCTTTTCTACCTTTAGAGAATTTATGATCTTAATAGCAAGGACTGCTTTACCTCAAGTGAGAATATAATTACCTCCCAACCAAATATTGTTATAACTGAGGCAGAAAAGCACATCTCCTGTAAGGCACCATCCTCATTCACCTAACAAAACCCAGCAGCACAACACGCCAGAGACGAGCATTAGCAGGCTTGTTCTCACGTTCAGATCCGCTTCACGCTATACGATGCCACGAGCTACAGTTTTATGTGCAAATACCTACTTTCACGTTACAAAAAGCCACATCTATTATGAACCACATCAAGAAACTGCAAGTAAACATTCAGCTGAAGCGCTATATAATCAACCACCGCAAGCAGTCAACAAATGTTTTTACAGTACAGCCATTTATGGTAGCAGTCAAGAAAGCAAATGGAAGATGACAGCAGCTCTACACTGAGCAGCATCACCTCCCGTGATGGAGCTGGCTGCAAGTAACAAAAGCTTGCGTTAAGCACAACATCCACAGACTGTCCCTTATTGTTTAGGGAACTCAGTTTGAGCCTGAAACACTTGCTAGAGTCACACTGACCTTAGGATCACTGGGAAAGCGAGGTCCTGTATTTTCTTCCCTAGCATTCAGGTATGCAGGCTGTTAAAGCAGGTCCCAAAATAGTTCTCTCCCCACTGTTAAAGATCAGCCTGTACAGCTTGGACAGAACTTATCTCATTCAGAACCACACACACACACCACTGAAAGGAAGCAGCACTTTATTCAGCCCCTATTTTTCCGAAGGGCTGGATGCTCAGGCAAAATCTGAGCTCTCCAGGGACGTGCTTTTCTCATGAAACTACAGGTGCTGCATTTTGTGGTTCAAAGCATAAGCACTTCAAATATTAACCTAGCAAGAGATGCTACGATGGTGCAGACCAAGACAGGCACTGACCCCTCTTGATTGTACCATCTAAAGCTTGTACGTGCAGCTTTGCCAAAGTGACTAGCAAATTAATACTGCAAATAGGGCTCTAACATCAAAACGCTTGTTTTCCAATAGAGCGGTGAACTCTCTGGAGTCTATTAAGTCAATCTACAGAACATAAGGTCATTGAGAGAACCCCAAACCCCACCATCCTCCTTTTTACATCCTCTCCTGGCCCATTGCTTAACCCTCACGTTAAGAACCTCATGGGAACCATCCGTATTGCAGAGTCACAGAAAGCTTTCAAAGAGGGCATTTCTAGTACTGTTTCTGCTGGTGTCCCAAAGCTCAGGAGACTCCTTGCACATACAGGCCTTTCCTTTCTGTTGATGGCAGCTTATTCTTTCATGGGCTTCATTTCAGTGAACTGCCTTGTCTCAGCTGGAACAAAGCAGAAGCACCGCCAGTTTGCCTAGAACAGATCTCAGCTGAATGCAGTTAAGTGCCATAAAGTATTCTCCTCCCCATCCCTTTGCAACATTGTAGCTTTCTATAATTACTCGATTGCACTTGAATCCCTTTTTCTAATGGCTTTACTTATTAAGAGACATGCGGCAAAGTCTTCAGAGCTATGCAGCTATGTCCACACTAACCTTTAAGGACAGCTCTTTACCAAATGTCACTTTAATAGATTCAATTATCCTCACCCTGCTAGTCCTGCTTTGAATACAGCACAATCCTGTATTTGAACAGGCTTAGTACCTCTAACATTCTAAAGGAAGATGAGATACACATCACTAAAAAAAAATAAAGCATTTGGCATTCTCACACACCATACTCATGTTGGCCAGTCCACCATCCCATCTCAAGGTTGGAAGGCTTCTGAATTTTTAGACTCTTAAAAGCTGTAAAGTTAAAAAAAATTAAGGATTCGAATACACGTTCAGATACTTCAGCTTTACAACACTATATGGTAAGTCAAGATTTGTTCTGGGGGTTTCCAGCAAGGTGGTTTCCCTTCTGTCCCCTACATGCTCTCATTCTTTCAAAAATTTACATAAATTCTCAAATAAACTTGTTTTCTAAACTTATAAGCTACCGTCAGTCTGAACAGGGCAGATGGAGCATATGATCTACTTAATTTGCATTGGAGGATACATGCTGAGCTCTCTCTATCGCACTCCTTTACAGACATCGGTTAAGGAAAAAAGCATCATTATCTGGAAAACACAGGTGCAAGCCATATGAACACAGGTCATAAAAAGCACCAGTAAACGTATTAGCTAAACCGTGAAGGCACAATTATTTCATGATAATCAAAGTATGGAAGGACAAAGAGATGATGAGAAAAAAATTTGATCATGCTAGTCATATATCTTCACTTTAGACAAGATGGTTCCACTACCTGCTGTTCAGAATCTCTGCTTTTAGGATTACTAACTTGAAACAAAGCTTCAATGAAGCTACCTTCTTCAGGATAGATTTGGTGACCAGCCACTGCCAAAAGAGAAATTCAGTAATTTGTTCATCACTAAGATATTTCGCCTTTAAAAAAAAAGTTACTTAAATATTCTGTAACTTAAAGCAGACAGCAAGGTCAGAAAAGAAGATAGTGGTATGAATCCAACAAACAGCACAGAAAGATTTCTATAGATGGTAGTAGCAACTTAAAAGGAAGATCCTTTTTGTTCATTATCCCAAGATGACAAATTAAGCTTACACTATCAAGTGCTGTAGTCAGCTACACTATACTATTCTACAGTCTTTCAGCTTGTCAGGTCCCATAAGATTTTCCAAGAGTGAAGCTCTTACTTCTGAAACGCAACCTCTCTCATCTCGGTTGCCTTTCAGCCCCCTTCAAAGCAACCCGCACGTTCCCCAGCGCATTTTTGGGGCCAGAATCCACGCAGCAGTCGGTGCTACAGTGCAGAAGGCACAGCAACAGGAGAACCGGCTATCCTGTGCAAGAAGACAGCAATCCAAGAGTTTCTGGAGCATGAAATACAGCAATTACAAAATCCCCAAACAAAAACATGTAAACCAAATCCAGTCCTCGTCTCCAAGCAGGTTCACGTTCGCAGAAACTAAACTAAATTACCTGAGCTCCATTCCCAACGTGCACAGAAGGGAGGAACCCCACTAGCCAAGTCTGTACCGCATTGGCTGAGCTCAGCATGCGCGGCAGTGCCCCAGCACTGTACCAGGTCAGCAGCACCTGGACACAGTAGCTATATTACACACCTCCTGGGAACCAGTGCAGAGTGCCTCGCCCTGAAGAAATCATTACCCACCACCTAAAAGCACTTGTTTTCATTAAATCATCCACACTGAAAATTTCAAATTCAAATAATAACGTGCAATGCTCTTGCCCAATCATACAGGTGCACCTAATTACGCCCTTAAATAAGCAGAGAATGCCATTATCTCATCGCCTTCTCCAATAAGTAGGAACTTAGGCAAACGCTCGGCGTAAGGGTAGAAAGAGGCAGCAGTACTAAGCAGTCTTAAAACGTGTGAGCAGTGTGCAAAGACCTTCCATTTGTTTACTTTTAGAATAAGGTTTTAGAATGCATGAGGTTTGATCAGAGGTTTTTTTGTTGTTTAAAAAAAACCCTGCTGCTATTTCCGCTCCCATATTCTACCGAGTAGTGATCTTGTGGTAAAGGCATTTAGTGAAGAGAAAACAGAGCGTGGAATGCACAAGCAGCCAGCCTTCTGCACCGAAACCACAGGAAAGCATATTAGTTTCTCTCATTTTTATAGATTAGAAACAGGTTCTTCAACTTCACCATAGTTAGAATAATGGACTATTCAGTGCTATTCAGACTTCCAGTAACCACAGGTGAAATCCCGGGGCAGCCAGTACATCAGTACAAGAAGAAAGCCTTCAGGACACCTTATCTTGTTGGTTAACTCTTCCTCAGCTGAGTTTGAATATAACCTTAACTAGCATAACACTACTGCCACAGAGCTCTGGCAGCCTCTAGCAAGCAGCAAAGCCAACGTTAGGTTATTTACAAGAGCGGAAAGGATACTACCAATTAAAGGCTTTCTTCCAGCATTAGAAATCATTTTAATTTAAACCATAAGTTTTCTACACTCATTTCCTGTGCTCGTATTAAAAGCAACCTTTCATAACTACCAAAACTCAAAACCGATTAGATGGGCCGTATACATTACTAACTCACCAGGCACAACCCATCCAGATTGCACTAGCCTGTTGTTGTTGCAACTCTCTGTTCCTTACAAAGTCCTCTTTGGAAAGGTTTTAGCACTGGCAGCCTATGAGCTTCAGGGTTAGGAAATGACTGTCAGATCCCAAAGACAAGACATAAAAGCAAATCTAGGGATATCTTCCTATGTATCTTCATGCCAGCCAACTGCTAGGATAGCAGGTTGCCACTGCTTGGTGACAGCGTACACTTAAAAAGTACCCGTCTAAAAGCTGCAAGTTAGAGCTCCGTTCCTGACGTGTTCAGTCAGCAGGAGGAGAACTTGGGATACATGTGGGATTTTGCCCAGAAGAATAAATACCGTTGAGTCCCTCTCACTAACGAGATGACTTTTCCTAGAATGAAGAGAGACCAGAGGCATCACAACCCATTAAAGGAAGAAGTTACAGAGATAAATACCTAGCTGAACTATTAGGTAATCACATTAACATCTTATAACTCTTTACACTGGGGGAAGCTGAGATATGGAAACACTCGTCTGCAAAACAGCCTGCTAGCATATATGCAGTGCAGCAAATACTTCACATAAGCTGTTTAGTGGTCACGAAACCAGGTCTCAATTATCTAGTCTGAAGCAAGTGGCTGGAGCTTAAACTATTCATCTGCAACCAGACTGAGCAAATTCTTCCAGATCACCACTTCCCCTCACACAGATCACTTCATGAGATGCAGCGCTTGTTTGTGTTCTGTGTTTTTTCAATTTACAGATATTCTTAAGGAAATAATTTCAGGGTACAGCATTGGCTCAAACTAGAAAAACCTTTAAACTGTGAGCAAAATCCCTGACTTTATACAAGCTCAGCTGCATTTTAAGATCCCAGGTCACGCTTACACTTGAACAAACATTCGGCCAGCACAGAGTAGATTATTCTCAAATTCTGCTCAAAATGATCAATTTGACCATCAGTTCCCTTTTTGGAGGAGACTTCTGGAGGGTCAGCCTAAATACTCAAGGCCTCCCATCAGACAAGTCAAAGCAGCCATGGAGGAGGGGAAGCCACCATTAAAAATGTGTGGAATGTGGCCTACTCGGAGGGAGGCAGCTAATGCTGGGACAAAGGAGGTGACTACTTTAGATCTAAGGCTCTTTTCCCATACAGTCGCACCAACACAGATATTGGACAATTTCAAATATTAGACTCCTAGAAAGATTAGTGAATTTAATCAACATTTACAGAATATACATGGCTGAAGATTAGTTTCACAAAAAAAAGCTTATCAAATCCTTTGACTACCTGATATATACTATATCCATCCTAATGCACGCAAGACCTTTTAGACAGCAAAACAAAAAGTGTCTAAGTATTTTGGCTACTTCAAAAGCTGAGCTTTGAAGAGTCTTTTTTAAACTCAAAGAGTATGCTTCAATACATTTGAATGTAACCTTCCAGCAAGATAAAAGAAAAAGCAGAAACTCCAGAGAGTTTCTATGCATTTTCTATAGTTAGCAGATTCAGGCCACAGATACAGGAATTCAGAAGTTTTTCCGTTTTTAAGCATCCTTGTTCAGAGCAGTGCACACAAGTCACGAATTTCTCCCTCCTTGCAGGAAACAACGCTCTCAGCACTAACACCCGGCGGAATCACACAGGTTCTGCGGAGGATGGTGCCTGGGCTTTCGTGGCCGTTTCACAGCACAACCCCATCGGCAGCAGCGCAACAGGTGAAGTCCTGAGCTACATAACTGGCAGAAGAGAAGTGCCTCAACCCATCTTTACTGACAGAGACATGTTTTAAGGTGACGCTTGAAGCTGAAGCACGCTCAGGACAATTCCAGCCCAATTCCCTCGGGATGATTCGCCTTGCAGAGTGCCTCCAGCTGATTACTCCTCCAGTAGCCCAGGCACACAGGGCAGTTTGCAAGTTCACTGATCGTAACAGCCAAACAAGGCGAGAGCTCCAAGTGCTGTACTTTGGCAGGCAGTGGTATCACCTGTACAGCATAAAATAACATTGCACCAGCAGCTAGAGAAGTAGCTAAGCTATACACAAGATTGCACAGAGGTTCAGTGTGCCCTTTCCCTTAGTTTATGGGAGAGACTTCTGGCCTCAAAACAGGTCAGAGCACGCACATCGGAACAAGAGCAGGCCGCCGGCAGCACTGCCGCTCGGTGGCAAGCTGGTAAGAGGCAGCACGAAAGCAGCGAGGCAGGATGCTCAAACCGGTCCACCCGCTCTACCAGGGGAGCCCTGGTGCCGCAGGCAGAACACCTCACTTCTGGAAACAACAGAAAAGCCTGTCCCTGGAGAGATGGAAATAAGATCCATTTCCACACTTCAGAACTTCTCATTTTAGTGCTCTCAGACTGCAAGACAAGAGACATTTAGCTTCACAGATGGAGTTGTTTTACCTTGCTTATGTGCTGACTTTGGCCTTGTAGGTTTACCTTCAAGCTTGAGGGTCTGGAATTGTTTAGTTCAGCACACAACCTACAAAATTCTCCAAATTTATTGCAGGAGTGCTGCTGAGCACATTCCCCACCCCCCCACCCCCGTAATATTCAAGCTGAGAGCTCCAAAGCAAGGTGAAAAGCTGGCTCACAGGGACAAGGAGCACCAGGCGAAGGCAAGTCAGCATATGGGAAACAGAAATGCTTCAGCACTTACATCTGCAGCGTGGAAATCTCTATCAGAGTATGTGGTCAAGACTCAGATAACTTTATTTGGGGCCTGGGGAGAGGCAAGAGAATGACGTGCAAGGATAATGTGCTTCTAGGGGACCTGGAAGACAAACACTAGGAAAAAGAATCCCTAAGCAGCAACTGAAAACACAAAACTAATAAAAAATGTCCTGGCAACTGTTTTCTTAGTGATGCTGCATCATGCAAAGCCTAAATCCTTTTAAATATACCACCAGTACTTATTTTGCTAATGAAGACTTATTAGCATGAGCTAGTAGAAGAAAACGTCACATGCGTTTTTAGCAGCATCTCCTTCTTTAGCAGTAGTGCTGGCAGCACATACTCAAGCGTATTATCAACAACTACTTTTTCTGCATGATTACAAAGAACCTTCTTAAAAGGAAAGGCAAACACAGAAAAACTACTAGGAACATGCAGTTTAGAAACATCCTACTACAAGCAGCACATATTAACGTAATCCCATTTACTTTCCTTACATAAGTCTAATAACAGAAGATATTTAACAGATCACTTTTCCATCCAAAGATGCCAGATTTTTCACACAGATTTACCATCAACATCCTACCATTTCATGGTCTACATACTACATAAGAAGCACAACATTCAGCTTCACTTGCAGGTTTTCAAATTTTTTATTTGCTTAAATTAGAAATGCTGAAGACACTCTGTGGCATGACCTGAACAAGTTAGTTTTGCCAGAAAAACCTGAAACTGGAGAGATCTTAAAATCAAAATTTCATCTTTTTCTAGCAAATATAACTAATGAATCAACATGTTAAATCACTACAGTTGCAGAATACTCAGACCAGCACTGGAAAAGTAATTTCCTTGTAAGTTTTAGGGAGGCTCAAGTTTATTTTCTGGCTTGAAAGAGTTGAGGAAAGTGACGCATGTGACAGTCATGAACACGTACGACTTAGGTTTATCTGCTCAGAAGTACAGCTACGCATAGGTCTTCTGCATAAAGATCTTCAGTTCAAGAAAAAAGAAGTGTGACAGTAACTCCGGAGCATTTTGTTGTGTGGGGTTCACATCTAGTTAATTACTAATGCACGCTGGTCCTAGCAGCTAATACTTTATCCTAAGCTTAATGGGGTCCTTTTATGTAGTCTCTCACCACCCGAAGCACTAACACACTGCTCTATCCCCATTCACCACAAATTACAGCTTACTGTCTTGACAGAGCTGGCAAGTCGGTGCAGGTCTGGGTAAGCCGGCTCCACGGCCAGATGAAGTTGTTTGCAGAGCTGCACAGCGAACCAGACAGGGTAACTGATCCCGGGTAGAAACATTCCCCAGTTATTTTTAACTCTGATCGCTTAAGGAGTTTCAGAGAACTTGATGGAGAAAATAGCCTTAGTGGCACAATCGCTGCGGCAGCACGGGGACCCGTTGAATGCTTTTCCTTCACAGTAGTACTAGCTTACCATATTAAATGCTCAGCTACAGCAAAACCCTGTTCTTCAGGCTTGAAGAGTAAAAACTGTTCTCCCAGCCCTGCTCCTCCCCACTGGCTGTCCCTTTTTAAAAAGCAAAAAACAACTTGTCCTCACTTTCAAGGCCCTTCCATCTCTCCAGCTGCACCACCGCTGCTCCAACCCGCTGAAGTCTTCAGTATGTCCCTCGTGTCCACATATGCACCGCTCGCTCCCCACCGCATTTCTGGGGAGTAACTTCTCAAGTCCTGTGTAAGCTTTTACTGTTGCTTCCGTCAGCACGAAGGTAAGACTTCATGTCACTGACATCTTCCTTGCTCTATCCGCACCAAGTGACCAGCTCCTTGAGCAGTTTTGCCACGTGTCAGCTCATCTGTAGGTTGCACAAAGTTTACCAAGGAGCTTACCCTCACCCAGGATCTCAACCCATAACCAGACCTTACGGCACTTCCCCATGTAATTAGAGAAGTGCATTGCAACCCTCCCCAACCACCTACACCCAGCTCACGTCAAGGCTCTGCATACACTTCAGGACAGCCACAGCGCAAGCTCCAAAGCTTTTCCTTTGCTGGCAGCAGATAAGAAACCAGGAGCCCACTTTCATGACGGGCAGCACTGCACATGGTGCTCAGTTAGTCACAAGATCAAGTGCTTCAAATGTGAACACCTGGCCTTCCTTAACTGAGCCCTGAGCAGTCCTTGCACGGCATTCCACCCCAGCCCTCTTAAAAGCAACCTAACAAAAGCAAGCAACCTATAAAAAAAGGTTAAAAAAAACCCGTGGAAGCTCCATCTAGAAACAGAGCTACATATCAAGGAGTTTACCCATTTGACTTTGGCACCAATGCCGGTACGTGACTAGTTTAGGTATACACATGGTGGATCCTCAGAAAAGAGTAAGAAAAGGCAAAGCAACGAGATGAAGTAAACGTCTTTTTCTCTGCTATCTACTCCAAGTAATTAAGTTATAAAGATAGGAAAGAAATATTTTCTTTCACATCACCTATTCCCCCAGAGGGGCTTAGAGGCTATTCTGGACCCAAGCTGCAACCACAATGAAGCTGTGAGACAAAACACACAACTAGCAAAGAAAAGGCAAAAAAAGAACTGAGAAAAAATAAATAAATAAATTTGAGATCATAGGGCATGCAGCATTTAGTAAAGAAAAATACAGTTCAAGACAAGCAGGTAGGGCCTCACCCAGCGCTCATACAGAATTCATTCATCTAAGATTCAGCTCAATTCCCCAAATTTCTAGCAATGGGTTACCACTACTATCTATCAGCATTTTTAAACAGAACTCCACCAACTCTATATGGCAAACATTGCCTACAGGTGTTATTTATAATTAAGCTACCTACTCTGTATCCCATTCACTCCACCCCTTTTGGTAAAAATTTGTCTAGGCTGATTTGAGTTACATCCAGAAATTTTTGGACATGTTATACACAAAGCCAGAGGGAAAAGTCCAGATGTGAGGAGCAATTCCAAATGTGATTTCAGTTAGTATTGGTTTAACATATTTCTTGAAACAGAGCGCATTTATAACGCGTGGTGCATTTACCTGGATGTTATGTTTTACTTCAACCATGCTCATGGCCATATTCGAGCACAGGACTACCAACGCAGTGAGCTAAACTGCCTCATCATCAGGAGCAAGTGAGAAGTTACCCGTCTGTGTCACACAGTCTAGACCTGAAAAAAAGACTAATTTTGGAAGGTCTGCAGAAACCTAGCTTCCTACCAGCCTGCCAGACAGCCGCTCTATTTCCCCTGAGGAAGCTGGTATTCATCTCAGAGCAGTTCAAGGAGCTCAGCCCCAACATTTGCAGTGCAGGTAACGCTCCTGGTAAACGCGAACAGGTTAGGGGTAAACCCGAGCACCTCGGCCCTCCCAAACTCCCTCTGCAGAAGGGCTCACCAACCAGGCTCCCCACAGCGGCATGGCACAGGGCTGCAGTTGGAGGGATGTGGCTCTGTGCCAGCCATGCCCGCACATCCCAGGCAGCACAAAGGGCGGCTGCCTACGGCGTGGGAAGCCATGCCAGCACTCCTTGTGCAAGCGGCGCTACCAGCCAGCAGATAACCGAAGGTACGTCAATATTGACTCGCTGCGCCAGCGACTGCTGCGGGGGTTAATACGTGGCAAGGTGCTCTAAGTTATCTCAAAGGAATTTCACTTTGGGAAAGAAGCATGAATTCCACAGAACTGGAACGATCAGTATCTTAACACTGAAGTGCTACTCCAAACGTGTGCCCGCTTTTGAACCGAGGGTGCTTCTTACAGAGCTGTTCTCGCAGTGTGCCCCTGGCATCCGTTAACGTGCGGCGTCCCTGCCGGGCAGGTTACATTGCAGCACACCCCTGGAGCCCCAAAGCCTAAAACACCGTCCCTACACGCCTCCAGACAGCCAGGCCCACACACCGCCCAGCAGCTGGGGCTGCTCCTCACCACACCTTGACAGTGGCACCAGGCGGCTGCACTGCTGGAAAGCTGCACCGCTGGGATGCCGCGAGGAGCTGCCACGCATGCGCAACATCAGGGTAGCACACCAGGTTCTTGGCAGCTATTGGCAGGTTTTCAGCCATTCCTTCTTGCCTGCGAGTTAGGCCAGAAGTTAGATCTGCAGCCTGGCAGCTGCAGCGGTTACAACTGAGCACCAAGTCTCCCTTGGTGGCAGTACTCCGGAAAGCCAGGAGCCAAGGGGTTCAAGTTTCACAAGAAGTGAAACAACCAGCCCTTATTATTCCAGGTGACTGCATCACAAGTGCCTTGTTTGGACTAGGATTTTTATTTCCCACCTTCTCCCAACATACGCACATGCCACCTTTAACCCTGATAGATGCCAGCCGGCGCTAAGCTGCTCATGCTCCTCAACTGTATTTTGCCATCTTTTGTTACACCGCACTACTTACCACAAAAAGGCCCCATTCTTTATCAAAATGTAAGCACACTACTCGAAGCATAGCCCTACATGAATCCACAGCCTGGAATTCATGGCATTTTATTCCTTGTTTTTTAAATGGTCTCACTTGAAGAGCGCTTTCTGAGGGCCAGCAGTGGTTTGTCAGAGCACCTAGGAACAAGAGAGGGATTTGCAGCCCCTCCACGTGCAGCACGCAGGAGCGGTACCGGATAGACAGACACCAGGGGCTGCCGAACAGCCAGTGTGGCGGCACAAACACCAGCTGCATTTCAGTTGTTGCTTTTCCATCTGCTTTACCACTCTGTTTTAGAGCTGTACCATTAAATTCGGAACAGGCCATTTTCTGGCCCAACAGCTATATCAGATATAAAAGGTGCTTGGAGTAACCCACCTTCAGCTGTATTTCTAGTTCGTGAGAACTAACATCCTGGTGAAAGCAGCAGCAGGGGAAAAGAAAGGAAAAAGAAAAATAGCTGATCAGTTGCTCACCACCCACCTCTAAGTAATATATGCTTGCTTTCAGAGAAACATCTGATATTAGGCTTGAAGAGTCAACAAATTTACATCCTATTTGCTTTACTCGCTTGCTCAGTAACACAACCAGCTCAGGTCCCACCAGAACTCATTACTGACAGTTGGAAGAGCAGGAGAAGACATTTACGCAGCAAATTTCCACTTGTAAATACAGCATGAATTCAGTATGTACACACAAAAATCCCTACATACATTCTGTATCACATTAAGTGCTTTAGCAGCCTAAAACTTGTTTGTGTGTTACCACACTCAACATTAAGTTGACCAACAAACTAAGCTCAACTCAGTCCCACTGAACTACATCCACTCAAGACCACCTCCAGTGACATTTATAAACAAATACATCCGTGTAACCCACTAGAGTCTTATTCAGTATGCAAACATACATGCGCATTTGTCACAAAGCAAAATCTTTAGTTTTATGAAGGGGCAGAACAAATAATTTTAACAACTTGGATCAAAAGCATCCACAATTTTGCAGAGCAGATACTTGAAAGAACAGAACGTTAGGGGGTTTCTTGCTGTACAGTGCTGAAACCAGCTATGCACAGTTCAATTTAATCAAAAAAAAGCATGAAGTAAATGGCAACTGCAGGACAAAATACGCAGAGGGTGATTAAGTATTTGCTAGGCTGTACTCCCTTTGAGTAAGGAAACCTGAACATTACAAAGGGCTGAGTTAGAAGGGAATGTGGGGTATTTTGTGACAGACCTCTGCATGACAGCTGGAGAAAAGCTATTGTGGCAACAGCTGTGTGCTCTGCACAGCTCATACTCCCAAATACCTCAGCCTGCTACAAGGCCAGTTAACTGCCTGCAATTTATTTTAAAAGTTTTCTGCCTCTTTTGGGATCTCAGCATGATGGATTATTTGTTTATTTTTTAAATAAGAGGAGGAATGCTTAGCTCCAGCACTTACAGTTTTAAAAAGACCGTGGTATAAAGTCTAACTATCATTTGCTGGGGCTTTCCTAAAGTTTATAGCTGGTGACGGATCCCATCTACTCTACTATTAAAACTTCTCCACTTCCTGTCTAACAGCACACAGACTAGGGAGCACGAAGTTCATATATCACATCCTGATTTAAAGGAAATGATTTTAAAATTCCAGGATGAAATCCTGTCCCACCAACGCTAATATCAAGCTCTGTTTATCTCCTCAGAGGAAGGATTTTGAGGAGCACAGTAGTCATCTCCCTGCCGAAAGCTTTGATCTGTTACTGTGTATGCTAAAATTTCTCCAAGCTGTAAGAGGAGCCTCTGAAGAGCAAACCTAGCCTCACACGCAGCTCCACACAGGCGAAGAGCTGCATCCCATGTACCGCTCCCGCTGCGCTGGTCAGCACGAAGACGCCAAACCCAGTACGGGGAAGGGCTTTCTTGCGTGACACCAGTTCGTTCACCCAGCCCCCTTACAAGGACATTGTTGTTTCAGCTCGGATTTTAGCACAACCGATAGTCTCACATAGAGGAGTGCTTTGCCTGCTGATCAGTGCCACAGTAAGAGCCTGGCCCCAGCAGCAGGTCCCGGTATCAGGATGAGTGCCTCCAGCTTCCCCGCCAACACCTGAGCAAGGCTGAGAGCGATGCACTGCCTGCACATCCCCGAAAGCTGCCAAGAGAAAGCAGCTGACATGGTCCTCCCTACATCCCCAGTTCCCTCTTCGCTTATTCCAGCTGAAATGAACGAACAGCTTTCCCTCTTTCCAAATATAAAAACCCTTTAGTCTTTCAAAGGGACACCGTGAATAAAGGCGCATGCCCGGCACCACAACAGTCTTGTTTACTGGGAAATAATTAGCAGCACTGAAGCAGAAGCAAGAGTAACTGTACTGAAGTACTCCTTTACAGGAAGTTAAACACAGGGCTATAGGGAAGCAAGTCCAAGCGTGGAAATATTCACTAGTGCCAGTAAGAAAAAAAACTTTCCTTTTTAAGCTTCAGAACTGAGACAGCAACAACCACACTATCACAAGCAATAGAGAAGCAAAACAGAATTGAAATCCCTCACTGACATCAAGATCTGTCATGAGGCCAAATCTCGTACCGAGCCATGTTTTAGTGAGGCAACTACAAGTTTGTCACTTAATCCTAAACAATTCCAAAAATGAAGCATGTGACTTACTCGTAATCAATTTTAAAACACTTCAGAGTGGCTTCTACACAGTCTTAAAAGACAAACAACATACTTGGCAATATATTTGCCACACAAAAATGACAGAAGCAGTTGTACGGCATCACGCACACTTGATAACATCACAAGCACAAGACGCTCCAGATACCGTGGTGTACAAATAATCCATCAAGCCTCACCTCTCGCTGTCTGTAGCTATGTAGTAATACAGAACTCATCTCTCAGGAACCTAAGGTTCTGCTCAAAACATCTTGATTTCTCTGCCATTTCTCAGGTTGTTCAGAAGGCTGAATTGTCTGCTAAAGATCACTCCGTGGTGGCAAGATTTCATCTCAAGATAAAGCAACTAAGAGGGCAAAACGATGCAGATAGTTGAATACAAACTGACTACAAGTTATTTTGAAAAATTCGCCTTCAACACATCAGCTCAGCGCTACATTGCTATTCCGACACCACTCTTCTAAAGTAAAACATTTCTTTTACTGCTACTGCTTGGAAGAAATTCTTAAATGATACAAAGCAGGCTTAGGTTCCACCTTTGCAAGTCTTCTCTGGAAGACCAGTGTCGGTAGAAGCTCTTGAGCCAAAACTTTCTACGTGCGTGCGACTCAAGCTCTTAGCTGAAAGAATAATTTCTACAGGTACTCAAATACTGAAACGACGCAGTACTCTGCAGAGCCTTACTGCTATTAAAACAAACGCACGTAACAAGGCATTAAGCATGAACTTTGTTTTTTTCTATTCTTCCTTCTGCCGTTAATAGAAGTGTCTGCATCATCTTTGCTGCGATGTTAAAATTATCCAAAAGCCTTTAACGCAGCCAATACAAGTCCATTCGGTGACGTTTCCCAACGCAGCAGCATTTCGGAGCCGAACTTAAGCCCCGCTCGGCTGCGCGCGCTGCTGTCCCCGCCAGCCGGGCTGCCCGCAGGGCCGGGCGGGCAATGCCCCCTAAAGCAACAGGACCGCGTCCGAGTGAGCGGCGCTGGACCCAGCCTGCGCCGGCCCCACGCAGGAGGGCGCGGGCAAGTAACGGGGGCCGGGGCGAGGAGCGCTGCTCGCGGGGTGCCGCACGAGCCGCCCCCCGCTCGGGGAAGGCCGGGCAGAGGCTCGGCTCGGCTCCCCGGGGTGCGGGCCCGGGCCCGGACCCGGCGGGGCGAGGCCGGCACCTTCCCCTTCCCTTTCCCCTTCCCGCAGGGGCGCCGCGGGAGCCGGGCCCGGCGCGGCCCCACCCCGGCGCCGCGGGCACCGCCGGGACGGAGGCGGCCGCCGCCGCCCCCTCCCCGCTCCCTCCCGGGGGGCGCCCAGCGGGACCCCAAGGTCACGGCACCGCCCCTGCGGGGCTGCCCGCACCGAATGGCCCGGCCCGGCCCGGCCCGGCCCCCCCCGCGCTGCACGGCAGGCGGCGCCCAGGCCCCGGCCGGGCGGCACGGAGCGGGGCGGCGCGGAGCCTCCCCGTCGCGGCCGGCCCTCACCTGGATGAACTGGATGGTGAGCGCCGACTTGCCCACGCCGCCGCCGCCCACCACCACCAGCCGGTACTTCTCCTGTCCCGGGCCGTCCCTGCAGCCCGCGGCCATGGGGGAGCCGGGGGGCGCCGAGCGCGGCAGCGCCGCCGGGTCCGGCGCCTGCCTCCTGCCTTCCTCTTCCTCCTGCTGCTGCTGCTCCTCCCGGCCGAGCAGCCACAGGCCCCGCTGCCCCGCGCAGTGCCCCGCCGGGCGGTGCGGCGCCGCCGAGCCGAGCCGAACCGAACAGAGCCGAGCGAGCGCCGCCCGCCCCCGCAGCCAGGGCGCCGCGGCTACAAATGGCCGCCGGGGGGCGGGGCCAGCCCGGCGGTATGCTAATGTGGCTCTGCATATGCATGACGGGGCGGGGTAATTAAACTTTGGGGGCAATAAGGCACCGCGGAGCTAAGGGGGAGCCCCCCGAAGGCCGCACCCAGCCGGGGAAGGCAGCGGCGTGTGTGTTGTCTGAGCCCTGCCGTTCCTGAGCTGCCCTGCTGAACCTTGCCATTTGCATGCTGGACTGACCTGCTGGAAGAAATAGGGGAAAGCAAAGCACGGCGAGTAACATAGCTCAGCGCTGTCCTGGCTCGGTGGGAGGGAGAGGGTTTGACACAGAGAAAAAACACAGCCGGTGAGGTAACGGGGTAGCTGCAAGAAAGAGGTGAGAGGCGTTGGGTTCATTCCTGTGCTCTCAGGAGGAAAGGCAGGACCCTGGGCTTGGTGCTCCTGCGGTGATCAGCCAGTGCTCCACGTCCATTTCCTTATTGCCCTGGCTGATCAGAAACAAGGAATGGCTTGCACAGGAGAGATCAAATAGCCTAGGATTTCCCACCTTGGAAAAGAGAAGTGAGAGAGCGGTCTAGCAGAGGTCTGTAAAGTCCTAAGCAGCACAGAGAAGTCGGACAGAGAAAGTTTCAAAGCAGGAGAATTGAGGGACACCCAGTGACAGTATGAAGAAACAAGTTCAGACAGAAACAAAAGGATGTTTTTTTCCCCACAGACACAACAACGGGAGCAAGGAACACTCTGCCACAAGGTGCTGTGGAAGGCAAAACTGTAACTGAGCTGACGGAAGGTTAGACCAAGTCATTTGGTATAGAGCAGATACCAAACAGAGATCAGGGACATGGCTGTGACTGAGGAGGTTTCTAACACGCTGGCAGCCTGAAGATGGCTGGCTGGGAGGAACAAGTCACCTTGCACGTGCCCCGGTCCTGGAGCTCTCCCTGACCAGTCACTCACTGGCCTCCGCCAGGCCCAGGAGCCGGTGAGTGCATGAAGTCAGCAGGCCGAGTCCTCTCCTCCTGTGCTCCTAGCTGCAGGAAAAAACAAGTGCTGGCTCCATGAAGTAAAAGAAGAAACTGAACTGCTGCTAGTTTACCAGGCATTAGTTTAACCGGGGGGGTTGTTTGTTTTCAATAAAAGCCCCGTTAGGGTTCCATGGTTGGCTGCTAGCACAGGAACCAGCAGGCTGCTCGCAGCTCACTGATGTGGAGGCCGACTTGAGCCCAGATGAGTTCTAAGAACGCCGTAATCTCTACGCCAACTATTGCAACAGGATATTTGGTTCCTTTGGTCTAGAGATACATAGAAACAAACATTTTATTTTTCCCTTATCTTTTTTTTTTAAGGTTTCAGTTTCATCATACGTCACTTTAAATAGCTATTTTTGCTGGTGTGGCTATCCGGTCTTGTGAATTTCACTAAAGAAACAACAAGAGTCCCTTAACACTGACAGATAAAGGATTAAAACAATTAACACAATCATCCATTACTTTAACAAAGGCTCTATTGTTAAAACTTGTTACTGTTAAATCCTTTGTGTTTGTTATTTTGGGGAATGAAATCCAGTTTCACAAATAAAGCAATATTCTTGCAAAGCACAAGGCAGCGATCGCAGAACAAGAGCTGGGCAGCAACAGAAGAACAGCACGTTTTTGTGGGGTGTAACTTATCCAAAGATCCCTGGGACAGACTCAGTGCCTTGTTTTCCCTCTGGCAGCCCTTGCTACGAGCCCTAGTTTTGGGAAACACAGAGCTTACCCGTGAATAGACATGGAGATGAGGACACAGCACAAGTCAGGATTCATTTCAGGACTGGCTAACCTAGGAATGGCTGAAAAATGAGGTGTGTAGAAGGTGAAGACAAGAAACTTGTAACTGATAAAAGGTGCCGGGGAAGATGATTAGAAAAGGGTTTTGTATGGTCCATGAGATCAGGAAAATAAATTCTGCAGCTCCATAGGGAACAGCAGTGTGTCCATAGGGAGGTGGAAAGTGCAGAGTTTCATACTAGAGAGGAAGCACTTGAACTATCAAGATGTGAGATGGCAAAGATGTGGCCAAAGTTTTGGTAAAGTGACTGGGAAAGAAAGTACAGCTTTTAGAACCGTTACATAGAAAGAAGCTGCATCATTTCAGATCTAGCCTGAATATGTGTATTTAAAGAGAGACAAAAATCAAGAATGGCATCCAGATGGCAAGCTTAAAAGATAGAGCACCACAGTGCTTTATATAATGACAGAAAAAAAGGTTTCAGGAAGTGCTTGGGGGGAAAATCCAGAACTTCATTGTACATTGGCAGCCTGGCAAAGATGTCTTCTAACCTCCCAAGCTGACATCTATGCAGTAAGTGACATACTGAGAGCTAAAAAGTGCTCTGTGAGAACATGACAGCTTAATTAAGAGAGAACTTGTTCACAGACTTACCCCAGAAAAAAGTTACAAAATCTTTGGGACATGAGTCAGCACGGTAGGTTACTGTAACGCTGAGTTATGCCATTAGCGTAGCATTACATACATTCCTACAGGTGGCATTGTTTATTTACCCCGTGCAAACAGGCGCTGAGCATCACCCCTCATACCATATGGACACCACAACCTAATGAAACCCATGTGCTGCAATTTGCATCAAGAACTCCACTGCTGAGCATACAAGGGCAGGTGATGGGGCTTCACAAAGTCATAACACAAGAAGCTAGGGGCAAGTGTTACAATGTGATTTTCCTTGGGATAAAAATGGAAGACTTAATTCAAAATAAAATGTGCAATATTTTTTCCTGCATAAAAAAAAAAAAGACAAAACCAAAATAAAACAAACAAAAAAACCCACCTTGAACTATTTGTTACACTTACCAGCAACCAGAAACTAAAAGAAAAGACAAGGTATTTCTTCTCAGGCACACATACCGGTTTCTATCTGAGTAAGAAGTAAAACTATTTTCAGCCAAGTAACTGCAGCTTTTTATAAAATGTTCGTGTATTTTTGTATCTACCTATTCCAGTAAAGAACTCTGTAGTAAATACTCATATACATGCACAGACACTTCAAAATATGTCATTTTCTTTGAGGTTTGAAATTGTCTTTTCTTTTTTTTTTTTATTTTCTGTAAGTTCTGTAAGTTGGGCTTGACAATTTTTATTAATTACATGATTCCTTTAGAACTTCAGATGTGCTATACCCAATGGTAATTATAAAACAATGGCATCCCAAGGAAAAATGAGTAAAAGTCTCCCACAGTAACTGAGTAAGACCAGGATTTTAGACAAGGAATTTGAGATGCTGTATGTTTTCCCTGACACTTACATAACTGCACAGAGTAAGGAACAAGTGGGAGAATGTTCTTCAGTGGAAAATGCAACAACAGTCATTTAGTGAGCAGGTCAGGTCTGGCATGCTCAGATGTCCAGGCAATCCTGTAGCAAAACAACCAGTCCAAAACCAGTTTGTCCAAAACAAACCAACGTATATTTACATATACATTTAGATTTTGTGTTTCTATATATATTTATATATTTATTGCTTGATATTGCTGGGATAAAAAAACAAGCAGGAAAGAAATCCAAGCTAGCACCTTTCAGACCTTCCCTATAAACCCTAAAAAAGTGAAGGTGAGCCTAAGCCTACAATAAAACGAAAAATTCTCCATAAATCACACATAAATTATTCCTTTTAAGACCCTTGCCCTATTGGGAAGGAGACAGTACCTTTCCTGGTCTCCTCCCAGATAAGCTAAGCAACTACAGGTGTAGCCATTGGTCACAGTGGGAAGCAGGCTCCATACTGATGGTGGGGTCTGGCTTGTTTCCATGCTGGTCAGAGCAGGTCTGGGGCAGCACCATGTCCATGCTGCGTGCTGTAGGCCGTGCAGTGTTGTACCTTCCATGTCTGACACCTCCAGCCTCTTCCCATCACCTGTCATGACCTGTCAGAGGATGGAGAGCCCCACATGTGTCCACAAACACCATCCATGCCCCTTGTGGAGAGCTGCCCGAGACCATCACAGGGGGCTTCATGGCATCCCTGGAGACCCATTCCTAGGCCTAAGGGATGGGCAAAGCCAGACCTTGCTGCTTAGGGGAGCCCCAGCATCCCAGAGGAGCTTGTGTTGTAACACCCATGCCTTGGTCAATAACTTCACCCACAGTTACCAGATGCAGGATGGATACCTGCCAATCAGCACCAGAAAGTGCTCTCTGCAACTTCTGGCCTGCTGCCGTGAGCCTGTGGGTGGTGAGTTCAGGGTTGAAAGCCGAGATAACACCTGCAAGCTCTGTCCCTGGGCTCTTCTCATTCTGTGTTCCCAGTGGCAACATGTGCCACCTGTGTGAGGGTGGTTCGGGGGATTTGCATCCTTCCAGGCTCACATCCCCACCTTGGTGGGCCGCTCACCTCTCACGTTGCAGCTGGTGGTGCCCAGCAGCCACAATGACAGTGCCTGCCGTCTCTGCAACTTGGGGGGCTCCGCATGGGAATAAACTGTGTCTTCCCGCTCACCCAGGACCCCTCCGGCATCACTGCCACCAGTGCCCAGGGTTTTGGGACAGCAGGTGAGTGTACAGTGCAGTGCTGTCTCCACATATACATCTCAGGGCAGTGAAAGACAACCCCACAAACCGCAGCTGGACTTCCTTGACCAGAAAACGACCTATCTTAGTCAACGCACACAGTCACTTCGTGTACCACAGTACAACTGGAGCCTTTTCCCTGCACACAACACAGACGTGAGGTTGTTTGATTCACCACCAAAGGCAAGACACTGCTGGCTTCCTATCCCTTCATATGAGATGAAACTTCTCAGTCTCCCCTAATGCTTGTAAGTATTGTGTTTCTTGCATTTATGATCAGAGCAATGAGAGAGAGGCAAGACAACAGAAAGATTGTTCTGGTGTAGAAAGTGCCTGGCCATCCAAAACAGCATCTGAATCCCAAGCTTGGGAACAGCCATGTTTTCACATGTCATTTTGGGCATGCTACCCATGGTCCCGCTGCCTCAAAATGGAAAGAAGGAGTTGGCTCCTACCACCTTCCTCAAGAATAGAATAGAATAGAATAGAATTTCAGCTGGAAGGGACCTACAAAGATTATCAAGTTCATTGTCTGATACAAAGTTAAAACATATCATTAAGAAACCTCTGCCATTCACCTTGAGAAAAACTGAGAGCTTGGGGGCATATCTTGGTTGGTTTCTCTTTTCCTTGAGCCAGTAGGTCATGCAGCTGTCAGAGCTGTGATGTCAAATTCATATTTCCAGCGCTCAGACAAAGCTCACACACCAGTACTGTTCATCTAATCCACCTCATTATGATATTTAGGCTGGAACAGAGAAAGAAGGGGTGAGAAATTACTTAGGCAAATTGGACTACTTCAGCTGGGCCTGACAAAACACATTGCAAATTACAGGGCGTGCAATCTGAAAGGTGTTCACTTCAGCACTTTATAGAAGATGGCTGAGAAGTCCAGAAGGCTGAAAAGGATAAATATTTGAAAAAGGGAGAAAAGGAAGAGTAGAGAATTATGGATCAGTCACCTTCATCTCATTTTCTGGGAAAATAAATTAAGTATTAAAACAAGTAATTAAACTATTTGGAAATACCTGTAAGAAAACAAGATAACTGACAACCAATGTGTTCTTCTCCAAGAACAAATTGTGTCAAACCAAAATATTTTTCTTCTATGATTCAGTAACAGGCCTTTGAGTAGGAGGAAGCAGTAGGTGTTCTATATCTTGATCTTAGTAACGTTTCAGACACTGTCTTACCTGATGTTCTTATAAACAGGCTAGGTCATCTTTAGATGGCAGCACCAAAGGGGAGCCAGAGCAGGTGGGAGCACTGGACATAAGGATTTTCAGTGGTTCATTAATAAAGCTGAGGGTAGTACCACACAACTATCCAGAAGACCTGACACAATCTAGTATTATTAAATATTTCAGTAATAATCTGAATGATGAAGCAAGAAAACACATCTCCTAGGTTTTCAAAAGCTGTGTGCTGGAGGACAGAACTGGAATTCTGCACAGCCACAAAAAGTTGAAGAAAACTTAAACTGAATGTAATTCAGTAAAAATACTTGCATTGTTCCATATGTAGACAATTCGTCTACATTTCCCTGGAAGCCATACATGCCTACTTCATTGCAGTTAGGCATATTAGAAAATTAGAAAATTAGGCATATTAGAAAAGAATGAAGCAAAACAACAACAAAAATTTTACTTTTCCTTCCCTGTGCTGACACAATTGTTTTCCCTTGCTTCTTGGTATTAACACCTGAGCTTGAACTCCCTCTTTTTACCAACATACCTTCAGAAGCCCCCTTTCTTGCATTTTATTTCTCTTTCTAGCTTGCAATGTAATCTACACCATAAATGCTTATGTTATCATTTTAGTATAAATCCTTAGTATGATGACCTACATTTCATTGTCTGCATGTTTCCTTCTTATACAGAGATCAAAGAAGTGCTAATGATTGAGGCACTCTGGTCTCACTAAAATTCCCATCCTTTTTTTACATTGAGGTGGTTTGTGCTTATGCTTCATAGTATTTCTTTAGCAAACTGCAAACTCTGCTTTTTTCCTATAAATTCACTTTTTGCAAGGCCACTCACTTGCAGTCTCATTGCTATTTCCCTTTACCCTTTCATGACCCATTCCTGGATTATTTTTCAGAGAAGTTTTTTCTAGAATTCATTGTCAGTGTTTCAGCACCTCAGCTGGATGCAGAGAGCGGTCTGGTTAATGCTGAAAACTCCACATCCACACAGGAGCAAAATGCACTAGGAATCATGTACTGAAATTCATGACCTTGAAATAGCACAGTTCCACAGCACAGATGGAGTTTTCCAGATGTCCGAGGCTATGAAATGATGAGATTTAAAAGGTTCAGTGCTTCAGAGTGGTTTAAACAACTGAGATTGCAGTATAGGTTAGATACAATGGAGGTAAATTTAAACAGGCACATTTATATAGGGTACGCTTTTGGTACCCAAACTAGTTTACCCACCGTCTCTACAATGTGCACTTCTGTCTGCAAGATACATAGATCATGAGGGCAGCAGAAGGCTTGCCCTTGGTTTAAATGAGATGTATGGGATTCTTCCTTGAGTCACCACAACCTGTCTGGTAGAAATAACCTCTCTGTTGCTGGCTGTCCTATGTTTGATTCTTCAGGATATTATGTGCCTATCTCTTGGTGGCAACTGAAACAACAGAAAATCCATATAATGTGGGCTCACCCTCTAGCCCACTGTGCCAAAAGAACTGTCCTTGAAAGCACTCACTTCATCTTTGAAATCTCCAGTGCTAAAAACAGGGCAGTAAGGATTCTCCACCTAGGTGGTGCCTTAAAAGAGTTGCTGCTGTTAGCAAGGGGGTTTTGTACAGCAAGGTCCTGTCCATACAGAGTTTCACAGATACAGAAATATTATTCTTTCTCTGGCTAAAAACTGCTTGGGGACATGAATTTCTTTTAAGCAGATATTTTTCCTGTCCCCACTCTTTTTAATGCATGCTATTGCCAGAATGTGATGTTTCTTCACGCTTCCAAGATCTGCAATGACAGTTGCCCAAACTATTGAAGCTTCCCTTACTATTATGGTTGACTCTAACTACTGGCAATGGTTGCTTATTAAGCATGGGGGGGCATCTCTGCACTAGTAAATAAAGGACAGCCTAGTCTGTCTGTGCTTTCAAATGTCACAGCCTGCTGAAATCACTGCTATTGCCTAGTGAAACTGTTTTCTCAGCCTACAACAATTTGCCTCAGTGCTGTCATTTTGTCATGTAAAGGTTAGGGACGGGTGAACAGGAGAGGGTTCAGCAGTTCATTTTCTTTGGACATGAGAGCTGAGATGCCAATGTAAAAATCTTGTAAAACGTATTCTTTTCTCCTGTCTACCATTCTTGCTGTTTCTCTTTCCATTCTGTGGGCAGCTCCTTGTTGGTAAGCTCCCTCTCTACTGATTTCCTCTGCAAATCTTGTCCTCTGATTCCTCCACCAAGTCCTGCAGCCCCGTGGTCTCATCACATGATGAACAATGAAGTCACCTCCATTTCCACCCTCTTTCCATCATTGACAGGCCAAGGAGCCCCTCTCAGGATATAGGGTGTTGTGAGGTACTGCTGAGCACCAGCTTAAAGACCCGGAAGGGTGTTTTTCCAAAGCTCAACAAAGACACTACACAAATGAAATTATTCTCTCCTGGTTTGCCCCAGTTTAGCTATGGGGAAACAGGAGTGGAAGAATTGCTGCAGGTGACAAAATAGGCTGTTTCAGCAATTTCTTCAGCAATTCCTCTTCCACTCCTCCTCCCCCCGCACTGATCTGCATATATCAAGGAAATGCTATATGCATCATAGAATACCCTACGTTCAGAATACCTTTGGCTTGGCTCCAGAAGCACTTGAAATGCTTTTGGTTCAAAGGTGATGTTGGCAGACTTCCCCAAATCCATCATATTTTGACCAGTGAGGTCTACTGCCAAGAAGAAGAAAAGTATTCATTCAAATATGCAAAACTAATTTGTACTAAGATTTCAGCTGAGGAATTAACATTCAATTTTTTGTATTTGCCCGTGTCGTTTCTTACCATTAACCTACAAGGGTGTTATCGGTGGGTCACAATGGTGGATTCTGTACAAATGTTATAAGACCCAGTTGCTGTCACACGAAAGTTATAGACTGAATAGACAGAAGAAATATTATTTTCCCCTTTGCAGACAGGGCATTCAAGCACAGACATGCTAAGGAATATGCCTGAGGATACGCAGAAAGCTGTATCAGTCAAGTGAGCCATACTGGGGAATAAACAACACAAGCCCTCTACACATTCTTTCTGCAGATGCTCTGTATCTTCCTTCAGATCAGCCTGTTAATTTGCACCAGCAGCACTGCAGCTGAAGAAGCTGCTGAAGTAGTTTTTCTTTTTGTTGTCGTTTTTAGGTACATGAGAAGAAAGGACTGAAGTCCATATGAATCCATGAGATCGCTGTAGGAATGAATTCACTCAAACGTTTTATGCTTTTACAACAGAAACAAAATTGTATTATGTTTGTTTATGCTTTTAAATCACTGAAAATCAGAATCCATCTGAAAAGTGAAAGTGAACCTACCAACTGAAGAATGGGGAAATTAAGGTAAAAACAAACAGGACAGCCTGATAGCAAGTGCATGATAAACAGACATTTTACTAAAAAGGAGACTTTTCAGATATTTCCATGACATGTTGTTGCCACTTGAAATGTGGTGCCTTCTGGTGCTGTCTCAGAATATCTGGCAGAACATGTTGTATGTAATCAGATGCTATTTTTTCAATGTATAACTTTTTTAAATTCTGTCTTCTCTGATAAGCATAGTGCAAGACGAATGTTCTACTTGCTAAATAATCTCCTTCAGAAAAAATGAACGAGACTATCCCCAGGATTCTCCAGCAACCTCCAACTCCAGTTTTTAAAAGTTCACAGTAATAATATAGCAAAATGTTTAAAATGCCTTGGCTCGCTATCAAATCTATGAAGGGAAAAGATATTCAAAAAGCACACAGTAGTAATCACAGAAAATAATAATGGAATAAGTTATAACACTTGATCATTAAACCTACTGTTAAATCTAGATCTATCTTACTAGTAATGTAGAATAAACAGCCAGATCGAGGAGTTTTACACTGTGAAAGTGCAAGCATTCACTACTCACTGACTTCACCAGAGTTAATCCTGTGCTTAAAGTGCACTTTTTTTTTGCTACCTTGTTGAGTTGGGATGCTACTCAATAATATTTCAGCAAACTCTTACCCGGCTAAGTAGTTTCTTGGTTCCCCAGGTAGAATGTACATGTGGACATTTTCCAAAAGCATTTGCAATGTGAGGGCCTGATTTTAATCTGCAATGTTTTAAAAAACAAAGGATGAAAAGGAAACTGGTGAAAATGGAAATCAGCAGAGACAATTCTAAATAACACATTCAGTGGTGGTGCGAAGGTTTGTAAGACATCTCGCCTGAGGTCAGCACATCTTTGGTGGCTGCGGCAGAGCTTACACAGGAAGCTAGCAGCTTTTTCTCACGTTACCACATTGGCGAGGAGCCGTGCACAGAAGCACAGTGAATGACCTGCAGTTTGGCTGGGTTCTGGCATCAAGCTCAATGCGTTAGATTTGCACTTCTGCACAACAGCTTATAAGACGCAAGTAAATATTTGCGCACTTGGCTCCAAGCAAATGAAAACATTGAAGTTCTCGCTTGAGAACTGCCTTTTAACAAGGAACACAGTGAAACAGGAGTTGATTAGGAGATTAGATTCAACTGTGCCAAGGTCTCTACAACTGCGGCATGTACTGTACCATTGTGGACAAGATGCAGCCTGGCTCCCTGCACGGAACATCCACACATGCCGTTTGAAGCTCTGCTTTCCTGATTGCAGGCGAGAAGGAAGTTGCAAGGTGTCTCTCTGCCTGTTGTATCACAGCCATCCTCTCCCATACAAGGCCTCCTATCCCCCTCGGTTTCCTAGAAGAACGGTTTAGGTTTGTCTGCCTTACCCACTGACTCCCCAGGGATCTCGATCCACACATCTTCCAGGCAACAATGGTTACTCAGACTGCATGTGCCCTGGACAGCCCTCTATGTCTTTTTTTTAACTTTTTGAGCATTCTGGCATGTGGCTGTGACTGCTGCCTCCACAGCTCTCAGGAAACATCACAGGCTGAGGACTACATGTTTTGCTGGAGAAAAATGCAGATGACAAGTGGCTGTGCCATGCAGATCAGGAAGAGAGAAAGCAAAGAGAGATTTGCTTGCTGCCAGCTTCTTGGGAGACAGTGGAGAGAGCAGGAGAGGAAAGATGTAAGGAGGCTGTATAAGCAGCTCCTATGGATGGGGGCAGGGGACTTGTAAGGGCTAGAAAGGCAAGGAATGGACAAGTTACTTAGATCCTGCAGGACAAAAAGGCTCTCTTTCACCAAGGAAACCTTCTCTCTCCCTGTCCACAGGGACACAGGACCTTCTTTCCTGTCCTCTCCCTTTTTTATCCTGTGAGAAGTTGGCCATTTACCCCAGGCTTCTGGCCAAAACACACTCTTCATGGAATGGCCATGCCTTCTGAACCTCATGAAAGGCCACGTGAACTTCAGATGTTGTACCTCCCCTCTTGTGGAGAGGAGATTCCCCAAGAGTCGCTATGTGGTCTGAAGCCTGGTGCCATTTTCTGTCCTTATGGCTTAACACGGGCACCTGAAGAGGTCTCTAAAAAGAGGGACACACAGCAGACATTACTCCTCCATACTTCACTAACTGGCTTACCAGGCACTTCTTGGGAGCCTAACTCAGGGACTCCAGAGGGAGCCAGAGATTCCTCTGGCAGAAGATGCCACTCTTTCCCTCTGCCAATTGCCCCCCAAAAGAAAGTCATAGAAAAGCAGCCCACTTACTTAGGCTGGAGCAAGAAGTACTGGCCCAGGAGACAGCTGATGCAGGCTGGGAGATTCTGTGGGGTCTAGAAATGGGACCTAAAGGACACTTTCTCCTTGCAACTCTCCTACAAGCTCTCCTTGGTTGGAGAGCTATGATAGCTATTCATGTTAGTACTGGCATTAAGCTTTTTACACTTTGGCTCAAAGCGATAATGAGGAGATTTTGGCTTCCAAGTGCTTTCATCAAGCCAGGCCTCCACATTTCCTGAAAATGCAGTTTGTTGAAAACAAGATTTCACACCATGTTTGACCAAACTTCTTTATAATTCCTGCCCTCAGAAAAGTAAAGTAATTTCTCATTCTCTGTTGTAGGAAGTCATAAAAACAAACCTATCATTTATTCATGCCCTACAGGCTTTTTTCTTTTGGTACTTGCCTTATTATTAGAGAACCTGTCTAGATAATTGGGCAATGAAGTATTCATGTTTTCCAGGGCAGGGGGAGAGGAACAGACATCTTTGTTCCAGAAAGAAACAGAACAATATCTAAGGAAGATTTTTTTTAATTTTATTTATTTTTTTTTTTTTACTTTGTTGACCTTTTACCGCGGTCTGCATCTGAGCAGGGATGTATCCTCTCCACTTCTTTCTTTCATGTCAGTCAGGATTTAATAACATGAGAGGCTTAGTGCACAGACCATCATTTCTCACCATTTGGGAATGAAACAGACATGGTTATAGCAGTTACATCCACAAGCTGCGTAATCGTGTTATTCTCGTATTTCAACGTATAAAAAAGGTGCCCTAAGGATAACAAGCAGTTCTAAATAACATACACATAACATAGGTGCTCCTGCTGCATATTTTTGACACCCCTGAACAGTCAGAATGAAGATTTATGACTCTCATGCCAACTGATAACATCAAGACAGGCTGCAGTGACTACCCAGAGCTGTCCTGAAAACAGACTGGTCTCTGAGCAAACACAGCAGTTCAGGTGGGAACACCTAGCTACGTACAACTTGGAAGGGCAGTTTACATTGCAGCGCATTTAGAAACAGGCATTATTTTGCAGCAGCCACAGCTAGAGTCAGCACTTGTCTCTGACTTGGTTCTGTGATAAAGGGTCATGCTCTTGTTAGGGGTATGGACAAGAACTACCCACAGCAGCTCATAGCTATGCAAAGAGGTAATCTCTGTTGAGGGGGAACAACATCAAGTCATTAATCTTGCATTCCATTTCGGATCTCTCCCACACGAATAGAGGAAGGTGTGTCATGACTCACTTCGTTGCCAAAATAGCACAATGTTGTACTTCTTAGTTTGTTTCAACAGATCATTTATTTTTTCTCTAAGAATGAACTTGATTTGAGCCCTCAGCCTTGAAATACCACAGTGAGCTTCATTAAGTGCAGTTTACCTTCAGTGAACGACTAACAAGCCCCCAGTGCTTTGGGAAGTGCAGCAGACTGTACGCTCTCCATGCAGCTAAGCTAACAGGTCACATCGCCAGCAACTGCCATGCCTTCCCTCTTCCTTCAGCTCATGTTAAATGCAAGACAGCAATGGTCTGTGGCAAGTGGTAGGGAGAGAAGATTGACAGCAAGACCCCTGAGAGAACTGGACTTTGTGGGAGGAAGCCCAGGGGAAACAGGGTGACCCCACTGCTGGTGATTTGAATCTGATTTCTACCTTGTTCATCGAGAGTCTTCAGAGGCTGCACCCGGAGCCTTGTGCTCTGCCACATGCCTTATTCACACATATACTTTACTCGTTCCTTCATTCAATATTATTTTTTCTTAGAAATGTCAGAACTGGTTTCAACTCTGGACTAATATTTCAGGGTTGTACGAAGAATTTTAAAACACGTTCATTAAGGCTTTGTAAAATCTTAATGCATTCAGCATGCACTTGTCTTTTATACGTCAGTCTGGCTTTCTCAACAGAAAAAAATGAAGACAAGGAATCCCTACTTAGACAAATACCTGCTTAAAAGCACTGGATACACAACCAAGTCATTGAAAGTTTTTGTTTGTTTAGGGAAATACACAAGTGCATGCATGGCTACTAACAAGCCGTTGAGTTCTCCACGATACAGTCACCATATTAAAAGAAAAATACATGATAATACAAAGTTGGTTGCAGAAGTCAGAGTAATCGGTTAAATTTTCCATGATTTTTCCCTACTGAATGATAAATATATATTTATATCTCTTACTGATACACTCCATTGAGATTAAGATGAGCTGGATTTCTTTTCAATATTGGGTTCCTGAGCAATGGCAAGCACAGCTAACACAGAAGTTGGAAATCACCACAAGGTAAGCAAAGTACTCAGCAAATCACCCCCAGAGTGCCATTTTAACAGTCCCTTGTTAAAGGAATTAATGCAACACTGATTGCAATTGGTGAGGATGTTACTGCAGAGTTAATACGAAATCTGAACTATAAATTATGACAGAAAAAGGGCTCCTGCAGTCCCTATGAAAGGCACATGAAGAAAAAGGACATACAACTACTTTTTTAATGACGTAGTGTTTATCTGAAAGCCATCTGGAAGTTCACCACAAAGTGCATTACTTCTTCTTGGTAACTGATAACCTGATAAACAGAGGCAATTCCCTTCCACCTTTACAGCCTTCCCTCATGCTGCAATAGGGTAGGCTGCAGAACACAAGCAAAAGATTTGCCCAGGGTCACAAACACAGTGTCACTCACGTTACCTTAGTCTTCAGAATGGAACCTGCGCTGTTGGAGAGTCCCCAGGACCTCCCTTTGACATTGCCATAGAGGTTGGATGAACTTTTGGAAGTGATACACATGCGTCACTGTTGCAATGAGATGTTTGGATTTATCCAGTCGTTATTTCCAAAATTATTCACTACTAACAATAGTAATAAATATAAGTATCCAAGACAGGAGGTACTCTATAATCCAGCATCCAATATCTATATTTATTAAACATTTTAAAAGGACAAGCCTAGGAGAACTAAAGCACAAGGACTGGGATTCAATACATACATCCTTCTAGGGCAAAGTCTCCTAAGTCTTTCAATTCCAGACAGCACCTGCCCAGAAGTTACTGTTTGCACTAGTTACTAGTGATCTTGGACTTCGCCCTTCCTCAAATACCATGTATAAAAATCAACAATACAAATAATAACCCCCCGGCAGCAGCTGAAACAAATCAGTAGAATGAGAAAAACAAAGAATAAACCCCCACAGATATGACGACACTGGACAAACACTAGAGCGGAGCTGCGGTCCAGTTGGCAATAGCCCTTCACCTCCACTTGAAATCCTGGAAGAGTCAGACATGACTTAAACGAGATACGTTAGGGAGAAAGAATGAATCCACTTGCACAGTATTTGCAGTGACAGTAATTTATTCAGTAACAAGAAGCTCTTGCCTGCCCTGTCACAAATTTCTAGTAAACAGATTCTGTATTTCTCTCTCTCCACCTACTTCTTATTCCTGTCTTCCTTGCCACTCATTAATCTCTCTGCAGTCAAGAGTCTCAGCATCTGATGCATCACTTCACTAGCACTCATTTCTTCAATTAAACTCTCACCAAAGACATCCCTCACTGGAGAAGCTTGACCACCACTCAGTAAGGTTATTGCTGGCTTCACTCCTTGGCCTCCCAAGATCCACACAGCTCTTCCTTACTTTGCCCTTCTCCCTGTCATTCCTTAAGGCTTTCCTAAGCATCTCTTGCTGAACCTTCATGCCTTCAACATCATCTCCTGCCTCCAGCTATACCTTGCTAAAAATTAGACTTTGTTAAAGCACTTTGGAAGCAGAATTACAGTTAACAGAAGTTTTTTGCTTTGTTTTTTTAAAAAAGATCATGAATGTCTAAGATCAGAGACCATATATCAATGTAATGCAGTGTCCTCAAGCTATATTTGATGCATCTGTAAATCCAGAAATAGCAATAACAGTGAGGACAGGGTAATTGCTGAGCATTTCCAAGAGCAGTAGCACATATGCCATGGATCAAATATTCCTATGTATAATCATTCTTATCATATATATATATAGATATATACACACATACTGTGAATAAAGTGAAAGCATCAGAGCAAAAGAAATAGAAGTGTCTAAAGAAGACAAGAAAGACTAAATGATATGTCCATTTCAATATTAATCCATTTCACAGTTTTCCTAATTTCACTAAAAGAGATCATTACAATCAAGTAGCATTACTCTGGAAGCTGATTAGTTTAAAATACATATATCATCAGCTCTTGCTATAAACATTTTTCATTTCCACGTCCAGTTACTTTGCCTTTGGGATGAAAGCACATTTTCTCCCCCTCATCTGCTCTTCCTGGAGAGATTTTACAGTACTTCCTCATGATGCCTCCCCACAGTTCCAGTGAAGAACTTGGTGTAGTCTGGGGCTATGGATAGAGCATGACAAATTTCATAGGAAAAGATGATTAATCTGCTTCTTGAAAGTTAACTTTCAGGTTATCTGCCAGACTACAGTTTTAATTTAGGTAGTGCCTAGGAATATCAGACAAATTAGGAAACTATTTCTGACCAAAACAGAGAGATAAATAACACAATTTTTGCCACTTCTAGTAAGAAAAAAAAAAAAGAAAAAAAAATTGCCAAATCCTAAGCCCAGCTCAGCTAGCTACAGCGCAGCAGCAGGTTCTGACACAGTGGAGACACCAAACAGCAAAGGGTGACCCGGGTAGGTGAGAAAACAGGCAACAGAAAAGGGAATGAGATCTAACAGGAAAAAAAGAACTTTAAGGACATGGCTCCTTATTTGCCCACACACTCTCTTCTAAAGCTGTGCTAATGGTCCCTGTAACAGTTTGCCATGAGGTCTTTTCATTATTACAGTTTGTTTTCATTCACGGGGAGTCACTCGAGTTAGCTACTGGAAAGCAATATCAAAGTTATGAAAAGATGCATGATAGAGTCCCAATTTTAAATAGACCTGGAAGCGAGCCTTGCCCTTACCTCTTCACTGGAGGAGAAAGGTGGAAACCTGTACACAGCTGAGAAATACTCACCTGATACAGTAAGATCTGCACTAAATAAACTCTCAAGTTAATCACATCTTTAAAGTTCACCGGGATTTTCTGCTTTTCTATTGAAGGGTCTGCTATCTAACTTCTGCAGTTCATTCAGTATGAGGTCCTACAAATCTACAGACATTATATAATCTTCTCTAATTATTATCAACCATTACTTTTTTACAATTCATCGCATCTTTCATATTCTAGGAGATTGCTTGCCCTCATTTTAATCAGGTAACTCATTCCGTGAGTCAGAATCCCTATAAATGTCAAGTCAATACTTTATTCTGTTAAGGTTGAAATTGAAAACCTTACCTCAGAAACCAAACTACATTTTGCAGTCTAGGTTATAAGTCAAAGTCAGGCAACATGAGGAAAAGCTCAGAACTGGAAGAAATTCCTGGAACATTTTGTGAGTGAGTGACAATAAACTGCCTGTCCCACTGAATCCTGCCTCAGGTAGGTCTCAGCCTCCCTAAACCAGAGTGTACTGCCAAAGGCTTACCATTTCCAGTAAAGATTATTCTATTTTAGTAGGGATTTAAATGATATTCTGCATCCATTATTAGCCTACTCAGTGCTGAAAGGCTTAATGAATTGCTTGAGATATCTAGAATCGTATATTATCAATCATTTTTTGGAAAGGTACCAGGCAGATTACCAAATGATTCTATCTTCTTCCTTTTTTGTTTTTAATTAATAAAAAATATGATATTGCTTTTAACTCCAGGAGGCTTTAGTAACCATTAAACGCAGAACATGAGCCATAGAGACATTAAAGGGAAACTTGTAAAGCTATTTCAGACAACAGTTGGTTCTGAATCTACAAAGGTTTTCTAATTTCAAAGCTTCAGGAGGACACCATTTTTGTGATTTGGCATGAAAAGAAGAGTGGAAACAGTCTCTGTTTAGATGTTTGCTGGGAACTCTTTCTCACAGCATGGTGACTTTTCTTTCTTGGTGTAGATATAAAATTGAATTTACGGCTAAATTAGCTGCATAATATCAGTAAATGAGACTGCACCGCTCTATATATAGTCTTCTTGGAAATGTGAGATTCATCTGCCCTTTCCAAGACAGACATCACTGAACAGGCTAAGAACTCCAAGCCAAACATTTTCCAGATTTATTTTTTTTTTAGGTTCATAGTATTTATTTTCCTTACTTTATATACAATCAGGTGGAAGCAGCAAAAACACATTTTTCTGAACTGCTGGGTACCCTACCTTTTCTCTGAAAGATGTGTCTAAACAAACAAGGTAGGCAGCAACCCTGAAAGGGGCCCATTAAGCCTCTGAGAAGCAAGGAATGTTTTGACTTCTCACTACATCCTAGGACTGCTTCACAGGCACTAGTAAGGAAAATGCAAATAAAAGCTTAAAAAACAAAAATAAACAAAAACAACACTGACCGGAAAACATAATTTCCCACTTGAACAGATACTGAAGCAGAACAAGTGCAACCTTTAGAAGCATCACCAGCCAGAGCTGGTCATTCACCTCCCTGGAAAGCGTCCCCTCTTCTGGTGACAGCTGGGGCCCATAACTACTAGCTCAGGCCATCAGAATCTGGGGAAAGATTGCAGTTTCTAAAAATTGCTTGTTTTAAACCAAAAGCTAATGTGGTAAGATAGATACATAAAAACTTTAAAAACAAATAAACAAAAAACCCAAACATTTCTAGGCTTTCTCTGACACAGCTTTTTAGCTTTTAGCATGAACATCAATAACTGAATTCCCAAGCAGGCTTGAGGCATGACTGGAATGACTTTGGCAAGATCTCCCATCCTGAGCAACGGAGCATGAATTTTTACTCCCTCAAACATTAAAAAAATGCTATTGACTAAAAGCAAAACCAACCCCTCCCTCATTTTTTACACATCACTAACTCAGAGAAATAGGGTGGGGTTAAAGCAAGGGAAGAGAGATGAGATGTGGAGCTGCAACAGAAAGGGGACAACAATTATTATTCTGTTATCACCCACACTGACAAACACATCCCAGTTGCCCACTGCTCTGCTTTAGAATCCACTTCCCTGGGTCTCTGCATAGAGCAGCTCCAGCTCAGACCAACGTGGGCTAGGGAGGCTGCCAGCCCTCCTCTGCACCTGTGTCATTAGGCTGTTCTGGGGGGCTGGGAGAGGGCAGAGGCTGTTTGAAACGGTAGCTGCCTCTCCTGAGCAGCAAGATGAAGAATTTTGTTCCCCTAAGTAGGGCACTAAGATGATTTATAAGACCTGTTCAGCAAAATCAGAAAGGGTCCTCACCTTTCTCCTCTGTCTTGCTGTTCAGGAAATCAAATACAAATTAACCCTAGTCCACAGCTTCCAATTTACACTGGTTTCTTTGGTGAGACCATCAGACTTCAGAGTTCTTGCAAACCTGCATTGCCGTCCTGCCTGTCAGGTGTACTCCTCACTAAAACAATGCCATTTAAGCACTGACATTTGTCTAAAGTGGCTGCAAGGAATCAGCAAATTCTTTTCTGAGGATGGGTAGTTGGAACGCTAATCTCTAAAATACAGCACAGACACGAGTGCCATGCAGCACCAAGCAGAAATGTAAGTCTAGCTAGAAACCCAAGCGTGCAGGAGGTGCCTGCCCCAGGGAGGGCGGCACATCCGTGGGCACTCGTGCACGTACATGATGCAGGAGACAGGCAGAGGGGGAAGGAAGCTCACCCTGAACCAGCGTGGTAGCACCAGCACGAAAAACCTGCTGTGAGGGAGGGTTGACTGTAGGAGCACGGGGTGACAGCCTCTGCTCCGGCAGTTCTGTGCTCCGGGAAAGACGACTGTCTTTTCAAAGAAACCGGGTGTGCTTCCAGCAGCACCTCTTGCTTTCATCTTTTCACCAGTTTCTCCTAAGTGAAAAAACTAACAAGGTGCCTTATTTATTTATTTATTTATTTATTTTTTGCTAGACATGCACAAATAAGTATCAATATTACCAATGCTTGTTAATGTAGCAGAAAAAGAACAGGACAAACCAGAAAAGATACATGCACTGTGTTTACCACGCAGGTGGCACAAATCCTAAAATCCTGCTATTTAGAAACTTTTTCTTCTTTAATTATCTGCTGTGCTGTGACTTTTATTCTGCCTTTGCTGTGTCAACTCACACATGAGCAGTCAAAAAGAAACAACACGGACTTTCTGAATCTGTGAACACCGAAAGCTTTCCATGAACACAAAGGAACGAAGAACGAAGGATCCACACAGCAATCCAGAGCTGCCGAGAAAAAGAACCACTCTGCTTCCTTTTTTCTCCTGGCAGAATAAATACTAGGCTTACATCCTGCAATGAGCAACCACCACAGGGTGTGCTGGGTGACCCAACAGACCTTTTGCATCTCTAACATCTGATTCAGTGCAAAGAATCCAGACCTGTGACTCACGACACCAAGCTGAACAAGCAGTGACGTGGCTGGAGCCAAAAGATCTCCAAATATTTCCACTGTGCCCAATGCCATATCATAAGCATACCACGCAGAGAAAGAAGAGGATGTGTTCAAGACAGGAACACAAACCAGGAGACTGCATGCCAGCCTGATCTCTGGGCTCAAGACTGCGTGGGCAGGGAATGGAAAGGAATTGCAAACTCGGTAACTTGCAGATAGGTGGAGGATCTGATTCACATCATAGTCATTTGTAATACCTTGCGGCTGTGAGACCAAATACTTTCATCTCCCCAAATCTCCTAAGCTGAGCAGTGTTAGCTGGATCAATATTTGCAGCGGAAGGTCTCCAAGCGGCAGCACGCAGGCAGGAAGCGCTTCTGATGGGAGCCGGCTCCTGCCCCAGCGCAGCGCAGAGCTAGGACCTCAGGGCGAGGTTGGGACGGCGTCCCCGCGGCGCTGGTTCTTGCAGCGGGCTGTAAGGGACGGCATGCGGACAGCACAAGCACCCAGCCGCTTTCTCCCTGCAGAGGGTTTCCTGGTACCCCAAACAAGGCCCAGCCAACGCAATTGCATCCTAGCCCCTTGCAGAAGCTGGAGGGAGGATGGATGCTCCCCGCTAGCAAAGCTTATGAGTTTTCTTTTGATGATTGTCTCAGGCACCCCAGTACCACCGTGACCCATGGTTCTAGTTAATACTATAGATTCGACAGGCTAAAGCTGTTAAACTTGGTCTGAAATCTCAGATCATTTTCAATAAAAATTAAGGATATGTTTAAGGAGTGCGTTGGTTTTCTTGAGCTATAATCTCCAGTTTAACATAACCCATTAATAGATAACGCTAAGTTTGAAATAAGGATATTTGCATATGCTTCAGCCCATTTTGTCTATTTTTGGAATGGTCAAAGAATTCAAGACTGAAAAATAAACACAAACGAAGTACAGTTGTCTCCTTGTCACTGAAACAAATACTAAGTCATATATTATCATTGTCATAGAAAAGACTTCATCAGGACAAAGAGACTGAATGCCACTGCCTGCAGCAAAGATACCATTAATGAAATAAATCACATCATTCACAACTACAAGTGCTTCAATTTAAATGCAAAAAAATAGGGAGAATAGGACTGTGTGTACTTGGATGAAACAGTACAATCTGTATCAGTGTACTGCACATGTCAACACTGCTCATACAATGAATAAAGAGGAAATGTAACACAGTCAAATAATTTTATTAATCCTCTGCACAGTGAACGTCTACTAAACTCACATAGCCAAAGGTCCATGTGCTACATATTCTATCAAATTTCTCCCCATAAATAAATAAGATTCCACAGGAAAAAATAAGAATGAAAGCTCATCTATTGGTATCTCCTAAGGCTACTGGGCAGATGTTTTAATAAAATATAAGATGACTTGGGGCTACATAGGAGCGTGCTGATGTTTTTCAGCATAGCAAACTGATATGTCCAGCTAATACCAATTTTAGCCAAATTTGCCAGACAACTGGAGGTGAAAAGTGTATTTTTTTCCCCTCACATACAAATCAGTAGCATGGGGGATAGAAACCTAGGCATGTAGCCACAGAGAGGAGAAACAGATAGAACCCAGTATGCTTTCCATCTTGGAAGGAGCAGCCAGCTGACTAACAAGCATATTGACACTGACCTGCCAATCAGCACATTTATAACTATAGATCAGCCCAAATGCTGCTGCTTGCCCAGAGAAATACAGGAGGGGAACTAAGTCATCCTGGAAAAGCAGAAGGAAAAGCAGTATGGATGAGCAGGTGATGGGGATACAGAACACAAACATGTAAGAAAGCTACCTCAGCTCTGCTGTGAACACAAAACTTGCTTTTCTCAAAGATTTATGATTATGTTCTTCAACTGAGACACTAACAGATGAAATCCTTCATCTTTCTAAGAGAATTTAGTCACAATATTGAGTGAAGTGTAGTTTTAAATGAGACTTAGGTTCTAGCATAGAGTGTACTTGGTGCAAGGGGACTTCTTGCTGCCAGCCATCCCACAGACCCTCAGAGGAGGAAGATAAGATGTGACTGAAGAAGGGCTGATTTGAAATGCACCATACAGCTTTCCTCTAACCCAAACAATTTCATTTATATATATATATATATATATATATATATGATATATGATATATATATATATATCAACAAATAATTTTTAAATACCAAAGTCCCAGACATCTCACAGGCACCTTCAGAAACAGACAGTGGATATTAAAAAAAATGTCCAGAAGATCTGGTGAGAAAGTTGGGTCAAAAATGTGAAAAGATGAATTTGCTTGAAGAGAAAGCTCTAGTCTTGAAGATCTAAGCAAAAGCTAAATGCATGGCACGCTCAGGAAAAGATGCCATCAATGAATTTTCTTACCTAGGAAGGCCCCTAAATTTTTCTAGATAAACCCAATCAGGAGACAGAACAGGGCAAAAATAGCCAACCCTTACTACCTTGCAGGAATATAGGGAAAGAGAGAGCCACTCAAGTATCTCAGTGTGGTCCTTCAAAGGACCAGTCTGCAAAGCCAGTCCCAGCCTATCCACAGACCCTTCCAAAGCAGCCAAGTGCCACCGACACAGTACAGTAAGAGCCAGAAGCACTCCAGAGAACTACAGGCACACACACGTCCTGCACCAGTCAGCAGCAGGAGGGGCACACAGGATGCAGCTTCTTGCACATGTGCGCAATTCACACCAACAGAGCAGCTCTGCTTTTTACCTGATCTCCTTGTGCTAGCAGACATCCTCTGCAAGCACACTAAGACCCCCAGTCCTTGAGCAGAGCAGAAGCGATCTGCCACCCTCCGTGCCCTCTCCAAGGCAGGATAAACATTTTGGCTGTGTTGGCTCCAGATGACCTAGAAAATAAGTGATAACAAAAACTTGTTTTAAAATCAGTAACGCAAAGAGCTATGATTAAATGAATGTATATGGACAACAGATCTGCTGCAAAAGGACCGTACGCAAAGTGCGTAAGGAACACTATTTCAAATAGCCATTCTTTACAGCAGCATGCTATCCCTTTTATAGCACAGAAGAAATATACAGCTGTATTCAGGATATCCAAGCAGAAAGCCCAGAAGAACTAAAGAGTTTTTATGTCAACAGAAAGGTATACTTTCTTCTCCTCTCCTTTCCTCTCCTTTACACAAACACATTATGCAGTCCCAAAAAAAAAAAAAAAAAAAAAAAAAGGAAATGAAAGGAAAATGGATCAGTTGAAGCCTCCAGGAAAGATAACCTTCAAAGGAAATTTAGCGGAAAATTGAAGAAAATAGAAGCTGAGATTTCTCTTGTACCTCATGGCTACAGAAACAGATAAGTAGGAGAAAAGGCTGCAAGCAGCATTGCTCCTTTCTGTGACAAGAGAGGAAGCCCCAGATATATGCAATTAATTCCAAAGGGAGAAAGATAATGAGAAATTAGAAATACCCATGAATAGTTTTGAAGTCTACTGCTTCTGGACACACATCATTGACAAGAACATGCAAATTCAACAGAGAGAGGGAATCAAATGATGCATATGTGACATTTTGAACTCACTGGGACAACCAAGAAAACTTTAAAAAGTGACCAAAACCATTCAACTTTCAGAAACTTTTCCCATTTATTACAGATATATCTGTGAATAAGTAGAAAACTACTTCATAAACAACCCAATACATATGAGATGGACCAAAAATTAGCACTTCCTTCCAACAACTTGTTGCTGCCTGCACAAGAGATGGAGAATCTGGAAAAGGAAAACATCACAGGAAAATCTGAGACAAACATTGATGTCTCAATTTGTAATTAACAGCAATTCCAAGAGTGAGGTTACTGCTTTGTTTTGGGTATTTATTATTACTTTTTAAAAGTAGAATACAAGCTGATCACTGAGCTAGCAGAGGGGTTGGGGCAAGAATTGCAGTGTTCCCTTGACTATACTGTCTTGATTTGGCATCAGGGAGAAAGATCAGCATTTTCTTCACAGTTTCTGGGCTTAATTAATTTGCCTGTTATGGCGGTGTGTCCCTGAAGTGGGGAAAAGTCAGCTGGAGGGTGAAGGCACAGAAAGAAACGTGAGATTGCCTTCTTTAAATCCAGGTGTACTGGTTCATGCAGGGGCTGCAGGCTGGGCGAATATCCTGCGCCCTCCCCCTTCCTGAGACCAGACCGTCCCACCTCTGGGGACCCCTGGGTACTGGCAGAATTAAAGTTGATCCCAACAGCAGGAATCTTAACAAAGGGTAGCCATGGAAACAAGGCACTCCTACAAAAAAAAAAAAAAAAAAGACGACACTTTTCTGCAATATTCTGCAATATCAAGGGACTTGCTGGTTACACCTCATTTTCTCTCTCACACATTTCTACTGTACACAAGAAAAAAATGAAAAATGAAGCACTCGCAGTTTTAAGATGACATTTATGAATGACCTCAATCCTTCAAAATAGTCTTATCACAGACGAGGCACCCATCTGGAGAAGTAGTGGACACACTTCCAGTTTTACAGCTTCCTTCCATGGGTGTTGGCCTGCGCTCAAGTCTTGGCCGTAGTCTCCCAAAAGAAATAAATCTTTAAACAATAAGCTGTAGATTAAAAGCCTGAGAGGCTCCCCTGTGACCCATGCAGAAATAAGAGCATTACAGAGAGGCCTGGAGACTGGTGGCGCAGAAAGTTCAGTCACTGGAGACGCGAGTTCATATTTGATGCATCGGTGGAGGTGAAGCAGGCTTGCAGCCCTCAGACACTTCAGGGATTTGCTCTTGCTGTAGCACTCACGCAGCCGCAGCTTCCTGACGATCAGAGACTAAGGACTGGAATAATGGGGGTGCCACAGCCAGAAGTAATGGAAGTTCAGCAGCAGAGCTAGGTGGAAATCTGTACTCAGTACATTTGCTTTGTCTGTTACCAAAAGCACTGCAGAGCACCTGCCATCTTTGGGTGCAAACACCAGCTCCGCTGGTGAGACTTGGGTAGTACTAAGCCTGGAGCGGGTCGCTTCTGCATCCAACCTGCAAGAGACACGTATTTCCCCCTCTCTTCACCTCTCTCAGAATCAGATAGAGTCTGTACCTGCAACTAGCCCTCCCTTTCAAAAGCCCAGGAATGCCTTTCCAGCAGATACAGGCAGCTCAAGGAGACATGCTCTCTGCCTCTTCCCTGCGCACCAGCAGCACGATCGCATGCAGCGCAGGCCTCAGAGGAACTGGCCATCACGTCCACCAGCTCCACAGGGAGCTGCCGCTGCTCAGGACCCCAGCTGCATTTGGTGAAATAAAATGAAAAACAATTTCATTTAAAATGTAATAAGATCTCAAATCCAACTGGCGATGAAAAAGAAATGCTGCCACAGGACTCTACTTCGTATGAGGCATTGGCTAAGTAGACCAGGTCCCTTTCTATTAAAAACAAGGCAAAAAAAATAAAGCCAACAATGTGAGTGCATAAGTGGATTTTCCCCTACAGCTGACACTGATTCTAAATTGGACTACATTGTTTTCATAATTTGCAACCTCTGGTTTCTCCATAATTACCATGTTGTGAAATGAGCAAGAACAGCTAGTATATACCCACGGGGAAGAATTACATTTAGTGATCCTATAATGATCCAGAATGAAGAAGATGCAATAAAGGAACCACAGTATTCGTTAATGAATAAGATCAGTAAGAAAGGAAGAAGTTAGAGTTAATGAGTGTATATGCAATTTAGATGTAGAAGCTGCAGGCAGAAGTAGCCAATATTTTTATTCCAGCAATGGTCTTAGCCATAAAACACTTCATTAGAGACAATCATCTTCTGAAAAAAATACCCAAATCCTCCATTTGCAGAATGCTGGACAAAAACTATTTTTAAAATACTTTGCCTTTATAATATGATGTATGGATATGTTATTAGCTACTATACATGAAACACATTCTGCTAAATACTAATCTTAACCTCATCTGATTTCAGAGTTGCTGCTTCCATCTGTTTTTCCCTTGCACCACTGAACTGTCTTTCTGCTGACCATCAAAATAAAAATAATCTCTCAGCAATACCGTGTTCTCCATTTTCCATCTGCTATTCATGGGGGCCTGTTAAGTATTTATAAAAGAATAAGCCAGCCACTAAGACAACAGACGACTATGGGGAACTACAGAATTACAGAAAGCTAGAAGAGTGCCTGGAGGTCTCCTCATCCAGACTCAAAACAGGGCTAACTTCAAAGTGAGATCAGGTTGTTCAAGACCATGTCCAGTTGAGCTTTGACCATCTCCAAAGACAGCAACTTCAGAGCCTCTTAGAGCAACCTGTTCCAGTGCTTAACAACCATCACTGTGATTTTTTTCCTCATAGTTACAGTAGGGATTTCCCTTCCTACAGGCAACCTTCCCTTGTTTCATTCTCACAATCTTTTGCTTCTCACAGAATGAGAAAATATACAACACTAGGTAAAGAGAAGACAAAAATCATTTGAAATTCATATTATCACTCAGATAACGAAGTCATAACTGGTGGCACAGCATATCATGGTCCAAACATATCTAGCATGTTACATGCATATCGTTCCTGCCTCCATAAAACTTATCTAATATTCAAAACAATTTTACTGTGGGAAGAGCTCATTTAGTTAAAGAGTTCTGGCTAAAGTACAGTTTCTGGGGTACCTTTTGGGAAAGGCAAGTTCCCCTTCACTGACATAGTTTGCAATAATTAACTTGCGGTTGCATATTTGCACCTGTGACTGATCTGTACGAACAAAGATTTTGATTTGTGTTCACACTTTGGCATGCAGATACAAAACCAGAGAATAAGCTTTAGCCTGCTCCAGCATCATTAAAGAATGTAAAATTCCATATGTGTGAACTCTATCCTGCCTACTTAACACTCCTACCTTTCAGGATTAAATATACACTTGCATCTAGTGAATAATTACATCTGGTATCAAAACTTGATGGTATGCTTTAGCTGCTTGATAAAACCTGAGAGAACGATGAGCATCACAGCAGCCATTTTCTTCAACAACAACCACTGAGCAACCACATGAGAAACATTTCTCTGTACCCCTAAGCACTATACATCCAACAGTATTCTGAACTGTTAAAAAAGATATGATTTATTCAGAAATAATAAGTAAAAATTCTTATTTGAAAGTTTTTTTTTTTTTTTTTTTTTAATTAAAAACAATCTGGTAGTTACTAGCAGCAAACATCTGAACGATTTGTATTCATTGTGCATTAAAAACTCCTCACTGACAAAGACAGTAATCCTTCATTTCAATAAATTTAAAGCATATTCCTTTCTTATATGCAGAGATAGCAAAAGAAGTTAATAAATATCTCATAGACTCATTTAATCTCTCAGCAATCTGCTAGACGAAGTATCACTAAGCGACTTTTTTCTCAAAATCCCATTAGTATTTGATAAACTGTTTCAGATGAATGGTAATTTTGAATGATTCACCTAAGCAAAATAACGAACCCACACTTCTGAAATGCCATTGGGGTGAGGTCAGGCAGAGAATGAGTCTGCCAGTAAAAATGACTGCATTTGTCTCCTGTCAGAGCCCTTGACTTTGAACACAAAAAGTGCTTCCATAAGACTACTGGCTTGACAGAGATGGAGAAAATTGATTGATTTTTAGTCTTCAAGAAGTTTTCAAGGAATTTAGAATAATAGGAAGATCTAAGCTGGCTCTGACTGTGACAGCTACAAGTTTCCTTGCCACTTCAGGACCAGCCTCTAGCAAATGACAACCTTCCTTGTCTGTCATATCAACAATCTCATGGACTAGTCCCATATCTAGCACAGAAAAAGCTTGAATCAACATTGTTCTGGCATTATTGATATTGCAGCATAGCTGTACATGAAGTTATGCTTCCTTGGATCCACACTGCACAGCTGAGATGATCATCAGGCAGTTATTCTCAAGCTTAGATCCTATTTTCACCCGTGCTTAATTTCTATATGTAAAGAACCAACACAAGACCTGTATCTCTAAATGGTCACTTAACTTCAGAAAGCCAAGTTTTAATGGAACTTGAAAGAGACAGGTATCTTTTGCCCTGCCGTAAACACTAGAACGGCTTTTGGCCACAAGGCCATAACACATAGAGCAGTCAAACAAAAATGCATTGGGTGGCCATTGGGCAATCTAGGCAGTTCAGCTGGATTTTGAAATGGTAACGTGGAGCTCATCTAAGTGAAAGGCACCAATTCCACATACTTTTCAGATGACCAAACTTTATATGATAATCTATAATGTTCAAGCTATACCATATTTAAGGCATGAAAGGACAAGTGGTTGTAATACCTGCACCACTTACATCACCCAGGAAAACTTCTCTCACGTGATACAGACTCACTGCACAACATAACTACATTATCCATCATTGCCATTCTCATTTTCTGGGTATTAGTTTTTCAGAAAAGATGTCTCTGCAAATGAGGACTACCATTGCTTTACATGTCATTCCCTTTCCAAGCTCCCAATTAATTAAATGCAATTTCAACTTACTATAAGAGCTATTGTTCACCACAAAACATGATGTTAAAAAGCCACACCTGGAGTCCAAGTAACTAATAATCAGACAAAATATTCTAGACTGGCAGAGTACATATTCTCTTGCTTTTGTAAGATTTGGGAGCTTCAGCAGCAGAACACACCGAAGGATTCCTGAACAACTCAGGGATATGGTTTTTGTTTTTTAATTATTATTTTAAACACAGGTAGATATAGGTAAGTACCACTCAAAGCTAAGTAAGTTAGCTTCCTCCAACAGCTTACTAGCATCTAATCAAGTAGGATCAAAGAAACTGTTCAAGGGGCATTTGACTGTCCTTGGAAAAAAAACTCAACTTCACCGCTATTTCCTTTTCCAGTGACTACAGAGTCCCTTCAGTCTTTCCTTGGGAAAAGTATATGTCAATTTGCAGATTCTTCTTAAAATAGCAAGACCTGGTCCTCTAGAATCCCCTAAATCAGCTTTTTTTTTTTTTTTCAACCTGAAGCAAATGTACAGTGGTATATACAGCACTATATTCTTATTTGAGCTTGAAAGCATTCAGTTGCTCACAGCTTTTTTTTTTTTTTTTTGGCTGAGAAAATTGTATTAACATCAGTAATCTCATTATTTCAACCATGCTTCAGAGTACTACCTGTGGTTACTAGGAAGTTTAATACCATAGAGGAAAACACAATTTTAACTGAAGCAAAGTTCCTTTGAATTGCTTATACCCAGGGGAAAAACAATTCATGTTCTGGAAGCTTTGCATTCTTGTGTTACTCATACATTCACACAATTCTCAACATCTGTCACCTGTAATTAAAAATAATGGTACTATCCTGTCTCTCTGTGAAAAATTTGACATGTTGGAACACTGGAGGGCATCTGGTCTTCCTTAACGTTACTCACAAACAATCATTAGCATTTCAGTGCACAGCAGAATAGACGAAGAGGTTAAGAAGTTCCTAACCAGAGAATAAATACCTCCTTCAGGAGCTTAAGGTTGCTTTGAAACAATGGGTCTGATCAAATTTATAGCTAATAAGATCTTTGTAAATCAATGTTTCTTATTTGTAGTCAAAAAAGCTGTGGCTTCATCGTTTCCTCCCACTTGTCTAGATTTCTTTTACTACCACTGTGTTTCCTCATTCTGTGGCTTTGTGTTTGTCACCATTGTCTAAGCAAGACAACCTTTACATTTCTCAACAAAAATCTGAAAGCCTTCTGATTTACACCAGCACTCTCATCTTACACCTGGCCAATATCCTGACTGATGGAATGAAGAAATACATTTTGTTTGAATCCTGTAATCAAATACTAATTTCAACAATTACTAGGTAGAATGGATATTCATGTCTGATGCACACATGTGCTCAGCGAGTGGTATCCCAATGTAACATCATGCTATGAAAAAACAAAAAAAGCTATGAAAAACAAAAAGCTATGAAAAACACATTTCCTATCCTAAAGCATGCGAATACTTCAGGGACTATATTGAAAGAAAAGAGCAACAATTAGAAAATACTCATAAGCTGTAGATTTGGATTGTATCCATTAGCATCAAGTTTTTAAAACACTTTCTTGAGAAACAGACCTCCTGTCAAATATATATAAAGGCACAGGCTATTATGTAAAGGAAAAGTGGCACACAGTAGGAGATGAGAACTGGTTCAGCAGACATGAGTTATGTGACAGCCACACATTCATGGGCTTCATCAATGTTAGAAACATTCTTTAAAAATGTTATAAAGGTTCAACATTTTGCTCCACAGAGAAAGTGCTAATGAAGTATTAATTCTCCTCAAAGGGATCAAGATAGCACGCCATGAACCCCCATAGAAGTGTATTTGGCCCTCTGCACCCAGGGACATGCATATGATTTAAGTTTTACTTGGAAAGGAGCTTCCAAAAACTACTGCCTAGTAGGTGACAGCAGGACCACCACACATCCCCTCCAAAAGCAGCTTTGCCTGTATCTATCAAAGACACACCAGAAAACAGAGCTAAAAAACATGCTTTCATTATAACAAACAAGCTATTGCACAAATCTTTTCATTAAAGGCTGCATGGGAGCAGCAGGACAAGCCTGCCAACCTCACCTCAACCTCAACCTCAAATCGATTTCCTTTCCTTGGCTCACTGAAAAGGTCATCTGAAATACATGGGGCTGTCCCTCTTGCAGAGTGGTCCTGCTGCTGCTTAACAACATTTCAGGTATCTAACTGTTTCTTAGCTTTTCAGCACATCAAAAACTAGCCTTACTTTGCTGAGAGTTTACTGTCCTCACGTCAAACTACGACAAAATGTAAATCACAGGATAAAGATGCTGAAGTCTCTGTTCTTCCGACAGGTGGCTGTTATCAGCACTCCTTTGCAAAGCCTGCACAGCTGTCCAGTCCCCGCTTCTGTCCTGCTGCACTCACCCACAGCTTTCTCCGACAGCTGACTGAGCCCAGTTAGGTGCCTATTTGCTGGCTAGCAAGAAAGTCGGGACTGTCGGCTAGATTTTCATAAGAACAGCAGCTGAGATCTTACGCTCAACTTTTCACCAGCAGATCTCAAAACACTTAACAAAGGCAGCAGCATATCTCCACTTCACAGCCATGGAAACTGGGACCGTAAGGTGATTTCCCAAGTGCGTGAGAGAAAATGTGGAAATCTGTTTCATTCTCAAGACCTAATCCCATGTAGCACCCATGAAATGCTACTACAAAAGTCAAGTATGAGCTTTTGAAAACACGGTTGCCCCAATTACAAACCCCTGTAATTTCCAGGAAAATTAGTAATGCAGAAATACGTTTGCAACAACAACAACAAAAAGCAGAGGTTAAACAAGACCTCAGTATTTGCAGCCTCAGTATTTGTATGCTTTAATATATATATAACTTGGGAAGTTTGGGACTACTTTATACTTCCAGAAGTATGTATTTGTTAGGGCTTGTATCATCATGCTGTGCAATAACACACGAGGAATTAGCTGGAACAAACACAAATCCTGATTTTTCAGTTAATTAACAAACGCATTCCATAGGCTCACATGATCTGTATTTTCCATAAATAATAAGCCTAACTGATTAACTGATAAATGTCTTCATCTGCTTTTAGCATCTGCATGCTGAGAGAACAGGTTTCTCTGGCACTCCATACCTCTCTCAAAGTGACAGTGTTTCTACGGCAACGTTCACATTTATTAAGGCTGGATATAGCATCGCTGCTGAACTTGTACGCCTTGAGTGTAAGTGAGAACAGGCGTAGGAAAAAAACACCTGTTCTTACTTATGGAGTAGGCATACAAACCCTGGAATAATTATATCCCCTGTTAAAGATGCATTAACATAGCATTACATGCTTTAAAATACAGGCATGGAAGTATAAGTATTGACAGGTCAAACACCTCAGGGTTTGAATGGCTTATTTTCTTGCATTTTTTAAAAGAAAATTTGGCATGATGTGATAAAAAAAAATCTAGTATAGGAATCCAAGGCAATTCCTGCTAATTTAAGTAAAAGATGAATTTGTTTTCTATGATGGCAGCATGAATGTTTGTATGAGATAGGTAAACTGGAAGAGGCAAAATTTGAGTTTTGTCAATCATGTTGTTAGTCTTTACATGTCAGAAGGCTATGAGATAGAGCCACTGGCACCATGGGACAGGATGGCACAGCTCAGGGAGAAGCTGTCATGCTTGGCGTGAAATGCTCTTCTGAGACAACCTCTACCATGTCTGTGCTGGATGAACCAGAAAAGCAGAATGCTCCTGCGAGACAGGGAGATGCTATGTGAGCAGGCAAGCGCCTCTGCCCATGAATGCAACCTCGTAAACTGAGGAAGAGTGGATTTATAGAAACAACAGGTTTAGGAGTGGATGAGTACGTGGGGCACACGGTCAGATCCTTGCAGCAGGTCTGTAGCAGTCAGTGACATGTCCTTTGCTGCATGCGCCACCAGTTATAGACTCAAGTGGCCTTTTCTTCTTCTTCACCTAACTCAAGCATGGATGAAGGGCAAGTTGCAGGATGCTCAAGCATGAGAGCATTCCGAAGAACTGTAGTTACCATAGAAAAAGAATTCACTTTCTCCTTAGGAAAACAACACACTTCAACACCTAGCTAATGGTAAGAAACTGGTGAACACGATTGCTTTCCACACAGTGACATCAGCTGTACCAGCCAAATAAAATGGGACACTTGCCTTCCAGGCTGGTATCAGATCTGTGCGTAACACCAAATAAATCACGTGGGCTGTTCCAAATTGCAGTTTTCAGATATTAGAATACTGTAAGCAAGCAAAGATGTTGCTTAAGACCTAATAGACCAAAGCCTGGAGCATAACTTCCATCTGGTACACAGAACCATGCACTTGGTCTTTGTGATAAGCTGTCTTACTTCGAGTCAGTCAGGCACAAGAACAGCCTGAGAAAGCATTGGATAACGTCTGGAGCAGGCAGCCATTGAATGAGATAGAAATGACACAGGTAAGTTAATGGTTGAAGTGAACACCATCGGACACCAGCTTTGATTTGATCTGTTGTGACTCTGGCACCACGTGTCCAAGCTCACTATTAACTATGAGTGAAGCTGCATTGGCTACTTCTGGCCTCCGAAAAGAATTTACTGCTAAATAGTACATGCTTCTGCATACCAACAACCCTTTCATGAGTTTCAGTAGTCATAGCTCAAAGAGGAAATTGGCTCACTAACACCATGGAATTCAATGGGTGTTGGAAAGAATGACAAATTTCATTTGAAAAAAAACAATTAAAAACAAGGACATGAATGCCTACGCAACACATCATGTTAGTTTTGGACAGTACATGAGATCTGCAGATGTCGGTAATATTAAATATTTAAATTAGAAAGGGAAAAAAAAAGGTCATGGGGAATCTCATTTAGAGTGAAGCTTCTGCACATTATTAAAATATTTATGTATCCTTGTGTACTAAGTGTATAGCTTAAGGACAACTCAGTGGCAGTAATTCTTTACTCTTGAGTCTGAAGATGAGTGACAGAAAAGTTATTCTAAAAGATCAGAATAAGAACTCATTACTGCATTTCAAAATTCAAATGACAATTTCTGTATAAGAAAATGGTTTCCTAACCTTTCTAAATACAGAAGGTGGATAGCATTTTTAAACTTCACAAATAATTAACAGAACATTGATACTCTTACAACTCTTGTATGGTAACATCAGGGTCCTTTTGTTTTCTGTGGCCTATTTTTAATGGAAAAACGCAGATGTGACCAACTGCGGTAAAGCACTAGACCTCTGATCAGACATTACAGGGAGAACTTGAAACATCAAGCCTGAAAAATGGTGTGAGATGTAGGAACAGAGAGACCCACCAACTCTGCTGTTGTACTGGAGCCAGGATAGCTACCTCTAGCTCCATTTTGCTTCCTCTAAATGAAATTCCAGTAAAAGAGCGAGCAAAACAGGGACTTGCAAGACACAGAGATTGCAGATTTTACACCTAAGTGTTTTTGCCAACATCTAAATTCACAGAACTCAATTATAAAAAGTCTACAATCTATAGTTATAAGAATTATGCTGCTCTTTCAAAACAAAACACGTTTGCTAGCAATTCTCTATTCTATTCTTGGTGATTACAGATCATCCTGATGAAATATACTGTATTGATGGAAACAAAAATGAGGCATGGTGTGGAACAGGTTAAAATGCCACGCTACAGACTATGCTCCTAGAAATGAAAACACACAAATATCAGAAATATCTCAAGAAATAAGATGGTTATGTGTGGCTTCAAACAAAAAAAAAATGCCTACATTAATATTACAAATATACAGGCGAAGTTGTGGTTAGAATTTTCTATATTTCATCAGTATCCCTCTCCTAATGAACTCATCATCATAACCTTCAAACAAGAGACCCTCCCTAGGCCAGCTGTGTACGGCCAAATCTATCCCATTCTGTTTTAGTAAATTAAAATCTCTAGAGAAAGTCAGCATCGAAACAGATGTACTGTATTAGTAAGCTGAGCTGTCAACATCACAGTGCACTGGTTATGCATTGCTAAGCAACCTGAAAATACACAAAAAAGAAAAACACACTGGAAGTAACTCTGAGGGTGGGCCAAAATTGCATGGCATCATTTTTATGATAAAACCTGCAGACAGACCTCCATTACTTTCCTCCTCCTTACTAAGGTTTTTGTTTTGTTTTGTTTTTTAAAAAAACAACAACAACAACACTCTATCAACATTTCTTATCACTTGTGAGACAGCACCCTCTGGTGTAGCAACACATGAAAAGTTTACGAACCTTATAAAATACCTTAATTTGTGTCATGGTACAGCTGATAGGTGTCACTGTGTGGATTGCCCAAGCCGTGGATTAACTGTCCGTCTTCTCAACAGAGCTACAGCTCTGCGCCATAAAGCGCCCAATGTAGCGCAAATGCCCTTTACATGAGGGCATTCATTCTCACGCTTCTAATGGATGTTTTCAAATGTCTCTACAGAGCCCATTTACAAATCTTCTCAAACCTCAACAGACAAAGTACGTTCCTCTACGACCTGGTTTTGTTTTGTATTACCTACCTTCGTGTTTTATTGGGACGACTTCTTCCTCTCCTAGATAACAGAGTTGCTGATATTGTGCCTGACACTATGTAAGCATTCCTGCTGCTCATCTGAACAGAACAGAAATTTAAATCCTTACCGAGCCCTGTTAATGAAACCTGCCCAACTTGCAGCAGGGGCAAAGGAGAAACCAGATTCCTGCTTTGCCAGCACTGTGCCATGTAATGACTTTTTAAAACTTCTAATGCAAAAGCAGCAAGTTGTCTTGCTCTGTTTATTCCTGATGGCAATTTCTTCCTGTACTTGGTATCCAAGTTTCTGAAACCCAAGCATCATGCATGCAATACATACTTACTGCTGCTCAGAGGTTACTAACCTCCTCATACAAAGTGTTGAAAAATATAGCCACAGATTTAAACTATCCTTTACTAAATTTTGCTGCAATGAAAAAGTTGTAAGTGGATCCTAAGGTAGGATAGTCTGTGTAAGGTATTTCTTTACATGTGCAGAACACAGTTCTCTAATACCTGGGAAATGTTTATATTAATACCTTTCAACAGGAATTACTTCAGTCCTTGTTCTCTGAAGAACAGCAATTTTTTAAAGTGACCAGTGGTGCTTCTGTGGTTCTTGTGCTCCTGGCTTCCCTAGCCTGTAAACGGTTGTGGTAGTTGTCACAAGTACAGCTGTTGTGAGCAATGGCAACTGAGCTGACTCCACTAGTCTGCTCAGGGGCACTGAAAGACCAGTGGGTCACCTCTCTCCAATGACACAACTTAAGAATTTTGTCTTTGTACACGGACAGACACAGAAAATCTCTCAGCTGATCTCTCCTCAGGGCACATAAGCTATTTTAAAGAGGTGTTCTGAACCAAAACCAGCCTATAATTTGAGTTACTGAGCAAAATCTGAGCCCATTCACAATAGGATATATCTAAATAGGATAAAATTGCATTCTAAAGTTTAGATAGGAAACAGGCATCTAGCTTGTTTTTTTCCAAAGTGTTCTGGTTACTAGCAAGATGCATACCACCAATAAAAACTTCTGCACAAGATCAATTCTGTAGGAGAGCTATTGAAATACATGACAGATGGAAAAGGAATCCTAAAGTCAGCTTGCACTGAACAGGTGTTTTCATGTCCTTGCATAAAGTCCTAACAGCAAAAGATATCCCAGACTAAGTTAAATTATTTGACCCTCTCAGTTGATTTATTAGTCACATGAAATATTGACGTTTACACACACAAAGATCATTTTCTATTCTCCAAATCGGACTAAAGATTGTGACTGAAACAGGGCTTTGATAACAGATACTGGAAATCATTCTCCTTCAAAAACATCCTTCCTTGGCTGCGGTCAGCAAATCTATCTCATTGTGCCAGCATACATGCAGCTATTACCATCTCTGTTAGTGTCCTGCTAATCACAATGCCTTTGCAGAGATGAAATCATTCACTGGAGTCCCTGGATTTTCTTCTCTCTTGGTTTGGCTTAAAATAGTTGAGAGAATAAAATCCCCCCTTTTCCCCTCCATGAAAAGCAGCATACCCATATACACAGAATTTCACAGGAGAGCAAACATAACATCTTTCTATACTTTTCTCCCATTACCCCTCCCAAAACTACAACATACTAAGCAACTAAGGTGATATTCTGATCATCTCTACTATAGCCTTGTGATTCTGGCTTAACTTCATAGCAGGCAATACAAGCACTCTGAATTCCCATTGCTGTGAGATCATGTAGAGACATAACTTCATTATCAAGGGAGACCTGCATATGCAGGGCTTCAACTCCTGCTGGTATGCAGCGTATGCATTGGAACTTTCATTAAAAAGCGTAACAATGTCAGAACCCAAAAGGCATTTCAAAACATGCAAAGCTCACTGAAGTCACTCAGCGAAACGTTACACACACTTTCCAACTTACCATCTCTAACATTTACTGGAGCTGGATTCTACCTGCTGTTTGCAGGCAAAGGTTTTAAGTCACATCATAGTAATTAATATCAACAGTATCTACTACTTATATCTGAGACTTATATTACTGTGACTTATTCAGTGCTCGCAGAAGCACAAAAGGAAATAAGAGCCTTCAGAAGTAACTTTAAAGTTTTTTTTTTCCTCTGCTCAGGCATTAAGTCATGGCAACAGCCTCTCATTTATAAAGACCTTTATCATATTGCCTGTAGTAAGTGTGTGTACCTATGTGAAAACAGTAAAATAAGCCATAGCTTCTGGAAGTCACGTATGTCAAATTCAGAATATTTAATAAAAGACACAGGCTTTGCATCTGTTACTGAGGAACCTGTACACAAGTATATACACTGGTGTACACTAATGCAAACTTCGGTACTGGCCACTAGATTCAGAATGGCTTCCACTGCTAATGGCTCAAAAATAATAAATACTGACAGCTGACTTCTATTGACTTTGTGATTTCTATTACAAAGATAGAAATGTACTCAGAATTCAGAATTGTGCAACTCCTTCAGTGCAAAGCTTCAGACGTTGACAGGTTGTTTTTTTTTTCCACACTACGGACAAACTATATTCTTCTAGCACCTAAGCTTAAAAACAAGATAGGAATGAAAAGGAACTAAGTGAACCTAACGCTTATATGAAGAGACCAAAGTGAGCTGGCAAAAAGTAATATTGGGAAGAGCAGACAATGAAATATTTATATGAATGTCACTCATTAGCTCAGGTTTAGCATTGTACTTTTAGAGCTATCCTTTAGCTGGATAAAACACAGCAGCCTGGAGTCTTTCATTTCAGATTTTACATGTGCGCTCTATCCTGTCCTTACTTAGAGTGCAAAATAGGTACTTTCATCACTGAGGCCTTAAATGGTTTGGAAATCGGCTACTCAGGATACTAATTCAGTTCTCTTCTGTCCTACTGGAGCACGACTACAGCTGTTCAATTTCATCAGGAGGACTTTCTGCCAGCTGGAAGAGTTGTGTTGGCTCTGGGGGCTCTTCTGTAGAATTAATTGCTTACAACAATTTAACAAATTCAGATTAATGCTTAACAGATTCAGCTAAATGTATTTTCAATCTAATGTGTACATGCTTTAATCTACTGCTAATTTGCATAACACTTAGTAGCCAAATGGTGTTAACTCACTTTCATATCCTGACCTGAACTCCACTCACAATTCTTCCTTTTCCACAAATCCTCAACATAGTTCAATTCACTGGTTTTCAATGCAAGGTCACTAGGAGTCTCACTCCTTCCTTCCTGAGCTGAAATACGTAGCTAATGGCTGCATCCACTGAAAATACTGCTTACATTTCTACAGCTTTACTATTACAAGTTGCTGTCTTTCTTGCTTTTAACTAAAAAAAACAAACAAACAAAACCGCAACATTGAGAACGTTATGATACTTGTGATGATAATGTTCCAAAAGAGATTTAAAAACTAACAAAGTTTAAGATTCTACTGCTTGCTGGAAATAGATGAATTTTAACAATGTTCTTTTCTGATATTATAACCTTGTCTGTGCCAAGTGATTACATTACTGCACCAACCATTTAGAAGATGCAGCCTTTGATTTAGTTGTCAAGTGTATACTACTAAATACACTAGAGTATTTTAAGTGCCATGATCACATTCACATAATTCAGGCCTAGTCATTACTGTAAACACTTTCAGAAAGCAAGAAGCATTTTCCTAGAGTATTAAAATAACCCTGGCCATATATTCAGTACTAATCAAATACCCAATTTTTAATTTACACGCAAAACACTATAGGTATAATTTGTTTATTGTACTGTGAGCATCAGTATATATTAGAGACAAAGAAAATATGATGTCCAGGACAAAGAAAAAAAAATTTAAAGTTTTGCTCAGTATCAATCACGGAGAACCTATAAATTATCTGCTGGAATGCTTTCAGCTCAAAAGCTTGGCTTCTACAATTACAGAACACTGAAGAATATACGATGTTCTGGATCCCAAAAGCCACATACCTAAAGTTAAATTGTGAAAGACCTGAAAAGACATTATGCAAAATTTATAAACTTGTTTTCTTCTGAGACAGATTGATCTTATCTCCAAGACTCAGAGCCATTCCCTGTAAGGAAAAAGAAATAAATTTATGACACTGATAATTAAAAAAAAAAAAATCACTTTATATTAAAGTGAAGTTCCATATACAGAAACCTATGAAGCTAGTGGCATGAGAAACAAAGTATTTCTAACTGTCCACTTTTTTACATAAATTCTAGTGCACACTTTCTTACCACTAGGTAAAGGCCAGACCTACATGTATTATTGAGGCAATGAAACTTTAATGAGCTAGAAGCTACTAAGCTTGCCTTCGATATAAGATGCAGAAAAATAAAGAATTTTAAACCTTTTGACCTTCTACCAATTGGAAGTACACTCCCACTGGAGAAATTACACCTGTTAGTCCAATTACTCAAATTCAGCATTTGGAAGTCTCAGTGCTGATAGTAGCATTCAATATATCAAGGCTACAGAAAATAATTTCACCACAGAACCATACTGCACAGAAACTGAAGAAGGGTCAAAAGAAATTACCCAAGTAAATCCACCTAATCAACAGCAAAATGATCTCAAGATGAGATCAAGCTGGCACATGTAACTGAGTGCAGTCTTATGTAAAAACGTCACTGTAAGCATATCAAAAACATTAAACTACTCCAAAAACTTTACAATGACATCACAAACTAAAAGGTTTCTTTGTGAAAACTGAGACTGCCCTTTATTGTATGCTGTGTAAAATAACTTTTATTAGTAAAGTAGCTGTTTCATTATTAAAGTTCTAAATCTTGTACTTTTTACTCAGAAGGCAGAAGTTCTAAAATTCAAAGCAGACTTATAGATGTACCTTTAAAAAGCAATTCTACTAAAGACTGTTTTTTTTTGTTTGTTTTTTAAAAAAAAAGAACCAGTGAATAGCAATTACATGCATAAAATTTCCTTTGAATGAGAAACCGAAATGTCTCGTTCAGTAGGAAAAGATTGTGAAAGCTCAGGGAGCAATTGATCATTATTTAAATGCAAATGAAATACAACATCCTATTTGCAGTGCTATGGGTAAAGATTAAGAAATCTTGGTCCAAAGACCTATTTTATGGTAATGCACTCGGAGAGAAGATGTTTTACGTTATAAATACACCTAATTAGAAAGACATTTTTCCCCCTCACAAAATGTGTAAAATAGTTTAAAAACTAAAGTTCATGTATTCATCTAATCCAAATCTTTTCCCAGTTACCTAAGTACTAGAAATTGACCAACAGCCCCAGAAGTTGCCAGGTTTTAAGAGCGTTCAGCACATTTTCTCAAAAATGACAAGAAGAAACAGTGCTCATTACCTGACTCTTTGCACGGATTCGTATGTGACCAGTGACAGGGGCATCTGGTCCAAGATGAATTGGTTTTTCAATGCTGACGTTTGCAAGTGCATCTTCTCCAAATATGGAACGCGCATAAAGATTGGCTGCCATAAAGCCACAATAACCAGAAAGTGCCTACAGAAAGCACATTTGAACTCTTCAGAAAGACCAAAATCCTTTAAACAGGTTCTCATTCACTGTAGGTACAGCTAGACAGGTATCAGTATTTAACATTTAAACTTCTGCTTTCACATACAGCTTTTTGTGAGACGTGCGAATCATGCAATGGAAAACAATGGTGGTCTTCTTGTAAAATTAATATTGAAAGATATGCAATCTATATTATTTCTTAAAACAAGGTAGGATAACACTTTATGGTATTAGGTAATGAACAGCAAAAATGGTAAAAATAGCAAGTAGGTAGTATACCTATTTTAGCTACTATATATGTATTTGCTAATATCTGGTATACATACACAGTATATCTTGGCAATAAACAGCTACTGTACATATTTTGTTTTATGGCAAAAAGGCTATATTATGAAAAGAAAGGTTAGCTTTGAGAGAGAAGGAAAGAACTTTGAACTACTGAAAAAAGCTGTATGAAAACAGACAGTTCATCAAGTCTATACATTCAGATTTTCTTCTAACTTAACAAGAAACAGTTAAAGTGATAAAGTGACACCATTTTTATAACAATTCGCTTCTTACTCATTTCAGGGCATTAAGAACTTTGATGCATATATATTATTTTGTATTTTACATAGGCATTTCTAGTAATATGTGTAACAGATGCTAAAAAATTAAAGAAAAAAGCAAATGCACAAAAAAGGGTGTCACAAAAAGTCTCCAAGCAAATAACTCACCTTCTCTGGAGTAAGGCATTTCATATTGGTTGACTTCAGTATGTGCTGTAAGTATTCATTTAGATCGATGATATTTGTATTCACAGTAACCTTCACAAAGAGGAAAAGAAAAAGGGCAATTACTTTAATCAGCAGCTCAGGCATTCCTGAAACTACCCCTTCTTCAGTTCTCTATAAAAGAGATTGCCACTACATTTCTCCTCGAGGAATACCACATTCAGAGAGCTGGCTGGATATCCCATCATGTGGTGGAATCATACCAAATCTTCATCTCCTGCCATCCACTCATTAAGGGGTGGAAACTACATTTTATTATTGCAGCTTCTAAAACATACTAGGTAAATATGATACTCTGTTGAACACATAGATTCTCTACAGCAAATTGTATGCTTTTTGTCTGAATACAGTTTACATGTTGCCAGAAGAAAAAGTGGTATCTAGACCAAAAGCTTGCTTTTAACCAATTATAAAATTACTTTCATCTTTCCCTTCTAGCAACAAAACTCCCTGGGCTGCCTTGACTTTCTCATACCGAATATTGTGGGTGTTGTTTAAATTGCCTTTTAAAATCTATTTTAGAATTTGTTTCCAAATTGCTAAGGCTTCAGGTATCATTGGTTAAAATTTATTCACAAGTTGCCTTTCAGGAACTTACTTCCAGTCTCAAGTGAATACATGTGAAGATACATGTAGCAAACAAGGCTGTATAGTTTGTCTAAAACATCTCATTCTGCTTTAACATTTCTAATCTATTGTTAAATTATATTGCCTGTCATATGAGATTATTTCCTTTAAATCCTTATAAAAATGTCCTGAACTAACAGTGTGGACACCCTCTAGTACTAAGTGCACCCAGAATTTTGTGTGTATGTAGGTATTCTGTGTATCATCTGTAACTACTCTGGATGTTACTGCTGCATTGCAAAGTAATAAAGTTACTCTGCTTGGAAGCCATGGAAAATCCTGAAGCGCAGCACATCATTTCAAGAAAGAGGACCGCGTAATTTAAAACTGGAGGGGCTCAGCAGTATGAATAAGCCTGCAGGCTCAGCAAAAAATTATATGCTTCGATATTTCATCTTTCAACTGAAACACACAGCAATCACCCAGCAATTGACACTGTCCATACAGGAGGTAAGGCTCAAAACACATACTTCTTTTGTAAGAAAAAAAAGATACTGCATCACTAAACTTCTGAAACATTAGATAGCAAAAAAGAATGAGTTATTTGGGGCCAACATCCAATGCATTTTATCAACTATATAGATTCTTTAAGAAAAACAGACGCTTTTTATGTTTGGAGATAACCAGTGGCACTTACACAGACATGTAGACAATGAATACAGCCAGAGCTATCTAGTGATAAACACAATATAGGAAAGAATCACTTGTATTACAGAAACATCTGAATGAGGTTTATATCACGAGATAATGAGCCAATATAGAACAAGAAACAGAATGCTAACTTATCCAGAAGAACCCAAAATAGTGTACAAAAAGTAAAACTAACTTTGTTTTCCCACTCAAATTCTGCCCACATCTGTCTGAACTCCGCATCTGTACAGGAAGCTGGCTGGATGTAATCCATGATGTCAATGTGAATATCACTGAGAACCACGCAGTTTCTGTCGCTGGCAGCTCCAGAGACATCATACACTGCAATATAAAACAAAACGCATTAATGTTTTAAAAAGCGAGTCTGCAATAGATAAGAGTACCCAATTACCATCTGCAAACTAACAACAGTCAACACTTGCTCAGCTCAGTGTTGATCTCTACTCTTCTCAGGTGCTTTACCCAAGTTGCCACAGAACTTTGAGTTAAGTGCATCAGCCTTTCAGGCAAGGCTGCCTAGCTCACTTTCAATTCAGAGACTTGGGTTCAAGTATCATGCTGACCATCATTCTAAAGGCAGCATGCCCCACCATGAGTTTACATAAAAGTGATAAAACTTTAAAAAACAAAAAAATCATCACAAAATACTCATACAAAGCAGACCGTTTAAATTGCTTTTCCAGTATGAAGCGTTTTATGCATTTATTTTGGAGCTCATCGAGCAGTTAGGGAATGTTGCATGTTAATTTTGCACATACAATTAATTGTTTACTTACCAATATTACCAAAAATGATTCCATTCTCTGTTGAAGCAACTTTGACATTAGCTTTAATGTTTGCAAAGTCATGTGGAGCAAGAGTCAAAGGAGATGGTTTTTCCACAAGTTTTAAGTCACCTGTTTAAAGAAATTGGGAGGTGTGGGGTCAGGAAACGTTACCAGTACACAAAAGGTTAGCTTTTGGAACAACATTTTTATTTTCTTGGGATTCAACAATAAAGCCTACAGAGCTGCACTAAATCCCATAAAGGCATTACTTTGTATTTTTGTTGTTGTTTTGTTCATTTCTACAGTTTCCTACCCAGAAGACAAAATAATTTATATTCCATTAAGAACTCTCAGTTAAAATATTAGCGTACTCACCCCAAATCCACTGAAAACAAATGAAAACACTGACCTAAATGGTCTTCAGATTGAGTCTGATAACAGTTTTTAAACAAACAGCAAACTTAATTCTACCCTGTGCTTTAATCACCACCACCATCAAAATACCTAACCCTACCATCAAGTGCCTCAAAACCAAAGTTCAAGGTTCGGTATTGCATGGGCTAAGCTATCTATGAACAGGTCAAAGTATCCTTTATTCTGATTGTAACTGTTGCCAGGAAACAGTGAGAGCTGTACTTTTCCTAGTCCATTAGCAACAAATTGGAAGAGACTCTTCAGTTCTATCAGTACAATTTGAGAACACAGCATGAACAGCAGCAGGTCTACACGTGCAAGAGTGATCCATCACATTAGTGGTTGTTCAGTTTGTTGGTTTTTTTTCAAGTTATCTGAAGACATCAACTATTAGCTACAGAATTCCCCTTTACTGAGTTGATACATAGAACAATACAGAGAAACCTATTAAGTAATATATTTTTATCTCTATCATTAGTCTTATCAAATGACTTAAAAACATGAGGAAGCTAATATCCCTCAGTCATATTTACATCAGCTAAAAGTATATAACATGTTCTCCAAGTCTGCTATACACATATTTCAACTCCTGACTAACAAAACAGAAGATAACTAATAGGAAATTAGCCACTCTTCTTGGATTATCTGCTCCAGTCCCAAACCCAAAAGTTTCTGAAGCCTCAGTGTTGTTCAAACATGCCACCGGTACAACTGTTAGTACAGGGAATAGTTTCAGCTGAGTACACACCGTATTCAAGTACTTCTGGATGAGTGCAAGAATCACCCAGGGCAGATTGCTTTTAGTACCTCACATTTGCTCCATACCAATTTGGATTTTGTCATCTTGCTCTACAGTAAAAGTACAATGAGGAATAAGTACATCAAAAACTTTCTACATATCAGGAAAAAGGGAAAACAGAATGCTCTTTTTCCAGGAGAAAACACACGACAGTTCAAAATCTGATTACTGCGTGTAACATCCAATGCTATCTCTCTGTGCCAGTAGACACAACTATTCCAGCATTTGGAAAGAAAAAATATTTGTAAGGGAATTCAAAAAAAAAACTTTCAAAATGGCAACTAGCAAGGATAAATTTGTAAGTATTTAGAAGTGCTTAAGTACCTACTTACAACGGGGTGTCAATACCCAGCACCTCACTGTTGCCAAACAGTTGCTTTGCTTCCACCAGTACTCCTTACCTAGTGTGGCGAGCTCTAGCGTGCAGTTCTGCAGAGTATCACTGGTCTGGTTTACCACAAGCACATCCAAAACAATATCGTACTGATTGACGTGCACATATGCTTCTGCATAAACAGGGTCAGAGAAACCTGTCAGCTGAGTAACCTGCAAAGGAAAAGAATTTAAGGTATTTTTCTCATAAACCATTTCAAAACAAGAAATCATGACAAACAATGCCAAAATAATAAATTCCAAGTGAATCCATTGTTTTTTAGCATGAGCCTCCAAAACAAATAGAACAGGCGTGCAAAGAGGTTTCAACTTCACAGAACTATCTTTCTAGAAAGAAAATAGACAAAATAACTGCTTCGGCTGAACATCACGAATTTAGTCTAGAAAATATTTAGAAGTAACATTCTGGAAAACAAAATTAATATTTCTTGCATAAGCCTTCCAAAATAAACCAAATCAAATGACTTATAGCTAAATCACAGTGACTTTCCATGTTATTCATACAAATGGATTTTTAATTCCATCTTTCCTCACCTGTCCCTTTGTGCACATGCTACAATTTGTAAAACCTTTCCAGATAAAATGTGTTCTGAACTGAATTCACAAAATCATAACATGCTATATTATTCTTAAAAAGATCAGAAGGAAAAAGACAGTGACTTCAAAAAAGGTAACTTTAAACAGTAAGAAGAATTCATCCAAACTGTAAGAATAAAAGCCTGTTTTCCTAACTAATGAACAAATCAATACATTTCCTCTCTTTGGATCTTCACTGCAAGTCCTAGCAACCAGCAGCTAAAAAAGAAACAGTGAAACAAGATGCACTACACTTGGCAGTAGGATACCGCAGATAAGTAAAGGGGTTCTTAACCACTTGTGACATCCCAGCTCTCCTCTTTGTGAACTTTGCTGGGACAAGAGCAGCAAACAATTTCAATCTCTTCTCTGGATACCACCAGCTTAGTGCTCTGAGTCTCAGTATCATTCTTTTCTCAGGAAAAAAAGGGAATAACTAACCACAAGAAGGGTTTTTTTCCTCCCCTTTCTCCTCCTGATCATAATCAACACACACATAGGCCTTTCTAAGCATAGCCTGGTCCATTAGTTCCAGCCTACATCTCCCATAATTGATCCTGCACATGAGCAGCACAAAGGGAATATAATTAACGCTGACTTTTAGATTACCTTATTAAGTTTGGATGCAAGAGGATCAGCAGCCTCCTTCCTCTGTGTGTTTCCCATTGCTGCAAGAAGGCTGAGCTGAAACTGGTCTTCTTTTGAGCTCATTTCATTTTTAGCAGTAAGCTGCATGAAGGAAATTGGATCATCCGGCTGAACTGTCACATTCCTCTTCTCTGATTCTTTCTGCAAAAAGACAAATATTCACAATTTCATAATTAGTTATGAAACTTAGCACAGAGAACAGTCAAATAATGACTGAATTGAACATAGTCAAATGGTGACATTTCTGGGACCTGCTTGGATGTGAACATCAGTAAAAAATGATTTTATGATTACATATTTATAATATCTCACCTTCTGGGAAAGTTTCTCTTCTTCTAGCTTGGCTGACAGCATATGAGAGAGGGACTGTCTGCATTCTTTGTTGAAAATATCATTCATAAGTGGAGAACATTCTGACAAAACTTTCAGACACAAGGAAATACGATCGACATCATCATCTGTAATTGGCTTCTTGGGAAGAGAAGACTTTCCCAAATGGAGAATAGTGGCCATGAGCAACATAGCTTCAGCAATAAAGGACTGAGAGGGAAGACAAAGGAAATAGAATGGAAAGTGGTTATTACATTTTTACACAGCTTTATAGAAATGGTTATTTCTGACTTATTTCATAAACAGGTGCAAATTAAGCTCGTGAAAATCTATGGAAAAAAATTTTTTGTACTTGTTGTTTAGAAACAGAAGTACCATGACCTAAGAAATTGTCTAGGCAGAGCGTCTGGAAAGCAGTAGGCCCTATCTGCAACCCAAATTATTGTTACTATACAATCCTGTAATCGGCATATCACTCGGGACTTAACCAATTTCACATCTGCTTAAAACCCCACCAAACACCAACAAAAAACAGACCAAACAAACAAACAAAAGACCCAACCAGCTCTCCTTTGCAACTACAGAGAAAGCATAGATATGACTTACATTTTGTTTCTTCTTTTCCTGAACTAGTGACACATATCGCAAAGCAATCTTAGTTAAAGTTGTAGCTAGAGAAGCTGCAACAAAGAAATCGCCATCAAGCAGGAATCCTCGTAATGGAGGTCTGCAAAGACAGATAGTTATCAGAAAACTAGTTTTGGAAGACACTTTTTAAAATACTTATCTTCATACATTAGTGTCCATACTGTACAGAAAACAAGCTTGAAAGGTCTGAAGTTTTTTTCCCCCTCAAAGTATTTTTTCCAGATAGAGGCATATACAAGCCACGTATCCAATTCCACACAAAATACAGAGTGAAGGATGTAATGGATAATTTCTACCCTGAATATGTTTCATCATAGCACTGAGTGATCATGAGCACTCAAGACAAAGTAGCCCATCTGCAGTAATTAAGAAAATATACCAATTGTTTTATCAATGAAACGAAATATAGCAGAGGTTAAATAATGCAAGATGGTATTACAAAAAAAAAGAAACAGTTTTTACTCTAAAGGCAACAGCTCTGCATCCAAATAAAACTGTAATGGAACTTCATGTACACATTATAAAGAATTATATAGGATTCAAGATACCATAACTAATAAGGTCCTTTTTGATACGCAGTAAGTTTTGATTGCAAATCTTCAGCAATTGTGCAACTTCTTGCCAGATATCATCTATTTGAGATAATACCTTAAAAACAGGAAGTCACCTCAACCACTAAACTCTACATGAGAGATAATACCACTTAAAAAACAAAACAAAACTGAGCACTCCTAGTCTAGTATGACATCTTAAATACCTGTCTTCTTCTTTTTTGGCGGGTCGGGAACTACTTAGAGCACTCTGTGTTGCATAAGTACCCATCTCTGTCACCAATTTTTGAGCTGGACCGACAGACACTTCTTCTTCAGGTTTTAGCTCACCAGTTTCTTTCTTGATTTCAGATTCTACAATTGGGATCTAAACACAAATAGGTAAATGTTGAAAAAAATACAGAAGCCTTCTGCCCATGCATAAAGCTCATGACATTGCATACAATGCCTTAGATCCCCCTCAGAACTCGCCAGACTCCGCAGTTTCTTGTGCACACACCATTATACAACAAGTGCTCAAAACCCTGTTCCATCTTAATTGATTTTTTAGCACACTGCATATAGTAAGATAAACCACAAAAAGCTAGTATAATAAAACAAACACCTCTCCAAGTGATCTGCGAACTTCTGTCATTACACTCTGTATATCTTCCTTTGTGCTGCAATACTCTCCAAGGATCCATAAAGCTCCACGATAAATCCTAAGACAAGAACAGGAATTTAGTCATGCCTCAACAATAAACTTGCATCAAGAGAAGCCATTTATAGCCAGGTGGCCATGACAAGGCCAGCCTCAACAAATTCAAAAGGATGCGATTGACAGAAATCAAGTTTGATGAATAACTTTCATCCTTAATAAAATAATAAATAAATATAGCAAATAAGATTTCTTCTCAGCTTCTAACTTATTCTATATGTGTTAAGGTTGATATTCCTAAAATTAAATTTCATTATGATCAAAAATAACTCTATTGCACATTAATAAAGTCAGCTGTAATTTCTCCAATTACCTAAGATAAACTAACTTCTCATCATACAGGACAAAATGAAAAAAAAGAAGTATGAGTGAAGATTAAGCAAAGAGTAGCAAGGTTACAGTTTGTTTTTTTTTTTCCTTTCCCTTCACTTAATGACATAATGATGGAGCAAAGAATTAAAAGTATCCCATGTATTGGAAGAATGGCAAAGCAGTGCATGATCAGGAGAACTTTTCTGTGTAAGACTGAACCTTTGTATATCCATTACAATGCCAAGTTTTTAGTGCCCTGCAAGATACTAAAGATGCTTTGCAGATTCACGTTTCAGATTTTTTCTGACAAATATACAACAAATATTTCCAGTTTCCTGTAAGTGCAAATTCCTGCTGCAATATTCCCTTATTAACTCTATTTCAACAAATATATCGCTTTAGTGTTGGCCTTCAACAACACTACCCACTAACAAATACGATTAACAGTTACATCATAGAAACAAAACCTGAAGTGGTTTTCTTCATTCGTATAAACAGGCAAGAGGGAAACTACATCTCTACAAGTCATCTACCCCCTGCATCTTTTGTGCACGTGGGCTGCAAGGCTGGCGGAACAGAATTAATGACAGTACACATTCAATGCAAAAGAGGCACATGGTGCTCCAGTTTTGGTTTAGTATCCTATTTGTGACTCACTTGACAGATTTAATTGCGTGAAACACTTCAAGCATCTTCTCAACAATAAGAGGTCTGAGGTTATCAAATCGCTGGATCGCTTCCCGCACAAATTCCAGCACATCAGCAGCTGCTGCTTCATTGTTATCACTAAGGAACTCCATCAGCTAGCACAACAGAGTAAATATGAGCACAAAGAACAACAGTTATGTTTGCACAATTGTACTTCTACATTCAGATGCATATACATCTCTTATTTAATAAAGCTGAAGTCAAACAACCTCAAGTAAATTTCAATCAGTTATCATAATCCACAAATTATTTTTCTTATTATAGAGATTATTGCACTTTTTAGTAAAGGTACTTTTCAGCTCACATTCTTCAAGGACATTTAAAAATAGAAGTCTAAGATGACAGTAACCACAGCATCAAAAGCTCCACATTTCTTTAGTGATTAAAAATAGCATCGTTTATTGAAGCCCACTACTAGAAACACCTCGGCTTCACTTATTCTTTTGTGCAGGTGGTTAGCAAGTATTTTGATACAGCTAGAACATAATTAAATGACAATATAATTAAATGTTTCCATACCACTGGAATAACATTCGCAGCCATGTCTGGAAACCGAACACTACAGGAATGCAAAGTCCGAACAAGCAGCTGTCTGTATTTGTCGGTATCTTCATGCTCTGTCACATTATTAGTCTTAATGACTTCTTTCTTCAGAACAATCACAAGCTGCAGAAAAGATCAAATAAAATTGAAGAGAGCCATGTATTTTTTCAAAGAATGAAAATTAATGTAATGAAACACAAGTCATATATATTTTACCTCCTCCACATTTCTTGAAGAGACAAGATCCAGAGCTAGCTGAAGGGTTTTTTTGCGCACTTCCAGATCTGGGGTACTCAACACTCTGAGGATGTCCATAACTAGATCCTAAACAATAAAAATAATAACAGCTTTATTACTTCAAATGACTTCCTTCTCAGGCAGTTCTAATTTTTAGTCCTTAATGATTTTCAAGGACGTTGTGGAAACAGAATATAAAATATACTGACAAACAAGCAACATACTAGGGATTAGGAATCTCACAGCGTTCATTTAATGTATTTTAACATTTACCAGGCAAGCTACATAACTAAGTTAGGCAGCATTTACCATTGTTATTTCTTATGCAAGCAATAAAAGCAGTGAGCCTACACGTAAAAGGCCACTCATTTAATTTCAAGAGTTATATCAACTGAAGGTTTAAATTTCAGAAGTACATTTTTCACTACGGTATCTTAAAATTTTTAGGGAAGGAAAATCCTTTAAATAAGCTTGTAGGAAAAAAGAGCTTACATACCTGTAACACTCGTTCATGGGAGGGATGCTCCTTTAATTCAACCAACCGATCCAAAACAATCAGTTTCACGTTATTATCACTTTCTTTAATGATCAAATCTATGTAGCACTGGGCAGCTGCCTAAAATTAAAAGGATCAAAACCATTTTTTAAGTAACGAAGAGGAGAAACAAGCACATTTCTGTGAGAAGTTCAGGAAAAGACAGCTTCTACTTTATTATTAAAGCAACTACTCAATGAGTTGGCACAGAAATGAACCTGAGAAGTTTTCAAGCTTTCTGGTGAACTGTAAAGATGATTCCACCAGGTTGTTACAACAACCATACAGGAAGACTAACAGTGGCAGCAGCTTACAATACATGGATTTGGTTTCAAATTCAAGCAAAACCATAAAAAAAATAAATTTCTTTGCATGCTCTAGGTCAGTTTTTAAGTATACAATAGGACATGAAAATTAATTTAAAACAGATGCCAGGATTAGCATATCTAGATAAGGCTTCAATGACACCTTCTACAAACAATATTTGTACTCAACAAAAACGACTACACTAAAGCAAGAATGTAAGTATTAATACACTTTCTGACCTTTTGAAGCTATTTAAAATGTTTTTACTCTTAATCTAGATTACAATATTCTTTTTTTGAACGTTCAATACAAGTTTAGAATTTCTGTGTGTTCTTAATCAGCTGTACAAAGATAAATACATAAACACAAAATCAAGCAGTAATCATTGTAAATCTTCAATACTTTGCATTTCCACCCTGGTCTAGAAAGAATAATGTTTATGAGTAAAGAAAGTAATTCTATGTCTGCAAATCTTCAGCATTTGTCTACTTTGCTAAGTATGCCAAGAAGATTGCAGGTTGGTAGCAACTACTGGAATAGTTTGCACAGCATTCAAGCTTGTCCACTACCAAGTGAAGTCCACTAGTCACAGGTCTGCAGAACAGTCTCAGTATTTAAAGGAGGGGGGTGGGGGCGACACATGAAATGAAACAGACCAACTTTAAGAGATATTTTGAGACAGTTTCAAATGTGAAGTGTCAAACTCTCTATTTCACTGAAGCCTTCAGTCTTTAGATGTACAACGTACAGCATACAGTATTATAGTACACTAGAAGCTACTGAAATGTCTGAAAACACCAAATTATACCTTGATTGCTGTTGGTGCACTGGAGAGTGTAACCAGTGTTCCTGCAGCTTCATATTTCACAGCAGGACTTGATGACTGCAGTAAGTTGTAGATGCAGCGAATAAACCGAGCTCTTTCTGATGGATTTGCATGACACACCTAGATTCAAAGAACAACGCGTCATTGGCATATAAAGAAAAAAGAACAGCAACCATATAGTTAGTAGAATAGCAACTATCTTACTACAGGGAGAAAATTAAGCAAAAGTTGACAAACTTTTCTGGGGATAAGAACAGATTTTTCCAACTGTGAATTACCTTTACAAAAGCTAATAAACAGCTTTTACTGGCAATTCTATGCAATGCTACAAGGTCCTGACATGGACTAAGGGCTAGCTAAAATGCCTTTTGCAACTGTGTTCTATTCCTTCCATAAAGCAGTCTAATATAATCTAAAACATGCGTCTATTTTTCAGTGTGCCACAATACATTTTCCTTTTACCTTATAAATTAGTTCAACAATAACCAACTGTAGTATGTCACCAAATGTCTGGACTTGGTCAATACAGGTACTCAAATAATCCAATGCTCGATCCTAAACAAATAAAAGAAATTATTCTAAATTATTCTGAGTTCTCCGCTACATTTCAAAGAAAAATGCATTTTAAAAATTGGAACAGAACCACATATATTCAATCCTTCAACTTAAAGTTTAAAAAAAAAATATGAAAAAACATTATACCTGAAGAGCAAATTAATCCATTTTGTACACATAGATGGCAAAAAGAAGAGACAAGACTAATGGCAGTCAGGCACAAAATTCAATTGTCAACAAATAAACCAAAACACTGAACAGAAACTGTCATCTCTTTCTCATATGACTGCAAAAGCTACCTACAGAAGTAGATAATGGAGTACTTCTCAGTCTAGTTAGGCTTATTTGGCAAAACTAATTACAGTTTTCAGCAGCAATGTATGCCTTCTTCAAATACACCAACTCTCCTTTTAAACAAAGGCAGCACTAACAATCTGTTTTAATTTATTTGCAGTTAGATATACTTCACAAATGGTCTAACACTGCCACATATCGTTGTGTTTTTGTTTGTTTTTAATGAATTTAAATAGTTTACACTTCCAACAAACTACTGGCTAGTTACCTGCAAGATTTTCAACTATTTAAACCAAATGAGTTTGAGGGCAGGTATCCTTACCTGATCTGCATGAATTAGCATCATAAATGCATTTCTTTTGCAGCTTGCATCCTTCTCATTCACCAGGAAATCATGGATCAATTCAGGAGCATCAGGTATAAGATGTTCAAAATTTCTTTGAAAAAAAACATAAGTAAAAGAACTTCTGGTGAGAGGTAAAACATACAGCTTAACTGCATATCCTAAAGAGTTTACAAAATTGAAGAAGAATGAAACAGTGATACATAGCTTTTGTGTAATTATTTGAAACTAAAGAGACTCAGCATAAAAAAATTACTTGCTATCATGACAGCTAAAACATTACCAGAACAATGATTTCAATTTAATAGTAACATTTAGTCACACATTTTAGGTGAAAAAAAACCTGCAATAATGCTTAGTATGTAACTGCAGTACATAAAGAATGTCCCACTTCAAATACGTTTATACATGTATAGTCCTGTAAAGATTCTTCTGTATTCGTAACTGTGAACAATGATTACTATTAATGAAGTTTAGATAACTAAGAAAGGTATTTATTTATTTGCCCATACATATTAACCTGCAATATAAGGATCTTAGTCACACTTCAGATGGCAACAGCAAAACATTTCACTTTTCCAAAGAATGACTTTACAGGGGGAAAAAGCAAACAAACATAAAAAAAAAAGTATCAACCTTCTCCTCCTCCTCCCCGCTCCCCCCCCCGCACCAAACTAACAGCCATTGATATATGCTTATGAGGTTTCCAAAGCTGTCCTGATCACCAGTGCTAGCCTTGGTCTTCTTTATCTACAACGTGAAATAGCTTCTGGCATTTACCTATAAATCGTGTAAATTGCAAGAACTGCGTTTCTGCGCACATAGCTGTGACGATGTTCTAGGCACGCACGAATGGCTGGCATCAAAGGTTCCAACAATTCTGCTTCTTTCAGCTTACAAAGAAAACGGAGTGTAGAGCCTCGGATAAACTCATTTGGGTGCTGAAGATCCTAAAATCAACAAGCAGAGTATTTGAAATACCAGACTTTGCATCTAACTGTTAAGCTCAGATGAAGCTCTCCGGAGAAACTTCATTGTGACCTTTCGATACTTAAAGGGGTCTTACAAAAAGATGGAGAAGGACTCTTTATTTGGGTAGATAATGATAGGACAAAGGGGAATGGTCTTAAACTAAGAAAGGATAGATTTAGACTAGACATTAGGAGGAAATTCTTCACTGTAAGGGTGGTGAACAGGTTGCCAAGAGAAGCTGTGGATGCCCCATCCCTGGAGGTGTTCAAGGCCAGGCTGGATGGGGCCTTGGCCAACCTGACCTAGTGGATGGCATCCCTGCCTGTGGCAGGGGGGTTGGAGTTAAATCATCTTTAAGGTCCCTTCCAACCCGAGCCATTCTATGATTCTATGAACATGCTTGCTAGCCTTCGCCCGCACTAAGCTTTTTGATGGTTCAAGTTCCAAATGTCTATGAGGACACCTCACTGTCTTTTTATGAAATTTACCTTCTTAAAACACTGATATGTATTTTATATGACAGAAAATTATATACTTTATAGAAGGATGCTGCATGGGAACATAAGAAATAAAAAAGCAACAGGCCACCTTTCTGTATGCATCGCATACGAGGATCATTTCTTGCAGAAGCCTGCCATCTGGAGTGGTCTTTGGCACTATCTCCCAAAAGACAAGCAGCAGTTTTTTGATGGTATGATCTTGAAGAGGCAGCACAAAGCGTATAATGGTCATCAGAAGCCCAGGTAGTTTTTCACCATTCAGAATCATAATGATTACTTTCTTCAAGGCCTCTGTCTTTAACTTGACATCTCCTTTTTCTAGGGGACAGAAAATTCAAGAAAGCAAGTCATATTAATTACGTAGTTGGGAAGACTAACACATCACAGTCAGTTAACAGGCATACCAATCTTACACATCGGAAGATTCCCCTGAAGAACGCAACATAGCATCTCAATAAAATTCACACCCTTACTTCCAAAAGCATAAAGAGGAAGAAAGAGATATTTAAACAGTAAGTCTGGAGTTCAGATTTATTCTTATGATCAATATATTGGAATTAACTGAGTTCAACAGATTCTACCACTGCTTCAATGCTTTTAAACAGCATTTTAAACCAGAATACTCCAATGCTCTGCTACAACTCACTATGGTGTAATAATATCTAAATATCTAATATCTAAATCCCAGGTCCATTTATGTTTTACTTCACACAAAGACTGTAAGTGACTTTAAAGTTTTGCTCAGAATTAGAAGAAGAATCACATAAGATAAATACAATAAAGTTTCCCAAAACACAGCAAACAGAAGAATTCACACGTTTTGAAAATCAACAGAACAAAATAAACATAAATTGACTTGAGTTTATAAAATGCAAACAATATTCTAGCAAAAGTATCATGAGAGTATGCAAGGATAGAGCAGGTATGATGAAGTATCCTTCAAGTCATGGCCCATTACTTGCCTAGGTCATTTTTTAAGCTGATTTCTGAAGGTGGTTCTGAATCCATCGGGACATTGATTAACGTGTAACACACGTTCTCTGCAGCAGTCATGGTTCTTCGTTACAAATGTTTTCTCAGTGGAAGAATTATTTTGACACAAATATCAGACAACCTAAAATCCAAACAAATAAAGACATCCCAAAGTTAACAGATTTTACTAACAAACAACACAAAAACATTTTTGGCAACTGACTTAATGATTTGAAGAGACTGTTGTCAGATTTCTTGAGAAGTCACCTTCAAAAGACTTCCCAACTTTCTGTTATACTAAAACATTCCACAATCGGGAGTGTGAAGTTTCTCAAAGAAAACAAAACAAAAGAACAGAAATGAAAGGAATTTCTTCAATACTTGGAGCACAGTTAAAGGCAACTGACACAGATGTCCAACTGCAACTGAAGGGATGCAGCAGCTTTTCCATCGTCTGCTCATCCCTCTGATCCTGGCTGCATTCCCACTACCCTTCTTGCACTCCTGTGCCACTCCAGGTGAACTGACCCAAGTTGCAAAGGCAGCCAAAAAAAAAATCTCAGAAAAAAAAAAAAGGGGGTGAAGCGGGGAGAAGCCTTCAGCCTATGAAGGAAGCTTTGAAGATGAGCATAAGACCTAACAGAGCAGAAATTGAGGATGGGAAAAAGAAAGCACGATGACGAGGAAAGCAGGACTACCCTTTTACCTGCCAAGAACCATCAGACCAACTCTACTGTTTACCTGTTCCTATAGACACTAACATACTAACGAGGAAAGTTTTTTCTCCCCCCCTCCCCTTTTTTTAAACAGAGGAACAGTACTAGTGTGTTACAGTTCTATCAAAGCTGCTGTGTGTCTAGCAGCTGAGATTAAAAAAAAAAAAAGAACAGTTAAGTTCAATCCTCTTTTTCCTGCCTGTTTTTTCCTTGTATAATAGACTTCTAGGATAAAAACAAATTTTCTATTCCATCTATAAAGTAATGGGAAAATGCTCAAGTTTGAGCTTGCCCAGTTAATGTTATGGTACCATAATAACAAGCACAGCAACTTGTTACTTCTTATTCCACTAACTGTGTGTAGAAAAACATAAAAAAAGACTGCTATATGCTTTCATTGCAATTAATTTTCTTGTAGTCTCAGACTTAAGTTTCATAAATCATTACAACAAGCAAGATAGCTTTTTACTCTAAAATATGCTACACATCATATTTTAAAACACTGCATAAAAAGCCCACGTTTAGTTTATATAACTGTTGTCACTACCAAATATCAGAGCCAATTGAACAAAGCGATCCCCATCCACGTTCATGATTCCCACAGAAGACTGAAACACCAGGCTCCCCAGCCCAGTGCTACATGTTCCCTGCAGATCTCTTTCCCTCTGAAGTTCAGGGATCTCCACAACATAAGGTTTTCAATGACATGACAGTTTAAGAAGTTACTGTCTAGGGATACCAGTTCCTACCCCATATCACCTCTTCAGCTGTGCTGACATAGTGTTTGAGATGCAAACTCTGTAAATCCTCCCATTTATTTTGGAGCACCGGTTAGAACTAACAACATCCAAAAGGCAAACACCCGTTCCCAGTTTGGTTGCAAGCACCGCCCCACAAACACCTCTGATGAATGACAAGGGAAAGTGGGACGTGGAGTTGCAGCATTTGAATGATAAATGAATGAGAGAAGCCGTTATGGGACCCGAAGTCCCTTTTTTTTCCGTCAATTGGGCACCTCAAGAACCTCAGGCTGAACAGTGAGCAGACAAGTTGTGCTATCTTGAGCTGTAGCCTCTTTCTCCACAAGAAAACAACACAAGTTAGTATCACAAATAATATTAAAAAATCCAATACAACAACCATCTTTTAAAAAGTCACTTTCTGCTACGAATCCCTTATTTTTATGGTTTAGATCCTTCAAGCTCGTTGCTGATAAGTATCTACCTACACGACTCCTGCTCACTTATAGGTAAACAACTGTTTTCTCCCCTCAGCAGCGGCTCACGCCACCTGTCCCCCACTCCCACACGTAACTCCTGGAGGCCTCAAAGCTCTGCAGCTGGCACCTCCGTCTCCAGGAACTCCTCAGGGACCATAAAGCCGATCTGTGCGAAAGGCAGGCCACGTATGTTTGCTCACACAGACACCTTAGCCGCCAAAACTCCCTCAGGACAGCAGAACAGGCCTCTGGAGCACGGACACGGGGCCCGCCGTTACGCTCTGACCGGAGCAGAGCAGAGGAGCTCTCTCAAACCGCGGAGCAGGACGAGGGGCAGGGCGCACCCCCAGCACCCCGACCCGTTCCTCTTCGCTGCCGGGCCCCGGCACCACCGCCCCCACCCCGGGGCCGCCTCGCCCCGGCTCTAGGTGGGCCGGGGGGCTCCCAGCTGCCCGAGCCGCGCGCGGAGACGGGCGCCGCACCAGCGCCAGCGGAGGACGACAAAGGCCGGGCCCGCCGCAGGACAGCGCGGGCGCCCCGCCGCAGCCCCAACAAAGGGCTTCCTTCCCCGCGCTGCCCCGGCCCCGCTGCCCCCCGTGCCGGCCCCGAGCCTCGCCCCTCGCTCAGGGCCCCGTTACACGGCGCTGCCCCGCCGCAGGCCCGGGGAGGCCGCGGAGCCCCCGGAGCAGGAGGAGGCCGCGGAGGAGGAGGGGAAGGGCGAGGAGAGGGGGCGAGCTCCGCACCCGGCTGCGGCCGCTCCGTGTGCCCGGCCCGGCCCGGCCTGGAGGCGCTGCGCTGCGCTCTGCCCGCGGCGCCGCCGCTCCGCCGATGGCTGACGTGGAGCCGCGCCCTCCCGGCCACATCGATGGTACGGCGGCCCGCGGGGACACGCCGCGGCACGGCAACGCGGAACGGGCCGGGCGGCGCCGCCGCGTCACGGGCCGGAGGAGGCTCCGCACGGCGGCTCCGCCCGCCGCTCCACGGCCCCTCCTCGTTCTCCTTTCCCGCTGTCGATCAGCGAGGAGCAGTACAAAAAGGAAGCGGCGTAACAGAGCGATTCAAGCCCTAGGAGAAAAACACAACCGCGCCGGGCGGGTTTGGCTCCAACCAAGCCCACGTTGGCACCTCAGAGCCGCGGGGCTCCGGGGTAGGGCGCCCCTTCCACAGCCGCCTCTGGCTCCAGTCCTGTGATGTTCGGCTTAAAGGGGGGCTGCCCCCACACACACCATGCTTCTGGTAACACCGGTCACTGCAGGAGGCTCCTCAAGACACAGGCAACAACATGACAGCACAGAGGCCACTGCATCCTTCCTGCTCCCCACCTAGTGCCCAGACCGGGGCCTTCCACTTGCTCAGATTTTAAAAAATAAAAAAAAAGAACAACCAAACAAAAGGCAATAGATTCCAAGAAAGTTATTTATTTCCACTTGTCCTTACGAGTTAAAGACAGTATGCTTTTCATTAAAAAACAGTATCATGTACTATTTAGAAAACGGTTACACCTTTCTCATCAAAGAAAATACACCCAGTTTTGAACTCCCGACAACTTTTTAAGGATAGGTGCATTGTTTTGCCTTTTTTTTTTTGTTAAGAGTAATCCTCACAGTGCATCAGCATTAGACACATATCAGTGAGGATAAAGTTACCACCAAATACATAAATGTTCCTGTATAATTACGCATATGTTATCATAGAGGAACTCTTCCATGAATTAGTGCTCCATGGGCTCCTCTGACTTTTCCGCAGGTTCATCAGCAGGTGCAGCAGGCTTAAATAGAGAAAAAATACATATTAAAGGATTATCCAAATTAAGCATGGAGAAGGACAGAGCTGGTAATACAGATCATTAGAAGTCTGAGGATACTCTTTGCTATATGCATGAGAAACACATGTAGCCACTTCTGTTACAATAAAGTGCAAAACGGTACTTGATCACAGATGAGGAAAGGAAATTTCACTGGAAAATGCCTGCCAACAATTCAGCATAAATTGATTTAACACTTGTCTTAGTCTTCAGCTAAGATTATATGGTGTCTCCAGTTTTCAGGTACTAACTTCTAATTTTAAAAATCACATTCCTAAAACTCTAGTAGAGTTAAATGTCAAACATAAAAACATCACAAAGTGTCTTTTAACACAGACTACTTAGTTACATTCAAAACACACACCTTTCTCTGTGGTCTCTCCTCAAGACCTTCTAGGAATGGTGCTACATCATCATCATCATAGATAGTAAACTCCATGTCTTTGCCAACAATTCCAATGGAAACATTCTGTTAAGCAAAGTTTTGAAAGAAATGAGAACCATTTTTCTGCAAACAACTCTGCGGCTTTACAGCTTTCACTTGTGAAACAGACAAAAGCTTCCCCCTGGAATAATAAAACTCATTGTGCTATTTGTGTCTACTTAAGGAAGAAAGAAAATTTTGAGAGAGACTCCTTCTTCGGTAGTTTGTACTAGAAAAGGAAAAGGAGGGAGATTTACTCCCTAGAACAACTACCATGTTTTAAAAATCTTTAAAAATCTACGAAGTGTTTGGCTTCCAAGTTTCAGCCCCAGCCATACTTTACATCAGTTTTGTCATGGTCATTACCAAAAACAATGGCAGTACAATTTCTTATTAAGTAAACCTAGCATATACCTTGGTGGTCAGATCCTGTTCAGCAGGAAGAGTCTCTCTGAGAGCACGCAGTCCATGTTTAACTAGCTCATTTAGATTACCTTAAAATAAAAGCAGGAAGATATTTACAAAACATGGCATTACCTCTACTTATTTTCCCCTTACTCCCATTCTCAGTTGATGCAACTCCTCTCCTTAGATATTTCTGGTACTGAATGCAGAGTTGGTTAAAAAAAGGTATACCTTTGGAAGCTGTACATCTGAAATTGAATGCATCTGGTTTTGGCAACCGCACTGCCTCCAATGCAGCAATAATCAAGCTATCTTTCCCCCTTTTTTGTCTCCACATCATTGGTTTCTTATAAAAATAAATTCACAATTTAGAATGTACCATCAAAGTATTTGCTCTGACATACTATGCCTGCTCTGATATAGAAAGAAAACTTTCCTTGGGTTAAACAGGACAGAGGCCTCTTACTTTTTGCTCTGCTTTTCTGAGCACAACTTCCCTTTTCATTAGATCTAACAAGCATCCAGATGTTACACATGAAAGTTTGTAATACTTTCTTCACAGTTCTGACCTCATGCAGATTTACACTTGTGCCAAACTTGGCCCCCAAAATTTATTTTATCTTACTAAATCCAACCAATGAAGCAGTAGCAGAAAAACTATGTAACTGATAAAGACCACTAGATCGCTAGGGTTTCTTTACTCACAGTCAGTAAATTCAGTCATGTGTCTCTCCAAGTAAGTTCGTGCTGACTGTGAACGAGCACCAATGGACATTGCTTTACAGTCAAAATAGTTTGCAGAGGGACAAGTTTGGAAGATGTGAGGACCCATATCCTAAAAGGAAGAAAAACCACAAACCATTAAACAAATGTGTAAACTCGTAGCAAGTCTGTTGCTAGAACACATGATATTTTCTAACACAGTTTTGTCTCATGATACATTAGCTTATACATATGCACAGAGTAATTCAATACTGCTTATCACACCACTGTTCTTATCCAGTTCTTTCAAAGCTATTCTAAAAAATAAAAAATGTAGTGTTCCACAGAAACCCTTGTTTACACTTTTTCATTAAAATGTATTTTTTACACAGAGAATATAGCTGGCACCAAAAACATTTCCTTCTCTGCTCCATAAACTGTACCATGCTTATGATAACAGTACGCTTCCTACTTCATGGCTTGCAAATGGTATTTTACACACACACAGTCTTATCTGCACAATGGCAAGGTTAGTTATACAGCAGATTTCAGGCAAGCTGACAATTTCCTTCAACCTTCTTCATGTCAAAAATCTTCAGGGCAGAGATTCATTGTGTGCTCCATTAAGCAAACTGTTGTTTCTAAACAAGACAGAGGCCACTGATGATTTTCACATCCACTTTTTATAAAAGTTATGCTTCAAGGTATGACACAGAAAATGATTTCCTTATTCAGAGAATTGATCGATCTGCCTCCTCCTTTAATCTTTTCCTCTTTAACATGTACTTGTTGTCTAGAATTGCATTAAGCATGCTTTATTCTAGACCGATAGCATCTAGCATGGCTTACTTACATCATAACCTGCAATAAGCAGTCCTACGCCATATGGTCTTCTGCCGTAACGCTGTGTTGGTATCTGCGTTTCTTAAGAAAGCTAAGGAAACAATCTCAAAGGAACATGTACCAAAAACATTTTCTTCAGAAAGAAGCAGAGATGCACCAAAATTGCAGTGTAGTTTTTGTAAAGCCTCTTGTAGTATCAAAGGCTATGTTTGAAGAAATAGATCTCAAGACTCATCTGGAATACCAATGCCCTCTCTTTTTCTCACCCGAAGAACATCTAGCAGTTAGCTTTCCCAGAAGAACTGAGTGGTGTGTTCAGCCAAGCATCACAAACAGCTCACTTAATGCTGTACGGCCTCACTTACTTTCTTACACCTTTAACTTTTTCTAGGCACCTGATAACAGAATACAAGGCCTCCACTGTGCTCCGTGCACCGACAACATATATTTTTTTCTTGTGGTGATTTAAGCGAGCACATACAATTCAGTAAATAATCATATTTTAAACCGTACAGTCATATTTCCTCCCCCACCTCCAAAGGCCTGGTACTATGTAACAAAAACAGTGCTAAGTTAAATGCTGCACAGCACTTTACCACTTTTGTACTATTTCAGTGTATGTTCCAGCATATTCCATGAGAGACTATACAAACATCTTAAATAAGGAAAAATTTAACTTTGAATTAACTTTTTCATTTTAGTACAACTTTTAAGTTGTGATATATAAAACTAATTTTGAGAACAAGCGTAAAAAAAACTTAGAAGGTAAACGAGTGTTAAAAGAAAAAAAGGATACTGCTTCCGATTAGTGACACTAATCGAGAAACTGGAAGAGGTCTATCGAACACAAATCTAGAATCCAGACACTCCTGACGCATGAAATTGCTAGGAGAAAAAAAAATAAAATCAATGCACAGATTAAAGTCACAATGAGTTTCTCAATATTTGCCTGTTAAAGTAAGTGTATTTTTGTTTCAGCTCGACTTGTTGAGAAAAAGGGTCAGAGGCATTACATAATTTCATTTCATCTGACCTATAACTGTTATTTAGAAAGCTGACCACAGGCTTTAAGGAGTATTAGTACTTCAGTCATACAAAAGGGAAGGTGGAAGTTCACACAGGCTACAGATGGGTTGTCTGGAAAAAAATAGTTAAATGGTAACATTTCTTTGTAACATTACAGCAATTAAATTTTATTTCAGTAATTCTTCCAATGCCTTCTTTGTCTTTTCCTATCAAACCTCTTTCAGTGCATATTTACCTCATTTAATGAAATTATGTGGCCTACAGGTAAAAGGCAAACCCCTCTAGCTGACACACAAGGCATTGTATGCTTTTAATAACTTTAAGTGCATGTACACAGCAGCAGCTACTAAAGGGATATAGGTGATGCACTTTCTCAGACGGCTTGGAAACCCCATCACACTGAGGAAACCAGACAGGACTGTCTTACTAGTAACAAAACCAAAGAGCAAAATTTAGTGCCAAACAAATAAGATTTCTGCCAACAACTTAAAAATCTGCCAGAATTTCATACTGAGGTCTTTGGCATAGTACAACAGAGCGAGACTAATCCTTAGCTGACCATAAAATTTCATTCGCAATAGTCTACAAATGAACTTTCACTTATTATTGCAGAACTGTGTATGTCAACAACTAAGACACTCACCACAAGAGTCTTGCATCAGCAGTAAGTCCAGCAATGGAGATACCGATATGGTTGTCAACGTACAGGATTTTTTTCTGATGAGCTGCCAGCTCAGACTGTGCTCTCTACACATAAAAGGAGAAAGCTACGTGGCAGACTGACCAGTTTGCCAAGCACTGTGGAGAAATCTGCTAACATTTACTGCAAGAACTGAATATAATCACGAAATTGTCAAAAAAAACAACAACAAAAATAAACCCACAACCTATAAACTTGCAACAGAAGACCAAAAAAAAAAATTAGCTCCATTTCAGTAGGAGACTAAGAGGAAGAAAGAACAGACACTTGCTCACATTTTAAAGAAAATGAGTAGTTTTACTACTTAATAACTAACAAAAAAATAGAGGAGTGCTTATCTTTTAAAGGGAAAATTTTTCACTCCATTCACGATTTTGTGAAAATCTGCTTAACATAGGCACTGAAAATATGTTTCTATACTGGTACTAAAGCAAAAGGAAACTGGGATTATGTTTATGTTACATAAGCAAAAAAAAGTTCAGACTGTGCTAAACTAATTTGACAAACCAGAACTTCTGTGCTAACATTGCCATCTGCAAAACAAAGTTTTAAACTTACCTTTAAAGCTACCAGGACAGCATGCGTTTTTGATTTCAGCCCCACAGTAGCTGAGCCTTGTTTCACGGCTTCCATGGCATATTCTATTTGATGAATTCGCCCCTACAGAATAAAATCAAAGGTAATCATTCTAAAATTAATCCTCTATATCAACTTTCAATGTTTTTTCGATTTACAGACCTTTGATTCCCCCCACCCCAACAGGTACGCTGACTGCATAACAGTTTAAGTCTACAAGCAACGTATTTCCTCTTATCTTTCGCAAACTCTTCACCACTAACCCACACAAATCTGGCTGTCTCTGAGACACTCACTATTGCATATAAAGAAACATACAAAAAAAAATTGAAAGGGTGAACAAGTCTGATGTTGTGAGAATCACAAAACTTTTGTCATTGTGTTAGATACTGATTCCACTGAAGACAATGCGATTCAAAGATGGAACTTCCAGCTGAAGTTGGACATGTAACTTTTAATCGAGTTTCCTGAAGAAACGAGTCTTATGCAATTGTTGTGTCTCACCATCCATTCCCCAATAACTTCTGAACAAGTTATTAGTCAACTGAAGTAAAGCCTGAAAGAGGAGTAGAGGTCTCAAAGACAATTAATTCCCCCCAAGTTCTGCAGAGTCAGCCTGCAGCTTTGTAGGAAAATACGACGACATCCTTTCAGTACTACCATGGAGTGCAAAGCAGCTAACTTCCCGCACTCTAGTTGGCCAGCCTATTTCAAATGATCAGCATGGTCACTGCTGCTATGCAAGAACTGGAATTACCAAACGCAGCACACAGTTATCTCCTATCAGTTCCGATGTATTAAAATACAGCACACTGCTGGAGCTGTTACAACAGGAATGTGCTGGTGATAATGCAAAGAAAATCACCTCGTATTAGTTCCGTTTATCAGTTCCATTATATATATACATATGGTTTGTAAAAGGTTTTTGATTTATTTATTTAGAGAAATACAAGGTCTCCTAGATGCTTAGCATATCCTACATATAGGTATTTCATGTCCAAGAGCAGTGTAGAAACATGGTGACCCATCCAACAGATACTTATCAACTGTCATGAATGACTTGCAAGGCTAGAAAGCCACGAAGCACTGCCTAGTCTTTAATCTTGTATCCCCTTCCCTTTAAAACAGTATTAGAAAACATTCCCCCAAATGAAACATGATTATTCTTTGCTCCTCTACTAACAATGCCCAGAATTATTATGGTATCATATAACAGCCTCTGTGACCCAGCCACCTGCAGGAATGTGTGGAGCAGTGATTTGAAACTGCTTTTATCAAAGTGCTGTTCATATTTTCAAGACAATTTATGAAGAAAGTAGAAACGAGTGTTGTTGATGATTTCATGATAGCTACTAAAAGCCTAAAAACTGTTCAAGTCTATTGAAAGTAATTTTAAAGTAAGAGATGAAAAAATAAAGTCTCTGATACAGGACCTGTCAGGAAAGACAATCATTAAGAGGGATGAGAGGTAGATGTAGGTTTCCAATTATGGATACAGAATTCTGACTTTTAACTTTTCAGATACTAAAAAGACATTAGTGACAGCCTCGACACTGTTTTTAAACTCTAAAAAATACTTGATAGTTAGGAAATTAAAAAAAACAGTCTAGAAGTGAAGACTAGAAAAGATAACATTCACGGAGGTGACCAGAGATGCAAAAAGATGCTGTAGCTTATAAATGTGCATGACCAGAAGGAAAAGGAATACCAAATCTAAAATTCTTCTCCATAGCCACTGAGGAATTTTAAAAGCAACGCAATTCTTAAGATACCAGCACAGCAACAGAACGCAAACAAGCAGAGCAGACCTTCACTATGTAAAGAAGCAACTTGCCTGCATTAAGAGAGTTGTCAATATTACATTTACTGCAGAAACAAAGCTCAAAAGCATTAGGTGTTTCTTAGCCTGTGTCCTACGCAAGAGATGTGGCAGTGCCCGGGAGAAACGGGCAGCCTGGCTTCCCCTCCCATTGTCACCATCTTCAGCTCCCAAAGGTGCCTTTGTAAGTGGTGAGAGGAGGGAGGTACCGACATCACGGGTTGCAGGGAACGGCCTGTGACAGTTTCATTTGTGCAACATTTAGGACTTATCACTACCAAACAAACTTGAAACCACAAACAAAAGTGAAGAGTGAAAAGAGTAATACAGACTGTTCTAAGGAATACACAAGGTACACATGGAATGTATTGAACATATGGAACGTGCACACGCTTATGCACATGTGCGTGTCTGTGTGAACTGGACATAGACAATTTAGCTGCATGTTATTTGCAGCATGCACTGAAGTTTGAAGGTAACAGTAAGTATCTGCACTGAACGTTTTCAGATGCACATCTCCTTAACCAAAAGTTGCTGCTCATATCACTGGCACGTTCTTATATGTTAAATCTCCTCAAAGCTTTCATCATCCTTTGAGATAAACAAATGTATTTCTCAAAGCAGTTCAAAGCCATCTACAGCTATCATGGTATTAACTAAAGTACATTCAAGATTATATTCGTGCAGGGTGAAAAGCACCAAAAACGCTGTTTCAATGTATTTGAAAATTTATCTTTCGAAAAATAATACCACGCGATGAAATTTTTCAGCAGTAATACAAACCCACAAACCAGTGATATAGTAGCTTTATAAATAACAAGCCATATTGCTGTATTTAAAACAAGTCTTTAGCTTTACCAAATGTAGAAAAGACTCCTATTTTCCATAAGTTTCTTATCTTGAAGCATACATAGCAAAAGAAGAGGCAATTAACCACCTCAGCTGTGTCAGGCATTTGCTTCTAAAATTCTACGATATCTATCTATTCTTAACTCAGCACAGCCTTTGTAAGTTTTAGAAAAATATACGGTGTGAAACTGACATGAAACTGATTCAGAGGTAACAGGATTACCAATTCAAGTGCAAATCGTAATACAGCCTCGCACACAGACAGCATGAAGCCTGCCTAACATTACGCAACGTGGAAAGCTGAAGATACCCACAGCTGAACAGACTTCACCATTAAAGCACAATGCAACTTGCACTACAAAATAATATTGCATTTAACCTCCAGCATGTGCTAACTCTCAGTGCTATAAGTTTTATACTTAGAATTTATTTAACAGGGATGCTCGCAAGCATTTCAACTTATAAAATTCAGATTTGCTTATTCATTCTATAAAAAAAAAAATCAGGATTTCAGATTCAATGCCTCAGCTTACTGTTTGAGTACAGTCATTGAGATGGGAGCTTCCAAGGCAGTAAAAACTGACTGATCAAAATGACAAACAGCTGCTGTTACGCCTTACTTGAAGAAGTCAGCATGTTCCCACTTAAAGCACTAAGCCTTAACTTTACTTGTGTTAATCTTTTCTACTGAACAGCTCGAACGAAGCCCTTGCAAGATCAATTATAGGAAAAATTCTTTCCCGCCGCTGACTAAGCATTCCCAACGTTAGCTATGGAGCGAAAGAGAAAGTGAGGGCGCAGCAGCCTGGCCTTCTGGAGATCCAGACTCAGCCCCCTGCTTTCAGGCCCATTACTCACCACCTTCGCACTACTCCCTGTAAAACAATGCCGATGGCTGCTCCGCGCCTCTCTGGCACATCCCGGACGAGCGTCTGCGGTCACCTAAGCGCCCTCTGAGCTCCGGAGCCGGCAGACCGGGCTCAGGGCCGCGGGCCCACGGCTCCCGTTCCGGGCGCCGCGGCCTGCCGCCGGCCCCGCGGGCAGCCCGGTGCTGCCGAGGCCCCCCCCGCACGGTGCCGGGCGGCGAAGCGGGCCGAGCACGAAGGCCGGCTTACCTGGGGGCTCCACACGGTGACGTCGTTGTCGTACTGGTTGCGGAACTGCGGGCACAAAGGCACAGCCGTCAGCGCGGCCCGCGGCGGGGCCGGAGGCCCGGGCGAGCCCCGGCCGCGATCCCGTGGGGCCGCAGCCGGCCCCGTGCCGGGCAGCGGCAGCCGGGGCCGCCCGGGGAGGCCGCAGCGCGGGGCAGGCCCGGCCCCAAGGCCCCGTCCCCGCCAAGTGCTGACTCACGGCCCCGCTCCGCGCTCCCTTCCCTCTCCCCCCGCCGCCGTCCCCCCGCTCGGCGCAGGGCCCGGCGGTGCCGCGGGTGCCGGCCCTGCCCGCCCGGCCCGGCCCGGCCCCGCCGCTCACCATCCTGCCTCCCCCGACGGCGGCGCGGGCTCCGGGGCAGCGAGCGGCAGCGCTCGGGCAGCGATCGCTCGGCCTGCGGGCGGCCAGGCGGCACCAGCCGCGCCCCGACTCACCGAGCGGGCGAGCTCCGCCCGCCCCCGCCCCGCGGCGCCTGCGCGATGTGCTGTCCTCGCACGCGTTCCCTCTGCGGGGGTGCTGGGTCTGCGCCTGCTTTTTTCTTTCCCTTTGCAGCACGGCCAACTCAGGCCATGCCTCTTCACCCCCCGACTGATGAGTAACGTTCATGTTAGTATTCGACTTTTTTTTTTTTTCCAGTTTTAATATCACTAACCATGATTATTTTCTTTTCAAAACGAGGGTTTTTGTGAGAGCAGAAGGCGAAAGGATGGAGAAAACTCCAGCTAAAGAAGGGAAGTGGGCAGTACCGGAGCTAAAAAGGAGACTGGAAGAAGTGGGAGCTGCTGACCAGGGCACTGAAACAAAACAGAAGCCAAACTTTATACACGTGAAGGCAGGATACAAATGTAAATTATCCATGCAGTCAGAAGTAAACACGATCTTGTGCAGACAGCGAGCATACAAATTGTATATCTTGCTTCAGGAGACTTTATAAAGAGTTTAGAGCTACTTATTCTGAAATCACTAGAAGCAGGTTTTAAAGCTGTATTTTTAGCCCTTGCCCTTTTATCAGAAGCACAAAGCGTACAATGTGTTGGGCTTCCAAATCTGCAATTATGTTTTCATACAGGGTCTATGCTAACAACGGTTATAAGCTTAAGTAACTAACATTTAAAAAAAAAAAAAAAGGCTGGTATGAGCAAAACAACAGCCACTGTTAATCAGATGTAGCAGACTGGATATCCTCTTATGTTTTGGAAAAAAAAGTACAGGAAGCCTCTGAAATAATATAACAGTCAAATGACAAGCACTACTATAAATAATACTAGAAAATATCACTGTGTCTTAATTACAGCTAAGATGCGATTACATTTCTAAGCGGGTCTTTTTGCTCTCTCACTAAAGGTAGAAAACTAAAAGTGCTTAACAGAAATAAATTGCTTACTGGAGCTCTTATTTTGGATGATTAAAATGTGTATACAATTGTAACTGAAAAGCGAGTAAAAAAAGAATTACTAGAACTTCTCTGTAGGGTTGCACGACTCAAGCATGAAGACAAACAAGAATCAGGTGGTACTATATTTGTATGTTTTATTTTCTCAGCAAGTACCCAGCTGCTGGAATCGCAGTCACTCAAATCAAACCACTATTGCATGTGTACCTTTTTGTTATTGTGGGACCGATGATAACATTTCTCTTAGCACTGGTGAATTTGTACAAAACTTTTCATTGGAGAGGACCACGGTATTGGCTAGAAAAGAAATCTAAACAGACTGATTTTAATTATCTAACTTGTTATGTTTAAGCTTTGTGATTAATAAAAAAACATTTGATGCGAAATAACTTCCTTTCTTCAACACTGTTTGATGTGCATTGGAACAGGATATATAAACATTTTAAGTGAGCTGACCAGCTTTCAAGTTACAGTGAACTTTCAGTAAATATTTCTGTAGTCTCTGCTATAATGCCATTCTGTAATAACTTCCTTACAGCAATAAGTGACTCCCAAAAGATCTGCTTACTCCACCTGCAGTAACGGAACAATAGACAGATATTTCCTCTATTTTGGCAAAAGTATATTAGTTTTCATAGAATGCTAAACTACGCCAAGACTCTATTGTTCTGTATATATACTGATAAGAACAGGAAGTAATGTTAGGAACCACATTTCTGGTAATAAAGAGGCAGGATTTTTTAAAACTTCACACTAGAAAATTAGATGAAATCTATACAAATGAAGAATTTTTAGAAGCTGTATCAACTATTACATAGGTACATTAAATTGCAACTTCAGTATTTTCCTGCATAATCTTTTTTTTTTTTATGTATGGATAGAAAAATATATCCAAAACTTCAAGTTATGAAGTCCAGCTATTAAGAAATTCCTCAAAACCAAAGTGGCTCAAGTAATGTGGCATTGAAAAGTGTTGCACGGAAGCTTCTTTCCCTCCTTTACTGATGAGCTGGGCAAAGCAGTGAGGCAGGCATTGGATGGAGTTTCAGCTGCTCTCCTGAGTGATTGAGACAGCGTAACTGCTACCACATTCCCAAGGCAGTAACGCAGGAGGTTATTAGAGACAGGAATATTCTCTAGGAACCAGGAAGTGCTTACAGTGGAAGGAAGTCATTCACTTCCCTCTACTCAGTACTCCTGTGTCCCCCCCCTTAGGCTCAGTCTGAGCCCTTTACAAGCAGGTGCAATTCCAGTGCTTTTGCAGTTTATTTCTATTCACATCTTGGGTGCACTACCGTTTAAAAGTACAAAAATGAGAGAAAGGAGTCAACAAGGCAAAATCAAATAGCTCTTTTTCAGTTAACGAAGTAATCAAAGCAAAAAAGCATTTATATATATTTTTTCCCAAATATACATATTACTGAACAAACAATTACTGAAATAAATCAAGTTTGTGGTTTTTCAGTCATCTAAAGTTAAGAAAATTTGATTGAAGGCCTTAAATTATGGTGTCAGTAAAATTTAAGCAATGGACAAGTGCTGTGTTGACCTCTGCACTTGGGAAAATGTCACTCCTGATATATTTAATGGTGTACAGTGGCCTGCATGAAGTGATCTGACAGTTTTAGACAGCTTCACAGGAGCTAAAAATCCTTGCCAAAAGACTAGAGCAATGCAGGCATAGTTGATTGACACAGCAGAAAAATGTGTGCTTCTCACTTCTCCAATGCTGAAATTGGGTGCCATTAAAAGCAGCAGGTTCAAGAAAAGACAAGGATACTTACTGAGACATGGAATACCTGCATTGTGGAAATACTTGCAACTGAACACAATTTGGTCACAGATTCAAAGATCAGCTGGACAAATTCATACACAGGATGACTTTTCAAGCCACCTTGCAAAACTGCTGATACAATATTTGAATCAATTGCAGCAGGGAAAAAACAGCTAACCTAAAATGAGCATATAAAGTCTCAAGAGAAATTAATGATACTCTTTTGTTCTGTTACATTCCCAGCGTAGTTATAAACAGCATCTGACATCTGAGCAATGGCAGGCTGGCTCTGAAGAGATTAACATACAGGAACTAAAAGGGAAGGGCACTTACGCCCTCCCTACTGCTGATTCATTAGAGGAAATGACATTCCACCAAGTCCACCTTTGGGATACCACTCATGATCAATCTACATTAACCACTGTGCTGCTGAGTACTATGATCCTGTAGTTTTATGGTGTGTTTTTTTTTTTTTGGCTCCAACGGTAACACACCCAGCATCTGCACGTTTCATGCTGCCTAGGGACAGCAGACTACAAAAAAAAAGAAAGAAAACTGTTGTGCTAAAATAAGAGACAGACTGAATTAAGGTGGCATCTTCATCCCCTTGGAAAAGGGGAAAGTACAGGGAGATAATGGAGCCACTCCTGGCAGAAGAACGACTTATTACTGGCAAACGGCAGTGCTGTTACCATTTAACAAGTAGGAATGGGCGTACCACTGTAAGATTCAAATCCGTTACTTTAATTTCTTTAGCCTGCATTTCATGACTTGTGTTGTACAGCTTTCTCCAGTAAGTAGCTGTTTACATATAAGAATAAGAGTATTATCAATTAATCTCAATATTTGTCAAATAATAATAATAATAAAAACCATTGTTTAATATCTAGTAAGTTTTGGGAATTTGACTATTACCACTGGGAGAAATAAGTGGTCAATATTAGCCTCAGGAGACTTGAAAGGTACTATTTTAGCTAAAGAAAATGAATGGAGAAAAGGTCACAAGCCAGGCAAAGTGACAGGCCACTCCTACAACAGGTGGCATAACCAAGAACATGTGGAAACAAAATATTAGAAGCTGCTATGAAATAACATTGATGCTATATAATAAGTATGCCAGCATACCAACAGAAGCTACAAAATACCACTATTTCATATACTGCCTTTCCATTTTGCCATTGCAAATTTAAATATTAGGTAACAAACAAACAACAAACAAACAATAAAAAAAGAAATTATTAATGAAACAAAGTTTTAGGCAGTCTTTGTTGTGGCTTTGTAACAATGCTACACCTGTTAAAGTGAAATGTGGAATGTTGTAAGAAACTAAGAATAGCAAAATCTTGAGACAGGAAGAATTTAATTTGTACAGTTTAGATCTTTTTTGTATCCTATGGTCAAAGTACATTTGATACTCAAGTCACCTAGGCCAACACAAGAAAGGGTGGATATGCTTTTCTGAAAATGAGTACAAGACTCTCTTAGAAATGATAATCAGGAAAATGAACAGACCTTGAAAAGTAGTCTTCACTCCCCTACTAGATCTTGTCCACTGTAGTCTACAAATACATAGGGCAGAAATAGCAATCACATTTGATTTTAATGCCATGAACCTGGATCCCAATATATACAATAAAACTGGGCTTAATAATGCCCCAAATACCCTTATTCAGACAGAAATATGAAGCCAACGTTCCATCTTCATGAACATTTTATCAAAATAAGGCTACTTAAGATTAAATTGGATATTGTCACAACACATTCAGGACTGTACATTTTGATTTTTTTTTTTTTTTGAGAACTGTCTTACTCTCTTGACAATGCAAACAGTCTATACTTGGAAGCAATACAGCTAATAAATTTACTTCTTCATTAATGGCTATTTTATAACATCTAGAATTACTTAATTTTAAGCATCTGCATGGGACAGTCAAATATGATATGTCCATCAACTAAGTTAAGACTGACAACAAATATTTATGACAGCTGCCATAAACATACATACTTGACCCTAGAATTATTTAAAGATGATCTCAAAGGCTCTCACAAAGAAAAAAAAAAAGAATGAATCATTTTGCATTTAGTACTGTAAACAGGAAAAATAACTTGTCTCTATAAAAGATGCCAAATTCCTTTCCTATTCTTCTGCAAGTTCTCAGGAGAGGTACAGACATCATTTCTCTATGAGAGCCTTGCATTTATGTTGCCAAAGGCATTTTTAACATTTTTTAAACTACTGACCAATTTAAAACACTTCAATATTCTGTCATGAAAAATGTTAGCAATACGAGATTTTAAAGCTAATTCCTAATTTTTTTTAAATCCATAGTTTTTGTGAACTGACATCAGTTGCCCTTTTCAGGAAAGGCCTTCAGAACAACTAACCTTGCTTGATCATCACTGCTGGTTGAGAACGATCAGGCAATCTTGAGAGCAGGACAAAATAATCCATGTGTTAAGAGAACTGCAGAAAGGAGTCTGGTTCTTTCTGTCCAATCCTGGAACAGATAAGGGGAACAAGGTTCGACACAGCAGAGCTATTGTAGCATATGTTGGTCATAGGAATAGTTTTGATTTGTAACTTCTTGTTTGAATAAATCAAACTAAAATATATTTAATTTGAAATTCATGCAGATGTTATTGCTAGTTCTTTCTTGGTCTTGAAATTTCTTCATGCCCAGTGAGGGTTTCTGTATCATATACATTAATTATATAAGAAAAATATATTTTGAGCTATAATTTAATTGCTAGTCTAGAAGGTGTGATTTGAACTCTGTATATTATATTGTCTGAGTCATCAAATGATGATGATAATTCTTCAGGTGTCTGTTATGGGAGTATTATGAAACACCTTATTTACTTTTACAAAAATCTGTTAAGCTTTTTATTTCAATGAAAAAACAGTAGTTATTTTAAGGGTCTGAGCATAAAAGCACATTTTCGGCATGCATATTGGCAAATAAGCTATTTCAAATATATTAATTGCTGCTGTTGACTCATTTTTGGATTTTTGATTATGAATAAAACTGAATCAAAACCAAGCTATCAAACATTCAACAGCAGATACATAACATTCTGAGACAGACATATATGAATTACACGAGTTCATGATTGAATACTGTGTCAGTTATATTAATGATGAAATTTTTCAAAATTTCTACCTGTGAAAGAAATAACTATAATTGTCAGCAAAAGTTGGAAACCACAGAGTGATAAAGAGACAGAGAGAAATCCTTTGTAATCCATGAGAACATTAATGGATCCTATCTTCTTACAACAGACATTATTGTCATATTAAATTAATGGCTAGACAAAGTATTACCTTCTTAGTTATGCGTTTACATTCCATAAATATTTTACAATGAGTACTTATACATGGATTGCACAATGAAAGGTTCACAGAGTGTTTTTGCACTCATCTATTGTTGCCAAAATTTTCTGCTTGAAAAATGGAAATGCATTCACATACACAAATAAATTTGCCAGAGGCAATTAAGCTACATCTTTTGTATCATTTAAAAACAAGGAAAGACCACCCTAGGAATGACTTAACATTCCTTGCAAGACATTAAGGATTTGCATGACACTTAACTTTACAGGCATTTTCAAGTGCTATAGGAGTATTGAACTTATTGTAATATTCAGTTACTATTTAGGCAACAATTCTGGTTGTTCTTCAAAAAGTGACTCAAACCATTCATAGCATGGATTCAGTTTTTGATTAGGAATGACTACAATACAGAATTACTATGAAGGAAAAAATAGATGTTTGAGTAAGCTTGAGTCTTAAAAAATCTTGCTGTCATCAGCCTTTTCTTTTTCTAGCATTTGCCAAGCTCCTAATTTTGCTACATGCATTTTAACAGCTTTGCTGTCATTCATATCCCTGGTTTTCATAGTACAAATTTTGTTTGGCACTGCCATCTTTATTGCATATATTCCAAAACTAACAGCAATGGGAACAGAAACCTAAGCCTGTCCTGACAAACGTAAGATAGGTTCTGGCAGCATAATGTCCATTGTCTTCCATTGTTCTCACAGATGACTGAGCTCAGACAGTGCATCATACATGCCTAAATTGTGAACAAATTCCATTGATGTAAGGGTGGTTCTAAATCCAAAGTATTTGGTGCAACCCTTGGCTCCTAAGCCCAGTCTATGGAAGGATTCAGTGAAAGGCCTGAAGAGCTCTAAATTAATTCCAGTCTTATTATAACCCTGTCTCAAAATCAGCTAGTGAGTATTTAAAAACCTCTGCGCTGGTTATTAGCATATCACTATATAGTCAACACATCTGCACAGCTGGCTTTGATTTTAAGAACTATATATCAGCTAAATTTGTGACTATTTATGTCATTCACAACAGGTTCTCTAGCACTAAAACATTTTTGAGATGTTCTTATCACATCATTATAACAACAGGAACAATTCTTCAGACAAACAGAAGATTCCATATGTGAAACAGGGAAAATAATTTTAAGAAAGGAGAAAATCAGAAGATCTTTGCATTTGTATAGACCCTTTCAAGTATCTTATAGTGATTAATAAAAGCAGGAAGCTACTTTTGAGCTTGAAAATTGAGCATGTGCCTCAAGATTTTGAAAAGCAACCTGTGACTGAGGTTATCACTTTCTGGTTATGCAACTCGAAATGCATTATGGTGATACAATTTCCAGAAAGTCCTAGGTACCTCCTTGTTTCATAGTGAGCAGCAAATATATTCTCACTACTGACTTTATACAATATTCAGTACACATTATTTAGGTTAATTTCTTCAAAAGTAGCATTCTTACCACTAAAGCAAAACATTAGGTTAATTTGTTTAGGATCTTACCCAAAAAACATTCATACAATGCAATTTAAAGTATGCCCTGGTGCTGCTTCCTTATCAGTAATTACCAATCTTCACCCAGGTATACATAGGCTTGCCGTATATCACTGATGTGATACCAACATGTTTCTAATGCTAATCACGCTCATCATCCATTTCTTTAGGTATTTTATTCGTCAAAATATATTCAACTTCAGCTTTAAAATCCAGTTTCTAAGTTACAATCTTTGCATCATGAATGATGATTTTTTTTTCCCGCTCTGACTTCAGTATAGCCACGGTTTTAATTATACTTGGGACATGTAGTTTGTGTGTGTGTATTTCTCCAAATTTCACACCAGAAGCATTCACATTATGAATTTAAAGGATTAAACTATATCCTGGACATCAACCTACGGAAACAAATCTGTGAATAGTCCTTTGGCCTAAATCTGATAAACCATAAAGAAGGAAAGAAACTAAAATACAACAGAAAAACAACTTTGTTATGCACGTTTACATTTTTACAAAAAAGTTTTAAGAATATAACATTTGCAGCTGTAGCATATGAGTAAAATGACAGCAGTGCTTCATTGCTTTGGAGTGGTTTATGTCCCCTGTAACAGACTTTTGAGCAGTGGTATCAAATTGACCAGCTTTCTCTGGTTACTAGCCAGGGAGGAATGCAGTATACTATCATTTCTACCAAGTCCAGCGAACATGAATTTCACAGAATGTTTCTCAGATCAGGAAATGTCATTTCTGAAGTTGCATTGCTGCACATGCATATCTCCATTTTATGGTCAGTAACTTTGGTCAGTATGATTAGTAACTTTTTCTTTAAAAAGTTACTAACAGTTTTAACACAAATCTAGCTTTGTGTGCATTCTTCTGTACTTTTACTTTCTTAATGCACACTTCTTCCCAAGATGTCAATAGCATAAGTTGTGAAGGACCTGTGATAAACATTTGACAAGCACTTAAAAGTGTAAGTACTGTTTCTGACCACTCAAAAAGTGCTCAGAAACAGAGGAAACAGCTACGATGTTCAGATTGTACTTGAAAATTGCTTCATGAAGGAGACAAAAATACAAATCCTTCAATATACAATTACTACAGTATCAACAAAGCCAAAGAAGCCACCAGCTTGGAAGTGCTGTGCTGAAACAGCTGTCAAATAGATTGAGCTGCCAGAGGAACCCAGCTCCATCCAGGAAACACAGACAATAAGGCCAAGGAAAGGGAAATTGACTTTTCTGCGTATCACGTGGCAAATTAAGTCTACTTAGCCCAATACATTTGCCTCCTATTTGTTCCTCTATTAATCAAGGTATTTCTCTGATCGGCAAATAAATAGTCTCTGGGCATTAAAAAAAATAAAATTCAATAATGAAGTTGAATTCAATACAGAAGTTGAAATCTTGATGTCAAGTCAGCCTTATGTTCATACTTAAGAGATATTGATGTGAAGGCAATGGCTTGGGATGCTGTACTGAAAGACAGCAGATTTTGGCATTAGTGCAGATTCTGAAATAAGTGCTACTTACTATCAGCTAGCTTTAGCTATTAATGTGATCATAATTACCATTTTATCTCCCAAACAACTCTGAAGATTAGAAAATGTGTGGTTGAAATGATTGTGCCTGTCTCATTTAACAGTTGAATAAACAGCAGGTCTGGAAGACATTCTGGAGGTGGCATTGCCTATTCGTGTCCAAGGAAAGAGTCAGTGTTGATTAACCATATTCTTCAACAGAAGTGTCCAGAACACTCTCCCAAACTTCCTGCCTGTGATGTGGGTGCTTCAAATGGCCTAATCTATTTTTCTAATTCATTCAAGAACCCAGGCAGATTGCTAGCAGAAACATCTCACATATGATGCTTTACTGCTCAGGAGGACAGCATAGCTCCCTGATCTCAAGTCGCCAAAGGACAACTTCTAGCCAAGAAAGCAAGCATCTGTTACAAAGACCTTAAAGAATGGGTAATTAGATAATGATTGCCTAGACTCAGCCACAAGCCTGTAGTTTACAAGCAGTTGAAGAGCAGATAGTCCTTCCGCTTCTGCTTGCTTCTGGTAAGCTCACACCCTCTACAGTGTGTAATGTCCCTTTGTAATGGATGCTAAGGAATCATTCTTTATAATTGTTTCATTCTCTCTGGGAACACAGAAGCCAAGGAAATTGCCTAAGAAATAAGGAGGAGGTGAAAGCACAGACTGCTGTCCCTGCTGCGTCAAGCAAGGCTTGCAGGATTCTTCTAGATGACACATCACCCTCAATAATCAGAGCGTCCAACTTCTAGCACACATCTTTAGGCAGTAATCAGTAACGTTAGGCAAAGCTTCTGGCAAAAATCTTTAGGCAGTATCTTTAGGCAGATAAAGGTCAAAAGATGGTCAAAGATCTTGTGAAAATAGTATGAGAACACAAGTCAGTTCCAAACGTGGAACTTAAGTGAGACTGAAGTCTTTTATGGGGCACAAGTAACTCAGGAGTTCTCAGAAAAGTAGCCTTTGATGGTACTTAAGCACTGAGGGGGTTGTGAAGATCTAGAGCACAGGGAGATCTTCCTTTAGGACATTACAGTACTCTGGTGTTAGAGCTCTCTTTGGAAAACAGGTACTAGGAAGCTGCAGGTCTGACAAGCTTTTCCAATTGTCCCACATTGCTGCCAGGTACTAAGGTCTTGGTCAGCAATTAGAGGGAGAAACGGAAAAAGATGTCAGATTTCATATCAAAATAACAGGCTTTCCAGTCCTGGAACATATTGTTTGCGTTCTATGTCTAAATAATTTAGATTTGTATTTGTGAACTCTGTTCAGTGATTAAGTAGTTCTAATATATAGAACATACCTGATTCTGCAGGTTGACGTTACACTTATTTACACTTATTTACACAATTTCTTATTACTTATAATAATTATAATTATATATACTTATAATAATTAATACTTCTTATTACTTATTTACACAATTTCTGCAAGTCATTTTGTCATTTAAGGCTAACTTTCCAAGTAACTGGTAAAGCACAGCCTGATTTCACAAACGTTTCATAAAGACACCGTAAATAACTAATGCCCATTTTTGAAAATAGTTTAATAATCCTTCACATGAACACAAAGACAGAATAAATGTAGTTAATGCTTAGTACTCTGGCAACTGGAATCATTACCTCACATACAGTAAAATAAATGATTATATATATTTATGTCCCAAGCCAATATATTTCCATATCAGTTATTAAAAACTACTTTTAGCTAGATGTCTCAGAAGCATGATCCTGCTTCTAGATCGATACTGCCTAAAGCACCAGTATAAAAAACATCTACTAAAGCAGCATTCCTGCCTGTCCTCTCTAAAGCTCTTTTATTTTGCTGGGCAGTGTACAGAATCAGGCCTCTCACCTCAAAATCTGAATACTCCTCAGTTATTTTAATATCCATGTCAGATTATTGTATTTTACACCAATTCAAAGTTATTCTATTCAGAAATATGTGAATTGCACCATTAGATTTGGTGAAGACCTACTTGTGTAGGAGGCCTGGCTGTGGAGATAACTGAATAGGATATATCCCAGGTTTTCATTTAACACTGTCACTGCTCCATGCACTTTTTTAAAATTCCAGAAAAGCAGATCCTAAACTATAAAGTGCATAAACAGAGCTTGGAGAATGATTTTTTTTTCCTAATATATCAGAAAGCGTTAAAAGTTTAACTAACCATTTCCTTAAAATGGGAATGCTGTTTTCCTTCTTCCCTCTACCCCTTTCAGAACTTGCATGAAAAAATGTTGCAGTCACATAGGAAGGGGACACATTAAGAAATCAAGGAAAACTACATTTACGTGTAGAAAATAGATTTCTCAATTTCAGCATTAAAGAAAGCAAACATGCCAAATGCAAAATATTTTAATTAATAGGGCTACTTAAGCAACTTCACAGTGAGTAAACTATAGCAAAAGTAAAGAACATAAAATCTAGCTTAAATGCAACCTTTAGCAATACCTTACATCTGATGTTCACTTTTAAACATAAAATGCCTCAGAACTAATAGCAACAATTTGAATCCATGATGTGAGCAACTTCAGTCAAAGTACGTCACTCAGCTTCTTTGGTATTTGGCTAACTCCCAGGTACATAGCTGTTTTGGCATTTTTATATATCAGATAATGAAAGCAGTGTGTAGTGTTTTAAATCCCAGAGGTTGCCTGCGTCTGAGACCTACAGTTAGCAAACTGCTACACTGCAATAAGCCTTACAAGAATTAAGTAGTAAAAAACAAATGGCCAGGAATCACAAACTTTCAAACCATTATCTAGCACGTGCTAGCATATTAAGCAGTAATTCTTAGGAATTATAGATTCTTTGTAATTAGCAGAAGTCACAGAGAAACTGATTATAAATCAGCAAATTTTACAAATCTGCAAGTAAACAAAACTGAAGGTAAACACAGGGCACACGTTCACTTCATTTACTAATTGTACTATGTTTGTTCATTATGCTTTTTTCTCTAGCAATATGTTGCCCTAATATTAATATTAAATAAACATAATTCTAGTTAAAAAAGACATTTTGAATATAGCAGTACAAGTAATCAAGTAAATGTTGCACTGCAGTTTGCTGTGGATCACTGCTAGGGAAGACTGTCAGTGAAATTCATCATACAATACCTATTCCTCTGGAAAAACAATATTTGAATACTAAACAAATAAAATCCCTGTAATTCAGTTTATGACCAATGTTATGATAATAGTTATGATAAAATAAGGCACATGCTTTTCAAGTAATTTGCAATTGATTTGACATTTTTTTTCCAAATCTAAATAAAATGCCATCAAGACCAAACTAGACAGGTTTCTAGGTCTCAAAAAACTCTCCAGACTTATTTCCGTGCCTCCATAAACTCTTGCATAAACAATCACAGCAGGAATCATTATGGAATGGTTTAAAGGATATTGCAATAAGAAATCAGTTAATGATGTAAACTTAAACATAGTTCTTTACTGACAGAGTGTTTGAGTTTGGTATATTAAGCATCAGTCATAGCTAACTAGTTATTACTAATCGAACGTAAGTGCAAAGATATCATAATGTAAACTTCTGGGTTTCAGTGATCAGCTCCAGTAAAACCTATTGCTATGCCCAATTCCCTCTCTTTCAACGTCCTTTCCTCTCAGGTTGCTGTTAATTCAAACAGAAAACCTCCAAAGCAACAAAAGAACCATTCTAAATGTGTTGCTTTTGCGTTTGCGGGTCAATTATTATTCTTTCATTGCAAGAAAGATCAAACAGGTGCACGACTGCTTCTACATCATTACTTTGTACCCAGGTATGCCAGACACATTCTAGTTATAAATAAGCACATAAAAATTAGTCAACTGAAAGTTAATACATTTGCATTACCTACAGATTCAAAATTTGACAAGTTTCCATAGCATACTCTCATTTTTGCTTACAGTCAATTCAAACGTTTTTAAAAATAGGGGAGAGTATTTTTTATGATTGACTAGTCTTTGCTGCTTGGGTAAACCCCACAGTGATTAGCAGTGTTTTCTAAAAGCTCCTATTTACTCTTTTGGAGTATCACCTAAGAAAAACAACCATCTTGGAAACATTTAAATACATTTTCACATCCAACTGTTCTTCCTCTTCTTACTGTAAAACTATTCGTAAAAGTAATAGGCACTAGTTTTGAGCAGAAAAATAGCTGGATTTAATCATCGTGTGCTTTATCTGTTACTCAGTCTTGTGAAACTGCCATCTGCTTCACCTACATATGTTTGCCTTTGACAACTAAATACAATCCCTCCGTTTGGAAATAATTACGATGCATCACTATATTACGCAGACAGGACAAAAGCAGCAAACCCTTCAAAGTTACAAAAGCATTTCAAGTCTTTATTTGGTGTGCAGTTTCTGATGTGGTAAATTCAGGCTCTGAGCTGTCTCAAGCCCAAAGTAAGCTTTTCTGTGTTCAGAAATTGTGAATGCTGAAAAGGGAGGGGGAGCTTCAGTTGAGATGCTAAAAGCAGGCTGATAAATTACTGCAATTGTACACAGTACTGATTATGAATGCCAAAACAGTCCTGTTGGATTATGTAAGTAAGAAAGGTAACTTTTAGCTAAATATGTGGACTTAAATGCAAATAGGCAAGATTGCCAAGACAAGTTGTTTGAAATGAGAACTCGTTCACTGAGTGTCATGACTGCCTGGACAATATACAAGTTTCAGGTTACGTATAACAAACAATTTGGTCTTAACAATTAATCAAATAAAATTAACCTAATAAATGCTTGTACATTGCTTAGCTTTTAGAGGACAGACATAAAACACAAAGTTATCATTTTAAAACCAGACAATTTCTGTCTCCAGCCACAGTTTATTCCTGTCTGCTTTTTTACACAGCTGAATTCTTTCTGTGGCTAGAAGGACAAAATACTTCCACATTAATGAGCTAATCAGCTTAATTGCATAAACTTGCCTTTTTTTTTTTTTTTTTTTTTAAATCTCAAGTTGAATCTCCAGAAGAAAGAGTTATGCAGTCACCATTACAGGATTCTGTTATTTTTTTTCTCATAAAAGGAGAAATGTAAAGTTTTTTTTTTTTATTTACATGTTCTTTTTCTGGAGATTCATTTACATCGACTTACATCAGAGAGCATTAAATATAATGAACTTCTGAATACATTAATGCCTGCAAGGCTTTCCTACACATAGCTGAATGATACAGTACAGCCAAGCAAACAGTTAGGATGACACTTGAGCACGTGCTGAAACACAGGCCAAACTCTGAAGAGGTACAACTGGGTTTGTTTTATGCCTGCTGACAATATAATGTAATTTTAGCAATTTAACAGAATTCTAATGAATGTTAATTAACAAGAACCTGTCTCAATGATTTAGGGTCAATACAGTAGTTACCAAAAGACATGGAAATGAGAGAAGCTGACTGAATGATTCAGCTCACTTTTATCACCACCACCACCACCCACAATAAATGACCAGGCTTGGACCGATTTTGATCTTTTTCAAAATATATTTATGCATATGATGCTCATGTGTAAAGTCAGACTTCTCTGGAAAAACCAAACCAGTTCCCCAGTCAGATTTAATCTTCAGCGGTATTAATGAGCAGAGGCCATAAAATGCCTCTATTTCAATTCAGGAGAGAAATTTCAATTAGCAAGTAAGGGAATGAATTACCATAGAAATATTAGTGTGTATTCTTAAGTTTAATGCTATTTCACTGAATGTGTAGATTTTATAATAAAATATGATTTAGCATAAAGTAAACTTTTTATAGTGAGATGCTACATATGAAGCCACCTATTTTATTGATCTTCAATTTTGCTTATAAGATGACAAATTTTACTCAGTTCTGAGAAAGTAAAAATGTCAAAAGTTTCATGATCGAGAAATTTCTGCATTTTTATTATCAACAAATTGAACTCTCTCACTATTTTCCAAATAAATAAGCTCATGTGAAACAGCAGTACCATATGTAATTGTGCAATTCTCTAAGATCTTAAAGGCAGAATTTTGACAGCTATTCGTTGAACTTGATAGTCTGTTATCATCATTTTTATTAGGAAACAAGCATCTAAAATCACTGGTACTTTGGGGGGAAAAAAACAACCAAAGACATTTACATTTACTTAAACGGGCACCAGAAAAAAATTGAGAGACAAGATAAAGATGTGTTGTCCCAGTTTTTCTTCAGACTTAGAGTATTTAATTAGGTTGATGCAATATTTCTTCCATTCACTGATTGATCCTCAGGTTTGTCACTGCTGAGCTATATCTCGGAGCCTGCCATCACACTGATGTTCTGATACTTTCCATCTCCAGAAATAGGAAGTATCATCTAACAATGCCCTATCACACCAGCTCCATATTTCCAGTGAAAATGGAACGCCCATACTTTTTAAACTGACTAGTGCTGTATCTGCTAGAGACATCTTATCATACAAGGAACATTTTTTCACAACTTCTTTCCAGTTTTCTTTGTCGCGTGTCTTTTTTTGACAAGTTAAACTCACAGATGCACTCTGTAGTAACTTGGTCTTTCCTGTCATATGCCGAAGATCACAGTGCTGTGACTTACCTTTGAACCTGACTGCTTCGCTTCATGTGGAATGCACCTGAATCTCTCTTCTCACCCTTAGACATGACAAATACATCGACTCCTCACTGCAAGTACAATGACATCATGCATAGTAAATACACTTCCAGAAGACTCTTTTCCTGTATTTTATTCTCCACTTAGTAGCTACATGAGTACCCTTCATTCATTTTTTTTTCCCCATTATATCTGGTTGCCTGTGAACCACTGCAGATCTCTCTAGGCCTTTAGCGCTGAAGACATACAACATCAACTTCTAAAATACTCGTATCCTGCATTTAAAAGACAGCACATTACACAGGTATGTTTGAAATCATCCAGCACCTAGTTGCATCCTTAAGCCTCCAGCTGCAAGCACTCAGTGAGCTAGAGCACACGCTTCTACAGTTCACCAGCCAGAGAAGCCACAGTGCTTGCCTCAGGACAACTTCAGAATGGTAACACGTAGTACTGGTGTTTCTCTAAACATTGATTCAAGTTTGGTTAAGCCTTTTGATTTCCCTAAGGGAACTGCACTTGTATGAGTATGCATGTGTTTTCTGGAGGTATGGTATTTCTTTTGTTTTCTTTGCTAAATGATTGTGGTTGTAATAATGCTGTTTCTTTATTTAAGCATCTAATGTAAAACTGATAACAAAGTTGAGGTAGATACAATTACTGCTTACACCACCTTAACTGTCTTTGCATTAATTTACAAATTAACTTCCCAACAAAAGTCTAATGTTCAAAGAAATAAATAACAAAATACAGCTAACATTTCCACAAAGACATCTGCAACTGCATTTACAAGACAGCAGGAATTCATACAAATGTTTTGGTTACACACAATTTAAAAAAATGTTTTGCAAAAGTCCAATTCACTTCTGATTACTGCAGCCTACAGACAACTTCCTCATAAACAAGAAAGAAAGAAAAGCAGTAACTGTAACAGCTCACTAGCTCAGAGCTCCAACACAAGACACATCCTCTGTTCCCACCTTGTTTTTAACCACACTCACACTACACCAGCAGTCAGGTAGTAGCAATTTGTTCCTTGAACAAGGCATCAATTCACTCATTCTTCAATAATACAGAAGAATTTCTAAGCAAATGAACCCAGATGACAATTAGAAAGCCGAGCTATTTAAGCCATGTAGCTGGTTTTAATTTTTTGTTTGTTTGTTTCCAATTTCAAAGCACACTTTGTTTAAATAATTCAGTACATCTAAATACATTATTCAAAATGAAGCTTAAATATGACAGGTATCCTTTGGCTAAGATAAAGTTCCATCCTCAAGAAAGCTATCAACAGTAACTGAGACAATTTTGTAACAGAAACACACAAAAAATTTAGAAAGCACTGATGGCTCTCATAATTTGCTGCGATACTACCTTGTGAAAGGTTCCAAGTTAGGCACCATAATGTTAAAACCTTTCCCCATGTTAAAAGTGCAAGGTCTACAGTCAGGGCACAATTATGTATCGTTAGATGTAACTATTATTACTTTGATGAATAGACTATGGAAGGCTTGAAGACAATTTCTTAAGATTTGATTAATCTTTCCATGCTAGTACAAGAGAAAGCAGAAAATAGTTTCCTGAAGTGAAGACCTGGGCAACTGCATCCAATGTTATTAAACAGATAACAAAGTTGTCCACAGGGTGAGAAACTCGTCAGAATCACAGGACTAGATGAGGGAGGAAGGAAGGATCAGATGTTTGTATCTGATGTGTCTGAAGAAGGAGACGATAAAGGTACTCACAGGTAAAAACCATAGCAATTCTGAACAGCGCAGGAATTTTCCACATTCCAACATTACAGGGCACAATAGCCAGGACATGACCAAAAAAAAAAAAAAAAAAGTACAGCACAGACAGGAGGGAATGATTAAAACTTAGAAATATTCCACGGGATGAGGTAAGGTTTAGAGATGGTTCTGGATGCGCAGGTCAGAGAAGAGAAACAGGTCAAAGAAGATGCCAAAATTACAGCTTTGAATGACAACAGTTATGGTTATACTCTGTTCTTTCCAGTTACAATGTTTTGGAATGGAGAACAGACAAAGGAAACAATAACTATTTTGAAATATCATAGCCCAATTTTCATTAGAAACTTAGGAACCAGCACCTAAAGACATTTGTTTGTATATACATGCAGTAGTAGCAAAAGCCACTGCCAAAAGGCAGATACAGGTATTATACAGTACCTTAAGAATAAACCAGAATTGCTAAACTATTTTCTTTTGTTGGTGAAACTGTAAAATGACAAAAAAAAAAAAAGACATTACCTGAAATTAATGTCTTCACTACAACTTAAATACTTCGTCTTTTACTGCAACATTTTCTGTATTCAAGGAATATTGACCTACCAGTGGGCAAATGAAAAGGTACTTCTTTACCCTTAAAATTTTTCTCTCACAAGAAGAAATTTAGTTAATGCTCCTAATGATAGGTGCTGTCTTACTCAAGCCAACTTTTCCTTATACTGAAATTGTTCATGATTAGATAGTAAATTACTCAGGACAGGGATCTATTAATAGTCATATCCTTTTACAAATGAACATGCTAAGACGAGTATTGTTAGGCAACAGGGATGCTACGAGAGAAAAAACATACTCCCATAGAATGAGCTGTGAAGACATTTCTTCAGAGTGTTTTTGCACAGATGTACCATTGAATTAAAAGCTAATTACTTCATGATAAATGATCTGAAGACAAATAAATAGTAAGGTGGTGGAATATGCTGTTGATGCTAAGTTACTGAGGGCAGAAAAAATAAACCTAGCTGAGCAAATCCGCATACAGCCTCATAAATGCATATGCAGGTCAAATTTAAGGTAAATAAGCATAAAGTGCACAGGGGAAAAAATAATCCTATCCTTGATTTGTAAAACTATCTATCAGCTGTAGATGTTAACACTCAGAAAAGATATCCTGTGATCTATATAGTTAATGCCATGAAAACAACGTTCAATGTTTGTTCAACAGAACAACACTCAAAACTCAGTGTATCCGCTTTCTTTCTTCCTTAACAAAATAAACAAGACTACAGAAATTATAAAGAAAGAAGTCAATAATGACACGAAAACCATTATTTTGGCTCAGCATAAATCCATCTGCTCGTGTCTTGAGTACTGTAACTCCTTGTTTCCTCATCAGCAGAAGCATATACTAGTGTTCACAAAGTACAAAATAAAGAGATGATCTGTACCATATGAAAATATCAGATAGACTATAACTCCTCTGCTTGGAAAACACAAGACTCACAAGACTGGGGAAAGATATAAAATCACAAACTGAAGAAAAAAGATGACTTGATAGAAACTGTTATCAATTAAGACAGATAGCAAACACGAAAAACATTTCACACAACGCAGTCAAGTTGTACCGACTAAGGACCTCCTTCCTGCAGTACACGGCAGATGCCAAAAGCCAACGTGGACTTAAAAGTAAACGAATGCATAAATGGTTGTGCAAATTCATGGAATAAAAATGCACTGAGGACTGTGTTAAATATAAGACACCACTTCTGATTCAGAAAGTGCTAATGCCACAGTGGGTTGCATATGGGGTATTAAGGGGTCATATGATGTCCTATCTTTGTACTCGTCCTTTGTACACTTTCCAATGCCCACTGCTATAGTTGCTTGTATTCACGTATGATATTTCTGTGAAGATTACAATTTCTGTGAAATACTAAATATTTCAGGAATGCATTTATTTATAGCTGAATTCAACCGAATCAAAAAAATGAAAGAGCTATGCAAAATAGCAAGATTTATCTCAGCCTTGAAAACATTCACATATACACTTGATTGCAGGCTAACTGGTGCCAATAATGTGTGAATAAAAGTAAATGCAGGATTATTATCCCAAAAGGAAATTCACATACTCTATTTTGAAAACTTTTAAACCAGGAAACTGTACAATTATACTGGCTGTAAGCGTACCAAGACAGGACAGAATTCCTTTTTCTTTTTTTTTGGGAAAGCGCGTAGGAGGTATTTCTAACAGAGGGAGGCCTGTGACGGCACTGAAGTTCCGCTGATTTGCCTTTTGAAATACAAACCACTACTTATTTCCAACTTCTTACGTACAGAAGTTACTCTGTTTGTCACTGCACATTGTACTCGCTGTCAGTGATCACGCTGGATGAGTTCTGCACATCGCAGCCCTTAGGCCCGGACCCTGCAGCTTCCTGTTACACCGCAACTTCAGCGCTGCTCGCAGGCAGCAAACTGCACGCACGGACGCTCAGCCGCTTCCACAGCCTGGTTCAGCAAGCCAGCAGAAAGCGCCATGTGGGACTTACCTGGTCTGATCTCTGGACCGACTTACGCCAAGCAGCACAGCACTGTGTGGAAACGTGTCCCAAAGGGCACTGCAAGCAACGAAGGGGCTAAAGATGCAGAGTTACAATCAGAATGTTAAAAGCCCTAAGCAGTTACACTTAAGGAAAACGAACGAGCAGGATGGATGAGCCGAAGAGCTGTGCAAAAAGCCCACCAGCTGCCTGTCTTCGCTTACTGCGGCCCAAGCGCCGCTAACAGCCTGGTCCAAACCGACGGCTGTACTCCGCTCCAGAGGGGTTAGCTGTAAAAAGGATCAAACCTAGGCTGGAGACGGGGTCTGACCTGCAAGCTCACTTAACGAGGACTGAAAAAAGCGCAGAAAGCTCCTCTACTCGTACTCACTTTTCGTGTGCTTAAAGAACCAGACGGTCCTTACAAGGCAAACACTTTGCTATTCTTTGCATGCCGCAAAGCAACGTTCGCGGGGTGCCTCAGAGAGCCCCCCAAGCTCTTCTCAGCGGCTCGCCCAGCCAGCGCCGCTGCCGCGGGGCGGGTTTGTGGGACCTGCCTCAGGCAGCTTTCCTCAGAGCTTCCCGGAGCCGGGACGCTGCCGGGTTCGGGTTCGGGCTCCTCCGCTCCTCGCCGGCCGGGGCGGGACGGGGCCCGGGCGGCCGCCTCAGGGCGGGCGGCGGGAAGGGCGCGAGCCGCAGCCCCGGGGACGGCGCCTCAGCGGCCGCTCGGCTCGCGCCGGGCGGGCGGGTGCGGGCACACACACACGGGCGCGCGCCTGCCTCGCCCGGCCCCTCCCGCCGTCCCCTCCCTTCGCGCTTCCCCCCCCCCGCCCCCGCTACCGTGCTGCCGTTAGCGCGTGGCAGTTAGCGCCCAACCGCTCCCGGAGCGCGTGCCGCCGCAGGGGCTTCCGCGCGCGCCGTGTGCAGCGCTGTGAGGGAGGGCGGCGGGCGGGCGGGCCGGGGCCGCGCTGAGGCCGTGCTGCCCCCGCCTCCCGCCCCCGCCGGGGCTTCGCCAGCGGCCGCTGCCGCCGGTGAGCGCTGGGAGGCGACAGCGAGCCCCTCCCGCTGGATCCGTTCGGGGGAGAGCGAGCGAGCGAGGCTCGTTACCTTTTCTCTCTTTCCCCGTCGCTCCTCCACCATGCTCCGGACGCCGCTGCCTGCGGAGGAGACGCCGCGGGTCAGCGCAGCGCCCCTCTCCTGAGGAGATGAGGGAGGCGCGGCCGGGCCGGAGCTAGCGCGACCCGCGCCTTGCCCCGTCCTGTCCCTCCCGCCGCCCCGACCACCATGAGGGACGAGAGGGAAGCCGCCGCCGCCGCCTCCCGCCCCGGCCCCGGCCGAGCCCCGCAGCACTGCCAGCAGCCGGACGGCGGCGCGGAGAGCCTGCGGAACGGCTACGTGAGGAGCTGCGCGACCCCCCTGCGGCAGGACCCCCCGAGAAGCTTCCTTTCGCTGCTGCTGCTCCCCGCCGCCGCCTCCTCCTCCTCCTCCTCCTGCTGCCGGGCTCTGCTCAGCCTGGCCGCCCTGGCCGCCCTCGTGCTCTCGCTGCTGGCGCTCCCGGGCCGGGGCAGCGCCGGGGGCCAGCAGGACGGGAGCAGCTGGCGGAGTCCCCGGCCTCTGCACGCCTTGCTGAGCCTCTCCCGCTGCCTCAGCCCGCTCTTCAGCATCGCCTGCGCCTTCTTCTTCCTCACCTGCCACCTAGCCCGTGGCGGAGCGACCCGCTGGTGGCTGCTGGCGCTTCCCGTGTGCTGCTACTCGGGGGACTTCGTGGCGCTGCAGTGGCTGCTGCCCCCCGCGGGGCGCCAAGAGGAGCCCCGAGCCCCCAGCGAGCCGCAGATGGTGGCCGGCAGGCTGCTGACGGTGCTGGGCTCGGTGGCGGCGCTGACCCTGCTGCAGAGCTCCCTGAAGCTCCGCCGGAGCCTCCTCGTCTTGCTCTTCTCCAGCCTGGTGTGGCTGGTGTCGCTCGGCAGCCTCCACTCGCTGCCCCCGGCCCTCCGCCCGCTGCTGGCCGGCTCTGTCGGGGCGGCGGGCTGCCTCCTAGCCCTCTGCGGCGGCGAGCGCGGCGTCCTGGCGGCCCGGAGCCGGGCAGCGCATCAGCAGCATCACCACCACCCGCGGCTCCCCAGCGCGGAGGAAAAAGTGCCTGTGATCAGACCCAGGAGGAGATCGAGCTGCGTGTCCTTAGGGGAGACTTCGGCCAGCTACTACGGCAGCAGCAAAATGTTTCGGAGACCCTCGCTGCCTTGCATTTCCAGAGAGCAGGTAGGTTTCTCCGAAACTGCAGGGAGAAACTTTCCGAGGAGTGAGCGCCGCTCGCTTCGCCTAACCTCTCAGTGGGTGCGCGCTGGATGTCTGCTCGCTGTCAGACGCCCGTTAAAGAAATGGAGGAAAATAGTGGTTCCTTAGCGGGTCTTAATTTCTCAGCTTGGTTCTGCACAGCCGATGTAACCCTCCCTTTTGGTCTGTATGGAAGCTAAATCATACCAATGCATTTGCAATAGCATAGAGGGCTCGCTCGCTTTTCATACGACCTTAATTATTAAAGCGTAGCCCTTTTTCCTTAAACAAACAAACACCTTCAGCTATCAGCTACCTTGTTTCTTTTCCAAAGCCCAGCTCCACCACTTCTGGCAGACTTCACCAGAGAAAGAAACCACAGATTTCTAGCTGCTCGGCACTTCACTTTCTTCCCGCTTTCTGTCGACAAAAAGGTGCTAAAGAAAAACACAAAATCAGATTTTGAGGGATATTTTGTACCGATGTTTGGCAATGTTTGAGTGGCAGGCGTCCTTCTGCCTTGCAGATTACGGTCTCTCGTTTCTCTCTCTCCCTCTTAACCATCTCTTCCTCGCTCCAAATAACTTAACATTAGGTTGGGGTTGATTGGATTTAAGCAACTACTTTTTTTTTTTTTTTTTTTTTTTTACTGAAGAGAGAGCTGTTCAGTAGAGTCTGGAAAGATGCCCAAAACGTTCAGTTTTCTTGAATGGAACTCTGTTGGTTTCTCCCTCCTGGAAAACTTGTCAATGAGTCTTGTTTTTCGCAGCGCGAAGCCCCGTGTGGGGCCGGGTTTGTTTATGTTCGGTACATTGCACGTGAACTGCAGGACGCCGAGTGGTGTGCCGGCGGGATAACCAGCCCCTTATGGAGGGAGGATGAGGGGAGAGTTCGGAAGGAACATGCAAGCCAGCAGCTCCTGCAAGGGATGGTTGCCGCAGAGTCCCCCATCTCCCGCTGTTGTGGCTGAAATTCATGAATGCTAAATGCAAGTTTCTAACTCCACTTTGTCGTGTGTGCCATAACGCGCCTCTTGTGATCGACTGTGAAATAGGTCGGAGGAAACACGAGGTGAATCTGAACAAGCAGGGTGGTTTTTGAGCATGTCGTGCTCCACGTTTATGCAACAGAGTAAGACAGCAGTAATCGTTCTTTGCGTAAAAGGTTGAAATGCAAGTGTGCTGCAGCACGCTTCAGAAGTAACTCATTCAGTAAGTTTTTAAATTGTCAAGTGCAGACTATGAAATGAACGATAAATATTGTAATAGCAATTAAGATATGTAGGGAATATTGTGTTGTAATTTACTTTCTCTGCTCTGATCCCTTCTAGATAGCAAACGCTCTCTCTTTTTGTGTCATTTGTCTGCAGTATAAAAAAAACTCAGAAAATGCAATAACAGCTTTCATTAACCTTTCTAGATGATAAAAGATATTTGTTCTCATACAACTTACTAAATGCTTCCTTTGATATGCAGCTCACTTCCTAAAAAAGTATGTGTATATTTCAAGTTAAGGCATTTATTATTCTTTAAGTAACATCATAAATGTCAACCAGAACTAAATACATGGAATTTATTGGCAGTACTTAAATCATACGTGTTCATAATAAAATGCAACTGTTTGGTAGACTTCCAGAATTTGATATCTTCATTATCACCAGAAGTGAATAGAAACAACAAAGAGATCTAAAGTTCTTTATTTTCCTAATAGTCTATTACACTTTACAATAAATATTTGTGCTTTGTTAGCCATGGTTTAAATTGGATTCACAGATATACGTTCTATGCAGTATTTTATGAGCAGTTTTTATAAGGATAATACAGGCTAAATCCTCTGATCTCCTGTCTGACTTGGAGAGAGATCAGACATTGCAAAGCTGATAAAATGTCAACTGTTTGGGCTGGGGGTGGTGGCATGGGGTATAGCCTGTGACTTTATTTGAATAAACACTGTAAGGTCTTTATATTGCTTCCTTGAAACAGAAGGAAAATACACACTTAATGCTCTTCAGAGAGCATTTATTATGTGAACTTTCTTGAAAGATTGATTGAGTGTTTTGCAGATGTTTATTCAACATTGCAATGCTTCTTTTTCAATATTAGTATTTTAAGATAGTGAGTTTAATGAGCATTATTTGGAAGATCAGTGGAGTACAAGGAATGTGCGGCAAGTCCACCATGCCAAGAATACTTTGGTGAATGACAGTTAAGTAACTATTGTGATTATATTTGATGTGTTTTATCCAATTATTCGTGCACATTGAACCCCTGCAAGCAGGGACACACGAGAACAAAAAAGGCAGATGTAGATTTTAGTTACCCTGGGGAAAACAGAGAATGCTACTATTGACCTTAAGTTTCCGGTTACTTGTTGATTTGAAATTATGCCTGACTCTTGTCTAGTTAAAACTGTGAGAAAATAATTGTATTGGGTTGACTGTTTTTTCTTCACAAATAAGCTTAAGCTAACAATTGTCAGGGGTCTTTCCCCATGGGGAGCGGGAGAGTCAGCAGCTCCACGTATGCGCACCCAGCAGCGTGCACATGCTGGAAGCAGGTGGAGCTGTCACTGTTTTCTGGGACAGAGGTGGGAAGAGGCCCTGTGAGCATTATGCTGCAAGTGCTTTCTAATTTGAGCAATGTGTTTGTCATATTCAGAGTATTGCTTTCTGTACTTGAACAGCTATGGCAACTATAACACTGAAAGGTTGTTAAAATTTGTTCTTGCTTTTTATAGGAATGTCCATGCTTACTTAGCCACCAAAATCTACGAATTCATGCTGCATATGTTTTCTCTGCAGTATGCGTGGCTAGTGATGTTGTTTGGTGAGTGGGGGAGAAGTCTTGAGTGGATTCTATCTTTAAAATTTCATGCGAGTATACTTAAATGCCATTACCAAATATATAAATAGAAATACACATAGAACAGAAGAAAGCAATATGACTGAAATTGAGGCTAAAAATCATGCAAGTGCAGTGTCTTTTCTGACCTCTACTATATTAACAGGAAAAGTCCATGGAAATTCATATAATTTTAGCAGTACACAGGCTTTTTGAATCCTTACTTCAGTATTCTTCGACCTAGAGAAGAATTGCTTATTAGCAGTATGAGTGCAGTATTGATTGCTATACCATATTCTGTGTAGACAATGTCTTGATTACAAGTATTAATCAAATGCTAATGTCAGCTGTACCTACTGGTATCAAAGGGATTATCTTCATTGGCTGATGAATACTTACAACTCCGTTGCTTAATTTTATTTTTTTCCTGAAAGACAAATCAAGATTGGGAATCTTAAGGGTGTTTGTCAGATCTTTATACATAATATTCGTCTTGAAAAATCCTGTAGTAAAGCATTACTTTTCTTTAACAAGCTGGTGAATATGTATATGAGAGGGAATAACTATATATAGGACATTTTCTAAAATGTCCATTTTTCCTTGTAAAAGAATAGGCCTTCCTAATTATGCATAAGATATGTGTGTCCAAAACAGCCTGCAACTAGAGCTGACTTTTTTTTTTCCCTAACTCTCTGAGTATGTTCAAACAAGTAAAGAGGCTGAGATACTTCTTTGATAGACATTCGTGTTGCATTCTTAATTAAGGAGGAGTTGTCTTGTAATTAGGCTGGTGAATTGACCACCACCTCCTGCCGGTTTCAGTTTGTGGCTATCTTGTATATTTTATGCCTTACCTTAGGAAGGTAAGGATTTGATTTTGAGAATCTAAAATGTTTATGTAACTTGAAATTAATGCAGTTTGTCCTTTATGTAGACAATTTGTGTCTATTTCCTATTCTTACATTATATTTTGTCCTTAAGTACTGAGGCTATTAGCTTCCTAGTGGAGAAGGTACCTGTTGGTATGTATTTTACAGTGTCTTAAAGTTATTAAATTCTGATACTGCTTGCAGCCTTAGAAACCCGAACATCTTATTATTGGTTGCAGCCAATAATATGAAATGGAGCTCTTCTTGCTATGTACACAATTAGCCCTTTGCAACGTTCAGTAGTGGTTGCAGTGACCTCTGCCTAAAGTGCACCTGCATGTAAGGATTTGTTTCTGTTGTTACCAGAATCTTTGTATCTTTTGGGTTTTTATCCTCTGTCTTATGTGAAAAATCAGTGTAGAAAGGGTGTGTTGAGCTGTGAATGTGATCAGTTTCAATGGGAAGCAAGTGAGTGTTTGGAATATACAAAGAGAATGACTACATGGTGAAAGTGACAGTCTTCGGAAGCCATTTTTGCATCTGTATTTTGGATAAGTAAGATTATTTTTTTAGTTCTCTGTGGCCTTGAAAAATCTTTTGTGCTAGGTGAAATGAGAAGACTCCTAAGAAGTGTTGTAGCTTCTCTCTCTGTCTCTTTCTCTGTCTCTCTTTCTCCTCATTTTGTAGTTAGAGTCTTGAAGTATAATACCAGAAAGAAAGGCTGATTTGAGAATGGTCTGCCTATAGAGACCTGTAGAGAGAGGTTGGAGCTTAAGATGCCATCCTGTGCCAAAGCGATCACCAGGACCATAATGTGGTTCACAGAGAATGACAAAAAAATGCTGAGAGTGCAATTAAGAAGACTGACTGCTCTTAAGAACTCTGTTAGCTAAGTCCATTGTAAGCTGTTGTTTAGATACTCGAAACTTGATGGGAGTTTGTTTTGGGCAGAAGTAGTACACTAAAAAGGAGGGAACCGTGTTTGTAAGTTGTCAGTGTAGCAAAAGGGGTTAATTGTTTCTGCAGGTGTGACTTCCTGCAGAGAAGATGTAAAGAGAGAAGGGAAGGAAATCAAAGACAACTGCTGAGGAAATGATGGAGAAATTTGGAGGAAGTATTGCAGGTGGTGTATTACAGGAGTGACCAGAGTGCAAGTAGGAAAGAAGTGGAAGGAGCTGGAAGAGAAGTTTCCAAGAAATGAGAGATCAGCTGTGTCAAAGGGAACTAACAGGATAAACTGATGAAGTTCTAGTTTTCAGCTTTGACTTAGGAGATATTTTAAAATTATGCAAGAAAATTGTAAAGATGAGCGATAAAAGGTTCCCAGGAGAATCTCTAGAATGGGAAAAGAGGATGGCCTCCACACTGCAGTTCATGGACAGTATGTTCTGTGAGGTTAGATTTGAAAGGAATAAAAATTACAAGGTTGCAGGCATATTTTACTGAGGAAAAGACTCAACTCCTGTGCAAGCTATGTGCACACGTATATGCCTGGCAGTACCATCCTAATGGAAACACAATGGCCTTAGATTTTTCAAAGATATGAAATTCCAGCAAGCTTTATGGAAAAAGGTGGGTGGGAAGACCCTACGAAATGTGCTCTGACGTGGGGCAACTCTGCGGTATGAGCTGAACTCAAGGAATCCACATCAGTGTCTCCTATGTCATGAGTGAACACCACAAAATTTTTGTTAGTCTGCTCCTTATTTGACATTTGATAGGAAAATAATCCTTTTTTTAATGTCTTTTTTTTTTTCCCCTTCTGTTTTCCTTTTCTGATACCTAAGAAGTGAAAACTTTGCAGCCTTACCATCATTACCTTCTTCTATGAGGAATGATATGATTTAGCAATATAGGTATGTTGGTTTTTCTATATCCATGTTGGTAATAGTAATTGAAAAATATGCATGTGGCTTAATTTGGGATGAGTACTTTCAGTGTACCCAAACCACACAGTCTGCTCCCCCACCCCAGTGGAATTGTACCACAAGCCTGTGGCACACCTGCCTGTTTCCATCTGTTGTCAGTACAGCTTTATCAGCACGAGTTCATAAAATAGACTCTTCTGAAAGTGAGTGAAACTTAAGGCTTGCAGAGGGAAGTCTTATCAGTTTTACTGAAACAACAGCTTAAATATGAAACCTTGCACAGGCATTCTGGTATTAGTGTCTCTTTTAACCTTCATTATTGGTCATATTGTATTTTCTTTTGATTGGATTAAACCCTTTTAACAGGATGGGAGCTAAACTAAAGGCTAAAAAAGGCATTCTTACAGTAGACTCACTGTCCCCATCTTTAGCACGATTTTTGTTCCAGTGTGGCCTAAAATTAAAGGCTTATATACACATTCTGGATCTCTGGGTCACTGATTTTCTTAGTTTAATATTATAGATGCAGTTATAAACTATATTCATTTTTCTAAAACCATTTTTCCTAGGTACTCTTGGGTGACACCTGTTTCCCACTTCAGGAATCTTGTTCCTTCTGTCTGGCAGATTCTCATAAAGGAATTCTAAATCACTGGGTGCTCTAAGTTACTAACATAGGATAAGAAATACAGGTTAAGAACAGGTATCGGTGAGTTTTCTAGTACTTTTGGTTCTTCAGAACGGTTTAAATCCTTTCATGCAAATTGCTTGTACAAATAATGTTCTTCAGCATTTGATTACTGATAAACACTAATCCTCATGTTACCATTATTTTCTGTGTGAAATTTGTAGGGTGGCCAAGGAACTTTACAGTGCGTATACTTTACAGAAGTGGATGGCCTCTCAGCTGGGCTTGTAGCTTTGGAAGCTTTTGAATATGTAGTAACTTTTGTTGAGCTTTCTCTGAGGCAGGTATTGATTTCTGTATTTCCAGGACATTGTTAGTACTTAATAAAATTCAGTGTCATACAAGTAGTTTAATGACACTGACTCTAAAACGAAAGAAATGTATTTGAGAAGTCTGAAGTGATTGTCTTGATTGACATCTACAACAGCCTGCATTTCATCTGGTTTGCCATCTAAACAGTGTAATGTGTAAACACACTCACAGGTTCTTTGATATCCACTCCTGCAGTTCTGTAATCCTATACATAATCAGTCCATCAGAATTATTCTCATTGCAGAGTCTGAACTTCAATTTCAGTTCATTTAGGCTGCATTTTCTTAGACACGAGAGGCTACGGTCCCATGTGTGGGTAGCAAGGGAGGGAGATCAGTGTTAGAACCTGAAGGTGTGATGAGCACCTGGGAAAAGTTTAATTCCTGCTGTGCCTGTGAAATGCACTGCCCTGATGAATGGGCTCTGACTGGAAGACATAAAGGCACGTGAGCAGTTTTCCTCTTGAGTTGCTGGACCTGTGAGATGCAGGCTTTAATCACCCAAGGAAAGCTGAACGTTGATCTGCATTATACTGCTCCCTCTGAGACTGTACATACAGAAATGCACTGAAACAGAGGTACGTCTACTGTGAGATGCTGGTTACAGCCTGGGGTAAACAAGCGTATACATTCATCAGTTGAGGGGCTTTGCTCTTCCCAGTGTGTCAGTAGAGCAGTATGTTTCATATCTTAACTAGAAAACACAAACAACTTTGTGGTATTGACCCCACATTTGCCCCATTTTTGTCCTTTTTTCAACCTGCTGGTTTTTTCTGGGCAACATACCATTCATTTGGGGATTACCGAAGTGTTCTTGAAAAGCAAATTTCAAATGGAAAAAATAGAATTACAATGAGGGAACTTCAATTGGTTATGCACATAGATGTTTGTTAGCATCTTCTAGGTTTTTTTATTTTATTTTTAATAATAAAAAGCTAAGCAATGTTACTTAGGATCTTTCCAATGAATTAAAGAAATGTAGCCTGTCTAGATGAAGTTAAGATGAGTGATTACCATGATGTAAATAACAAATAACAACATTGTGCTGTTATGGCAAAGCATAGTTGAAAGTATTTTGAAGACAGGCATCTGTTCACTTATTTTATGTAGTTATAGGAAAATATTAATTAGAGTCTATCTTGGAGTTACTTGTTATTCTTTTATTCATTACAGCAGAATGCTTCTATGCTGTGGTAATACTGTAAATCTGTTTTTTCCTTCTATTTGGAGTTTCTGGTGAACAAATTTGCTTAGGAAGATTTTGGAACAGCTGTTGAGTTAATGACCAATATTCTTGTTGGTTTTAATTTTATTTATGTCTCATGACTAGCAGCACTTTTGTTCAATGACAAAATTTTTGAAGAAGCTTGAAAATAATAGGTTTGCATGTGACTTTATGATGTCGGGGAGGAAATAAGACATGAGTAGATGAGCAGAGGCAGACACTGGCTATTGCTTTTAAGGTTAGCCTATGTTTTCAGACCCTCTGAGACAATGGTCATCACGTCAAAGACATCTGCAGAATGTTCTGAAGAAAATAGCACTTCAGCCTGTGTGAAGGATAAAGATTCTTATTGAGGGTAAAAATCAGAACTAAGATGCTGAAGTTGAACAGTCTTGGTAAAACCAAGTAAAACTGTGTTTACATATGAAGTGTAACATTGTTAAGATTATTAAGGATAAAAAATTCAGGACAAATTAATTTGGAATCTAGTGTTGTATCTGGAAATAACAAGTTGATACCTTGTTTGAATTTGTGAGGAAAGACTCATACAGCTTTGGAAATAATGCAAACTGTTTCATATAATAGAGAGATGCAATTTCAGAACTAATAGCAAGTCAATATAACTTCAGTAATGCACGTATCACAGTTCTCCATTAAGTAACAAAGGTGTAATTTTTCTAGTATGAGCCTAGCTGCTGTTAAAATTTCATTGCTAAAGATTCATAAGTCTTCCATACTTGCCTTACCATTTGTTCTGGTAGGAAGCTCTCTAGAGTCTGCACAGAGCACATTAGCTTTCAAATGGAAAAGAACATGTGTTTTACAGTGTTTAAGGAATGAGATTACAGTCCTCACTTGTTAAAAATTCACAGGGTTTAATGTAATTTATAACTTCAGCTCTCTAGCTGTAGGTGTTAACAATCTCAAATGAATGCATTATTAAAGCTATGTTCCTTCCTCCTACCTGATGATGGACAGGGTTGGTGTGCGTTTAAAAGGTACATCTTTGTTTTAAATTAACTTGGCCTTGAAAGTACAAGAAAAATAGTATTCCAGAAGATTAATGTTCAATAGTAAATTGCTTGCTTGCTTGTCTGTCTTTGTAATTCCATTTTTCCTTACCATTCCCTGTCCTTAGCTGTTCCTAATTTTGCCATCATTTTAATACCTCTTCTCACCAGTGTGTTCTCCTTCTGCACATTACAAGACCAGTAACTTAACTTTATGCGAAATTACAGGTATCTTTCAGCAAAGACATAAAAATGTCCTGACTGGAAACATTTTCACTTTTTTTAGAAATCTTTCAAGCAAACTATTAAAAAAAAAAAAAAAAAAGCAGAACATTTGGTAACGCAATTAATTGAACAGAAAAAATAAGTATTTCTTTGCATTTACAACATAAAAATGTTTCTAGAATCCCTTACATGAATACTGTATAAATGTCTATGAATGAAAAATGAGAAATAAGTAGACCGCATTTGAAAAGGCGTGTATATTTCTTTTTGATATACTCATACAGACCGTATCTTTTATCTTGATCTTCTGCAGTATTGTGAGGTTCTTTTTTTTTTCATTTTGTTCCTTTAGTTCTTTAAGTTACAAGCAAGGTGTTCACTCGCCTGCTTCATTTTCTATAAACATAACTGCAATTCTTTTTGTGAAATGTGAGCTGTTAGTATGTAGACTTCTGTAGCTGCGAGCTTATTCTTTGCTACTCGGATAGAGTCTGTACCTCTTCAGTAGTTGCAAAGCTGAAAATAATCTTCCATTTATTTTTTTGGATAGACAGGACAGAGGTTTTCTAAGTTTTATTTGGAGAGCACTAAGCATGTAGCCATCTTGCTTATGGTTTGCCCCTTTCCTAGTGTAAGCAAGCGAAGAGAGCAAAGTAGGAGTAGTATTGGATTGGGTGCTGTAGCTGTTGCAAGAGTAGCTGGCTGACTAGTGACAACAGGGAAGGAATTGTGCCTCAAAAAATATTTACTGAACATCTTACTCCCTTCATTTCACCTCCACTCAAAAACAAAGGCAAAGAATTAGAGGATTTGTATCCTTCAAAATCCCTCCTGCACTGTTTGAGTGCTGTAAGAAAGCTTTGCCTGATCTTTATGATACTGAAGTTCATATATGAATTTGAGATGTTACATTCTGATTACAGCTTGGGTTGTAACAGGATCAGTAGGAGCAGAGAAATATTTTCTGTCCTGAGTCTTGAATTCTATTTGCCTCCACAGGGCAACCAAATTAAGCTGAACTTTTGCAGAACTTATTTTTAAAAGAGATTCTGAACTTTATTTCCAGTTTCTCAGTAATACTTTAGCTCAGTGTGTCTGCTAGACTCCCAGCTGTGTCCCAGGTCTTTCTTTTTCTTCCTGTCATCTCTGTTCCACTTTTTGAGTTGTTCTGCAGTGGTATCCCTGCCGACTTCAGGAAGAGGCATAAGCTGAGAAAAGCCAGAGTCAAGAAGAACTGTGAGTTCCCTGTATCTGTCTTGTCACAAATGTCATCCGTGGACAGAGCTGTATTTTCTTCTTTTGTCACGGGCAAAGTATGGCAGGAGGCAGAGCTGGAGAAAATGTATCTCATGGTGGTACCTCCTGTAGCTTGTGGATTGTTACAAAGCATGGAACAGTTCTGCCTGTTGCAAAATTCACTGGATCATTAGTGATTGGATAGACTTCCAAGGCTATCTGAAGGCTCACAGAGGCTAGCCCTCTCTGCAGGATGGCTGTTTTATACATCAGTGACATGACTGAAATGGTGAGGTCATTTGGTGCCTATTTAGATATGAGCCATATTTTGTGCCTTCTGAAAGACCTCGTCTGTGGATGTTCCTCTGTTTGGTTCTAATCCAGACAGCTAAAAACTCATTTTATCAAAGACATCCGATACAACCATTATGTTACTTTTGTAAAAATCTTCCTGAGCCTTGAGTCCCATAACCTAAAGCCACCAAGTGCCATTAAAAATACACTTTGAAGAACTAAGAGAAAATTGTTTTCAACGGTTCTCAGTTTGGAGATGAGATTTTTCTCAGGGCTCTCTGATCTCTTGTTGAATAGAGTAGGTGTGGGAATCCTTTGGATCCCAGGATCCAAACAGCCCAGCAAGGTTAGTCTCACTGGTTTCTGCTGGCTTGCTGTTTCTCCATTCAATTGAATAAAAATGTTTATTGGTGAAGAAAATATTTCTTTCCTTGTCATATTTTTTCCTCTTCCTTCCTATCTGCTATACTGGTGCTGCGACATCAGAACAAAGAGGAATGCAGGTGTGTGGGAAGAAACTTAGAAGTGATGCAGTGGGAAACTATACTAATAGGGTAGGAAAGCCTGCTGGCTGAAACATCTCTGTTCAGAGAAAAATGTCAGTGGGAGGCTAACAAGTAGTTAATTGCTAACTAAGCCTCAGCATTGATTATATCGTGTAAACATGGTGGCCCTTTCTGTTTCTTCTTTTCTAGATAAGTATGGTTGCCAGTGCATACCAGCATCCCGTTTTTCAGAGCTCTGTCGGGACGGTCATTTGTCTGTACACTTGGGCTTCTTGCCCTAACACTTTATTTGTGTGATATGGATAAATTGTGATGAGATGTGAGCAAGAAGGCCTCCTGAGAAACTGGAGAATCTGATGAATTTGAAAGATTGAGATTATTTCCTGTTATTGGAAAATCAGGACTATTTTGGAGTTCCTTTCAGAGTAGTTCTAGCTTGGTGTGAACCCAGCCTTTTTGAAAAAATCAATAGACAGTCACTAGCTTGGTCTCTCCTTGCACCTTGACATTTCTGGATACCTAGTTCTCTTTTAGTGGTCAGGAAGCCGCTGTGACAGGTCGTTCTGGTGGCTGTCATCTGTCTGTTTCAAAATGCTTCAGGGGATTTCCCACTTAAAATTGCTTTGAGTACATCAATCAGTGAAGGCGGGAGGCTTTTTTTTAATCAATAAATTTCACATGCATTTTGCCTTTATGAAGCATTGCTTAGAGTTTTTAATAGAAAATTACGACCTTTATCTTTCCTTTTTGCTTTCTTTGTGCTGCACGATTATTCCAGAGTACAGAAAAACAGTTAAGTTTGACACCAGATAAGCACCACTGTCAGCACGCAACAGCTCTGTGCTGGAAATAGTTTGTTGCATATTTATTTGTGCCCTGAAGTGGCCAAATTCAAATTCACATTTAAAAATAAACCCTAAAATTATCTAAATTGTTTTGTGCAGCATATTGTCAGACAGGCCAGTGCTTGTGCTTTTTGATTAACATCTTAGGTTTTATTTTATTTTTTATTTGCTCTAGGATCTGCAGGTCCTCTGGAAGATAGCTCATTGATGATGAGGCCAATGCCTTCTGCACTTTTTGTTAAATTAAAATGTTATTTTTCTTTTCCTGTGTGTATACAGTTACCATTTCTTTGGTACATTTTTAAAGCATGCTCCCGATTGATATATGAATACGCATCTATTTTAAGCAAATGAGAAGTAAATTTGATATTTGTATCTAACGTGTTTTTGGTGTTGTGTAAAATCAGGAAAATTCTGGAGCTAGAAAATTAAAATCAGAGGCATAGATAATTTGATATTTTAAGTAAAATCTGCAGGTATTTAAACTTCTGTACATCTAATTTGTAGCAGAGGCTTTCAGTAGTTTTCCTGCATTTTTGTTTTAAATGCAAATAATAACTTTATTTTTTAAATTTTAGATGGTTTCTTTTTCATGTTTTCCTCCTCCGTTAAAAAGAAAGTGCAGCATAGACAGTTGTTGCCAAGGTGTGATACAGTTAAAAACACATTCGTAAAAGGTTGCTGTAAGAGCTGATTTCCAGATACGATAGGTTAGCTGTCGAGATGCTAGTCAAGGGTTAAGCTCAGTGTGTTTGGCTGGCTGCTGAGTGAAACAGGATGCAGTGACTACATTGTCAGACTGCTGGTGTGAGTGCAAACAGATGAGGAAATGCTGGATCAGGCACTTCAGCAACTTGGGCTGTAACCGAGGAAACCGCTTGCGTCATACTTGCCAGCAATTAGCTTACAGTTCTTTTCTTTTTGATAGTGTTGCAAGCTGAACTCAACTGTTACAAAGGAAAAGACTGGCTTCATCTCGAACTGTTAGGTTGCGGCTGAGGCCATGGCGCTCATACGACATTGCAAGTGTAACTTAGGATAATTTGAAATTATCAAAACTCTCGAGCTCGCCTCTGCAAAGAACATTGCAGTTGTACTTGGTTCTGAAAGATGTGCAGTCATTTTTTTCTTGTTTGTGAGAAAGTGATCGTTCCTAGCTACCAAAATTAAGTACTGTGCAAGGCTCACCAATGCCTCCAATTATCACCGCCATTTCTAGCACTTACTCTGAAGTATTCTTGTGTGTGCTGCAATGTTACATATTAAAATTTATTTTTCAAAATAGGTGCTACCTGAGGTTTAACCTCTGAAGTAAGGGATTCTCTTTCTACATACTGCTTTTTCTTTGTTGATTAAAATTCAGCAACTTTTAGTGGTGTTTAAAGCAGTGGGTGCTTTGTCTCAGAAAGTCAGCACTTCTTTTGCATTTCACTTAAAAACTGTGGACAAGTTCACAACTACTGATTTAACACTAATGTATGTTTTAAATATGAGTATTGCCTTATTGGCTAGCTATGGCTAGTTACTTTTTAGAGGAAAATCATATAGTGAGTATACTAAGCCAAGAGTGTTTGTCACCGTCTTTACCTTTGTTGCTGTTGCTTTTTGTTACTTGAATAAACTTAGATGTTAGCAAACTACTGCTGTAGTACATAGTTGCGGGCTGAACCTGTTAGAATGTCAAGGTTAGTACACAATACAAATATTCCTGTGTTTGTATGAAGGTTAAAAAGTTAGTATCTTTTAAATGTTTGAACACTAGGATTTTCAAATTATTTTTGAAAGAAGCTGTTCCTATTAAAAAAATAAAAAACACAACTTGTTGAAAAATAACATTGACAGATCAGCAGCTAATGCTGTGTCAGTATTTGAAGTGTAAACTGAAAGCTATTAAAAAAAAAAAAAAACACAAAAAACTTGAATGCAAGGCACGGAAAGACTGCTATGTGTATCTGTGGTTCTGTGCATTTGCGATAGATTAACTTTGCTTTGAGAGCCTAGCAGCACATATTTGTGTGTGTGTGTGGGGGGGCGGAACGGGATGGGACATTTTTCACACTGAATGCAAGTGCCATTTGTAGTTAGCTGGCCATTCGTATTGCATTCCAAGTGGGGACCACAGTCTGCCTTGCCAGGGATTGCTCTTTGTTATCTCTTCATCGTTATTATTATTTTAAAATAAATATAAGGTTAGGGTGGGTGGAGGTGGTTAAAGCACTGAGATGTCATTCTAAATGAAGGACAACTGTTTCTGCTGTCCATTCAAAATCACTTGGGTGACTTGTCTAGCCTTACTAACACATGTCATTGCATGTAGTCGCTGCTTGGTATGTGCTTTATGTGGTGTGCTTTCATTTTAGCTCAACTGCAAGTTAGGAAGTTTTTCCATTGAAGTTAGTACTGGGATTTAAATCTAGATGGTTAATAAATGGTTAATGTAGGTGCTAATAAAAACAGTGTCTGGAAGTCTGAAATTTATGTGAATTTTGTCCCTAATTCTATTTATTGCTTCAATTCCTGACAGTAAAATGGAAATTATGGTGTCGACAGATCACAGTTGGTTCTGTGATTGTATGCTTTGTAACTTTGCCATTTATTTAGGTGAATGCCTGCAAGTTATGCAATACATCACACATATTGAATATTATGTCTTATCCTCATTTAGTATTTTTGCCCTGTAAGCCTTGTCAGTCTTTTTCAATGAAGATTCTCATCCTTGTTTTTCTGCACAACTTCTAATATTCTTTAATTATTTGAATTTAATCTTCATTCTAGTACTTGCTAGTTATTTTCAAAGTGTTTTTATGAACTGACAATATTCAGTTGTTGTTTCCTGAATTTCATATTCTCAGCCAGACTGTTTGGCATACATGCACGTTTCAAAAGGTAAGTCTGTAATAAAAGATGCAACAGCAGTAGGAGTAGGACACTATTTGGTATTTAGTCTTGCAGGCCTTATAGTAAGGGACCATGTTTTTTCAGCAAAGTCTGTGAAGTTCCATGTGATTCATGGGAAAATATTTGTTTTGTATATGTTGTGGTCTCCTGACTTGATAAGTCAACTTGTCTCATACTGTATGTTCTGCAGCTTTTAGAACCAGACGTGTAGGGGGGTGCTATGAAAGAAAAGGCTTGCTTCCATCTTACTGTGATCATGAGGCAAGCAAATCCATAACCAGGTCTTTGAAACTCTTACACTATGCAGTAGTTTGTAGAAAATCCACTGAAAACACCAAGGAGGTGGCTGATAGTGCATTATTTCTTTATGTATGTAGCTAAAATGGCTAGCTGTCAGATCACCTAGAGTAGAGTTGTGTGTGTCAGGAATATTTTCATGCTTTTCAGAGCAATACAAAGGGGTTTTTCTTCATTTTGTTTTCTGATATCACAGTTATGTTCTTAAATGATCATTAGAATCACCTAAGATGATGATTATTATTATTTTTAATATTGTTATTCCCATTGTCTAATTTGAATAGTTTTCTTTCAGGCCTTTTTGTTTTCAAGCCATCTTTGCCAGTTACACAGCCTTGTCTCAATTATTACAGGCAATAGAGATAGTGATGTAGAACTACTACTCTTCATCAGCTCCTTTTCCCCAATGTTAAAATATCCTTGTTTCCTCTGAGTAGGAAGTTTCTCTACAGCTCCACCCCTAGGAAATCCCAAGTTCATCCTGCAATTAAACCAGTTACTGGGCTCCTTTTTTTTTTTTTTTTTCCTCAGGGTGAAACCTAGGGGAAAATAAAGGGAAACATGTCTTTGGTGTTTCTGGGAAAAAAAATAATCCTGGCATGTCACAAGTTTTCCTTTCCTATTTTGTGATTTTCAACGCTTATTTATTGTGTCTGTCCAAGTAACTCTTTCCCAATTTCTTCAGTGTCAGGCTTCACCTCAATCTGTTGGTATCCACATAGAATTTGAGTCCTTAATTCATCAATATAACTTATCAGTTGACTAAAATGCTGTGGAACAGAGAGCTTGTTTCTCATTCTCATTGCCTTAGATGACAGTTGCAGGTGGTCTTTCTCGAACTTCATATCCCACTAATCTTCTCCTGGGATACTAATTTTATTTAAATAAATAAACCTGATTTAAAATGTTGTTCTTGGTGTATGGCAGCTATTTAGAGGAAATGTTTGCTAAGATGTACTTTGGAGGCAGGGATATCAATGGCTTTTAAGGTCAAGTAATATCACTAACTGTTCCATACCTTTTGTATTTGTCTCTGTTATCTTCTTTTAGCAAGCCTTCCTAATTGTTTTTTCACACTTTGATTTTATTTTTTGTTTCCCTTTAACTCTTTTCTGCTGATAACACCACCAGCAGAATTAACTAAAGTGTATGGTTCAACAGCAACTTCTTGTCTGGGAGGTACAATTGCAGTGCATGTTGTAAACAAAATTTTGAGCTCTGGTGTTAGAACATCTTAATGATATATATACATACATATATTATGCTAAGAACTATATTAAATTTATATCAATCTTTACGTAGCCATTAAATATATATATATATATATATATATTTTACACACACACACCTTTAGACATATCCTTTCTAATCTGAACATCCCTACTCAACTATTGCAATTGCCTGAGTGCTTCATAGTGGTTCCACTGATGGGAGTGCTCCTTCCCAGCGCTATCTGCTTATTCCTGCCCTGGCCCCATCCCCCTCTGTGCTGACACAAGCATTCATGAGACTACGCAGTGAACTAAAGTGGGGAACTAATCCATGTTAAAAGTAATCAGTTCTTTTTGTAGTTCCTTGCCATGTGTCTGCGTGAATGCTTTTGCTGCATAAGGAGGGAGTGACACGGGTTGGGAATGAGCAGCTGGGGGAGGGCAGGACTGCTCCTCTATTGTGGAGATGCCAAGTCAAGCTGATTTAAGGCAACTAATGGCAATGCAGTGTAAAGAATGGATGTGTTAGAACTTCCCACCAAATAGTTCAGAATAACATCCCCTCACCCCCAAAAACTTCTATGTTTTCTCTGTGTCTTGATTGAACTCCATGTTCTGCATTTTTCTGCTTGAAGTGAAAGGAAGAGGAAGCTTCAGTATTGGATAGCTGGAATATGGCTAACAGGTACTTAAAATGTAAGATATTAAGCAACTGCTGTCATGTGTGGTACCAGGTTTGCCATATATAAAATACACATGAAGTCCCTGAATGTAAAGGTGTAATTTAGATATCTTAGTTAGCCAGAGGGTTCTTTTGGAAAACAATTTAGGATTGTGTGGTAACAGACAGAATTGTACCACATTTGCAGGTGAGACCAGAACTAATTGGCAAAGGACGCATGTTAAGCCAGATTCTTTCTCATACCTGGGTATTTGGCTCTCATTTATAACAGTGTTTTAACGTTGTTAAGTTTATATGAAAAACCTTTGTTATTTTCAGAGTGAATTAAAATATCATAAAACTTAAAGCACTATTTTGGGTCACCTTATGAGTCTTGTACTCAGCAATTCATCATGCTTCCATCTACAGGGCTAAATATGTAATACAGTAATGGAAAAAGGCTATTATCTTAGAATGTAGAAGTCCTGTCATGCTGAGTCAGGAAGTATGGCTCTCCTTCTTTGATGCTTTTAGGTGCTTTGATAATTTTTCTGCCTGCTTTTGCGAGTACTTAAAGTTTCAAATAAAGTAAATTGCTACAGTAAGAAAGTTTCAGTCTAGCTCTCTGCAGTAACCTTCCTTGGCTCTTACTTCTCATATTGCCAAAAACTGACATATATGACAGCAAGAAAAAGGAAAATGTGATCAAAATAACCATTTCTTATTAACAGTTCAAGCTCAAACTGAACTTCATGGGGCAAACATGTCCCATAACTTCGTTCCTGCCAGCTTCAGAGTTCTATCAGCTTTATAATTTTCTGTAATATGGAATTGTGCAGTCCAATCATGTGTCACTGATTATTTTCATAATAACTCAGTCTGTGTTATTTTCATGTTATAGAGATGTTTGCTTATATGTTCTTTTCCACCATCCCAGTAAAATCACCTAAGTAAAAGGCATTAGCCATTGCCGTCAATACTCTTTGCTGGAGGGCTTAGGAATGGAGAAGTGGAAGCAGGTGCACCACACTTCTGACTTCAGCTTTTGAATAATTCATCTGTTGGGGAGTATACGCAAATGACTTCAGATAGCTACTTCTGTTGTGATGTTTTTGAGGTTGTTTTCTACCTTGTGCTCAAGGTTTGTGTTCAAAGAGAAACTCTTGTGAAAGCACTTGCACTCCTGCTACTTAGAAAAGTTTTAGTTCTACATCTTTATGAAATCCAAAGCAGCAGATCTTTCCTTGTGCAACTAATAATGTTTTTCTAATACAAGGACAGTGTCTGATCACCTAATTAAGGTGTTGGTTGTGTCGTCCCCCCCTACCCCCCCCCCCCCCAAATAATAGGGAAGATAAAGTAGACATTTGCATTTAAGTTCACAATTTTTAAACCCAAAGCATCAACAAAATTATTGATTGTATCAGTGCTTGTCAAAGATTAAACCCAGAAGTGAGAGGAAACAGAAAGGAACAATAAACTGGAGAGAAAACTTTAATCATATAAAGAAGAAATATAACTATAACCAAAAGAAGCATAAAGCTTAAAAGTGAACTAAATCAAAACTTGATTAAATACAACAACACTTCATGTTGAAAGAACAGGCTAAAGCCTGATCAGCCTGAAGATTATTTGTATTTTTTGATTTTCCATGCCAATTATTCCTAGCCAGAAGGTGGAGTTAGAACACTTTTTTGATTAGGTAAAAATAAGGATTTTGCAGTTCTTAGTGCTTTATCTATTTTGTTAGCAACTGTACAAGACAATCTGTTCTGGACAATGCTGTGTGAAGTATGAAGTGTCCAGGTTCTTCCGTCACTGGAATTCCCTGAATGTGGTCTGTAAGATTTTTTAAATAGTATGGCCAGCTGGCAGAAATATGCTGGACTTAGAAGCAAAGGCTTCTAAACTGAAAACATTAGAAAAATATTGCAAGTAATAGTTGAGAGAAATTATTCATGGAGTGAGAGTTGGGCAACAACTTCTGAAGAATGTAAGAGTGTCCCTTAGCAGTCATACATTATAATGACTACACAAAAAGGTAATGACCCTACACCGTATTAAGAAAAGGGGTACAGTGATTACAGTTTGTGATAGTTTCATAAAATCTTTATCTAATGCTGCTAACAGTACAAATGAGACAATTTACAGCATACTGTGAAACCTGCTGAGGAAATTGGGTGAACATGGGTGGATATTTTGTATTGAATTACATTCTGCCATTAATCTTTTTTGACTAATTGAACATTTGGAAAAGTAGCCTATAATGCTCAGGTATTTTGCCAATGCTCCTTTTTGTGTCTGATGAGCTGTCAGAAGCTGAATGTTTTGTGAAATTTAGCCGATATTTTCCGCAACTGGTCAATGCTGACAGGGATCCAAACCAAGGTCAGACAAGGTAATTTTAATCTGATTTCCCTGCCTTGTTTTTTAACCTGCACCATCTGGGAGTCTCCACTGAAAAAACTCTTTTCCCTTGTATGTTAATGTCTTTGTTCTTCATGCAAATGTACTGTGTGTTGATTTGATTAATTCATTAGTCCTGTGTGGGTTGGGGAAAATTCAGGATTACTGAATTCAGGATGATCTTTTATATATTGATCAGAAACATCAAACAGAAGTGATTCCAGAGTCTCTAAGTGTTTTGTTGTATTGGTATTGAATACAGCTTGATTCACAGTAAAGTTACAGAGTGTTATAGATGGCGTTGCTAAACAAAAACCCCACCGACAACCTGTAATGGATTTGTATATATTAGACTTGATTGTATAAAATGTAACTTTGCTGTGCAAGTGTCCCAAGAAAAGGAGTACAGGGTTCTTATTTCACGAAAACACTTAAAGATAGCATTCCTGGTAGATAATATTTTGTCAGAAAATTTCGAAGAAGTATTCAAAATGTTTTAAATTTTCAACAGGGAAGCTAGGAATATTGAGATTATCATGAATACTGTGCATTGAGTGGATGTGGATTTTTTTTCCACTTCATAACTTTTTTTAAGGATGTGTAGCTTTTTGGTTTTATTTGATTGAAAGATTGCTGCATTGTGCTAGTTACTCAGTAATGACTGTCTTTTTTTTTTCAAGTAAATCCATGTACCCGTAATTCTAAAATTTATGGATGTTAGACACTTTTTTACTTTTAATAAAACATTTTGCTTTTCCCACTCAGTTTTCAAATCTGTATATTTAATGACTAACCTGGTATGGTGTGTCTAAATACAGTAAAACGTCCCGTATGTTCACACTGAAGTCTCGTAACTTCAAAACAGCTACACAACCTTTTTTATATTAGCAAAGCTATTGTCAGTCAAAACTATTGTCCAAAATTTTTGAAACGGACAGTTTAACCTCCTAAACTGCAGTTTTTTTGTCTTTAGAAACATGTTGCCTAGTATTCTGACTAGTTTCAACATCTGCATATACTGTACAGTGTGCTTCTTTCCTTTAAACATTAATAATCCTTTTTAATAGCCATTTATACACACTGAGAAACTTAATTTTCTACTTTGCAAAGTAGTAGTTCATTTTCCATTTCCTGATGCAATTAATTTAAATAGTTTAAGTGTGATAGTGAGGGTTAACATTGTTTAAGCATAATAGTGTGAGTCAGTCTTACAGTGTTTGCAATAACAAGTTTTCACATCACTATTTTTTTAAGCAGCAGCATGATTTATTTTTTTTTGCATTGAAGCATAAATCAGTGTAACTGTTCCATTCTGCAAATTAGTCAATATTTCTTTTCTAGTTAGCTTTTTCTGCTCTTAACTAATACATTTTGGTAAACTCCAGGTTGAGTGTCCTCAGCTTGCACTACCTTTTGAAAACACAGTCCTTTCAAGAAGTCAAAGCATCTTTAAACTATGTAAATGATTGGTGAAATTTATCTGACAAGATAAAAAGCTTTAAAGAAATAATTTCTGCTCTCCTATTTTACCTTCTTCTTAAATACAAATAAATGACACTGCCCCATGCTGTCAAATACCTGTACTTGGAAAAGAAATTTGTTCCCTTACCACAGGCATCTAGCGTTTTCCTGGCACTCTAAAGTTTCTATTTTGTACTTTAAGTTGGAGCTACCTCTATAGATTAATTTGCTGGCAATATAACCCTGTATTAAATTATGACCTTAACATTTCCTAAATATTTATAGGTACCTCTGAAAGAGTTTTTTTTACTACTAAAATGTGTACAAAGCAGTGTATGTGGGTGTATACGGTGTGTACGTGTGCACACAGCCACTAGCATGACTGGTGTCATTTAAATACCTCTTTGTCTTTTGTCATCATCCATCCCTAGCACCTTTGAATCCATTGGCCTTTCAGTTAGATTTGACAGAGGATAATGATCTTGAACACTACATTTCCTGTACGTTTCATGAAAATCAGTAGCCAGCAAGAGGGGAGAGCCTACTAGCACCCTTGTTACGAGAAATACCAAAGGAACCACAAAAGACAGACAGAGTGAGTACTCTAAAAAAGGGAAAATGGAGCACTTAAAGCTTGCAGCTCCAAGGTGCCAAGTCATTTAGTCATAAGACAAATGTTCCTAGGATTTCATCACTTACACTCCCCACAGAACTACTTATCCCTTTTTCTGGAAAAGCATGTTTACTCTTAAGATGTTTTATTCGAGTTTTGGGAAGATGGTCGTCTATGTAGTGCAACATGATGGCATATTTCCTGTCATGTTATAGGACTCTGTTTACTGTTCTTCAGTCTTTATCAGTTTCAGAAACAAGCTGTCTGGTGATGGCAGCCTCATGATCAATGAAATGTCTTATTTATTGGCCAATTTACTTATCCTCTGAGCCTTTCTCACAGTAGACTACAACTTGTTTGTTTGTAATAGAGTTAGCTTGCTAGATGGGAACAGCAGTAGCCACGGCCCTTCTTTGAAGGAAGCACTTGAACAGTTTTTGCTTCACAAAACAGTTACAACACTTTACAAAACTGCTTACAACAGTTGTGCTTTACAGTGAAGCATGAGGCATGCTTCCCTGCCATTGGTGGGATATGACGGCAAGCTGCCTCACTGGATTTTTTTTTTGTTTTGGAGAAGCAGAGGAGTAGGTCACAACCTATTCTTGGGGAGCCCTGAACAGTAGAACTGACAGCAGATAAAAGCAGTAGCAAAGCAGTTTGCTTTCCAGGGAAAAGAGGAATTCTTAAAGGATTTCTTTGCACAGATTAATAACAGTGATTCCCATTCATTTTCCTCAGTCTTTTCTGATGTACCAAGTTATTTTTTTCCCCTTTAAGAAAAGTAACGTGTGTGACTGAAGTATGTTTGTCATTGTATCTCATAGACCATCGCATTTTTAGCAGATAAGATGTGTACATTTAGATTCTGAATGTTGTCTGTTTCAGCAGGGAAGTGATTTAAAAAAATTGATTAGCTAACATTATGAAGGGGAGGATGAAGCAGGAAACAGAATATAGGTATTTAAAACTTGGCTGTTTCCTAAAACCAGTTATAACAACAACAAAATTGAGTTGTTCAGCCTGGAGAAGAAAAGGCTCTGGGGAGACCTCATTGCAGCCTTCCATAGGGGGCCTACAGGGAAGCTGGGGAGGAACCCTATCAGAGACTGTAGTGATAGGACAAGGAATATTGGCTTTAAAATAAAAGAGGGTAGGTTTAGATAAGCTATTTGGAAGAAATTCTTTACTCTGACAGTGGTGAGGCCCTAGAACAGGTTGCTCAGAGAATCTGTGGATGCCCCACCCCTGGCAAGTGCTCAGGGCCAGGTTGGATGGGGCTTTGGACAGTCTGGACTGGTGGGAGGTGTCCCTGCCCATGGCAGGGGATAGGAATTAGATGAACATTAAAGTCACTTCCAACCCAACCCATTCTGTAATTCTATGATTTCCTAGTAAGTCTCGCCTTTTTATTGGATATGGAACTGGTATTGAAAAAGCGTAGTTCTAACCTAGAATTCTGCAAGTGTGTGCTTAGTGCATTGGCTGCCCTTTCAGTAATAATCTGGACACTTGTTTGTGGGCCTTTGCTTCTTATCACAAATTAAATTTAAAATATTATCTGAGAGGCTTCTGACTGTTTCTGTATGGGAGGTTTACCAGCAGTGAGGCTGGGGCAACAGAGTCTCCTGCTGGTGCTGCCCATCAAAGCACTGTTGAACTGTCTTGTAGCCCTTCAAAATTCCTCAAAGTATAGAAGATTTGGAACAGCCAGCTGTTCCCTTCAGCACCTTGATTGTTTCCAGACACAGCAGCAGAAAAAATGATGCTTTGTTTCCCAAGGGTGTTAGAAAGCTGGCAATTCATTTCTTAGCTGTCGTGGTGGGAGGTGTGATGGAAAGTAAGTTCAGGTTCCTGGAAAAGTAGGCTGTAGAGCCCAGAAAGCAAGCTGGAGTGATTTCTGAACAATCACAGAATCAATGAGGAAGGCTTCAGTGAATTTAGTAGAACCAGTTTTTCTTTAGACTTCTCTGTCTGATTTCCAGGTAAACTAATTTTGGATAGTCTTTGAAGGCCCCTTGCAACAGAAATATTCTATTCTATTCTACTCAGACCTTTTGCTGTTGTCAGTTTAGTTCAGTTTGTTCAGTTCTGTTGTTCAGTTTGGGTTCAAATACCGATTTTTGGCTCAAATTACTTCTAGACTTTGTCCAGAAACAATATTCTTGTGTTGAAATGGCAAGTGCAGCTCTGTCCCATTCCTGACAGCAGACCCCCCAAAAAAACATTTTGAGGTGACATTGAGGTGACAAAACATTTTGAATGAAACCAACATCAAATTGATGTTACTTGCTGCTTTTCCTTGCTTTGATTTTAGAGAGTCTGGGGATGAGTTGTGTGAGATGGTCTGCATGTCTTGAAGTTAATGTTTCAAAAATGAGGATTATCCCTATTTACTGTCTTTTATGTAGTTTTTCCACTTTGCATATGGATGGTGGCTTGGCAGGGGGTGAGGGGGGAGTGGTCCTGGTTTTGATCACTTCCATTTGATACAGCATGTGTTCCAGTAATCCCTTCCAAAATTATAGTAGTTCTTATGTTAGCTTGAAGAAAGAAGGAGATTTTCTCTTTCGGTGCAGCTTTTCAGTCGGAGATATGTACAGCGAAAAACTAGTAAAAAGCATACACAACCTCTTGTCTGAGAAACTAATTATACGTCAGGGGCTGAGAATGAATATGCATTATTCATATTTATATATATTTTGACATATAGCTATAAGTTAAGACAATATGAAAATAAACATTGTTTTTGTAATACTGACTCATTTTTCAGGTTTCTTCTCTGCAATGGTATTTTCCTGGCCATTCTAGTTTTAGCTTCTTTCTTCATGTTTTCTTAGAGCCAGTAGGAGGAATGCTGTGAGCACATGTGGTACAGACTCTCTCTGTTCAGATGTCTAGTGTTACAGTGCACTGGGATTCCCATTAGGCCTAGCTCTAATGAGAACTCCTTAAATTCCATAGCCCGAAGCTGGAGTGTGCCTGCTATAGGTGTAATATGTGAATTTAGCACTTCCAATAATATTTTTTTAAGCTTGTGCAAACCATTCAAAGTTGTGTGGTTTTTTTTCTTCAATAGATTTTGACAAGTGTAACAAAAACACATTCTTCATATCTGTACCTTACTATCAGTTTACAAGATCTTGTGCCAAAGCATGTTGCCGTAATACACATTTTGTAATTTTAATACAGGTGAAATACAATTTGTTTAGAATAATTCCAAAAAATAGCCAATGTTTTCTTGCAGAAATTAAAAATAAAATAAATTGGAGAGGGCAGAGGGGAAAGAAAACAGTGGACACCTTGCACTTAATTTTCAGTGTTCTGTGATTTGGACACTTAACCATTTAGCAATGGCTTGTAACCATTCTGTAATGGTTACAAACCCTGTAATACGTTGTTACAGAATGGAAAGTATCGGGCGATTCAAAACTTGGGCTTCATTTGTAAATTGCTATGGACTGATAGAAGGAAACTGTATATTCAGTTTTCACACACATTCTTTCTAAATTAAAGTTCTGGAACTGAAAAATAAAGTTTGAGAAGCTGTCACAAACTACTTTTGCAGCTCTACATGTTTATGTTTATTCTTGAAAGTCTTCAAAATAATTTTTGTCTCAGGTTATTTAAAGCAGAGCACTGTAAAGTAGAGCAGTAGAGCTCTACTATATAGTAAATACTATCCTTAAATGCTAGATGTTCTAAATATTTGTCTATTTGGAAAAAAATGATGGGATGATTATTTCTATTGCTGTAGGTTGTTTTGTGAGATCTTTTTGCTTTCTTGCTCTGGGAACAACAGAGCTTTGTCCCCATAAAGTTACCTGATGAAGTTGTTACTGGATTTGAATTTTTGTTTACAGATTAAACAGAAGTGAAAGAAGCTGAAAGCTTGCATTCCAAAACTGATGACTTCGGGGGGGGGGGAATTGTACCATTTGAAATAGGGAAAAATAAATCTATTGCTCTTGGTGGAGTAGTAATGACTGGAAATTATTTATGCAGATCAACGTTCTTAGAAAATCCAACGAAGCTTTTAGAAAATATTTTTTGTAGGTTTATAGATTTGTAAGTCCTTTCCTGAAGCTATGGTGAGTCCTGCATACTGTCATTCTCCTTCAATTGTAAACATAGTTTCGGTACTACCACTTTTGCACCAAACGCTGTTCCTAAGCGACTGCTGACGTCAGTTGGTGCAGCACAAGAAGGTTTGTGTGTTTATCTGCTGTGGGCAGACTCTTAGAAAAGACGAAAGTATTTAACTAGATTAGGCTAAAGAGGTTGCTGCTTTAAATAAGCATACATACTGTTTGCAATGTTGTATTTTATTTTTTCTATGTTTTATTTTGATTAGCAGTTGTATCTTCTTTTGCATATGTCACACAGTATCCAGTTTGCAGGAGAGGATCAGGAGGGGTACATATTCTCGTTGCAGTTGCTTTAAAGCGAAAGCATTTTTTCTTCTTTTCTATAGCATAGAATAATTTAAAAGGAGCATGAATATCATAGCATAAAGATTTCGATACCCAATTGCGAGGTTAGAAATTAGGAGTATTAGAAATGAAAGCAGGCATACAATTTCCAGTTCAAGTGAAACATATTTACTCAGAGATTTTTGGCTAGAGTCTATACATTTAGAAACACTGGAATGATACTCTTGGAATATTTTGCTGCATGCTTTTGTATTAAACAAAATCAGAGTATAGCTGGTTTAGGAACCGTTGTACATTTTTATTTGTTTTTGGTTTTACTTGCAACACACCCACGCTGAATAAAAATTACCTGGGGGGAGAGGAAGGGAGGGGGAAGAAAAAAACCTCACCCTTGTATGAAAGTAAAGGAAATAGTAGTGGGACTGCAGTTAGGGCAGTCCAAAGAGAGAAGCTAGGCAGTTTACAGGAAGTAGTACTACACAATGATTTACTAAGGCAGTAAGAAAAATTGCAAGTGTTTCTGGCAAAAATCTTTTCTTCAGATTGAAGAACAGAAGCAGCAAATTTCAGAACTAAGTAAAAGTTGAGAACAATTGCTCCAAATTAAATTAGATTTATTTATTTATTTTTTAAGAAAATGCTTGTGGGACATAGGAGCATATTGGTAAGCACAGAAGTGAAAAGCTAAATAAGGTCCAGACCAAACATAGCTGTTTTGATGGCCTCATTGGTCTTGAAGTCCATTTCAATTTTTTTTTGTTTCCTGCACTGGTATATTGTGTTATCTAACTTGGCCTTGAAAACCTCCGAGGATGGAGGCTGCACAGCCTCTGGGCACTTTGCTCCACCTTGCCCTATTGCCTGTCTGTCTTCATAATGAGAAACATTCCCCATATATCTAGTCTGAGCCCCTCTTGTTTCAACACTGACTCTTGTCCTCCCACTGTGCACCACTGGGTACAGCCTGGCTGCCATCTTGATGACCTCCTAAAGAACACTGGCAGGTGGCTAGTACATCCCCCCGAAGCCATCACTTCTCCAGGCTGAATAAACCCATACTCCCCAGCCTCCCCTCACAGGGTCGAGTTTCCAGTCCTCTGGTCATCTTGGCGGACCTCTGCCAAACTTGCTCCATTTTAATGATGACTTTTTGTGTCGGAGATTCCAAAACCAGATGTAGCATACCAGGTATGGTATCAAAGGAGCTAAGCAGAGAGGAATAATCCCTTCCCTTGATCTAATGGCTGTGTTCCTGATAGTGGAGGACAGGATAAGGCTGGCATTCTTCGCTGCCAGGGTGCGCTGCTGGCTTGCGTTGAGCCCCTCATCGTTTTCAGAAGCGCAGCTCCCTTGCCTGTGCCTTTGCAAGGGATTCTTCCTTCCCAGGTGCAGGACCTCACCCTGTCCCTGCTGAATTTCATGACTCCAATTGACCCCTTCCTTCAGCCTGTCTAGGTCCCTCTGGATGGCAGCCTTGCCCTTGTGTAGACAGTCTGCTTCACCCAGTTCAGTGTCATCTGTGAGCATGTTCTGTAAATGTTTTCCATTATTCAGAAAAATATAGTTGGTTTAATTTTTTTTTTAAGTATTTGTGAGTGCTATTACTTATTTGCCCTTAGTGATTCTTTTTCTAGGCCTTCAATGAATTTTCATCCCCCTTAACAATATTTTCTTATGATAAAAATCTCCTCTTCAGTTTTCAGTAACGAAGGAGTTAGGAAATGACATCTAATTCAGTGAACTTTTCTTAAAGAAATTTTGAAGTCACTTATGAATTTTGTTAGTGTAAAAGAGTAAAAATGGCTCAGATCAAGAGTCCATGTAGCTTAATATTCTGTCTATAACCTCAGGTTTTTGACTGAGACCAAATTCAACATCTTTTAACCTCCGGTTTTTGACTGAGGTCAAGTTTAACATCTGTTCTTATTAGTTAAATATCTCCCACATCCTTGACTTGAAGATGTCATATTAAACAGATTTTTTGGGACTGAAATGTGGGCTAGAACTTCTTCCACAGCTCCCATGCATCTGCCTGTTATTGTAGCGTCTCCAGGAGCAGCACACCAAGGGAGAACCAATAAGAACACTAATCGTAAGTAGCTGCTTATCACTTCCTGTCTATTACAAGGGCTAGTGTTCAATTAAATGCATTAAAGATCATGAGGAAAAAATAAAGCAGCCATAATCAGAGGCCGATAGAAGGATGAAGAATATGAAGCATATGATGCTCTTTTTCTCTCATCCAGCCTTCTTATGCTTCCACCTGTTTCCAGTTCAAGGGACTTTCTAACGTAGTTTAGTTATTTAGTGACAAGTGCCTCCCTTTCAACTTCTGAGAGTTTCTAATTTTGCCATGTCTCCCATTGAACTTATGTAAACTTTTTGCATCCACATGTTCCTTTGATAAGGCAGGTTACTTAAAGAAAAAACTGCTTTCTGTTTTGGACCTGGCTCATCCTTGCCCTTTCTAATGACATTTGGTTCTTGTGCTGTGAAAAAGTAGTCTTTTGTGTTTAACTTTCTACTGACTGTTCCTCAGGCAGAATTTGCAACCATCATGATTTCAGCATAGCAGTATATGTGACACCTAGCAGTGAAAATAACTAGTTTGTTTAAAAAAATCACTTTAATATGATTTTAGGAACCAGCTTATATCAAAGTTCATGACTTTGTGTATTCTTAGAGTGAATATATTGCAGTAATATGTAGTTTTCCTGTTTCCTGGAAGATAACTATCTGTCGTTGCAAATTTTTGCTGCTAGATGTGCCACTCCAAGTGTTGCCTAATGATATCAGATGGTCTTTTGCAAAATACCTAGAGACAAATGAACAGCAGAAAAATCTGTTCACTGCAAAATGATACCATTCTATAACACTGATTTCTTTCTGCAGGGGAAATGTGTCAATTCTGCGTAGTGTGAGAATGGCTGGAAATATTATAACTGTCTTTGCATAATTACAGAGAAATGGCTGCATCTTGGACATAAGGCCTTACAGGTATTTTACAGGTGTTTGTGCTGCAGGTTTTGCTCACGTTCAGAGAGCAAACTGTGTATTTTTGATAATACATAGATTATTCTAAAAATTGTCCATTGAGTGTCACTGACTTCAGAAGGCAGCCACAACAGAGATCTCAGAATACAATTCTATGAACAGAAAAAAGGTCACTCTTTCCTTATTAGGTCATATGTTAAGAGTAGAAACAAGCAAGCCAGAACAAAAAAGAAAGAAACTCATTTATGATGTATGATCTTACAACAATTCTATTCCAAATTTTCAAAGCTATTGCTCTTGGATACCATTAAAATTTCCATTAAAATTAATTACAATCAAAATTGTGTCACTTTAAAAAAAATAATTTAAATTGTTAGCCACTTTAAAATTATTTTAATCTCTCCTTGAATTAAGGAAATAAAATATTAAAATTATTTCTTTAAGATCACCTGTCGTTTAACTGTAATTACCTTAAATTGAGACAAAGCAAAAGGCTTTTATTATTTTTCCTAATTGCAGTACAACCTATACTAACCATTCTGGGCTCAGATTTCTTGGTTACCATCCTGTATGTTCTGTTTGTGAAACTATAGCTGGGCTCCACTCCAAAAACTTCTCTCTGGAAATTTATAATAGGCAAAGGGGGAAGCCTTTCTCTTTGGACTTGCAAAAAAAAAAAAAAATACCCATGCTGGTTCTTTATAATTTTTTATTAGTTTATTTGTTGGATTATTATTTTTAGCAGTCCACTGTGACTTTTTGAAAAGTGATATTTTCAGTGCAGTATCAACAGTAGTAATTAACATTAGTATTAATGCTGCATTATTTTCTCAATCAGGCGCTTTTCTTTGGTTTTCAGTACATTTAAACTGACTATACACAACTCTAAAATTCTGAAACTGTGTAGAGTCAACAGAACCTTTCAGAAGCATTTTGTTCATTTACATAGGGAAAATAAGTTTTAGTAATGAAGTGGAATAAATTGTAGAGATGTGTTAAGCTAGTATGAAACGTACTGGAATTGGAATAGTCCTTCACTGATGATTGGCTAACAAGAGGCTTTTGTTGTTCTTTTCATTGTTTATACAAAGATTATGAAAATATAAATTTGATCTATTTTTGATCCTGTAAATTTCTTCTTCCCACTTTCCTTTGACTCTTGCTTTTATTCCAGACATACAATTAAACAAGTATAAAGTTAATTTCTTCAGAAATGTCCTGAAAGGCCAGGATTCTTCAATAGATATGGCTTAATGTTTGTTAACATGTATTAGACAGCAATTAGAAGGATGGTTGGCTGATAAGATGCATTTACAAAGCTATAAATTAAGTATGCTTGGATGCAAGTAGTGAAGACTTTTTTTTTTTTGTCTTTTTAGGCCAGAGTAAATAATTCTGAGGTATAGTCCACATACGGCTGCCAAAAAAAGGAAAGTTTTATAGATAAGCTACGCACGACTTTTGAAAGAATTAGTTTTAACTCAAATGCAGTAATACTTAGCTTAGTCTTTGTGGAGATAATTTGAACGCATTTTAAGGCTTTATTTTCTAATTTCTTTTTGAGTAGTTCTTTATTGGAGGCAACCACTTTAACAGATTGTACCAAGAATGGACTCTCAGCATATTTTGCAAAGAAACCCTAGTCATTCTCTTTCTGCTTTTGGTAGCTTTGCCTCATTGGCTTATTTCAGAAACTGACCTTTCTTTTTGGCCAAATACTCAACTGAGTTACATGCTGCAGAGCAGTGGTTCACAGACTAGATGGGATCGCTAACGGTTGCTAACCCAGTTTTGTTTCCTGCAGTTGCAAGGGGAATTTCATTCCTGACACAAAACCAAACTGCTTGTTAGTATCAGGAGTTCTCACCATGGAAGAAATGAAGCTTAAAAGCAAAATTATCACAACATGGGAAATAAAATTGGCAACTACACCTTTTGGAGTAAAGGCAAGATGGGGATACAAGGTAATATTTCTTTCTTCTGTAGGAATCATTTACTATTGACATACAGTGACTCCTTTATTTCTTAAGGTTTCTTTCAAATGGAGTTATCCCAGAAGAGGATGTACCTTGTGGTGTAAAATTTTGTGGAGACATACCTAACTAGTTCAGGTACTGCTGAGGGCATGTTTGCAGTAGCACATAATTCTTCTCAGGCTGTGAATTCTGGGAAAGGAACGGAGCAAATATTTAAGTATTGAGTCAATGTTGAACTCGAGCCACTGTGGCTACTGAGCTAGTACTACCTAAGCTAGTTAGCTTGTAGTTTGCAAGGAGTTTTCTAACATACTTCTTGCTAGTTTGTATGAATGAACTAGAAGCATCTCAGTGCCTTCAACTACTACTCGTAGCTCTTCTGTCGTAGTGGAAATAGGCCATATAGTGTTATATGTCCTGTCAGTCTTTTCTTGGATTTTTAAACCTGAAAAAAACCTAGAGAGATACTCATGACTGAATTTATCCAGTACTTCAAACAATCTGGTAGTTTACTGAGTTAATATAAGCTTATCAGTTATTATTTCAAAACGTGGTGGGGGAGGGAGGGGATGAAATGTTTAGTGTTCTGAAACATGCATTTTAGATTGCCCTTAGTATGTTCTCACTGTATAGCACACAAGTCATAAAAAGTCACATTATGCTTTTAAATATTACTAAAACCTGAAAGATTTTGTTAATGTGATATACATCTTAAATTGCATTAAGTAATATTTTGGGTAAATTTTATGAATTTGGGAGGAAAAATGTTCATGTGCTTTAATGATATCTTGCAATGTTCTTTGACTGCAGCATTAGCTGCCCTTAAAGCCAGTGACCCAACTCTTCAAAAATTAAAACCTCTTTTTTATATCGTTAATTTAGTTCTGTTGTCCCCACACTGGTATTGAAATCTCTGGGATGTTGTTCTTTAGCACTGCTGAAGTAATTTGTGGTAGAATAAGCTTTGAAATATATTTTGCTTAAAAGCATGAATCTGTACTTTCCTCTTAAGATGTCTGTTCTGCATGAGAGAATTATCAGGAAATTGTACATCCTAAACTGGGGGAAGAAGTGGTATCATTACAGTTCTTGGCCCTTAGTAGGTTACATCAGCAAAGTATGTATTAAAAATGTGTAAAATACACGTGATTCACATTAGAATTTATAAATTATTTTATTCTGTAAACAGTCTATCTAATTCTCAGTTTGTGAGTCATACCAACTTTTGTTGTTTTTCATAAACAGATTACATTAGATTTTGAACCCCTTGATTTTTAGTGTAATTGCTAGTACTTGAGCTAAAGAAATAATACTGAAATCTCTGTGCAGACCTGTTCCTGAAGAAAGATTTGATGATTTTCTGAGCCAGTTAATTACTGAATCTTGGTTGTGGTTTTTTGTTTTGGTTTGGTTTCGAGTGAAGAACTGTGCAGCAGAAGAATCCTGGAGTAAGAGAGGTACTGGTCACACAGCAAGCTGAACTGTCAGTGCTCAATCAGGTTGGCATCTGCTAGGGCCTTGCTAGATGTCACTCTCCTCTGTTGCTACAGCATGTTTTGAGATGGATTTTTAAACCTTGCTAATAGCTTCATTAACTATTGAAAGTGTTGAAGCAATGATTTGATAGATTGGACCACTAGAAGTCATTACTAAATACTCTGTAACAGAAAAATGTGCTTCTAAGGTGTATAAGGATTCCCCATTGCATTGGTAGTATGCTGGATGTTTCTGTTACATGACTTTTAATTGGCTAGTCCCTTCCTTACACAAGGCTTTATCAAGAAAGTTAAAAATACCTAGTGGTATTATGGCTAGAAACAAAACAGTGGAAAAGCTTGCAAAAACTACCTGCAAAACCATTTACTGATAAAATGTTTCATTAATTTTTGGCAGAATGTCTGCTTACTGTATTATAATCTGAACTGAAGAAAGTATGAAATTTACAAACCATCTATGTATTTAAATAAGATTAGTGGAAAACTCAGAAATTCAAACAAGTTGGCTGTAAGCTGTTGGATGATACTGAGTGAGTGGAGTTAATATTGATATTGTAACTGGTAGATAAAAACTGAAATACATATAATGACAGTAAAATAAATCAGAATTTTAGAAGCTGGAATGAATATCTTTTCATTGAGATGTGCCATGCAACGTCAATTCTGTCAAGAGTTACTACTGAATATCTATGTCAGTTGTTTAAGTGAGTAAAAAGATAAATGTTTTGTACAGATAATGTGAATATATATCTTGAGCTGTGTATATATATGAACAACTATGGAAACTATACATATGAACAACTATAGAAACTCCTCTAGGAACTTCTCTGCTCCTTTGGTATCAGCTAAGAAACTAGCTAAATAGAAAAGAGTTTTTGTTTGTTTGTTTTGTTTTGTTTGTTTGTTTTCCTTTAAAGTTTCAGGAAGACTTGTCCCATCAGAGACCCATCCTGTATTTTGTGGCACCTTGAGAACTTTAAACTACATTTACATATCTTTATGTAAATTGGTTAGATTTTATGAGGGTGGTATGCTCAGATTAAATCTTTGCATACCATCAATGATTGTTTATTGAAGCTGCCAATCAGGCAAAACAGAAAATGAAAAGCAACTGTTAGGTTCTTCCTGGGAATATTTAGAATCTGCTTTAAGAAAGCAATTGGAGATCATCCCTGTAATGGTGATTGCAATGTCAGTGATTGTTCAGAATTCATACTGGAACAACGCAAACCAGAAGATCCACTACACTTGTGCTTAAATGGCAAATTTATTGGTCAGAAAGTTTGTTAAGCTAAAAGTGGGAAGTAAATAAAGCAAAATTCCTGCAGGCAGCATTGGGACTATTCAAAGACATCATACCAGAAACTTGAGGCAAATGCATGCCTTTTTATTTATTTATTTATTTATTTTTATAAAAAAGTGAAAAGAAACATGCCGTGATAAAACAAGGCAGCAAGAGAGGCTTAAAGGAAAAGTAAGCATTCCTGAAAGAAAATTAGGCTTCTGTCTAGAACAGACAGGTTAAATCTAATACTCTGAGGCAGGTGAAAAAGAATCTGAAGAGCAACGTGCAGAAAATACAAAAATCAGTGGTAATATTTCAAATGCATTAGAAGCTTGAAGTCTCTCAGTGTCTTTAGGACTGTTGAGTTCTCAGAAATAGAGGGAGAGTCTATATAAGACGAGGCCATAGCAGGAAAAGAAATGATTTTTCATCTGTTCACTGTGAGAGAACCTGGAGAAAATTCCATCACTGGAAGTTTACAGGCAATGTTTCAGAGGATTTAAGTGTTTTTAATAAAAACAGCAAAATGTCAGGACCAGATAGCGCAGGCCCAAGGTTCTCAAAAAAACTAAGAATGAAATAATTCAATTGTTGACTGTAATGTGCAGCTTTTTACTTAAAATGGGTGAGGTCCCAGTGGAGTGGAAGACAGCTGATGTCATATCACTTAATGAAAGTCCTTAGGAGAGCTTTTAAAAACTGTTAGCCAATAATGATGATTTTCATAGCAAGCAAACTGGTAGAAATCATAACAAACATTAGCATTATTCATTTCAGATAAATATGGTGTTTTGGGGGAGAGTGAACACTGCTTTTGTTAGCAAGTCTTGCAGCAAACAAAACTGCAACAGTTTTTGGAACGAGTCAGCAAGTCTGTAGATGATAAAGATCCATCTGACACTGGCAAGAGTGGGAAAGGGAAGAGAAAGAGGTAACAGAGCTAATAAAAGCTATTGCAACAGCTTTCATACAAGGAAGGATTTATGGACTGTGGCTGCAGCAGGACAAAAGGTATCTACAGGGAGAGTATGACAGTGGTCTGTGAAATCATGAATGACAGGGAAAGCCAACTTCCCAGGGGTTAAACTGGATCCAACAGCCATGTAGTTCCCTATATCCTTCTGCTTGTCTTTAAAAGTTGGGTAACAATCCTCTGCTCACTCTGAGCTTTCAGAGACACCAGACATCCAGTGCCACCTAGTCCAGTCCAGCTTGCCTAATCATCCTCAGCTTGACCTGCCTCTGCTCTGGATTGCATTGTGGGTGGTACCCTAACCTCTGTAAGCAGACCAGATACTTGGGAAGCTTGAGGCCAAGGGAAAGAAAGCATTGGGCATGTTGGGCTTCTCTATATCCTTTGTCACTCAGTCATCTTCCCCATTCAGTGGTACACTAATGTTGTCTTATACTCCTCTGTTGTAGAACAGGACTAGGAAATTGAAGAGGAATGACCTTTATGCCATGTGTGCATCATCTTTGTGAAAATCTGCCCTCGTAGCTCTATTTTTAAAATGGTATTTCGCATATACTCAATAAACCCTTTTTATCTTTAGAGCACAGCAATTGAAAATTCCACCATAATGTGCACAATTTTATCTCAAGTGAACTTGGCCTATAATTTCAGCTCTGAGCTTGGGCTGTGCCCCCAAACTGAACAGGAGGATGGGTTCTTCCACTCTTTATCTCTTCCTTGGCTTGTCATGCATGATTTGATAAGGGATAAGAACTGAATGTGGGTGTGGGGGAGAAAATACGACAAAATGTTTTGGTAAGCAGAAGGAGAGAAGCTGGGAGCTGGGTCTGAGGGAGAGGAGGTTCAAATGGTGGTTTGAACGTGCATAAGAATGGGATATTTTATATCTGGAGTAATGAGATTGACACGCTAGATGAGGAGGTTATGATGAGAAGCTTGAGAAGTAAACATAATTAGAGAGAGATGGGAATAAGCAGGCAAGAGACGGGTCTAGATTTATGTTAGAAGGGACAAGGCTGTAAATCTTGTATTTGGGAGAGCAAACAAAAGTTTGTGCCTGCTGTGGAATGCTGCAGCTGGAGCCTGAAAGACACTGTCCCCCCCCTGTTGCAAGCAAGACCTGAGAAGTGCTCCTATGGCTTTTTAATATTCATCTGAATAAGAGATGTTAAGCTGACTTGTACCATTCCTTGCTCCAGTGGCACAGATCTGCTGATAGCTAGTCACTCTGTCAATGGGATGACGTGTGATGGAATTCAGGAGTTTTGGTTTATCTTGAGAGGAATTGGTAGCAGGAATTAAAAAAAAAAAATGTCCTTAGGTTTTGGAGGAGAAAAATTAAATAATTCTGGAAATGAAATTGCCTATTATTTGTAAATTCCAATTATGTAATTCCATACCCCTCTGTTGCCCCTTTTCCTCCTTCCCCCTACGTCAAATCCTCAAATTGTTGATACATCGCAGTGAATGATGAGAGAGGTGCTCTTCACTGCAGTGCCCACTTCACCATGCCCCCAAACAGGGGATGGTGTAAAAAATGAATCAGAAGTCAGAAGAAAACAAGAGATGGGATTATGCTCCAGGCAGTTGCACTCACACTGGGGAGCTGAGTTCCCTGAGCTAACCCTTACTGTTATCATTTTTTTTGCGTGTATGTGAGATCTGGGGTGAGTCACTAAAATCTAACTTTCATAGGTGGTTACTAATTGCATGGGTTTGTTTGTTTGTTTGTTTCCTTTGAGACTGTGGATCTGATTTGCAATAATGGTAACCATTCTTGGCTATCAACTATACCTTGAACATCCAAAATCTACATGAGTGGTGACAGAAACTGTATGTTCAATTCTTAGCCATCTAAATTTATCATGATGATTTTTAGTCTTTTTCTATCTGAGATACTAATCAGTAAAGTACTTCAATATCTTATGATCATTTTGTAACTAAATTTGTGGGAATGTTTGTAAGTATTCAGGTGTTATGGTAAGCACTATACAAAAGGCAGAGGAAGTATATTTGTTGAGCGATTTTGAACTGCATTCAGCAAGGATGGGGCCATACTCTAAACAATAAAGAAGCAGAATACTATACTCATTCTGTGGACCTGATCTGTTGGTTTTTTTCATGTTTGACAACTGACGTTTTGCTGTATTTCTCTTGACAGACTGAACTCCTATCTCACTAAGCCATCTGTAAATCCCTTGCAGCTAAATCCTCTCAGTATTTTGACAGCTAGTGTGTATGCTTCTATTTCTATTTAGGAAATATCACACTAACATGTATGTAAGCATAATTATTGTGCCTGATTAGGCTATTTTATGAGATTAAGGATTTCATAGGTATACGTTTCTTCCATTGAATTTTGAAAAATGCATTCCATTCACTTGAGTCAGTGATGATGAACTACGTACACACATCACCAAAAAGGAATGTGACAGCTAATTAAACAATTGTTCTTTGCAATGGAACAAGTTCTGTTGCTCATGAATTGAAATTATTGTTTATAATGCATCTGCATGTGGCAGTGCTATTGTGATCCTAAAACATTAACCACAATATTTTTAATGTCAAGAACAGTGTGAGTGATGCTTATATATTATAAATCTGTATTACAAATACATGTAAGTATATTATATTATACATTATTGTACATCAGCTTTTCATATATTTCAGTTATAATATTGGAGTTTTGTGTGCATTAAAGCATTGTAATATTTTTAGGAAACCTACATTTATGCTTTACAGTTTTGCTGGAAATGTTACAATACTAATGGCTCTAAACTGACTTCAGGTGTACGTGATTATGATGAAGCCTTTGATTTTCCAGCAATAATTTATCTTTTTTTCCACGTGCAGGTCAGATGTGTTTGGAAGAATTAATCTGTGCAGATAATATGAAATGTGCAAAAAATTCTATAGCTAATAAGACTTTAAGAGCTATGTTTTGTCTCAGGGTTGAACGTATGACAAGAAAGGATCACTGTGGTTGAAATAATTGAATGACAAAGCATCTTTGTCTGATAGTGTTGTTATCCTGATAACCAGTCTATTGCAATTGTCTTTGTCTTGGTCTGTCTTTAAAATATTTATCATAAAACTCTCATCTTTCTTGGAGAAGATGGAGACTTTTTTTTTTCCCCAAAATTAACATCATAGGAAATTCATCAGAAGATTCATCTTTATTCCATTAACAGTTTGGAAGGTTTATGGTAAAGAATGTATGAGGTCACATAAAATGTGTGAAATAGAAATATTGAATTGTTTCTGAACTTAAAATGGTCTGTTAACCTTTTATGCCATAATTGTTTAGATGTGGGTGTGTTACCTTGCCATTGTTATCTTATGATACATCAGCTATCCTGCAGTAATTGCTGATGGATTTCCTTTTATTCCCTGTGTAATAATCCATTCTCAGTGTATTTTCTCTGAGGGGTGATATTTTGAAGCATTTTATTTTTTAAAAACACGGGCTACAAATGGAGCAGCTGACAAGCAGCAGCTTGCACCACACTAATTGCCTAATGGATGCCTCTGAGAGGGCCTAATGCTTTCAGAAACATCCCACTTCTCTAGGGTAGATCCAGCTCTGTGAAACTGCAGCACTTCGCGTCTTGAGTCGTGCATTATCAACATATTTCCACCAGCTAAGAAACCAGGTAATTCACATTTCCTGGAGTTGAGGCATATATATTGAGAGATTAGGATTTATCAGGTTGCTTTGAAAGATCATAATTTTAGTGCTTTTATTATGATATTCATGACTTCCAGGAGGTTTTGTTATAGTATTGTAAAGAAAGTGCAATGTAACGTGGGTTTCTGCTTGTACAGAAGATCTAAGAATGTTAAATGTGTTGACTTAATATTGGCACAAAACAAACATAAGGAACCTCAGCATTTACTGTTGGTTTGAGTATATGTTCAGTTAACATAATTCTGTCCTTGTGATTTGACCCAGAAATTTAACATGTTGACTTACAGTTTTAAACTGATGATGAAAATCTCTTTTTTTTTTTTTTTTTTTTCATCAGAATATTTCACTATTCCATATATATGGTTTAGGTTAAAGTTGTTGAAGTCCAGTTCACTTCTTATTGGACAGCTGTCTCCACTGCTGGCATCCAGGTTATTCTAAACTGAGTGGAAAACAGGTCTCAGACTTTCATTGCCTATATTGTTATAAATGTGCTGTTCAGAATGACAGACTTCATCTGTTTACTCTGTAGTATGCTGGTCTCTCAGCAGTTTAACTTTTTCCTTTCCCACCAGCCTCTAGTAATTTGGTTCAAACATTTGCATGTTAATAGTACAGAAAAGTCAAATTTGCATCTTTTACCACGAGTAGTCTTTCTCTATACAGACTGATGATGCAGTAAGGAACCAGTTATGAGGGCAGCTCATGAATATAAATAGTCCCATTTTACAAGTATTTTGCCAAGGTCAGTGGAAGAGAGGAGGGAGGTCAGAAGTAGATCCTTAGTCGCAATCACATCTGGAGCTGAAACAAACTCTTTCTTTTTCTGTAGAAATTTGGCAGTGCTTTAGGGTTGCCAGAGTTTAGATGCTAAAATCTGGGACAATGGCAGAGTACTAAACTGTGCATAGATTAACTGTGCATGGAAAGTACAATTTATCTGCATACTAACTACTTTTCCGGATGTCCCATAGCCTTGATTTCTGCATGTTTGGAAAAACAACTGTTACCACAGAAATACAGGAAAAGCCATACCCTATATGCTTTTCGTAAAACATCAGATTTGACCACTAGATCATAACATCTTAATTATACAGGACATCTGGCAATCCTGTGAGCTTCAGTCTGCGTTTTTTCCCGCATCACAGAAAAAATATTAATGCATCAGCAGAAAGCATTCTTTGGATACAGTGATTATTGTTCAAGACGGCACTACTGGCACTTGGTTTTGACCTCACCACTTATTTCTGCCTGGCAATGCCTTTCAGTATTGTCCAAGTGCAGACTGGTGTCTTCTCAAAGCAAAAATATTTTTTGTTTTCTCTTATCTGTCAATCTGTCCACTTAAGTAGCCTCTGTCATCATAACATTGTAAAATACAACTCAGAAATCTCCTTTGAGTGAGGGAAAAATGCATGTCTGTAAGTTCAAAAAAGAATAATGTTTACATGATTCTTCTCAGTTTAATACTGGCTTTTAAAGGAACTGTCTCGGGAGTGTAAGCACTTCAGGAAAAGAGGATGCGGGTCACTTGCAAAAAATAAAATGAAATAACATTAGGAACTCAGGGACAGAATGTTTTTTTTCATTGCTAGAAGGAACACAACAGCCAGGGAACATGGCAGTGGGTGCTTTCTAGGTATTTCCCAGCCAAAGTAGTCTCCTCTCTTTGTATACAGCAGTTATTTTTCCTCCATATCCAGTGAGTCAAAGTGATGGAGTACATAAAATTTTTCTGTAATTATTGACCAGTCTTGTAGTTTGACTGAGTAAATACTATGAGTATGTTTAATGACTGTTAAATATAGTCTAGAATAATGCTGTAAAGACAAATCACTGAATATATGCTTGAGGAATATAGACTGTTGGCTATGAGCTAAAATACAAATCCTTGTATCCTCCTGTCCCCTGGAACATCCCTGGCAGTTCGAAGCACTGTTTGGAGATGGTACTTCACCACTTACCAAATTCAAGACCTTTTATGTTACAGTTCACTTTGCCATATAGATTTCGGAAACTTGGGAAAAGTACTTTTAAATTACCCTTTGTTAAGGGGCATTAATCTTCTGAGTACAAATGATTTTTTCTCAATGAGAGCACTAATGACCATGGCAATGTAGGTTTGGACATGAGACAGTTATGGTAAAAAGTTTCAAAATTGTCTATCTTTTTTTTCTGCTGCAACAGATGAAGACTGGTTCATAACCTGTTATTTGTGCGGGAGTGAAGGCAGGAGCAGCACTGCTTACTGTGAGCCTCATATGCCCATTGCAATAGCCTTCGTTACCTTACTAAATAGCCTGGAAAGAGCATTAAGCTCTTTCAGCTATTTGATTTCTAGCATCTCAGATAGTTTGTTAGAATGGTAGCTTGAAATAAGATACACCCCTAGACCATAAAAAAAATGTCAAATAACTCTTGTCTGAATCCAGTTTTCAGTAGCTGTGTATAAAATTATGACCCTTGTGGATAATACAGGCTGGCACTAGCCTCAGTTAATATCAGCAGCTCGAACCATTCTTCAGAAGGAAAGCTTTTCAGGAACGTCTTTGAGAGGGCATTAATAGCCTGTCTCTGAGAAGGTTTGTTCACTTATGAGAGAGCCATATTATGAACCATGCGAATAATCAAGTGATTATGGGGGGACAGTTATTTTGGATCAATGCAGAAAATCCCTTGAGGAATGATGAGAGGGAAGTATTGGAATTTTTTTATTAAAATAGAGAAACTGATGATAGAGAGAAAGCCTACAGGCCAATTTCACTATCTTTTCATACAGTTGCAAATGTCTACTGGTTAGGGGGAGGGATCAAAAAGCAGATTGACATTATTATAGATTGAGCACATCGGAAAAGAAGAGTCACTTTATATACAAGTTCTATTGTTATGTGTCAGTCAGATAACTGCACTTTCCAAGTTAAACTTGACTTTGCTGTATTCTTGTCCAAATGGACTTCACCACAAAAACTTTAAATCCTCCTCTTTTTACAGAGTATTCAAAACACATATTGCATTAAAAATGCATTCTCTTTATAATATAATTAATATAATTTTATATATAATATAATAGTAATTATATATATATATATATATATATATATATATATATATAGGCTTAAGGTGCACATAATGTCAGGCAATATGCTTGGCAGAAGTACCGTGACATAGTATGGAAAACTTCATACCTGTGTTCCAGTGTGGCTGACTGAAAATCTCCGTATGGCCCTTCAAGCATCCTTAGTACCTTAGTGTCTGACAAATTGCTTCTTGTTTGTTGAGTGGTCCAAAATAGTGTCTCCTCAGCTTATGCTTCATGATTGTGTTATCACCGTTAGTTTGTTGAGTAAATGGCAGGCCTCAATATGTGCACAGACAGGTTTCCTTAAGTTAGTCATTAGCTGGGTAAATCTAGTGTCAAAACAGCTTATAAGATTGTTACCTATCTGGATATTTTTATAGGTTTTGATCCTTTTTGTTTCATTACTTAAAGGTGGAAAAGGCATTTGTGATTATTGACGGTGAACCTAGTGTCAAAAGGTTTTAAGGCTTACAAAGCTGAATTCAGGATGATAGAAGCAACAAAACTGTACTATAATTGAGGCTGGGCTAGCTATTGTCTTGCATGGCCTCAGTGCTTCCCTGTGATGTGTACAGAAACAGTGAGGCAGTGGCAGGAGAGAAGCTGCAGCTCCTTTGCACCCCTTAGCCTTTCCTGGCGCTTTATCATGTTATTCGCAGTTCTGATGGTTTGGGTTCATGTGATAGACAGGATTATGTTCTTATATTTCTGCTTTTAGAAATGAGTAGAGCAGAAAGAACAATTCCTGCAGAAGTATGCTTATTCAGTAAGTAGTATTTGAGGTACAATACATGTTTTAGCTAGGTTTCCGGAGAAAGCGAAGTTTGTGTGGTTCTGCCCTGCAGGCAGAAAGGTGCAGGAGAGCATTTGTGCTGTCTGTAATTTGCCTGTACAGCTGTCCCCTCTTGCCTGCTGGCTTTTGAACCTGTTGCATCACTTCAAAATAAATAAATTGATAGAGGAGTAGTTATTTTACTTATGATGAAGTTCCTTTAAGTTCTGTGATTGTAGTTATGAAGGACATGTGAGATCCACTACTTGGTAGAGACTACCCATGGGAGAGACATCACAATTTTAAGTGCACGATAATTTCAGTTTCAATTTAAAATGTTGGTGTCATTTTTTGACTGTTCCTTTTTTTTTTCCCATACAATATTTTATTAAATTAATCTTGAGGCATTTATACTGATTTTTTATATTGTTTTGTTGTTTTTTAAAACTTTAATAGCTGAGTCCATTCCAAAAGATTTGCTAAAATTATGAGGAGCAGAGTTCCTTTCTGTAAATCTTTAACTACATGGCTGGCAACAGCTTATCAAGCAGAGTTTCCCTTCTGCCTTGTTATCCTGAGGTTTCTGAAGATGTAGCCTCTTTTCTGGTTCTGTCCTACTCCAGCTACTCCTTCTCTATTCTAAGCCTGTCTTGTTGCGCCAAATAGCTTGTCTGAGTAGGCACATGACAGTTACATACCTCTTTAAAGTTCTTCACATTTTAAATCAAAATTTGTCAAGTAATTTTGATCTTTTGAATTCTGGTGTTCCACTATATTAAGTATAGTTATAACATATATTTTTTTTTCTGTAAGTGACAACAAGTTAGAATTTGGGGAGAGAGGGAGAAAGTAGGGAGAGAACTGATTTAGGACTCTCCTCAGTTTTATTAGCTTTGAAGACAAAAATAACTTTTATACCCTTCTTTGGGGCAGTAGTGTTGAAGTAGTAACAGAGGTAGAGCTGTATTCTTCATTTTAGAGTATCTTCTACTCTAGTGACAGCTGCCAGGCAGTGATGCTGTAATAATTTTTTGGCAAATAACCTATCTTACTATGTAATCAAATAAGATGAAACCCACCATCACCACATAAGGCATATTTGCATGTTTAATAATGCTTCTGTTCTGATTTTTTTTCCATTATGCATGTGGATTAGTGTTTGTTCTTTTTATAAACATGGAGATAGTCCCTTCAAATTCAGGTCTTCCTGTTAATATGTCACAATACAAAATGTGGTCTAATATTTTGTGTGGACTCATGTTTTTAGCTCTAACATAATCTGCCTTCTGCCTGGTGAAGAGAAAGTCTCCAGAGATTGAAACATGCACAGACCTTAATTTTCATGTATTTTGACAATTAGTGAAAGCTGTGCTGTGAACAAAAGAGCAGTGAAAAAATCAATTTGATATGATACAACTGCCAAAACTTACTCAGATGTGCTCAGCTTGAATCTTGCTACCTGCCAAAAAAAACTAACCCTAGCTGCTTTTCAGTCCCCAGCTGGAGAGGATTTCTTTATTACATTCTTCTTTTTTTTTTCTTTTTTCTTATAACAGCAAAATATATGAAACTCAGACAGTAATACCTGAAAGAAGACAACACAAAAAATGTTTGTTTTACTTTTCTTACATAAGTTGGGCAAAAATGTAACTAGTGTAAATATTTATTAACACTTTTGTCTTGAATAAGTACCCTGTATGTTTTTGAATGAAAGGTAGCATTACGCGAGTCTTGGAATTAAACAATTATTTAAGCTATCTTCCTACAATTTAAATGTTGTAGTTTGGTTTCATGTTTTTAGGAAATCTTGCTAGCTTTTAGGTGAAATTTAATTTCCCACTGTATCTTGTGTAAAAGCTGCCAGAAAGATTGGATGATGCAGCAGCATCCATACACTAGCTGAGTGCTGAGAGTTCCTTCAGGCTGTCTTACTCTTTCAGCCCTGTTCTGAGCCCCAAGATTCAAAAATGCTTGCATAATTGGGTACTGTTTTGTGACTTATTAATTGCTCTCTTGGGTATATAGTTGCATGTGAGCCAGATTGGCTCCTTTCCCAGCTTGCATCACTGGCAGCTGTTTTGCTTGAGGCAGATGGCTTGTAAGAGAAGCACCCATAAATTAGGGCATTGCTACTTTTCTCAAACCATTCTGTGAGTGAGAACCTGATAAGATGACGTTTCAAAGTGTTTTCTTGTATGCCCTAATAAACGTCTTCCTGTCTAAACAGTACATTTTACAGTAATCTTTTTTTAAATTGTTTCAGAGAAATGTAGATTCTACAATGGAGTCAGCATAAAAATCTTATATTAAGAGCCATTGATGATGTTTTCTACACAAAAGATTGTTCTGGAAGATAAGAATTAATATCAGAAAGGTGAAAGAGCCTTTATACTGAGAGTAAGAGCATTGCTAAGGGCTGTAGCTAGAGAAGAAATGGAATAACATATGTTAGGAAAACATTAGTGGTCTACTCAAGAGTTTTAGACATTTGCTTATAATATTTTTCTTCTGGAATTAATGCTCACAGTTCCCATGTGCTTCTGATACTTACGCTTCAGACACAGACACACAGACACAGATTTCTAGGTTGGAAGAGACCTCAAGATCATCGAGTCCAACCTCCGACCTAACACTAAGTACTCCACTAAACCATATCGCTGAGCTCTACATCTAAACGTCTTTTAAAGACCTCCAGGGATGGCGACTCCACCACCTCCCTGGGCAGCCCGTTCCAATGCTTAATAACCCTTTCGGTAAAGAAGTACTTCCTAACATCCAACCTAAAACTCCCCTGTCGCAACTTTCGCCCATTCCCCCTCGTCCTGTCACCAGGCACGTGGGAGAACAGACCAACCCCCACCTCACTACAGCCTCCTTTAAGGTAACTGTAGAGAGCGATGAGGTCGCCCCTGAGCCTCCTCTTCTCCAGGCTGAACAAGCCCAGCTCCCTCAGCCGCTCCTCGTAAGACTTGTTCTCCAGACCCCTCACCAGCTTGGTCGCCCTTCTCTGGACTCGCTCGAGCACGTCCATGTCCTTCCTGTAGCGAGGGGCCCAAAACTGAACACAGCACTCAAGGTGCGGCCTCACCAGAGCTGAGTACAGGGGCACAATCACTTCCCTAGCCCTGCTGGCCACACTGCTTCTTATACAGGCCAGGATGCTGTTGGCCTTCTTGGCCACCTGAGCACACTGCTGGCTCATATTCAGCCGACTATCAACCAATACTCCCAGGTCCTTCTCGGCCAGGCAGCTTTCCAGCCACTCATCTCCCAGCCTGTAGCTCTGCTTGGGGTTGTTGCGCCCCAGGTGCAGGACCCGGCACTTGGCCTTGTTGAACTTCATACAGTTGGCCTCAGCCCATAGGTCCAGCCTATCCAGATCCTCCTGCAGAGCCTTCCTGCCCTCGAGCAGATCGACACACGCACTTAGCTTGGTGTCATCTGCAAACTTACTGAGGGTGCACTGGACGCCCTCATCCAGGTCATCGATAAAGATATTAAAGAGGACCGGCCCCAGTACCGAGCCCTGGGGGACACCACTAGTGACCAGCCTCCAACCAGATTTGACTCCATTCACCACAACTCTCTGGGCCCGGCTATCCAGCCAGTTTCTAACCCAGCGAAGCGTACGCCAGTCCAAGCCCCGAGCAGCCAGTTTCTTGAGGAGAATGTTGTGGGGAACGGTGTCAAAAGCCTTACTGAGGTCAAGGTAAACCACATCCACAGCCCTTCCCTCATCCACCAAGCGCGTCACTTTGTCATAGAAGGAGATCAGGTTCGTCAAGCAGGACCTGCCTTTCATAAACCCATGCTGACTGGGCCTGATCGCCTGCTTGCCCTGCAAGTGCCGCGTGATGACCCTCAAGATAATCTGCTCCATGAGCTTTCCTGGCACTGAGGTCAAACTGACAGGCCTATAGTTCCCCGGGTCTGCCCTCCGGCCCTTCTTATAGATGGGCATCACATTGGCTAGCCGCCAGTCAACTGGGACCTCCCCCGATAGCCAGGACTGCCGATAAATGATGGAAAGCGGCTCGGCCAGCTCCTCCGCCAGTTCTTTCAGTACCCTTTCAGTTCCCGTGTGCTTCTCATACTTACACTTCCCATATACAGTAATAGCTGTATTTCTACAAAACTTCGAAGGAGAGATGTAAAACTTGTGCAGTTTCCTTGTAGCCAAGCACTAGGATTCTTCTCCACCCATATGTTCATTCTGCAGTTGTGCGCATATAACTGCTCTGGCAACTGGAAAACTTCTTGCACGAGCAGGATCTAGGGACAAGCACACAAACCTTGCCGTACTATGTATGTCTTCACCAGCACAAACCAAAACTCTTATCCTATAATCTTCATTTCTTACAGCTACATAGCAATTTCAATCCAGAACAATTTGTTTCTTTTATCTGTTTCTTCTTGTGTTTCTGTACTGCTGTATTTTTTAAAGCAAATTACTTTTTTTTTTTCCTAGTTTGTTCCTCAAGGATTCTTCTTTATTGTTGACTATGCCTCCACTCCTCTAGTGGGTTTCAAGAGCCATCTTCACTCTAGTCTGCTTCTGAAATATGTGTTTCGAAGTACGTCTTTGCAGAAAGGCCTGCATTTGAGAAATGTGGTATTCGAATTGGATTCATACTCCAGGAAAAAAAGGATTACTAGAGGAAATATCAATAATTTCCTCTAGTGAAGACCTAAGCTTTTATGCTCTGATGGCAAGTTGGGAAGGTTTTTAAATGCAGATTAGGCCCACATAGGTCTTGTGTTACGAAGAAGGGAAAAATAATTGATCTCTAATTAAATTTAGCTTGGAGAAAATACTTTGTCTTTCTTCCATGGGGAAACAAAACTCTTCAGATGAGCTGTCAGAGCTTTTGATCTATGATATTGGTCCAAACTGCCTTTATATGTGGACCACTGTTAAATCTCTGTGCTTCATTGCCTTCTTGCCTTACCTTGAAGAAGTACTCAGAAGCATCTTTGCTCACAAATCAGTCACAGAACCAAACTGTGCTTATCATGCTGTTGTTTATAAATCATGTTTGAGTTGTTTAATGATTTAAGTCACTTAGCTTCTGTGGTTATGACAAGCGTTGGATTATTTGTTTTTCATGTTTTTAATTTTCTCTAAATGCCAGATTTTCTCATTTCACTTCTGAGAGGAAATGCTGAAATATAATGGTGGTCTTTCTGTTCTGCTGAACTTGTTATATAATTCCTCTTTGTATGTGTGAGAGACACTGTGGGTGTGTGTATATTCTTTTGAAGGAGAGAAGGATGTTGGAATTTGGAGATAGATATGAGCTATCTCTTGCACTGTGTTCAAATCAAAATTATTCATTTTTTTTAAACTACATTAATCTGGGGAGGCTGGGCTTTCACAACATGCTCTTTCACAGCATGTAGAAGTGAAGTGATTTAGAGCACTCAAGTTAGCATGCATATGACATAATCTAGATCAAATATTTCAAACAATCACATATTTTCTCTTTCAACTGAAATTAGCTACTGTGAAAAGACCCAGATGTTCTCCTAAAAAACAGGCTCTAAATTAAACCTGTCAGTAGTTATGGGCTGGGTGCAGAAATTACTACGATCTGTTTTATGTTGTATGTAAGGAAGGAATAAAAATAGTCCCTTTGGGACCAATGTTTCATAGCTTTGAGTGTCTCCCCCCAACCCCCGCCTTTTTTTTTTTTTCTAATCTCTGTTGTTAAAGCATAACTTGACTGCTTTTACTTCTTCAGTGTTAAGAGAGAGTTTCGGCAATTGGTGGCATAATTGAAATGAGGGCAACTGTGATCACAGAGCTCCAAATCAGGAGTGTCCTTTTGTGGTTGTATTGACCGGAGTCAGTAATTGGTCTCAAATGGTTGTCACTTCCAACAGATGTCTACATACCTGTCTTTACTAACCACTGCAAAGTGTAGGCCAGGAAATTTCAAATCGTAGCTCTGAAGGAAAGAGGGGTTTGAAACAAAGACAAGCTTTGCTTTTCTCTTTGTTAAAATGTGGAAGTAGGAAAAAAGGAAGTTAACATTAAACGCTGTTAGCAATTTTCAGGGTTTTTTAGTCCATCTCCCTCAAAATCTGAGAGAGATTTATGGTTTGTTTGTTTTTCCTGCCATCTACTTCCTACTGACTGATCTCTGGGTCAGATTCCCTGGTAATACTTATGGCAATTAGCCTATGTCTTGCTGATCTAATTGCCCTTATAGGCCAGCTGACTGTCCTTGGCAAAAAGAAACACAACAAAGTTAGACAGCATGAACAGACAGACTGAAGAAAGAGCGGGGGGGGGCGGGGTTGGGCAAGCAACCATGGAAGAAATTGTACCTTCTTTCCATTTATTTCAGACAAGGTTCTGTCAACCTGTTTTTATATTTCTGAGTTTATGGCTCCTGACTTTAATCCCATTCTTCTCTTTGAAAAATTTGGTCTGTAAAGTGTCTTTATTTTCAACAAAATTCCTGGTATATAAACAGAAATGTCAGTGGTTGCCAATAACAATGGAGAATCTAAATAGCATAAATAGAAGCTTTCTATGTAAAATTTGTTTCCTTTTGTCTTAAATACTAATTATTTTCTATAATCAAGTTGCAGTGAAGAGAGAAGTGTTCTGCATCGTCTGACTACTACTTCTTAAGGGAATAAGTTATTGTTTTTTTGGTTATCCTCACTTCCAAACATTGCTGCTTGAATATGAACGTTAAAGTAGTTTGTTATGCTATTTGCAGTTGGATAAAGAAAATACTGCAGTGTGAGACATGATGAAATCTAGCATGGCTCAGAAGAATTCATACCCTTCACTTGAAGATTTGCTGTTCTCTCTTCTCCTATCATATGACCATCTTTATTTAAGAGGATGCACAAGCTTATTTTAAAACTGTTCTCTCAGGTTATTTGATCCAACACAGTGGAAAGTGCTGGTATGATCATTAGCCATCACCATTGAATTAAAGGGTAAGCAATTATGTAGACAGAGCAGATCACAGACCTTTGTATGACAATCTGGGCAGTCAGGAAAATGTGTAACTGTGAAATAATTCTATTGAAAGCAAATAGAGAGTTAAGTAATGGTAATTTAGAATCTCACCAGAATATTAGTCATACCTTATTTCTCTGTTCCTCTCCCGAAGGTGATGCTCATCTTGTTTCTCTCCAAACAGTATTAGTAAAATTTTTGGAGATATAACAAACGGGGAAAGGACTGAAGTTGTTTTCACTCAAGACAGTAATAAATACTTTTGAACTTAAAACTTCAGATGCAGCCTCTGAAGGACACTTGCTACGTATAAGGAAAGTGCTAATTTCCTCCAGAATTCTTAGACATCTTTCTGAATTTGGTTTCTTTTAAGCCCGTTCAGTGATACAGTGCTCAGTTTAGAGACATATTCTTTTGTCATTTAGGACAGTGATTGTACAGTTGTGGTAGTGCCTGTCTTGCTCAGTTTAGACTTGCAATTTACTTTCTTTGCCAATCAAAAGTAGGCTCTATTTAGATGTACTGCTAATAAATTCATTAACTTGTTTGTTTAGTGAAGTATGATCATGGGTGTATTCTCAGGTTTGTTGGCTTGCTATTTGCAGCTTGGTTCAGTTTTGTGTTTATTTTAATATTTGATGTTACATTCTAGTGTTTGGGGTTCTGTGCTGCTGAGAACACTGCTCTTCTCCTTGTTTGTCACTGTTGAACAGCCCTGAATGTTTTGAACTAGCAGCCTGATATTCACATTTTGAAAGTGTAAAGAGAAATTAAATTGAGATATATCTAGTGAAAGAGCAAAATTTCTGAGATTATGTTTTTCAGTAGATTTTCTGAGCATTTCTGCATTTCTGTTGCATTTCTGCAACATTGGTGGTTTTTCTTCATTTATTTTATTGTTACTTACAGCTTACTGGTGCTTTACTATGACAGATGTGATAGACAGTAGTGCCATGATATGTTTTAAGAAACTTGCATGGTGTGTTTAGATACTTCATATGCCTGTTTCTGTACATAGAAGAGGATTAAGAGGATTAAGTCTTGCATTTGAGCCATAACCAAATCTGGTGGGATAGGTTCAGATTTATAATAGTTTGTAACATGTATAGGGAATGACTTGGTTGTGTGGAACTTTCTGGAGGGAGTGGGAAACTGCTGCTGCCCTTGGGAGCATGTTGGGAATTTGGGCAGGGGGAGAGGAGAAGCTTTCAGACTACAAGAGTGGAGGAAGAATGAGATTTACAGAAAGGAGCTGGCAGCCTGCAATTCAAAGACAGAGGAGCAAATCCATGACCCAGGCCTTGGAAGGAAACTTCCCATGGATACAGAAGGACAGTACAGTTTGCAACCAGGAAAACTGCTGAGATGGGTCCATTTTTATAATTACTCATTTTGCATTAATTGGAGATCAACCTGGTCTATCGATCCCAGGTTTTTCATCTTTAATAACAATCAGAAGTAGCATTTATTTCAGAAGTGGATTTTTTCCCTTCTGGGGTTCTCTGCCAGGTTCTGTCAAACTGCAGCTCGGGCCTCCTTAGCCAGAGGATGATGTGTCTGGGCCGTGGCTAGTAGCCACGGGTTGACCAGTCTCAGGGAACTTCTTTTGAAATATCTTTGGTTACACTTGGCTTCTGTAAAAACCTGCAGCAGGGAGTGCGATAATTTAACGATGCAGTGTAAGAGAAACACCCTCTTTGGCATGTTTTAAGCTTGCTGCCAGCTGATCTAACAACATGGCCCTCACTCGTACTTGTGAACAATACTGAGTAACCATTCCTTATTTACCTTCTCCATAACACTGGTAGCTACAGAGCGCTGTTATACGCCTCTGTTTTCTTCACACTTGAGGGATCCCAGTCTGTGTAGCTCCTCACAGTAGAAGCTGCTCTATAACTTTGATTTGTCTTATTATCCTGTCCTTTTTTATTTCTTCCATATTTCTATGTTTACACCCGCTTATATTGTGGATGTAGCACGGACTTATGCAGTAGCTGTGGCTTTTCTGTATTGTCTAATCTTTCTTTTCTAATATTTCATTAAAATCTTTGAGCACTGGGCTGATACAAATGACTTCAAGATCTCTTTCCTGGCTGATCTTCCTGATATTTCCTGGCAGTACAAACCCAGTTTTCTGTATATATAGTTAAAATTTATTTTTGTTCTCAGCATTTGTTCATTAGTTATCACTGAGTTTCATCAGTGTTTTATTGCCTGTTTACTCATTATGTTATCATCTTTTAATGCTTTTTCACAATCTTCTATGACTATCCTCAGAAACTGTATGTCAACAGAATGTTGACACCTCAGTTTTTTATTGCCTTTTCAAATCATTTTATGAGAGGGTTGACTAGTATAGATCCCAGCCTGAATCTCTGAGGAAGTCCATTTTGATTTGTTTTTCTTTTGTGTGAACTTTCTACTGGTATTCTTTACTTTGTACATTTTAACAAGTTCCTAATCCAGAAGAGAACTTTCTGTTTCTTTCTGTGTCTGTGTGGTTTCTTCAAGAGCATTAATGAGAGACCATGTCAAAGTTTTTTTTGCAAATCAAAGTACACTGACTGGCTGGTTCACTTTTAATCAGTGTGCACCGTCTGTTTCAGAGTCCAGTAGGTTTATAGTACATGGAATCCATGTATGAAAATTCTACTGATTTTCTGCTAATATTTCATTTAAATGTTTAAATAGTCTAAATTCAAAATCTATAAATTCATTTTTTTTATTTATTTTTTTTTTCCTTCCAGTTCTTGCCCATTTCCTCTTACAGCTTCCCCACATTCATCTGCATCCCTTTAAAAGGTGATGTTATACTCGGTGTTTTCTGTTCCTCTGGTACAAGACACAATGTGCAATTGGTTCTACTATGCAGTATAGATTTTACTCATTTGAAGGTTACTATAATAAAATCTTATCTTTCATGTGTTGGATTGGGCATGAATAAATATTTGATTATTTATTTTGGCCAGTCTTCATCCTAGTTTAATTTGTATGTATTTTACAAGGGTGTTTGATTAATATATGCATTTTGAATGTCATAAGTTAACTGATAAATTCAAAACACTCAATTGAGGAAGAAATTCTAATGGCCACATTTCATTAAATGCTGTGAAAGATATTTGTTAGTATTAATTTCAGAATGAAATCTGTAATTACTGTAATAAAAAAAAAAAAAAAGGCTTTTAAAGCATTAGGTGGATAGTTTCCAGGTTTAAGAGAAATGAATAACTATGCAATTATTTGTCTTTTTCATAAAGATCATGAAGGTGTTTTTTATTTATTTAATGGAATAGACCATTACCGTGGTCTGATAGGTATTCCTTTGTAAAAGCTTTTTTCATGTCTCATTGAGACAGTATTTTGCTAGTCAGATAGCACTGAGAACCTCGGCATCCCATACTTTTTCTATGGCTAGTGTTAGTTTTAAATTCAAGGCATCTTCTTTTCTGCTTTTAGGAAAAAAAAACCTTGAAAAGTATGAAAAATTCTTGGATAAGCTAGTTGAGAGTTGAATTTATTGGAAAGAATATAGAAGTAGACACAGATGAATGTTGGCTCTTTTTGTTGGGTTCATCATATTAACAACTATTTTGAAAAATATAGTCCAAAAGAGACTTCATAGCAAGTACCCTAAAAGCTATTAGAAAAAGAGAAATGGAAGAATTACTGGTATTCACCAGGGAAAAGTTACTTAGTATGTATTTGTAATACTTGATGGATTTATTGGGTATGCTGTGCTGCAAGCTGGTCGTAAATAATACTTGTACCAAATGGCAAATGATATTCTTACTGCAAATTTTGTAATTTTGGGGCCTTTATGTAATTTTCACAGTTCTGATGAATTTGCTAAGTGTCTTGCAGTTTAAAAGAACATCACAATACTTTTCTGCTTGTATAGAAAAGGCTGGAGAGCTGTTCTTGTTATTGTACAATCACTGGAAGATACTTGACCCATCTTGACCTCCTACTTTCATGTTAGCTTCTCCATTTGAGTCATGCTGCCAAAACGAAAAAGTTTTTTGTTAACTGAGTATGTTTAAGATCAACTCAACTTGATACATTGCAAGTCTTTTATTTATTTATTTTTGTTTGTTTGTTTATTTTTATGGGGGGGGGGGGCATAGGGAATAGAGGGGCATATCAATTCCAGTCATCAAAATCCTAGAAAAACCTGACATAGAAACAGAAGCTTGTATGTTATTCAGAATCAGTAACAAGTCAATTTCACTATTTTTCACTTCTGTCCTAGGATTTTACCAGTCTGTGTTGAGAAACCTTTGCAGTAAGAATGTTGTAACTAGCAGTAACCTGTGGTCTGTGCACAGGGTAGCAAAGTGGCTTAGAGGATTTAGAAGTCAAAACACTGGAGTGAGAACAGTCTTTTGGGTATAATTTTCCATTACCTTTGATTATAGTTGGTTATACAGTTATATCTTCACATGTGAGAGAGTACTGAGAGTTTGAACAGAAGAATGGAACATAATTTATGAAAAGGCTAAAGAAGAAAACCTGTAGTTTTGGAGATGCTGATTGCAGGAGGAAATTTTGTCAAAGCCAATCTTTTTTTTTTTTTTTTTTTTTGATGGAAATGTACCTTAATTTACCGCATTAGCAGGGAGTGAAATTCAACTTAAGTCTACATAAGTCAATCAATTCCAGAAGGATGTGCTATTAAATGTTATAAAAACATAACGTTTCATAACTTCTGTAGTCTTACAATATTTTTTCCCCTCTTAACTGAAATCTGAGCTTATTCAGCACTCAGTATTTTCATTCACAACTTTGTTGCAGCATGATTAGTAACTGGTAACAATTACCAGGGTATGCTGCCTGCATTATCTCTTTCTAGAAGAAGGAGTTTATCATAAAGCAAGGTGGAATCAGGCATATGGTCCTCTTGAAATGCTGTGGGGAATCCTTTATTAACATTGCACTTGCAAGATTTGCTATAAAAAGTTATTTGTGCAATAAGAGCACAGATAAAAGCACAAAACCAACCAACCAAACAAAAAAACCCAACACCAGTTATCTGAGCAAGACCCAAAAACAGTTATCCGCGCAAAGCTCAGCATTTTGGGGACAAAGTTGATCTCACCAAGTAGTTTTTTTTAAGCTAGTCTTCTAATGTTTTAAAATAATAATCTCCCCCCCCCCCCCTCCAGTTGCTTAGGAAGATGCCAGCTAAAATACCACTTAACATGAATACACTACAGAAAAATAAATTGGCACTTTCTGTAGAATGCTGCAATTTGCGTTCCCTCATCCTTCTCAGTTTCTGACAGCAATCTGTATTATGTTCTTCAGAGTTTCAATATTTTTCCCCCAGGAGAGCTCATCTTATATTTCCTGGCACTGCATACAGAAACTTGTCAGTAAGATATTTTTTAATACCGATTTAACTTTCTCTAACACAATTACTCTTGTAATCAGAATGATAATTACAGTCTTTCATCTGTTTTTAAGTTGTTATTTTTCATTCTTTAGCTTGAGCAACTGAGAATGTCATTAGTTCAATCCCCATGTATAACTTCCAACCATAGCACTACACCAATATTTATTTTCTTTCATGAAATAGTATCTTCTTTGGCTTCTTGACCATCTTCTCCCAGCTTACTTCCCTAACTTCAATGTCTGTAACGTTACTTTTAGTCATCATCTTCCTTGACCGGGTAAGTTATTGAAAGAAAAAAACAGTGATTTGTGTAAAGCTTGTATCTTGTGGCAATTCTGTTTAGAATATATAACAACGATTAATGAAATCATATTTAAAAAAAAAAAGTGGTGGTGTTTAGTAAATTAGTGTTTGTTGTTGTTTTTCTACATTGAAGGCACTGTGTCTCTGAAGTGTAGCCTGGAGGATTTGAAAATACTGTCTCATCATCCAAAAAAATACTGTCTCTTGTGCCTGCAGGTAGCTGGAGAAGAACTGTAAGGTTTTGTAACAACAAATCATTCAGTGGGTAGGCTGCCAGAATGCAGTGCTGATTCCTTGCTGTAGGAATTCAAGGCCATTGAATGGAGCAGGTTGACAGATTCAAAAGGAAAAGGAACTTTGCATAATCTGTAAGTTGTGAAATGCTTTTGTGCATGATATCCTAACTGTCAGAAGTGTACATGGATTCTGAAAGAGTGATCAGAGATATGCAAAGACCAAAAAAATCAGTCAAGAATATTCTGAGAAATTGCAGCTAGCTCAGGAATATTCTCATCTTGAGGTGGCTGTGATTGTCAGTGGCAAGATAGCGACTATATGAACAGGTACGGTCTAATTTACTTGGAGTGAACCATTCTCATGTTCCCTGGTAACTTTTGGCTGTAAGAGCTGTACAGCTTTAGTTTATGCTGCTTGTTGTAAAGCAGGAGTTGGAGAGAGCAGAGGACTGTGTTTTTGTGAGATTTTAAAGAGAAAGTTTTGATTGAGAATTTTTCACAAAGGTGCTTTATCTCCTTTTCTTCAGCTCAGCACTTGAAAAAAACCCTACCCACCATCAAGTAACGGCCATATGAAGTAGTTTCTCTTAGTTTCCTATGGAAACAGATCTGAGATACATTCTCAAATCTCTAGTGTAATAGGTGGAAAAAAACTCTTGATTTGAAAAAAAAAAAGTTAATAGATGAAATCTGTTCATGTCTAAATAAGTGTTTTAGTTACTGCATTAAGAATCCATCCGCATAAGATTAGTGCACATCCATCTATTGCAGAAGGATGAAATTTAAGGTTGCTGTCTCGGTCTGTTGCACTAACAGTGTGTCAGCACACCAATAAAGGTGTGCTTTTACTGTGCGTTATTTTTAATGTCAATAGGTAGATGTGAAAAGGATGCTTTGGGAACAGCTTCTAGATTATATTTTTCATAAAAGAAACACAACTTTAAAAATGGTTTTAGGTTTTGGATGACAGAAAGAGAAGTACAGAATGCCAGAACACCGGAGCAACTGCTGGATCAGAGATGGGAGCAGTAATCCACCTAGCGCTATTTCTTCCCTTTGATGGCGATTAGAACCACATGCTCCAAAGGAAAATGCTTGTAATGGGCACTTAAAGGATCTGCACATAGCAGGCTTTTTTTCCTCTGCCCTCCCTCCCCCAGTTGCCATAAATTACTGGTTGGCCTTTACTCTGACATGCAAGTCTGACAAAACCTAGAAGGAACAGGAAATGACCTAAGTGTGGTTTTAGCCAGTTTTTTTCATTAGCTACATAAAGGAAGGGGGAGAGGAAAGAAAAAACACACAGGAAAAAAAACACTTTCCCTTAATAAGCAAAACACCTTTTAAACCTTTTCGAAACATTTGAAGATCTCATAAAATATCGAAAGGATGTTCTGAGCAAATAAAACAAACAAAAAAAAAAGAAAAGAGAAGAAATCTGTAAACTTTCTGCAACAGACAAAGTGGAAGCTGACCTGCTGATACTCCTGGTTACAAAAGCAGAAGTATCATGTCTTGTTTAAAAAACAAAACAAAACCCAACCAACCAAACAACAAAAAAGTATTATTCCACCCACCTGTAAGCATTAATGTTAACTTTCTCAATAAGCCTGCTAAAGGCCTATTTGAAAGTTAACCTAACCTATCAGTGGAGCGTTTTTGCTCTGTTTTTGTATCTGGTGGGTATGTTGGAGTCTAGTGAAAACATTATGGTAGCCAGGCACCTGTGTGCTCCTGTCTCGTTCTTATCTGTCCAGGCAAGTATGTTGCACATCCTATATAATGTATCAAATAGATATTTAATAAAACAATTAAGTAGGAGCAACTCTCTTTCCGTTGAATGAATATTTTAGATTTCTTACAAAAGTGAGGATAATGCCTTTCATGAATGAGTTCAATCAAGTCAGTGGAAGAGGCCAGGACGTGACCACTTCTCTTCACTATAAGCAGCCAGACCTCAGAACCAGGAAAGTACACTCGCTTTCTCCTCAAAGGGTGAGCCTATCTGCAGACTTCACAACCTGTTACCCATTTTACAGCCTTGGATACATAAATTGTATAGAGTCTGGAAGTGATAAGTGCTAGGATTCTAAAAAAATCCTATTTTTATCCTGTCCCATTTATTTTCCTGGGAAGGTTTAGAGGGTAGTGAAATATCATTGTGACTCTAAATGCCTTAAGTATCATACTGAATGCTTTTCGAAGTGCCATATCTTGACTTGTTTATGATAATCTTCTCAAGTGGCTGCTGTTCTGGCTGCAGCAGGATGTTGTCTTATCTAAGTAATGCTGCTGCTTTGACAAAGTCATTGTTTGGTTGTATCACCATTAGTCTTGTACAGAATATAACTTTACTTACTGGAATAGAGTTTTTCAAAATCTGCTATTTCTACACAGAGGAAAAAAAATCCTATTAAATAAGATAGGACTTCTAGGTTATATGCTGCTGTGTTTGCTTTTGTATCATGAAACTACAGGGATTTATAAAGCCAATTGATTTTGAACTGTCACAAAAGAACATTTAAAAATAAAAGCAATGAACCTAGCATCAGTCTTGTTTGACAGGCAGTCATGAAAAGAAATGGATGTGTAATGCAACCTTTCTTGGATTTTTCAATAAATTAGTTTCTCATCTGGTTGTAGAATTCTGCTTTTGAATGAGGTGATGCTCTACAGAGTTGATTTCTGAATCAAGTTGCTATGGTGTTGGTTTCACTGTTTAGGTAATTCTCTGTTGGTTGCTATGGAAATGCTTATTTACGGAGCTGATGCCTAACCATGTCAGCCAGATGCTACTAGCAGCTGGGAACCTTTCATATTTCATCAATGAAAGACTTGGTCAGAAGTAGAAACTCATTTTTCTACTCACTTGTTCTCCAAGAAAATTTGAGAGCATGGAACGCAAATGGGTGCTGTCAAATCAGATGAGTTTTCTTCTTCCCAGCGAGCATTAGCAAGCACGCTGCATCTCCTGAGCGACATTGAAACCAACGCCTCCTGTTACCTGCTGTAGGCAATCAAACAGCACAGTCACTGATGTTAGCGGTGTGTATGGCCTCATATGGACTGCACACTTCAGCGCCGTAGGGTATGTGGCATATTTCTAAGTTATATTCTAGTTTGAAAACTGCTTTTTAGTTTTATAAGCTCTGAAACTTTTTTGTAGTCACTGCATAAGCATGGATATTGTCCTTTGTATAACTCTGGAAATTTTATGCTTTTAAATGCACAAAAGTAGGTAATTCTCGACTAGTTAAGATATTATGCATTTGTATTTTATGTTAAGCTAAATTACTCTCAAAATATCATCACAGCTATGTACCTAATATGGTATGACTTGAGCATTAAAGTGGAAAAAAAGTGTTTAAAAATGCTTGAGTGTCAATAGTAATTTCGGTGGTTCTAACTTGGGCAAAGTAAAACCTGTAAGCTTTTATTGTGCTTAAACTTTTAGAAGATTAAAATGCTCCTCAAACAAGTCTTTAGCCAAAGGGAGCTGTGGCAGTCATGTGAAGAAGATCCAAAAGGATTCCCCCCCCCACTTCTGGAACTCGCCCGTTACAGGCCCTGCGAACACTGGCTGCACTGTGATAGGAACATAACTTTCTGTATAGAAAAATATTCTGAAGAAACAAACAACCTCCCCCCCCCCAAACTGCCATTTTTCTTTGACTGTTTTATCCCACTTTTCACCTGGTTTTTGTTTATTTAGGCTATAAGCTCCTAGGAAAAGTGATTTTATTTTTTCCTTACTTTTCATTTGTAAAAATTACAATTGCTTGTTCCTGTTGCTGCGTGAACTATAAACTGTACTAGGAAAGGCCTTTAATGCTGTTAACTTGTGTACATTTTTAACAAATGTTTCTGGTGTTGCTAACAACATGTGCTTTGCCAAAGAGCCATGCTTAAGCTTTGGTAATTCTCAGGTTGTTATTCGACAATCAGCCTTTTTCTTTTCTTCTCATTTATTTTCCTTCTTTTCTTTCTGTTCTCTTGTTCTTTTTCTCTTCCTTTCCTCTTCTTCCCTCCTCCTCCCCCCCAACCCTTTCTTTTCTGTTTCTCCCAGTAAATTACAAGTAGTGTCAGACTCACTGATTCTTAAATTCTTATGTTCAAATTGTAAGGCATTCCTCTGGAGTAATGGAAATGCTATTTTCATTGTTTGAGAAATACAATATATAAACCAAAGATGTCTGTCCAGGTCTCCATAGATCTGACTAAATATCCATTGAACTGAATATAGCAATTCATTCCTCAGAATAGTGACTCTAAGTTGTTAAGCTTTAACAGTTATTTTCCAGCCTTTTAACTTTATTTCCAGTGATGTAAATTCCCTCTGTGGTACTTAGTCTGGTTGACACGTTTCTGTTCAACCTAAAGCCATCCTCAGCCAACTGCATCTAAATCAGAAAAGGCCACTTGTACTTCGAGTTCTTGTAAGCTGCTTTGTCTCATTTTAACTGCATTGAAATTTATTTTATAGACTAGATAGATTTGTTTAGTATATTTAAGCAGATACAGCCCCTGACTGTTAATGAACATCCTGCTATAGGTGTTTGATTTTTGTTTGCTTTTTTGTTTTATTAACTTTCCTTCAAAAACACGACCAGTTTGACAGGCAATTAGATAAAAACAGGAAAGTGTGCTCATTGCTCCGGGATGAGCAGGGAGTCTCCAGGATTAGCATCGGGCTGAGATGAGAATTTATCCTGCAGGCTGACTGGTAATTTGTTGTACATGATTTTGGGGGGGGAAGGCCGTAGCTTTCTAACCTTGCTGGAAATTCATAACCATTATTAGAGCCCCCCACAATTTTGTTTTTGAAGGAGCTTGCAGTTCTGTGACTTTTGTGGTGATGGCACTGCAAATTGATGCTTGGAAGAGGTGTGTGAGTTGCTAAGCAGAGGTTTGCACTGTAGCTTGGAGCCTTAATGACTCAAGTCCCTCACAGATCAGGTGTTTCTTGATGCAGGAGGTAAGGAAGAATGTTGTGTGCAAGTGGGTTACAAAATCTTGGTATTACAGAGCACAGATCTTTCTGCAACATGTCTAATGGTTGCAAAATCACAAATTGCTGAGGCTCTGCCTAAGACCTATTTTAAGGTCTGTTCACATTAAATTAAAATAAACTGTACCCTTTTACTCCTGTTCTGCTCTAGGATTAATGGATTAATGCAATTCTGGGAATACTTCGTAACTTTCTACAGATGATCCACAGTAATTAATTAAAGGCTTGACTGCCAAACTCTCAAAAATAAAAATTCTGGAAATGCAGCTTTTTTTTTTTTTTTTTTTACTATGCCAGAGTGAAGTTGCAAGGCATGGTATTAAGCTAATTGAGCTAAATCTCGTGGGTAGTGAGAAAGTAAGTATAGCTTCCTTACAGGTACTTTCTGACTAGAATGGTAAGGAGTGAAATAGAGATGATTTTGTGAAGAAGTAGAATTTATCAGCTGATAACCTTTAAAACTCATCCCTTCCCTCAAACCATTTCAGCTCTGCAGAAGGTCTGTGAAAGAATATGCTGCTGGTTTCTGTTCCTTTCTCTCCAAGTTGTTTTGGGGAGAGGCTTTCTGGATTTGAGTGCCATCTTGTGGTCTACTATCAGCATCAAAGAAAAAGTAATAACCCCCCCTTTCATTATTAACCTGTGAGGTTTTGAGTAATATAGTGATTTACCAAGTTGTATTTACCATGGAAAAATATTTCTTGTGTGGTAATTGTGGGGGGATTGGACTAGATGATCTTTCAAGGTCCCTTCAAATTCCTAACATTCTGTGATTCTGTGATCTACACTTTTTCACTGTGCTTGGTGGAAGAGATTGTTACTTTGCGCCTAAAACTTTCATCAGCTAATTTAATTACTTTAGTGTGTGCCACATGGAAGGGGCCCTGAAAATTTTACAGTTAACATAGACTGTGCTATCCTGGTAGCTGCAGTGAAATAATATACCTGTCTTCTCTCAGGACAGTTGTCTTTTAATTAATGGCAACGGATAATGAATTTTTATATATATATATGTATATATGTATATATATATATATATATATATATATGTTGGTAACACGTGGGTGAATTTGTGTCTGTTTATTTCAAAACTGTTTTAGTTTGTTTTCTGTGAAAATTGAGATCAGTGGCAAAGCTCAATTCTTCTGGTTTAAATGCCAATAGAAAATTTTCAGTCATGAAATCAAGCTGTGAAATTTTTCATTAAGTTCATAAAGTTGTGTGGAAAATTGTGTGGTGACCTGCCATTTAAAATAGCAAATCATTATTTGCATTGGAAGTAGATTTTGCATGAACTGTGTACGTTATTTTACCTTGTGTATACAGTATGAGTATAGGACACAAAGTTTAGCAGGAGCACTTTTCACTTAGTATTTTATGCCTCTCAAACTTTGAACTTTTTTCTCAACCAGAGTAGAGCTACAACAAAAAGGAAACCTTTGAACTTCTTTAGTCCTATGATCTATTCTCCAAAATCTTAACAGTACGGCTTATATGAAAGCGTGTAAGTATATGTATGCACATCTCTATGCATGCACACAAGAAAGATCCTGATGGCTGAAAGGATTAATAAAGGATGGGTTGTGTCAATAAAAGGAGCTGCATTTAAAGGCTTGGTACAGAAACTTTCTGGAGTTAATAAAATGCTCCTGCTGTTGCTAAGATCTTGCTTACAATAAGTAAATAAAATCAGTTAAGGTACCACATTTCATATTAGAAGAGCTGCGGGAAGGGAACCTCCCATGTGTCCCATAATGGAGGTTGCAAGCAAGCTGACAAGGTTGCTGATGCAGCTAACAAAACTCATGCGGACACCCGATCATCCTGGCTGGTTAGGACAAAAGTCAGTGAAGCAGATGGGCACAGTCACCATGTCCATGCTGAGCAGGACACAATGAAACCACAAGGTCTAGCTACGTTTGACTTAAGTAAGCGTCAATCTGGAAAGAGAAACTTAAGAATGAAGAAGAGTTGTTTTGTTTTGTTTTGTTTTGTTTTTTTAACTGTCCAGAAGGACGACCAGGAGGTAAAAACCTTAATCTTTAAAATGATCTGGCTAAAACCTAATGCCTCATGCAAAATGGGTATGGGCAGGTAGTGTTGGTTGCAATTGTCATGCTCCTCACTGACAGGCTAACAGTCACCTCGTCTGTTTATTTTTTCAAGTCTTGATGTACGAGGCGAAGGTAGCTAGGTTAACCCAAAACCTCGAATTCTTGATTCTTGGATCTAGATCTGCTCCCTTCATGTAATAAGGCTTTGTTATAGCGTAACTTGTTCCCAGTCTAAGCGCATGCCTAGCAATCAGTTTTCACAGCAAGTGGATGTCATCAGTAATAACTTTAAATGTAATGTTTAATGGTGTCTGTGTGAAGGTAACAGAAAAGAAAAGGAGCCAGTGAATGCTGCCCTTGCCTGAGTGCCGCTGATGCTCAGCCTGCAATTCTTTACACCTTCTACACCTTCTGCTGGACCAGTGCCAGCCTGGAACTCTGAGATTGCCTCATGAAAAGCTGTTAGTCTTGGAGGAACAAAACTAAACAGAGCTCTCACCTATTTTTTTTAAAAAAAAAAAAAAAAAAAAAAAAAAGGCGGGGCAGGGGGAGGTAGGCAAAAAAAAGTTCCAGGACTGCAGAATATGAACTAGCATGCAGGGATATTGATACCTCATTCATGATCTGTAGTTATAGATGGAAGAGAGGAAAAAAGGGTTTTGTTTTTATATTCATTTAATTTGTGAATGCATGTTGCGCAAATGAATTCATTTATCAGAATAATTAGAACCTTGTCTACCAGGATATTTTAGTGCCTGTCAAGAAGTCAGAAAGACTGAACAGTTTTGAAACCTAACAGACATCTGAATTTAATTTCTTTTATGCTGTTTTTATTTTTGCTCCCTGTAGAAGAAAAGTTAAGTGAGCACTGTTGACATACTTGAAGCTGATAGTATCTTTAGATTGTGTTGCTGACGTTTCTTTGTGGGTTTGGTGGGTTTTGTGAAGTTATTTGGCACGTAGATCTGTAGCCATATTCAAGTAGAAACTAACAAAACACTCCTCTTGCAAGATAATGCTTTTTAAAATACAGATAAATTGTTTTTAACCTGAAGTACTGGGAAGCCTTTTGGTTTTATTTATTTATTTATTTTTTTAAGCGAATGATGTTAATGTAGCACTTTCTGAACAGAGTTTACAAAATTGCTACTGTTTGAATTGTTCTGAAAAGAAAACAAATGTTTTAAATTGCATTCTCTACAATCTGTTTAAGAGAATGGAATATTAATGCAGCTGGTATAGATTGCTACAAGCTGTGAAATTCATGCATTTGTGTTAAAGAATTATTTTTCTGCTTAGTTTCTGTTTATATTTCCTACAATATATAAATACAATGAACGTATTTCACTTCTAGCCAATGTCATTACAGATGCTATATTTCATTAGATTTACAGAGCAGGGAAAAACAATAGTCACACAACCTGACCACGTGTACGTAATAGGTTGTTGAAATTTAACGTGACTAGTGACACTGGATCTGTGTAATAGGCATTTTTTTCCACAGAGCTGCTGCCGAAGTTCTGAATGGTGGACAAATAGTTAATGCAATGTATTAGAATTCTACCAAAACTTTCACAGTTGTAACTGTGAAAATAGGCTCAGAAAAAAATGCATACAAATCAGTTTAGTTAAAGACTAAAGACATTCATTCAGAATGGTAATTTTATCAAAATCTGTATATTCATATGGAACGTTTATGTAGGGAAGTGCATGTACTGCCAGGAGATATTTGTTTTCATAATTTCTGTGGATATATTTCTTTACTCCTTCTGTTGTATTTAATTTTTATTTAATATCTTAATTAGTGATGGAGAACAAATGTATAAAAAATGAGTTGGGACTTGGACTCAAAAAAGATCAAAATATTACACAATATTTTAACGTTTATTATTTGTAATATTTATTTTTTATTAAAAATATTGAAAATGAGCAAAATGTGAGTGCAAAATATTGTACTGGGAAGGTACTTGGACAAAGTGGCAAAGATGGCCTGCTTTCTCAGCTGGAGACCACTTGGTTGCTGCTTGCAGCCCATTTCACAGTTTAGTGTGGTAGTCAGTGCGAAGCCACCTCCAGTGATGCTAGTTCCCACCTTGATGGACTTAGCTGTATTAAGGACTTTTCCTGTTATGGACCCACTCACGCATGTGCATATCTCAGATGACTCTTCTCCCTTCTGCTGCTCCTTTTAGGAATTAAAAAGTGAAGGTCTTTTTCCTACATTGTCCTCTAAAAAATAAATGTGTTCTGTGAGCAACAGAAATAGCAAATGATGATTTTTAGGGCTTTCTGTCCACCTTTCACCCTGTACCTCTGTCACAATATCTCAGCTTCCTTACATTCAGTGTTTCCTCTGAGCCTCCTCTGACCAAAATGGCCAATAAAATATTATGACTCATGAGTATGTAGGCTCCCCTGTTGGTCAGATGAGTCAAAAAGTTATGGGACAAGAAAAAGATGGAGAAACCAGAGAAGCAGTTTGGTTGCTCAGTTATATAATATATATGCTCAGTCTTCTATTTATATAAATATATATGTCCCCCCCATATGTAAAATATTATTTATAAATATATATAACTTTTGTAGAAATTCTTGTCTAAATATCTGTCCTACCACGGAATTGCTAGCTTCCATCTATCGGCTGTTGCAGGGTTCTTGTTCATGTATGTTAATAAACTATACAAAGATTCTATAATTGGAGTAATAAGTGAGCTTAAATGAAAATTATAGGTTCAAACCTACAGACCTTTGTGTTGGTAATCCCATGTATGCAGAACCATTTGAAAACTTTCAGTGGCTTCTTTTTGAACACTTTTTTGACAAGCTCTGTAACTTACATGGGAAAACTTTTGTTCTCCTCATGCATTTTTTGTAGGATTTTAATGTTGTAGTATTTTTAATTTTCTTTTAAAGAAAAGTCTTTCATCTGTTTTTATATTTTCCCATTTTTTCTTAAAATTTTATTTACAGTTTCTTAAATTGTATTATTCACAACTGTGTTAAATATTCTACGAGTTATATTTTTCATAGATTTAGCAAAATTTTAATTTGTAAAAATTCTGAAACATAAATTTGTTGATGAGGGTGTTTAAAGTATTTCCTAATGAAATTTATGGGATTTTCCTAAAAATAGAATTGCAGTGAATTTCTACAGTTAGAAATTCCTGGGACTAAATGAAAACAAATGCTGTGCTATAAGCTGTTCCTTGCATGGATTTGAAAATTAATGCAAAGTGTTTCCTCTAACTTGTGTTTTTCTGTTGTGAGCTTATTGCAGCAGTTTATTTTATTAGATATAGGTATTTACTTGTAAATTCACTTTAATGTTGAGGCACCTATTATATTAATTTTTTTACTCTATGCTTGTGTACTTCATGTAGGAAGTTCTACTGTGAGATTTGTCAAGCCTGGTACAGCCCACATCCTGAAGGGAAAAGCATATGCTATTATGCTTCTTTTTTCTCACTACCTTTGCAGTGTATTTTATCGTTTAAGGAGGAAAACATTGTTGGTATACTTTTCCTTTCCCAAGTCTAGTAGCTATATACTGGTTCTCTTGATAATTTACCTACGTTTATAGTATATTGGAGATTTTAGAATAGATTTGCTTATATAAGTCTAGGTGAATAAAAACAGGGAAGCTCTATCACCGAATAATTTAGTGTGTGTCTCAGATGTTCTGTCAGCAATCCAGAAATATTGAAATAAGTCTATATATTTATGTCATCATCAAGACGTCTCTGTCATACACAATTTCTTCAAATGTTTCTTTAGGACTTTTGCTGTGGTAGCATTAACTGAGAAAATGACCTCATTTTCATATGAAAAAACATGAAGAAAAAGAAGCATTTTATGTTACCTCATATAATCAAGATTTATTCTGTATTAACGTATCACCTGTTACTCTTACTTTTTTTTTTTTTTTACAGATGATACTTTGGGATTGGGATTTGAAGCAATGGTACAAGCCCTATTACCAGGTCAGTGTGTTATGAATTTAATTATTCTTTTATGAATTTGTCTGAGTACAGACTTCTCTGTAAACTGTTAGATTTATCTATGGATATTTTTGTTACCGAAGTTGTTCTAATACTTTCTAGCTCTACGTATCTATGTAGCAGTAGCTAACTATTTAGCAGTCTGACCAAGGTGACAAGGACCTGATTTTGGTGGTGTACATGAGACCAATATCAAACCCAGTTAATATGGGAGTGTGGGGGGGATTTTTGTTGTTTTTGTTTTGTTTTGCTTAAACAATCATTAGCATAAGGTTAGGGAGTGATTCTCCAGCTATGTCATCAAACTCAGGCCCACAAGGATCTCACCTTTTTTCCTGATTGCTTGTTTCTCCTTCTCTTTCTTGTGTCAGTACTGGCATCTAATTAGCTATTACTGCTCATCTTCAGGGAGCTTTGCCAAATAAAAACTAATGATAGTTTTTGATACATTTTTTAGGATTTGTTTCAGTAGATTTAGAAATAATAACAATAATGAGGTTGTGGAAGTGGTACCTCTGTGAAGGTCTTTTAAATTTTTTTCCACCAAATTTTCTGTTGGTATTGGAATACTTAATATGGAATACTAAATTTAATTCTAAGAAAAAATAATAAAAAAAATAAGAAGAAAAATTGAGACAGGTTCTTTATTTTAAAAAGAGAAAAATAAACTGGTAGCTAGCTTTGAATTCTGAAATATTTATCTTATTGCATGAGAAATATTTGCAAAAAATTTTTGAGGTGTTGTCTATATTTTTTCTGTAAAAGCAAATTATTTTCTTTATTTTTTAACTTGTAATTGGATAAGATGCTTATTTAAAACTTAAAACGAAGTGAAACTATTTGTCATGTTGATAGTTTGCAACAATTCCATCTGTTTTAGAATGTTGGCAGTGGAAATGGAGTTGATCTTTCAGTACTAAATGAGGCTCGGAGCATGCTAACAGACCTCCTGACTGACCCATCCCTTCCAGCGCAAGTGATTTCTTCCCTTCGAAGCATTAATAGTTTGATTGGTGCATTCTCAGCCACATGCAGGCCAAAGGCCAATCCGTTCACACCATTTCCTGGTTTCTTCCCATGTCCTGAAGTAGAAGATTCTGCTGAAAAAGGAGACCGAAAGCTGTTCAAGGTCAAATGACTTTAATTGTCACTATATATATATGTTGCCATTTAAAAAAAAAAAATCATCTGGAAAGAATGCTTCTGTATGTATAGCAGCTTCATTGCTGAGTACCTGCACTATGCTTAAAGTCAAAAGAAAGAAGATGTGAAAATTCATTTTTTGAAATGCAGATGTATACCAAGATGCAAATTCAAATGATTGATGGGTAGACAGGTAAAAAGCACCTGTCTGCATTCTGAACACATTTTCTCAAAATAAAAACAGGGTTTTAAAAAAAAAAGCAAATATCATTAGAACACAATATTTTCATAATATTTTCATCTTATATGGGATAAACAGGGCTGTTCTTAATTCTCTTGCATTCTTGCTCTAACAGTTATTTGTTAGATATGTTGACTAACCAATTAAATTTTTTTTCAAAATAAATTCATTTTTTGTAAACATCAAACAGAAGTAAATCAGCTATGTAAAACATTCACTTCTTCCTACGGAGCACATCACATTGTGGGGCGAGTGTGTAAATCTATTTATTATACGACACATTAAGGAACATGGTGGAAAAACATTCAGATATACAAACTCAGCTGTGGTGCACCAGAGCTAATAATTCTAGAGTTGCATGGTGCTGACAGCTTGAAACTGGCTATTGCAGAGGCTGGTGCAGGAAGTCCCTGCACTGCAGGTGCTTCCACTTCCAGGTAGTGGGCAGGTTGCCCCAAACTGCTCAGCTTGTTGGCTTAGTATTTCAGGGTCAGATAAACTGCTTCATGAGCCAGATTCAGTGCAGGTATTGGGGACTTATTTCAATATTGTGCTAACACACGTGCTTGTTTCAGGGAGTGGACTTTTCTCCTTCACTGTTGGGGATTTTCAGCTGTGCTCCTCGTGTTGCAAGAGAGCACACAGGTTGGATCGATATGGTCCACTGACACAGAAGTCCATTCTAAGCTTGAGAGCACGTAGTGCTCAGTGTTGCGTTATAACCAAAGGCTGGGCTCAAACAATTTGCCTGCTTTCCCTGGGCTAAATGCCCAGGGTAGAGGAATTTTTGAGTTTGCTTTACAATTACAACTGTTTCCTCTACTTTCCTGGAGATTGTCTTAAGACATCAATCCATTCAGATTTCAGATATACATTTTGATTTTGTTTGTTTAAACTATTTCTGCCTAGCAAATCGCTCTTCAAGAGTGCATGGCTTAGTTGACTCCTGTTGCTCCCTGTCTGAAGATTTTGCTGTAACTGGTTTAGGTAGGTTAGCAGAATATGCTCCTCTGGTTCTCCTTGTAGTAGAGCTGCCTGGTTAAGGACTACTGCAGGTTTCTGTGGGATATGGTGGTCCTTATTCTGTCCAGTTCCACCTTTCTGGCTGTGCCTACTGTTTTTTGCAGCAAAGCAAACAGGGTCAAGGTGCATCTCATATCAAAGACTCAAAGCAGTCTGACTTTTCAGGGTGAGAAACTAGTCGTGTGTGTCAACAGCTTCATTTTTTTGAAGTATATAATAGTGAGTTAAGTATGATCTTTGATCAACTAATGAAGCTTAAATTGCAAAGTCAGTATTTCTGCAACCCTTCTGAACAGCTAGTATCCAAGGGTCACCTGTCCTCATAAATGACCATGCAGACCTTACTCAATATTGCAAGTCTCCCTTTGTATTTCTTGCTTTACATACTTTTTCCTGGCATCCTTTTTTTTTTTTTTTTTTTTTCCCCTCTCCTTTGTGAGGTCTAGTTCCATGTATCTGAATTATGTGGAACACCCCCACCTCCTCACCCCTCATTGCGTGACCAAGATTAGGGGCAAGTTCACATGTGGATTGTGGACTGAATGCAGTCAGATTTCTTAAATTTTATTAGAATGCAATGCATAGGTTTTCTGTGCAATGAAGGCAGATATGCCAGAGCCAGCTTTGCAGTTTCAGTTCAGTGATCTTATTTCTGTTACTTAGCTTTTCTTAGTTACTATTTAAACATGGCTATACATTTTTGGGTGTAGTTCTGTAAGGCAGAGCTAGGAAGTCATGAGCTATTTCCATACCAGGACCATTTGAGTGCTGTTGTCCCGCAACAGAGGGCTTTGTGTTCAAGTACAATGGTGATTCCATGTGTTTGGGCTGCAGCATGTCTAAACTAACATAGCTTCAAGGCTGGGAATGGAGAGGTGTCTGGGAAGCCTCCTTGGTGCTGTGATGCCAGTATGCAAACAGAGGGAGCCCTGATGTTACACAGCCTGATGATACGCAGCTGACCCTATTGTGCATTGCCCCTTCAATATGTTCCACAGTACATGCATTGTCCTTTCCATATGGCCCACAATACAAGCATTGTCAATTTTTAGTATCTGAGCTATTGCCATCTCAGGCTATCCTGGATGCTGGAGAGCTGGTTGTGTAGCCATACAACTGAAATGGGTAGAAAGATGATCCATAATCCTACATCAATTGACCATCTCTAGATGACCTCCATTTTTAAAAGCACTTGAAGAGTAATTATTGGACCATGTGGATTTCAAAGTACAAGTACCTTTACATATTTTAATTTGGGAAAAGAAAAAATTATTTGCAATGAGCAAAATAATTTTAAATTTTTTGATTTTGATTTTTTGATTTTCTTAATCAGTAAGAGTGAATATGAGATACCTTGCTTCCTGTTTCACTATAAATGATTAACAATAAAGTGTCACATCCTATCTTCAGAAAGTATAAATAAAGGTTTTTTTGTTTAATTTCAATTATGTAAATTTTAACCATAATTAAATTATTCAATAGGGATTAAATAGCAGGAATAGCCTACCAACACCACAGCTGAGACGAGCTTCAGGAGTTTCTGGCATTCCACCTATAGAATCGCAACCTTCTAGATGGGAACGGAGTAACAGTAAGAGATCTCATCAGGAATATAACACATCAAGGTAAGCACCTAACCAGGTTTTAAGGGTAGAATAATAAATGTTGTTCTTCAAAAATATTAATTATCTGTAATGTTGGCACTTGTCAGGGGAAGTATTTAATATAGATTGTAGTATTTAAATGTAAATTTAGTATTTATTCTTGTAGTTGAATTAAGTCTCCCAATTCTGACAGCATAAATTGGAAAACATTTCAAGTTAGTAATATACTATACTTTTGTAACTCTGGTCCCAACTAGAAATCAGGTTGTTCTGAGGTTGAATGGTGTGCCCTGTTGCACTGAGTGGGACTGCATATCAGTTTTAGTAGGAAATGAAAACTAAGTCCAATAAAAATTTCTTTTGCAATTCTGTAAACTCTAAATCATTACTGACTTTATCTTCTTCCTTTTTATTTAAAATAGGTATCACTTTCCAACTTCCACATATACAAAAACTGTTTTTCTAATTAAAAGGATTACATAAACTCCTTGTATTTGGTAGCCACTGCTGTGTGTATTGCAACATTTCTTATTCATACAGTTATCAAGCAAGCGTTAAAGCATACTAAGAAAGTATGCATTTCTCTTCTTGTCAGTCAGTATGACACACACACAGGAAAAAAAGCTTTTATTTCTAAAATTAACTTTGTGTTTTGAATTAGGAATAAAATTAATATACATTTTTTCTTTTTGTTTAATGTTGCGTATCAGAGTGAAACTTCTTGCATAATTTAAATGTGTGGTTTTGCTTGGTATCTTGTGAGAAAAGTGCAACAGAAATTTGAAGTTGTGATGCAGCTTAAATTAATTTAAAAAAAGCTTTTTGCATGACTCTACCTTTTAAGATTAATGGTTTATATAGAGATTGTAAGGTAAGTAAATAGATGCCTTTTAAAAAGAATGTGAGGTATATTTGATGATTACTGGTAGTGGATGAATGTTTATATACACATGTCCAGTAATTTATTAATCAAGATAATATTTCACTTTACAGTGAGCCATTTAAACAATTTGGCAATTGTCAGTAGCTTTTACTTCTCCCTTGAAAAAAAAATACATGCTTCATGTTTTTATGAACTAAAACTTAAGTTTGGTTTATGTATAAAATATACTTGAAGATATATTTGAAAAATACTTGAAAATTGTCATGGATAACTTTCCATTCCTGTCACTGTCGGGTCGACAGCAAGATATATATTTATGTTTTTAATATATTATTTATATATATATATATATATATATTTAGTCTGTATGAATTTGACATTAATGGAAGTTTAACTAATTACTATACCTTTTCTACTCCTCATCCATAGGCAATAATTTCATTACTTTTGTATCAAATCAGGTGCAATATGAAAGCACATCACAAACACTCACTGCTCAAGTTATGGCAGTAGGTAAAGTTTATAAGTTCATGATAATTTGGTTATCAGTGTTTGAAAAAATCTACTCAGTTAAATAGACTGGAAATAGACAAGAGTGGCAGTCCTGCGTTCCTAGAGTACAATCCTGTCCCTTTGTCCCATTGGCTCTGGCTCTTTAAGTTAGTTCCTTAAATTGTCAGCAAAATAACTTAGCAAAAGAAAAGGCATAACTTTTCCAGCCTTACGGAGGTAAGTCACCCCTATAAGGGTCCCAATGACTGTTAGAAAAGAAGCAAAGATGGGCAGGCTAATAGTAGAAAGGGAGAGTGAACCAGGAAACTGTTTACTATGAGGAAAGCTTATCAACAATCAAAAGATTTCTACATACAGTGACTACTTTCAGCTGAATTCTGAGTTGAGAAAGACATTACATTACACAGTGGTACTATAAATTAATATTGTTATAAAATCTGATTTAATGTTGCAGATTTTTTTTTTTTTGTCTTCTGAGACGGTTCAAAAACAACTCTTAAGTGCTGCTCTTGTATTTGCATACAGGCTCTTGATTTGGTTTGTCAGTCAAACACTAGTTTGAGGTGAACGGACCTTGATTAATATATAGTCTTCATATACTAAATACTAATGCAACATTTTTATATGCTTTAGAAGAGTGCATGTAAATTATGAAAGCTGAACAGCATTCAAATAGCAAAAAATTCACTCTGCCCAAATTGTCAACCTGAACGTTTTTTAAAAATTCGTCTAACAAGTCAGCATCAGACTTCAAGATAATAAATCTGTCCTTATTTTTTAACTCATTTTTTTCTATATACTTAAAAAAAAAAGTTTTTTTTATGCTTGACTTTTGTTTGAAATCTGATTTAAAGCAAAGATTAAGTAGATATTGTTTTCCCACACTGAAATGAAATAATTAGTTTTACAAGTATTCTCTCTTTAGATTACATGTATACGGTTGCTTTTAATTGCATATCATGTTTTTATTATCTAACAGAAATATATAATGGGAATTTTGGAGTGCAATGTCATGCCTACGACAGCAGATGGCATAATTTAACAGTCATGTTTGACAATGTAGCTACTGAAATAAAATATGACAGTCAAAACAACTTTATTTTTAAGATAATTTATGATTAATTAAAAATGTGGAGCTGATTTGAAAAGCAGGCTGTAGCTTCATAAGGCTGTCATATTTGCAATGTACCTAATCATAGAATGTTTTGGGTTGGAAAGGACCTTAAAGGCCATCCAGTTCCAACCCCCTGCCATGGGCAGGGACACCTCCCACCAGACAAGGTTGCCCAAAGCCCCATCCAGCCTGGCCTTGAACACTTCCGGGGATGGGGCATCCACATCTTCTCTGAACAATATTTTAAATGCTTTCAGAGCTATTAGAAAATAGCCTGCTATGTTAAAACATACACTAGAGTATCTGATATTATCCCAAAAGAATAAATATATGCATTATTGTGTAATACTTAGCAGTGGTATATTAAGCAGTCATGCAAGACAGAATAATTGAGCAAATTCCAGTTACTTCATAATCTTGAAAATTTGTCTATTCATAGCATTTCTTAAAATGTAAATGATCATGAAAGAATTGAATGGTGTTCTGTGGAAAGGTCTAGCTGATGAATATGATTATTCAGAAGAATATTGGACCCCTTCTAGACAATATTAAAGAAAAATAAATAAAATTTTAGACAAGGAGTTCTATGACAACTAGTCTGGTTATACATATTATTTTAGGACCACATAATGTTTGCTGTGGCTTTTACCCAGTACCTAGTTGTTTTTTTTTTTTTTTTTATTCTATATAATCAACATATTGTCTAGCTGATCTTGCCCTTTATTTCTTTCTAGTACTCTCTTTTTTTCTTGAATGGTAGTGGAACTTAGTCTAGCTGTTTTGCAAGCATTTTATTTGATAAAATAAAATTTATTGATGGAATACAAAGGTAGGGAAGAGTAAAATTTTTTTGTTTGCTTGTTTTTCAGCCAAGGAACCCATTCAAATGGGTCGTTTGGTGCAACCCTGCTGACAATACCAAAACAAAGGTCATCTTCAATAACATTGGGTCATCATATAAGTTCCAGACGAACAAGTAAGATTGCGCAATTTGTATAGCCTAGTGGCAGGATGTCAAGGCAGTACATCATGCATTACAATTTTATTTATTTATTTATTTAATGCAAATGTAGTACCCATATAATACTAACATGTTCTATATATTCTATATATATATACACACACACACTTAGTATCTATACATTTTTAATCTGCTTCTAAGAAATTCAAAATTACAGTTAACATAACTTTGTAAAAATCTCACTAGTCACCTAATGCAATGTATCTGCAAGTTGTTATATTCAGCATGGTTGGCAATTGTTGAAAATTGCTAAGTTCACATACCTTAATAAGGACCTTTTTCTTTTTTTAGTAGTGCTGCTTTTTGTAATAGAACAATGTTATTTATGCGCTGTGGCTTTCAAAATATATATTTTTTACAGTAACAAAATGTAATTACTTACTGTTCTTGAGGTTTGTGAGTCAATTCAGTGCAGCCTGTGATACTGTTTGAAGCGGATAATGTATGGATTCCTTTTTTAAGGGCAGTTAATGCCTACTGTATGTTCTCTTAGTAATTTGTTGTCATGCACTACCAATCGCAAAAAATATGATGGAGTTTTTGTTTCATAGCTTGCAGGACAATAACTAATTCATCTATGGAATATCCAAAGAATACTTCATGATTTTGCTCTTTGAGCCATTGACAAAGAGCACTTCATAGTTTTTGATGAAAGTATGTTTGCAATGGTTATAACTTACCTTTTGCACTCATAGACCTATATTTTGTGTATTTTTGCAGAGGAAAGAACTGATATTTGGCTTAACACTAAATTTTGTGGTAAATTGTCAGGCACATAGTAGTCAAAGTGCAGTTTTACTAATTTTCTTTCCTAGATTTCCTGAAGTAAAACCTAGCTTAGTGTTTGAACAGGAATGGTGAATTTCATGGATCTAAAGAAGATTAAGTTGGTTTTTTGTTTGTTTGTTTGTAAATCTTTAATTACAATGAACTTTAGTTGTTTTTGTTAATTTGTTTTTAATGACTAAATAGGCAGATTTGGACAGATTACCTTACCACTAACAAAATGACACATCACTGTCAAAATGGCCAGTATCTGCCAACTTTAATCCCTTGCTTCAAAAATATGATTACAGTTTTTTTTTCCTTTGTTTTTAAAAATGTCCTTAAGTCTATTTTTCCTTCGTTACAAAACAATGAGGTAAAACAGTTTGCACTAGGTCAATTATCAGTACTGAATTGTTTTTGGTCATTTGTTCTGGAAAAATGCAATCCTGAGTCAGAAAGGAATATAGAAAGTTTCAGCAACCAATTAAAGTTTTCCAAAGCTAAAAACAAAACAAAACCTTTGAAAGCCAGATGTTATGCATTACATAGTCTGCTCCTTCAGATATATTGCCTAGACTGTGCTGTATATTTGTAGATCTCAAAACTAGGAATAAATCTTGCTGACCTATATGTATTTAACAATGTGAACTGTACACTGCATTTTGAAAACTTCCACATTCTTTACAATTTATAAAGATTATTGTTGTTTAATTTCAGTCTTTCTAAACAATAAGACTATTATTATAGTCTGAACCCAATGTTATATTTGTTTTGGAAGGTGCTTCTCCTGGCCTGAGTCCTGTGGGTTCACCTAGTCATGGATCTGTCTCCAGTGGGACCCTCAGCAGCTGGTCACCTGTAGAATTTCCTGATACTGCTGATTTTCTTACAAAACCAAGCATTAATATTTATAAGCCTCCAGCATACACATTTAGTTCATCAGATTTTCAGCAGCAAGTTAAAACACCTATAGGTCATGTGTGTAGCAGGTACTGTAAACTGTTACATTTTTAGTAACTTCATGTGTGTTGAACATACTATTAATATTTTCATTGAAAACAATAACAAGGCCTATTATTTGTTAATACTGAAAAAAAAAAAAGGCATATCATCTCATAATAATTTGTATGTATGTTATCCAGGGAACTAAAAGATGCTGTATCATTGAGTTGTGTACTAATGAATTGAAACATTTCAACCTTGGTAGGAAATGCAGTAGCTATTGTAGAGCAATAATATTTTACATATTTTAGAGAAGGATGACTTCCAACCTGGGAATTTAATTCTTTATGTCTGAACACTTTCTAAATAATTATCTCTACGTTGTTAATTCATGGAAGCGAGTCCAGGGGAGGTGATGGCTGATTATTTTCTAAGTACAGGCTAAATCTGTATGTGCCTAATTTAGAAGAAAATACTAAGGTCACTTGGTGGAGGAACCTTGAAAAGCATATCTTTTTAAGAAAAGTAATTTGCAGATTTTTTTCAATACAACACAGCAATAGTAAAAGAAGAAAATTACTGAATGTTTTAAATATTTTTCATGTATTCTGTAAGCTGTGGATGTCACATACTCAAGGCTGTTCCAACACCAGAACAAGAATTTGCAGAATATAAAGACAAAAAATCAGGTGGGATTTCAAAATAGACAAATATTTATGTTTTCTTAAAAGCCAGTTAAATTAATATTTTTATATTTCTACATGAAATTTCACTATACTTCAAATAATTTATATGCATATATTTTATTTCAACTTGCCACTTGGGATAATTGGGATAATCTAAAATATTAACTGCTTCAGAATAAGGATTATATAATAGGCTTCCAGTCATAGCTTTATAGACCTCTACTCAGTATGTCAAAAATTTCTGTACTATCTCAACTAAACTGCACCAATTTGTACAAGTAAAAAGTCATGCTTCTACTTTTTCTAAATCTCCAAATACATTTTGTCTAATAGATTTTATCCCTTAACACTTTGTTGTTAAATTCTTAAATAAGTGGTTTAGCAACAAGCTATTATTTATCTTTCTGTGAAGAAATCTGTATGATAAGTACAAGAATTATTAGTCATTAATATTTTACAAATAAATGATTGATATAGTATTTATCTGTTTATTTTCTTTAAGGTGAAGCTGGAAGCACTAGTGTTCCAAAAGAATCTTTCTACCATACAGAGAAGACAAAAGATGTAAAGAAGGAAATAATTATTGAAACACAAAATAGTCCACTTGTAAGCATGTAATTGCAAAAGAACTTGCAGTAACTTGTATCAATAAAATATTTATCATTTGTAACGTGTAGTAAAGAGGTTTTGTTATTGCTAATATCTATAGTGACTGAAGGGAAATGGTGCATCACTGGAATTCAAATTTACAGTTAATAATAGGGTATTTCTACCTCACAAAAATTTCACTAGCAAATAACAAGATGATGACTTGCACTAATTATTGTTGACCAAAATTAATTTGTGTGGATTTAATGTAGGTAGTATGTTCAAATACTGATTGACTTGTATTTTCTCCTTGAAGTTTATGAAAGATACATCAATTTCAGTGAAACTATAAAGACACTGTTCACACAATGCCGTATATTGGTAGTGCAAGAAGACAAGTTGTTGAATACACCTTTCTACCATTTTGGGTCTATACATCAGTTTTTCAAATCTGGTTCAGCTAAGGAATTGTCAAAGCTCAGTAAAAGTTAGCTTATGCATATTTTTACTTTGTTTTATTAAATCAACTTGCTTTAAGAATAATAGTAATAATAATGGTACTATCTCAGAAAGCTGCCCCCAAATATGAAAGAAAAGTCAAGTAATTAACTGTGCTATTTGTGCTGTTGATTTATGATTTTTCTCATAGCCACAGTTACAGCACCATTCAATAAGTTCAATAAGGTTTTATCATTTTGATGTTTTCTTGTCAATACAGCTGACAAATTAGTTTTCATTTTTATTTTAGAGATGATTAAGTGTCTTACTCTCATACAGGTGGAGCAGAATCCTACATTAGAAACAATGTTAATAGAACATGACTCACTAATGGAGAAAATGAACAATTGGAACTTCCAAATTTTTGACCTTGTACAAGAAATGGGAGACCAATCTGGAAGGATTCTTAGCCAGGTTTGTTGTATTTTATTATATGAGGGAGAGGGAGGGCGTATAAAACGGTCAAGCTTTTATATTTCATTAAAACTATTGTAAAGTTTTGCAGTCAACATAAATTTGAACACTAACTTGAAAAGTGGAAATTTCATTTTTCATGTACTCCATCTCATAGTAAACCATAAGTGATTTATTTATTTACAACTTGCTCCAAATTTTCTGAATTTTATTTTCAATGTAAAATAGGTTAGATTCATGCTTACTGGAATGGGTTTTGTAGTAATGTGCCGTTTCCTATTAAAAAAAAAAATGTCTCCTGCTTTCAGAGTTGCTACCTTGTTTGTCAACCATTTCTTTTTTCTTTATTTCAGTAAAATAATTCTGCCAGAGCTACACCTGTGGGGGAAGAGAAGTGATCTTTTAGGCAGTCTTTTGCCTCTTGATCCTACAAACAATGGGATTTTTTTTCCATGCTGCTTTCTGCATGTAGTATCCCTTTTATCTCTTTCTGACTTACTACTAAGCTCTTTTGTGCAGTTTCATGTTGTGCTGAAGCCAATCTAATGGCAGGTGCAAAAGAATGATCCTGTTTGGTCTTCCTCAGCCTCTCCTATTCATCAGTGTCATCTGTAAACTTCTGTTTCTTTCTTTATTCTGGATTTAGAAATTATGGGGCTATAGTATGAGCTGGATTTGGTTCTAATACAAAGATGAAAAGTTTTTTTCTTGCTAGTATCTTAGTTTTGTATGTTGAAGTAGAATGTATGTTTCTTTTGGTTCAAGGGGAGTGTTATGAACAAGTACCTGGAGGGAAGGAAAATGGTTTAAAGGACTCGTGTGCAGGTGGAAAAATAGATCTGCATCTATACTGAAGGCATGGAAAAGACAATGAGGAAAACTTCATTTTTGTCATTAGGCACAGTCTTTTTCTTTTATTATCCACAAATATTCTGGCTATTGTTTTAAGTCTTCAGTTGGTTTTCTTTTCCTTTTTTTTTTTTTTTAAATCAAATGTTGACAGGTCTTTTGTCACCTCAGTTATTGACTGCTGTTAATGTGCAGTCCAGAATGCTACAATCCACTTTTGAGTGGTATTTTTACGGTTGTATACTAGTACTCTGGGATCTGTATTAGCTTGTGTTTCATTTGTGTGCAATCTGGTGTTCAAACCTGTAAGTACTTAAGTGTGCAGGTTTCTACTTAACTCCGCCACAAGTTCTGGAACAGTTCTTCTGTATATATGTGTATTACTTGTCTTCCTCCTCTCTTCCCCCAGTCCTTTTGTCAGTTGTGCTGTAAGCATCCAATATATACTTTGGTTAAAAGCCAAATAAAAACTGTATTTTACCATTATCAGTTGTAAGGTTCTCAGATTGAGTATGTGTAAGGGGGATGGTTGGGACAGCTGGAAGGAGGGATTTTGCTCTGATGTTTCTTTGAGCACCTCCCACACTTCAGAGATTTTTCTCTCTCAAGTGTCTGGGAAGGAGGTGGCAAAAGAGGTGTAGTGTCTTGTTTTAAAAAGCTTTCTCAATATTTGCAGCCTTAACTGGTTTTTGGTCTTTATAGTCACTCTGTTCTACTTGTACAGCTTAATGTATTTGCACAGTATTTACGTGTGTACGTGTCATGTACATTTTAAAAATATTTTGAAACATTTTTTGGTTTACCAGACAGATTGTTTTAAAAATACCCAAGATATTTCACAGTGGTTAGAAAGAATAGAATTTAAGTTCTCTAAAAATAAATACAAGTGTGGGGTGACTCTCTTCCCCCTCCTCCCTATTAATGGATCTGCTACTATAGTTAGGTAATCTGAGTTTTAGAGTAATAAGTAAGAATATAGATTTATTCTTTTTTAGGTTACTAATGGAACAAAGCATGAGTTCCCTAACGTATTATGAAAAATTTTAGAGAATGTTATTAAAATAATCAGTTGTAAATATAATTTATCAGTAGAGAAAAAAGGTTTTATTATCTTGTATTTGAGAGGAATATAAAAGTGCATATTTTTGGTGTTAAAATGATTAAACATATAACTGTATTACATTAGCTTTCAGGTAAACTTTAATGGCATATCAATAATTTCCAGCTCTATCGGCAAGCAAAATTTTAAAAACAAGAACATTTTTAAAGTTGCAAAAACAGAATATGCTTAGGTATTGTGTTATCTTTCAGACTAAAATGCATTTTAATGTGTGTTTAGGTAACTTATACTTTGTTTCAAGACACTGGTTTGTTTGAGATTTTCAAAATCCCAGTTCAAGAATTCATGAATTACTTCTGTGCGCTCGAAAATGGCTACAGAGATATTCCCTGTGAGTAATATATAATTGTGTGTGCTTTTTTCTTATATGTTAGTGTATCTCTTTGAGGTCTGTATTAATATTTAATATGGAGGAATAGAATATATTTTAATTATTATATTTGTCAGAATTTAGAACTTATTTAATTTACTGCACCAAAAAAAGATTCCAAAATGGATTTTTTTAATGTATAGGCTGAATATAATCTTAAATTATTTGAATGAGTAACTGAATCCAACATACTGAAATCAATAGGAGAACATCTGTTGATTTAGCAGAAAATTGGATTAGTCCTGTAGTAGAGCTATGAGAAAATAAAGAACTTTGACAGCAATCATTCATCTGTCTGTTTAGTGTTACCAAATTTAAAAATAAAATAAAATCATGTCACAAGTGTTTGTGCCAACCCAGATGCCCATAGGTGTCAGAATGGTATAAATGCTAGTAGCTCACCATCACTGATTTAAAAGGTCACTTAATCCTTTCCGGACTCTCAGGTTGGATGAAGTATGCCTAGAGAATGTATGATTTTTACCTCACTTATTTCTTAAAAGCATTGTGATATAGTGTCTACTACCAGTTTAAATGTGTTTTTTTTTTCCTTTATATTTAATTGAAGTTTTCCTTATATTTGGTCCATTAGATATTTTTTGTGGTTCCTTTGTGGTTGATAGATTGAACTGTTGTTTAATCACATTCAATGCATTTTCTTGTATTTTGAAGGTCTGTTGGGTTACTTTAAAGTCCCTTATTATACACAAAATTGGTTCTAATTTCCCTTTGTAAATCCTTGTTCCCTATTCTTACCATATTCCAGGTCTTCTCTGGCTTTACAAAATCCAAGAGTGGCACAACAAATACTTTCAGGTTTTCACATAACGCATCTTTTAATAGTGTGTTTAGTTTTATAGTCAGTCTGTGATTCACTGTAGATCTCTAATCCTTTTTGTGGCATACCACTAACATTCTATGAGATCCCATTAGAAATATAATTTTAATGAAAAACAAATGGATTATATAACAAAAATAGTTCTTTAGATATTAGATAGTAAAGCTCAATTCTGCCTTGGGGTTTTAACCAATTTGGAACTAGTTGATCATTCCTTTTACTGACTTTTCTGTACTGATTTGCCCCAGGTATTTCTACAGAAATACAACACTCAAAAACAGTTAATTTCATGTTTTAATAAAAGAAAGTAGAGGTTTGGTTTTATATGAATAATGTCACAAGAAGTACAGTGTCAACAAGTCCACTCAATTGAGTTAGTTCCATTCTTTCTATCTTCCTTAATTTCATTTTTCTGCTCTTGTTTCTCCAAGTTATTAATGTAAGTTAAACATGAATAATTGTTTTGATGTTTTATGTATTACTACATTTTAATTTTTTTTTTTTTATAAGATACACAGTGTATCTTATGCGATATATGAATATACATAAGTGTTAGTGTTTTTTTTTGTGTGGAAACACTGGTTACAGTACATTTACAACACAGGTAGGGAAAAGGAAAGAATAAGAAAATGACGTTGAATCTTTATGAGAATTAAAAGTCAAATATAGTGTATTATGTCTGTGTGAAATTTGAAAAATATTACAAATAGTTTTGTTTCTATTTTCTTTTTATTTTCAAGATTTTTTTTTCATGTGCATTTTTAAAAATAACTTACACATCAAAGCCTGAGTAAAGGGTGTGAAGTAACTTGCTTATTTATTTATTTTTTTTTATAATTTTCAGATCACAATCGTATACACGCCACGGATGTTCTTCATGCAGTATGGTATCTGACAACACGGCCCATTCCTGGATTTCAGCAAATTCATAACGAGCATATAATGGAGAGTGATATGGGTATGTATCCACATAGTTTACTTCTATTCATTTGCTGTAATAATGTTTTAATGAAACTACAATAAATTAAACAAAACTGCGGCTCTGGGCAGCCTGCTCTAGTGGTTGGCAACCCTGCCCAGAGCAGGGGGTTTGAAACGAGATGATCTTTAAGGTCCTTTCCAACCCAGGCCATTCCGTGATTCTCAGGGGAAAAAAGTATTCTTGTAACTCAAATATTATTGCTTATATTTTAATATAAGGCAGTAGATATATGACAATATTAGTATATACCATTCAAATATTAGTATAAACAATTCAGAAGTATCATGCAGTTGATTTTAGAACAGTTATTAGATGAGCTGACTTGTTAGCCAAGAATACCATTTCACTTAAGCTTTCTATGCTGAATGAAACCTCTGCATACTGCTACAGTCAGTACGTGTTTAGCACTTGAAATACATTAGACTAAATTTTTCTTCCTGCTTATGAGTAGTAACAGCTATTCCAAAAGTCTCTTTTATTTGTGTGAATGGTAGTTATCTTTCAGAACTGTCATGGGAGATCATGTCTGAAAAAAAGATTCCTGAGGTATATTAATATCTGTATGCAGTACTAAAGAATTGGTTTTAGAACAGGAACATATGGCTTTCCCATTTTGGGACACTTCTTAAATACTCCAGAATGTCCTGCCATCCTGTTTAACATCTTGAAAGCTTTCTATATATTTGTAAGATCGTATATACCATTTTGGACAACCCATGTGGTCATGAATTTACTGCTTACTGGCCTTTTTAACTGTAATTCAAAATTGCTGGTTTATGTAAAAGCAGTAATATGACTTTTTTTTCTTTCCCTTTTTGTTCCTTCTTCAAGATGTAAGAATTCCTTCTTTGCCAATTATTCAGCTCCACAATTGCAAGGATAACTGTATTAAGATTACGTTAGTATTTTAAAATAACACTGAGCCATTTAAAATGTATTAAAAATATAAATGAATCACGTTCTAAATATTTTCTTTTTCTATTTTCATTTTTTCGTAGACGAAGCTAGTGGTGTTGGCCCTGTTCAAGTCAACTATATTTCTTCAAAAACCTGTTCTGTTGCTGATGATAGTTATGGGTGCCTGGCATCAAACATTCCTGCCTTGGAATTGATGGCTTTATATGTAGCAGCTGCCATGCATGATTATGATCATCCTGGTCGTACAAATGCTTTTCTAGTAGCTACAAATGCTCCACAGGTAAGAGATTCTTTAACTAGAAAATTATTTGTCTCTATCTGAAATCAAAATAGTAAAATCTCTTTTCTTCTATATCACTACTATTGCCTGTTTAGGGATCATTTGTCCAATATAAGGCACAGGGAAATTAATTTATATTTACTCGTGTAACAGTTTTTCCTGATAAATTCCAATGTGCTTCGTATGTATTGGTTGTGCAAATATATAAAAATATTTTTCAGTTTACAAAACTGTAAGCAACAGAAATCAATGCAGGTTATAGTAATAGATTATTTCCTAAAGCTGGTTCTATGACTGTCTGAGCAGCTAAATTCATGGATATATCACATTTTGGGAGTCCTCTGTAATCATAGTAATTTCTGCAATTACCGTAAAAAAAAGAGTTCTAGCAGTTCAATTAACTGCGTTTCCTAACCTCTGAATTAGTCCATTATGGTAAATAACTGTTATCTTTAAGGGTGGATGAGTAAACTAAGAAGAAGAAATATGCAAAACATCCTTGCTTTTGTCTCTCATATTCAACTTTGTTGTTAGAACAGACAGTAGGAAAGTAGAGATTCTCTTCAGGGTTGAAAAGAAAGATAATAGAGACAAAGGAGAGCAAAGCTTTTTTCTTTAAAAAAAAAAAAAAAAGTGGAGTGGGAAGGGTGTTGTTGTGGGGAGGAAATCACTGAATAAAAGATACCTAAACTTCACAGTGAAATATTTTTACCTAATGAGTGCAATACCGTCAGGGGAAAAAGAATATGTATCATAGTGATTTCTATCTCTTAATCAGCTTGAGAGGAGAAACTGAAATAATAATGACGATAACAGTAGTAAATCAGAAACTAATACAACTTGTCAGGAGATGGAGGCTTTAAAAATCAACTTCTCAGTCAGCTTTCAAGGGTTTCTGATTAAAAAAAGAAAAGTTTAGTTATGTATTTATACTGAAAACAATATGAAAGGAAGAATCAAAACAAATGACATAGACATTCATCTCCACTTTTCAAAAATAAACACATTCATTTTATCAGTAATATCTTCATCTTCTGAAAAATTGAAGATTTTTTTTGCAATTTTCCATAAAAGTCTTTTCAGGTCCTACTTAATTTATATTCATTGGTTATATTCTAGGATATTTTGTATAAACACAGGATTTGTGTGTAAAATCTACTACTGTTTAATATGTGTAATTCATTTGCAGTTAAAATGTATTCATCAGCATTAAATGTAACATATTGAAAACTAGTGAATCTCTGCAGTATTTTGCATTAACCACAGTTCTTAATTAGCTTAAGGGTTATTTTCATTTTTTAATTTAATAAATGATTTTTAAAAGCAAAACACAGTACTGGAACTGAGAGGAATTAACAGCATATAATTAGATCTGTGGGTTTTGTTTTGTTTTTGTGTTAGTGTGTGTGCCCCATACATATTGCCAAACATACAAAGTCTCTGTTTTAAGTGTGGGGTGTGTGTGTGTGTGCATGCATGCCTACAAGGATGAATGGAGATCTAGGAGACCTTTAAGGACTTTTGAAGAAAGAAAATTTTTTTCTACTTTTTTTCCTCTTATCTGCCACTTCTATTTCACTTTTAACCCTCAAAGCTAGAAGGTGAAAACATCGTTTAATAGTTTCATTAAGAACAACAACAACAAAAAAGCTGTTAGTGACTATCCCTTAAGCTTCAGAATATTTAATTGTAATTCTAAATATTAAATCTATCATTTATGATTTTCTTTTTGTGTAGGCTGTTCTCTACAATGACAGATCAGTCTTAGAAAATCACCATGCTGCTTCTGCCTGGAATCTTTTCCTATCACGACCAGAATACAACTTCTTATCAAATCTTGATCATGTAGAATTTAAGCGTTTTCGTTTCTTAGTGATTGAAGCAATCCTTGCCACAGATCTCAAGAAGCATTTTGATTTCCTTGCAGAATTTAATGCCAAGGTTAGTTACATTTTAATGTTGTCACAAAGCTCATGATGGTCATGATATACTAATGTTTGCATTGTTATTTGATAGTATTAATAACTTGCATTTGAAGTTTTATACTATTTAAGTGACTCGAAAAAATCAAATATGTATAGAACAGTTATATGTCAGTTCGTGTATCACATAGTAGGCCTAGCAGATGTGACACACAGGACTCATGGGAGACCTCAATCATATCTCATGGTTCAGTCTTCTCAAAGATAGAAAGTGACTTTGACTATGTAAAACAAAACCAAACCAAAAATAACAACAACAAAAAAGAAAAAACTAATTAAAGTGGCTGTCTGTTGTGTAGAGCCTGAAAATATAATATTCATGAATAGTTTTAACTTAATTTTTAAAAACGTATGTACTCAACACAGGTCAACGATATCAACAGTCATGGTATAGAATGGAGCAATGAAAATGATCGCTTGCTTGTCTGTCAAATATGCATCAAACTGGCAGATATTAATGGCCCAGCAAAAGTTAGAGAGCTGCATCTGAAATGGACAGAAGGCATTGTTAATGAATTTTATGAACAGGTAGGTATGGAAAGTATTATTCTTTTCTTTTTTTTTTTTTTTAAATTTGAGACAGACATTCAATTCTTTACACTAAAAATATATAGCTAAATATTATTCCTTGTCTTAAATCTTCAGGTAAAGTATTTCCATCTTCTCTTTCTGAACACTGACAAGTTATTTTTATGCTTAGCATACTAACATAATCTTTTACTTCCTATCGTCTTAGAAGCTTGAAAAAAAATTCCCTACTAATGTTGTCCATTTTTCAGATATTAGTTTTGTTCATTCCCCACCTCTTCCTTTAGGTTGATACTGATAAACTAAAATAACTTCCACTTTGGTAAGTTAAGTTAACAGGAATGTTTCCATGTCAAAGAATATTATGGAATCCACAAGACTGGAAATGTATATTCAATGAATCCATAGTGCTGAGGCAGAAGACATTAAAACATTCAAAACCAAATATTAAATATATGCATTAGTAATTAGCATTATTAAAATGTAAATAAATGTTTACAGTGGAACTTTCATAAATAATCCTATTGTTAATAACTCAAAGTCTGAAAATTTGGTGTCTATTTTTACATCTAGAACTTCTATAAGTTCTAGATATCCCAAGTATCTAGATATCCCCCAAATATATCTTACAACATTCCTACTCTGTTATTTTTCTGTAGTCAATTTCCTGGGGGATTCACTATTATAAGACAACAACCAGGGATTTAAAAATATCTTTCAGACTAGGAAAATACAAGTAAACTATAAAAACTCTTAGGAGATTTAAGTTTTTACTCAGTACCTGAAGTGCTTACACCTAGTATTCTAAGTTATTCCTTTAGGAAAAAAAAATTCAAACAATCAGGTCCCACAGAAATGCTAAGACAAGTTATTATAAATCAGAGCAACTGCTCAGATTTTTCTTCTCTCATTTATAAAAATAAATATATATGTATATAATACGCATATATTTATATATATGTAATTTATATTGGATGTTGTGCTTCCTTTCAATCTACCCCGTGCTTTTGGGTGAAGCCATTCACCAGAATGCCTTACTCTATCTGATTACTTTCCCATTTTCTCTGTTCATCAGCTCAGCAGCTGAAGTCAAATTTCTGCCTACCCTGAAGCTATCCTGTAAAGGCAGAGGAATAGCAGTCCCAGTAGAACTAGATCTTCATCCATGCAAAGGGTATCTTGCAGCAAAGCTGAAGGGAGGATTATGATCTGTGCAAGTCTGAAAATGTCTTCATTTTTATTTTTTATTATTATTTGTCCTGATTACATTTTCATTCATTTAGTCTATATTATTATTGCCTTTGACAAATAGATACAATCTATTTAATGTGTATTTGGTTTCTTAAAGTTAATCTTTAAAAATTGAATTTAATTTTTTGCGAAGTTCTGTATTTTTTTTCCTTTCTTTTTCAGGGTGATGAGGAAGCAAGTCTTGGATTACCTATAAGTCCCTTCATGGATCGCTCTTCTCCACAGCTTGCAAAACTGCAAGAATCTTTCATCACTCACATAGTTGGCCCCCTTTGTAATTCCTATAATGCAGCTGGGTTGCTTCCAGGGCAATGGGTTGATGAAGAGGAGGATGCAGAAAGTAATGAAGATGATGATGGAGCACAGTCGGAGAGTGATGATGAGGAAATAGAAGACGATCTTATTTTAAGTAAGTTTCTGTATTTGAGTTGCACACACACTTTTTTTATTTAATAGATTCAGGAATAACAATGATGGTTGAAATTGTGGAGTTCAAATATTGTAGATTTTGTGATTATTCACCTTAATTTTTACTCATAATAATTTTTTTGTTAATATCAGGAGACTTGCAACTAAAAAAAAGGTCATCGCTATACTTTTCCGTGTCACTGTTCAAATATTCTGAATAAAAATCTGTGTTTTTTCTCAAATTTACATCTCTTTTTCAACGTGGCATTTTGTCTGTATGTATAAAATGTAATTACTTTGAATCCCAAAAAATCAATTAATGCTTTTAATTTTTCAGAAGCTCAAAGAAGAAAAGGTAGACGACGAATATTTTGCCAGCTAATACACCATCTAAGTGAAAATCACAAAATATGGAAGAAAGTGATTGAAGAAGAAGAAAAAAATAAAGCTGAAGGAGCTAAACTGCTGACTGAGAACTCATCTTTACCTCAAGCAGATGAAATTCAGGTTATTGAGGAAGCTGATGAAGAAGATGAACGACAGCTAGGAGAAGAAAAGACATGCTGAGAAAACTTCAGTCATGTCCATTACGAGGATAGAAAGCTGATATATATCTATATCTATTTTCACTGTGTTGACTTTAGCCTAACACAGTTCACTTAAAATTGAAAGGCCTTAATACTGTGAGAGGATTCTTTCTACTCCAGTGGAATCCCTATGCACTTTTGCCACACAGAATACGAAACTTTATTCAAAGATTGAGTATTGTATACCCTGATGCAAAGTTCTTTATGCCTTAGTTGGTATAAAATATTCTGATATAACGCTGCCTTGCTGAAAAAGGAACTCCTATTTTCCTTGAGGTACCTGCAATTTTTAAAAACATTCAGTGACTTTAGTTACCAAAGTGGCAAGAACCTTTTGCTAACAAGGAAATGTTGGATGAATTCTAATATTGTAATGAGTTGCGTATTTCATGTTGTTTTTGAACATGAATAAGACAAAGTCTGTGCTTGTATGAAAACCATGTTACTGTTGCAGTGCAAGCCTGTTGTGGGGTGTCTACTTAGTGCAATAGTGTGCTTAATGTAGTCATCTCAGAGCATCTGTTCAAGGACTGTGACATAAATGCTAAATTCTGGTATTTGTGGTTTAAAAAAAAAAAGAAAAAAATCAGGTGCATCTATTTCTGATGCTTTTTATTCTTGTGCATAATCTGATGTTTTATTTTTGCAGAAAATATTCAGGTTTGCAGTGGGTGTTCATGATAATTCATTGAATATAAGGCCATTATCTGTTGCCTTGTTGTTTTGTGGTAGAACATTTAAAAAATCTGTTCAGCTACTTAAATTATTAAGGGATTTTATTCTCTAGTTAAAATGTTATATTTCCTGCCCTTTCTCAGGTTCCTGTTTAAAAACAAATCAACCACACAATAGATTTTATCTTGCACCGATTTCTGGTATTAAATTTTAAAGTAATAAGATTGTATTTCATTTATTCTTTGTATGTAAAACTTTAGGAGAATTAAAGATTTTTTTTTAAAAAAAGATACAAATTATTGTTTCAAAATGGCTAGTGTATTTTAATGTGTCCTACATCTTTTCTTTTATCACAGACATAGCTTATATTGCCTCCAAGTGTGATGTACATCCTGAAATATACATATGGAAAGCAGAATGTGAAAACTTCATGTAAGGCCTAATAGTAAGATAAATATCACTGTACTATATTACACTTTAGATAATTTAGGTTTTAAATAAGCTTAGACAATCCAAACAGATATATTTTTAGAAACACTACCATTGGAGATCTGATTGCGAAAATAAAAATAAATAAATTAGGCTGCAAGTGCATAATCACCTTATGCAAGCCACAAATAAAGCTAGCTTTAAAAGTGCATCTTTTAATACTAAACACATACATGCTGTGCTGTTGAATGGAATTTAAAAAAAGGCACACATGTTCAAGTTGCTAAATGTATTCTAGCATATTTTTGTTCACATTTTTATTAGTTCACTTGAAAAAGAGGTAGCATTCCTAAGATAACCTTGTGTAAATTCTATTGCACTATTTTACACAATTGAATTTCTCTTTTGCTCTTGGGTCAGTTTAAATAACTGAGAAAGATATATATTTTTTTCGATTTTCCACTAATTAGCTTTTTGTGGATCGACTTATAAGACCACTGAATTGTGCTTTTGCTATTTTATATAATCAGTGCCAAATTCCACTTTGCTGCCATTATTACTATCACTGCATTTTTTTGTAACATGAGCAGTGTTAAAAACAGATATTTCTGTCATTAATGAAATATTGCACTATTGAATGCGAATGTAGAGTTTAGTGATACGATTTAGTGGAGGACTTGTTAGTGTTAGGTCAGAGGTTGGACTAGATGGTCTTGGAGGTCTCTTCCAACCTGGATGATTCTGTGATTCTGTGAAGCTGACACTTATCACTCCCTCGTATTTTACATTTGGTGCTCATATATTTCCTAACAAATCATGAAGACTACAGAAATTATGCTTGTTTCAATATGCTATGTTCTCAGTGTTTTGTGGTTAGTTTGTGTTTTCATGTTAAAAAAAAAAAAGGGGGGGCACATTAATACTATTTAGTTTCATTCTTGCTTTTACTGACAAAAGAATGCAGATGTGCTTGTTTAAAGTTATAGTTACGGTATTTTACATGGCAGTTTTCTATTTAGTTTCCTTTTAAAAGGAGCATTATTAAAAAGTATTATAAAGAGAGAATAAGAAGGTAGAAATAACATTATCTTTTACTAAAGCATTGACAGTAATTATATCTGGTGACAACATTGCCAGCAACTTTATCTCAGGTTTCCATTATATTCTTTAGAAATACGGAAGAAATTTTTAAATTTAGAAAAAAAAAAAAAAAAACCTCGGTGTTTATTAAACTATTAATAGGTATAAAATATTATGCCTACTTTCAATTAGGTATTTTCGAGTTACAATATCTTGCTTCAATGTTTAGTTGTGAATGTATTCAAGAGCACCTTGAAATGTCTTATTTATGCATACGTAATATGTGACTTATCGTTTCCCTAGGAGCAAATGTCACCAAAGGTTTGTTCAGGGCACGTTTGTAGAAGTGGATGTAGCTTTAACTGAGGCGCCTTAATCTTTCAAAAATGTCAATGGAGGGTCATTTGAATGTTGATTGAGCTGTTGTCAACAATAAGGTATATATCCATATAAGACAGATCACTCTCATTCTGGTAACAGACCATTGAGAAAAAATTACAACTAATTTAATCTGTGATCATGCTTCAATTCACAGCCACCAAGGGATGCTAAGGAGCACAAGAAAGCACACAAAAGAACACCTTTTAAAATATTTTCCTAAAGCAACACTCCTTACTTGTTTTGTAAGGAAGTAGGCTAAATTAGCCTACACTGAATTTTATGCTTCTAGTGTAGATAAACATTTAATGGATAATATTCTCAGTTTTAAGTGAAGTCTTCACATCTTTTCTGTCAAGACAGTCTCCCACCTCCTCGTTGCCCTCTTTTGCAATGTAGATTGGATTACTTGCTCCCATGCATACAGTGCATACAGAACTAAACTACTGAGTTTGTTTCCTGTAAAGAGCCAATTCCCTCTACAGCTCTGGAGACCTCTGAATGTCATGGTGGTACTAAATAACCAGAGTCAAAATCAACTTGGATCCTCTTCCCATAAATTATTCACAGCACATTCAGATGGTGAGTCTAGGATTCAAAATGGAAGGACAGGTGTAACATTACTTCAGGTAAGTTCAAGTTTACAAAGTTTGAGTAAATCTCGATTTGCTATATGCATAAAACAATTTTTTCTGTGTACTTCTTGCATTCAACTTCCTAATAAAAGGGATCAACTGGAGGAGAGTTCTGCCAGGTGACAAAAGTATATTGTACTGAGAAAAATAATTTATTTGCTCTTCTTTCAACCTCCCTTTTTATTTTAAGTGAAAAGGAAGGGAATATTCTCATAGGCATTGAGACTGACAGACATTTGTCTGTCAAACACAAACAATGACAGGTGAATCAACAAAAGGTGTTAGCAGGATTTGAGAGCTCACTTCTAGCTCTGGTGCTTCCTCCTGGGTACTTATAGATGAAGGCTGGTTTATGATTCTTCTAAAAGTATACAAAGAATTTGAAGTAAACCAATCGGGAACCGAAACTCCAGGGGCAGTACTTTCCCTTTTGTCCAAAAACGTTTGAAAAAATGTGAGAGGTGCAGAATTGAAGTGTCATTTGCTGATGAGTCTGAGATCAGGAATCCCAGCCTGTGGTACTTGAATCACAGTGAAAGGATAGAATTAGCTTAGGTGATGAAAATTAGGAAAGGAGAAATAGGCATGGCATAAATATAATTACACATGCACATGATCCATTCTTTTATGGAAGAGAGACAGAGTTTATAATTTCAAGTCAGTTCATTGTCTTCAAAAAAAAAATATGGAAACAGGATATCTTTTGATATGTCATGGTAATTTTCATTGTTATTAAACAATACAAGTCATACTGCTAATAAAAATACAACTATCATAACTCAAATGATGCAAGTTTAAGAAAATTGATTTTTTCTGTGACAAATAAACGTTAATATGTTTAAAAATGTGTAGACAAACATTAACTTGATCAAATAAGGTATAAAAATATGATCAAGGCAGTGTTTTATTTTAATTATTTTTAATTTTATTATATATATAATTTTCCTACAGCTTTCCTCAGAATTGGTTTTGGACAACTTGCTTCCTCATGTCTGTGCAAAGGCAAATGAGGTGATCAATTGCTTTCATTTTTGCATTGAGGAATTTTCCTTCTGATATCTCCAGAATTAAAACTTTATCTTGCTATGATAATCATACTGTGACTTTTCAGAGATGAAGCTGGCAAAAAAACACAATTGTTAGTTAAGACTAGCTATATCTATATGTATTTAATAGGGTCACAAGCAATTAATATATATATTTTTTTTCCTGTTAAATGAGAAAATAATGGCTTGTATTTCTGAGAAAACAGGAAGGAAAGTTTATGGAAACAGGAAGGAAAGCTAAGCTACTATAGGATAAACACTCCAGTGTACTTGAGTTGAAAGTTATCCTCCTGACATAGTATATATACTCCACACCCTTATGAATCCAGCAGATGTATAACCCTTAAAGACATTTGCGTATATATACGTAACTCTTAACAGAGCAATCTGTCTTAATGGTTTTGTTGTCCATTTTTACTCTCATTTCTCTAAGACACTTCTGGTTTGCACTTGAAATAATACTTCTGGTTGGTCTTTTGTTATCTTTAATGCTCTAAAACAATAGAGTAACTAGCAATTGCTTGTTTTGTTAATGACAGCATTAAGCTAAATAAAATTGTCCCAGTAAAGAAAAAGCTGTTTTTCTCGGGTACTGAGATTTAAAAGTCTGTCCAGAAAATGACTAACTTTAAATGCTATGTTGTGATATATGCAGAATACTGAATAATGAAAGTTTAATGCACCTAAGGGATTGACACTTGGTTCTGTGTGATACTACAACCACACTTTAAAAAAGGGTACGTCATGATCAGAAATGTTTGACTGGAAGGCTTCTTTTGGAATCTGTACACTAAGAGTCATCTTTTGATTTCTGTACTGCAAGAGATCATAGGTGATAGCAACTGGTGTCTATGATAGGTTCTACTACCTGGCACAATATTACTATCTGGCAGAACATTAATATGTGTGAAACCTAAGAGTTAAAAGCTTATACAGAGCAGAAATTTTGTCTTGTGGTTTGCCTGAGGTTTCAGAAAAATAGAAATAGAAATGCTTAACATTAAAACAACAGCGCCTTTAAATAATGAGGTGTTTCAAATGATTCCTATCATTCACCTTGTGATTTGTCCATCTTATAAGTACCTTGCCAAAAAACAGGTGATGATTCACTCCTGACTCATCTCTCCAGATCAGCAGAACCCTTTGCACCTTGGATGAGATCAAAGTCTTTTCATTTTACTTATAAAACAAGGACTAATGCTTGGCTTAAGATATATGTATTATACCAAAAATCCAAAAGGTAAGCTTAATATTGCTTATAGCAAGTGAGGAGCAGACTGCTTTCAAACTCGTTTGTCACCATGCCAGTTAGGCATGAAAACTTACTCCTGTGTGGTCATTCTAACAGACTTCTGTGTCTTTTATCATGACATTGATCCTGCTAGTGTTAATTAATCTCTGTGGTATTGTTCATTTATCTGATTCATATGCTAACAAAGGTTCCTCTCAGAGAAGTGAATAAAGAAGCACTCCTATTTATCTTCAAGAATGGATTTATAATCATTCTGTTCTATTCAGTGTACATAAGGAATTACCAAAGTACTGTTTCTAATTTCATATGTCACACCCCAGGAAAAGTATGTCCATTAGACAGACTGCTGAATTCCAATAGAGATCAGTGTGACTGATCAGAAACACAGAAGACGTCCTAAAGAGAGAGGAGAATGATTAAATGAATTCAAGAGATTTTTCTGAGTCTAGAAAAAATCAGACAAGTAATTATATCCAGTTTTATAAGGCTGCTTCAAAGAGCAAAGCAATCAGAATAATGTTTTCAGTGTTCATAGTGTTTAGGACAAGTAGTAACAACTTTAAATTGCAGGAAGGAAGATTCAGGCTAAACACTGCTCATTGTCTAAGGATTGAGAGTGTGATTCACTGAGAGAGATTACCTTAGTGTACAAAGGACGTCTTATAAAGTCTGATAAACAGCTCTGAGAAAAAATATATTGCCTGGGTCAGATGAGCAAACTGTATAGCTTACTGACTTTATTTCTGGACCTATATACTAAATACTAGGACTAGAAACGGGATCTCATATGAATCACTTTAAAGACTAATAAGAAAATGTGCGCAATCTTAGAAATTGACATACAAAATTCAATATTTGACAAATACAAATTCAAAAAACGGGAATTGGAAGTGTCTACTGAATCAGTGGAACTGTCTACTAATTTTGACTGTACTTTGAAAGAGAAATATTATAGTTTCATACAATGTAAAATATAATAGGAGAAGATATGGATTCCTTGAGGATCTTTAAAAAAACAACTCTTATGCTCCCACGATGAACAATTAAATGAACTTCCTTACCTATATAGACACAAGATGGCTCATAATTACCTAGGTTTTTCCTGGAAAAATTAGACCAATTCAGTTCTGCTGTGGCGCATGCTCACCACAAGCATTATTTTAACTGAGTTTATTGTGCAAGTTGAAGACAACCAAAGGGCATTTGGACTCCCTAAAATGGAATGTGTGTAAAGAAAGTAAACTTTAGAGTAACTGGAATTCTTTAAGGTGTTTTATCCATAGTGATTCTATTACTTCATTTGCATTCCTTATTGATAAGAAATCCTACCTGCATTACCTATATTGGTGAAGGACCTGAACAATATTTGAGTCATCTTTTATTGCCTCATTTTAGTAAGAGCATAAGAGTATTCAGTGTGGACCCTGTTGTCTAGATACTAATAGTGGGGTTAATGTGGTTAAGCATACTAACAAATTAACTGTCATGTAAAAAGGTCTTTATATATAGTAATATATATATAAAGTAACATATATGTAATGTATATATGTAATCTCTTTTCGTGTTTTTGACAAGTCATAGTTTATACAAATTAAGGATATTTCTTTTAAGATTTTCAGTACTAGCCTCGACAAGCAAGTCAGCAGTTAAAAACAGCAAGGGAAAAATAGTAACTGTATTGTGCTTTCTGTTATATTACTATAGGCTGTTATAAATCACATGTAAAATTTTGGGCAAGCAGCCATCTGCTGCAGTAATAGTAAACTATTGGATTAGATTGCACATTCCTGATTTGCTCCATTATTGTAATAGATTTAATCTATTTGTAATGTTACTTATTCAGAAGAACGTAGCAAACGTAATGTCTCCTGAATTCTGGCAGTCTTCCTAAGAAATGACCACTGTGAGTATGGGTTCTGCCTAATTCTAATCACATTGACATCAAGATAGTTGACAGCCTTCAGAAATATCTAAAAGGATAAACCTAGAAATGGAACAATCTAGTGATCCTCAAATTGTATGAAGGACAGAATAAGGTGTAACTTTTCCAGAAGTTTAATTTGATCTTGATTAGACAAAGGCTTTGAATTATGAAGCCCAATGCCTAAACAACACCTCAGATATCTAATTGCTATGAAAATCCATGTCTGTACCTTTACAGACCAATTTATACTGAGAATTTATCCTCGCTGTGCAGACAACCACAGAATCCAGTTATGACATACCAAATCAAGAAAAGGTTTGCTTGATATGTAAACTCAGGCTGCTTTAACACTTGAATAACTAGTAGAAATATGGAATTCAGAATGAACAGTACACTTTAAAAAGGTGATGATTGAGATGGGAGACTATTGTGACCTTATATAGTTTACACCTCATGCTGAAGGCAATTCAAATTATAAGCAGAGATCAGGAGAAATGTCTGATAACTGATTTTAAAATTTCTGTAACTGTCCAGGGATATCCTCACTGTTAGTTATATACCCAATTCTTCATCTACAGCAGTTTCAATGTATTCGCCTGCTTCCTAGCTCAAAGATATTTCAGCTTGACTTCTCTTTCTGTTCTTTTTTCGCTAACTGAAGAGATCTTTTATCAACTTTTTCTCTCTGAATAGATAGCTGTAGACTGTAATCAGGTCACTTACTCACGTGTTCAATAAATGAAGCAAATGAATTGTCTTGAATGTATGACTAGCCAATATGTTCTACAGTACATTTCTGTGGTGTATATTCTGGAAACATGCTTGAGCCTCCAATTTATCCATAAGCTGTCAAACAGTGCCCATGTATCACCAAGTCTGAAATAATAAATCATGCTGATTTGGAACCATATTGGCTTGGACATAGTGCTACCCTCATATGATCACATAGTATTTGGTCAGCTCATAAATAAGTAGAAGTACCTTGCAGCAAGCCAGAATATACAGCATAAGCACATTCTTAGTTATTCTTACAGCTTTATAGGAACACAACCACATTTTAAACGCTCCTTTAAATATAGACAACAGATCAGGACAGTATTTGAGGAATGCTTGTGCCAGCACCAAATATATATGTGGCTTCTGTATCCTCACTCAATATTCTGTCAACGCAAGATCTTTTGGCTGCAGAGTTAAAGTGCACGTTTACCAATCCACCATGAATCCGAACCTCTTTTAAGAATTACAGCTTTACAATATGGATTACACCGTAAGGTATGAAATACAGCAAATTGACAGTGGAGTAAGTGATAGAAACAGAACCTAGAATCAGCAAAGTTGAAGGGTTAGGAGTCCTTAATGGGTATGTACATTTGAACATGATATGAACAACAACAGAACATAACCCCAAAACAATACCCACCAAGCCCTTTCAGTAATACTGACAATTCCTTAAAGGGAATAATGGAAATATTAAGAATGCAACAATGCTGGTAAAAATGATGAAAAGATAAACTATGCAGGAAGTACTTGGTCTGTATTTGGGAAAAAAATCAAGCAATGTATTTTTAACACAAAATAAATGCTTTAATCCCAAAAGAATGATAAATAGCAGGCAGTTATGCTACTTATTTCCACTCTAAAACTTTCACTGGGGAATTCTCAGCACCTAGCTGTTTACCCATGTTCATTACAATTCAATCTTGGTATGATGGCGAAATACCAGAGGACTGGAAAAACTAATATGTCAATATTTCAAACGACTAAATTGGATCAGTAGGATAATTCTAAGTCAGATATCTGAGGGAAAACAATTAAAAAAGTTGATACTGAATGAGACATAACTAATGTTGTTATAGAGAAGACAGTTTGTCAGATGTATTTGATAGTTTGAATGAGACTGTAAATTGGCAGATAATCATAATAGTTTGGATCAATATTCTAAGGCTTTTTAAGGTATTTTGATTTAGAAACCAGAATGGCATATAATCAATACAGTTCTCATTAAATGGATTTAAGACCAGCCAAGAATTATTTCTCAAAGTAAGGGAAAAGGCAATTATCACTGGCCAGCTGTGTTTTCAGTGTAGCCCTACAAGTACCACCTCTTGATTATTTTTTAACCCCTCCCCCCTTCAATTTAGATTATTTGAAACATGTTTTAAACAAATGTCAAGTAGCAAAACTCTAGCTGTGAGTGGGTATCAGAATTCCCATGAGTCCAGAAATGTAGCTCTGAAAACTCTTTTTTCCGTTCCATTTTTCTTCATGCTAAAGGGACCTACGTTTTGTAGATCCCACTATTTTTACATAAACATTTCAGAAGTACCCACCATCTACTTACGCTGACAACAGAAAAGTCTCAATTTTAACAGTATTAAGAACCTCAGCAGCTGTCTCATTCCTATACACCCTGTATGCCAAAATCTTAGGAGCAGATTATTTGCAACTTTCATGGTGTGCCAAATGCACAGCAATAAGGCTGACATCTCTCTTTTTTTTCTTTAGAAATCTTTTATCTCTACAGAAAAGCAGTTGGTCAGCAAGAGGATTTGATAGTCTTCCTTCCTTCTTCAGAGCACCAGAAATATGCATTTCAGATGATCTCTGTGGGACACGTGAGTCTGACTACCCTCTGACAGGGTAAGTAATTTAATTTGGACCTGCTGCATCTTAAGTCAACAGACTATTATATAAGTGGACTGTCATTACCTCTATTTGACCTTTCTCTTCTGTTATTTCCAAAGAAAGGAAATAATTCTGCTCAGTATAAGCCAAAAACATCAAGTGAGAAGAAAAATGACAAATTCCTGCCTTTGAACTTTTCCACAGCTCCGACTCAAAGCAAAAGCTGCATAAACAGCAAGCCTAATACTCAGCCATGTCCATAAATAGCTGTTTGCTCAGTGTGTGTTTTTTAATGAACTCTATTCTGAAGTCCCACTACTCCCCACACAATGCAGACTTGTGCACCATATTCAGAGTATCAGGTTCTCCCGCAGGGCCTGTGTTCTGTTTATGTCTACCAATAACCATAAAGCAATAGCTGTCAAGCAGAATCAAAAATGAGGCTGGTAGAAATAGTTTTTGGGCTTACAGCTTGTGCTTAAAATCCATTTAAATATTTGTTTCTCCTTACCCTACTCTATTGCCCGCCCCCCCGCCCCCCAAAAAATAGTCTCTTTTCTTGTCAGTCTCATTAGCAGCTTATTTTCTTGACTTATAGCATAGCTGCATGTGACACTGGTAACACAAACACTCTTTTCTAGACTACTTAGGAAGAGCTTAATGATTACATAATGCGTTGTGTTGGGAAGCAATGGAGGACCCGTGTCTGGAAATGCAATAAACTGGCAAAGAAGATTGCTGTAACTGTCATGAGCATGGGAATAATGGAACACTTTGTGTATGTTACTAAATGAGAAGCAAGCCATAAAAGATCTTAAAAGTGAATTCATGCGGTTATCTGACTTGCTAGAAAATGAAGGAAGACTGGGCAAGGAGAAGTAATGATTAAAATGTTTTGTCAATTTGTTCGTCAAGGCTGGAAATAATATATTTTTTAAAATTACATACAGTTAAATAGATATCTTTAAAACCTTTTTAGCTATGTAAATTTAATGGAGAATTATAGAGAACTGCTTTGCTGGAATAATGTGTATGGGATTTCTACAGATAAATCACGGCATAAAAAATTTTGAGCAATATACTCCATGTTTATAAAAATATCCTCTCAAATAAAATAGCTGGCAAAGAAATATTGAAAAGCTGAAACAGAAGCTATTTTCAAAGAAAATAATTATGGACTGAAAACATCAACTTTAAACACAGGATGTGCTGTATGATTTTGCTTTTTTTTGTTTTGTTTTGTTTTTTATATATATGAAAACCAAGTAAAAAAAAAAACATAAACTTGTGCACAAATAACCACAGTTTAAGTTCTTAAATTTTTTGTTCTTCCAACATGAATACATTTAGACATAGAAGGCAAGTGATTCCTCAGCTGCAACTTGGAGCATTTTATTCCACCTGACAGTCCAGATACTTCTCTTCATCGTCTTTCTGCACAAATGAGGTATGGCTGTGGTTGTAATGTCATGCCTAACCTCGGTTTGAGATCTGGAATCACACCATGAGGAAAACACAAATGAAATCGTTGTAGCAACGAAGTGAAAAACAAAAACATTTCCATTCGAGCTAGCTGTTCTCCAAGACAATGTCTTCTTCCTGGATTGGAAAAAAAGGTTTTGAAAAAAAAAATTTTAAAATTCATTAAATAATTACATTTTCACTCATGAATAAGAATGGTCATTTCTGTTCTAAGGGAAATAGTGGTTTTGGAAGACAGATGAATGGATAACAAAACCTAGAAGTAATAAGGTAGAATAACCAAAACAAACAAAAACAAACAAACAAACAAAAACCCTCCAAAACCATAATAAAATATGCAATAAAGATATAATTCATTACATCTAACTTTGGCCATGTATAAGTTGTGCATCTAGTCCAAGAGAATTGTCTTGGCTCCTTTTATTTCTTGGAGAAAGAGTATCTCAGATAGTAAAGTAAGTAATCCTCTACACAGGGTATGTCTTTCTATGGACTGCAGAGGTAGGCAGTAAGCTTAGACTGAACAAGTAATTTTTAGGTTGCTAATTATATGTGAGGTAAATTTGCCCTTTAGAGGCACCATATGATGCCTATAAAGATAATTTAGGACTCCAAGAATATTTCCTTGGGACAGAATGCAGTGCTATAATCTGACCCCCAAGGTAGTTTGGAATAATACCTGCAATTTCTGGTGCTGACCAAAGTGCTGCAATTTGAAAACTGGATGTGTAAATCGCCTGTATGTAATGAATTCAGCAGCAAGTGACTATCTGCATTAATCATGTAACAAAGAGCATTTAGGTACTACAATGATATGATGTATATAGACTCCTCAGATACGGATACTATGCAGTCTCTTTTGTTAGTTTATATAATAATACGGATATTATTCAAAAATCTGCTTTGTCCAGAATGCATTATATTGAATATATCTTTAAAATAGCTGTTTCATCAGAACTGTGGACATTTTATATCATGCTGTCCATTCCTGATTAATTGCTATCAATTCCATGTTGTACATTCCTAGATTTGTGAAAAGGAACAGTCGAAGCAACGGCTCATACCTAGTGAAAAAGGAACAAATGCATCTTTCTTGACAAACTGCCCACTGCTGTCCAAAAACCTCTCAGGAAAAAACACTTCTGGGTTGCTCCAGTATTTTTCATCAAAATGTACAGAGTAGAGGTTTGTAATGACTGTAGTGCCTTCAGGAATAGAGTAACCACGCACGACAGTATCTTTAGAAGTTGCATGAAAAATACCTAGCGGAACTATGTTACAGAATCTTAGAACTTCATGTAGAACAGCCTCAGTGTATGGCATTTTACATTTCTCTTCTAAAGAAGGCATTTTGTTTGGGCCGATGACTAAATCGATTTCTTTTTGAACTTGCCCTGTTAGGAAAAGGAATAAAAGCATGTTGTTTATTGAATAATATTCTGCATATTTTCTAGCTTAAAAACATACTTTTAAAACAATACTGAAACATGAAATATCTTATACAAAATATAGTAGCTTATAAGCATTTAGACTCTTGTTTTCTTCCTCCAGCTAGTAGGAATTCTTATTAGCATATATACCAGTAATCTTCATTTAAAGAGCAACTATTAAAAACTGAAAACATGCTCTGACATACTCTTTTTCACTTGAGTATACTTTTATTTCTGGAGCTCTTCAAAATGAAGGAAACAAGCGTGACACTGCAAAGATAATGTACTTTAAGTACCTGAGTGGACACAAATAACACTGAAATTACCTACTTAAGATTTCATTTGTATAATTCTGCTGATTCTTTGAAATTGTCATAGTGTAAAGTCATTTACTCTTGAAATGAAAATAACTCTCATTGTAGCGTATCAGGTAAGAGGGACAGCTATAGCTAGATTCTGAATTTAACTGAAAAGGAACAAATTCAATCAGTCTCTGTTTTTAAGCTATTTTAAAAATTAACTTCACAGGCATAAGATCATTATTTAAATCATCTCAAAGGTGTCCAGACCTCCTCTTTTTTTTTTTCCCTGATACACCTTTTTTTGTTAAACCTGTCAAACAGCTCCTAACTAAAACAAAACTGATTTTTTTTTTTTTATTTACAGTTCATGTGGGATTGATAGTAAAATTCTGGGAAACTACAGAAAAATTCTACCAGAATGACCAGGTTCTTCAACATGAAGTGACAACATTTCACATAAAAATAAAAAGATGAGAAGCAGCTTAGTGAAAGTACGTTCTGTAATGCAGTGATGTATTGGTGTACATTGTAAAAAGGTAATAGCAATTTTTATTTTTATCCAGGTGAACTGAATTTGAATCCCGAATCAGTAACTTTATACCATAAGATCTGGAATCAGAAGATTATTTTAGGTAAGTGGATCTCTACAAAACTCCAATGTTATAGGAGACAAAGCTAAGTTTTCCTGATCTCTATTGAATAAGTATCTTGGTCAGCTCTTAATAGAGGAGTAAGGATGTTCTTAGTTAATCTTATCCTGTCGATTACTTATGGCACTTGATATACTTTCTTTTCAGCTAAATATAGAGAATTTATATATGCAACCTAAAACTTAAGTATCTTTAATCAGATTATATATTTTTTTTAATTTTATTGAACGTTTTTTCTTTTTTTTTTTGGTAGACTTTCTAGTTGTACTACTATCAAGCATAAAGATGAATCAGTGGAACTCAGAAGCATATAAGCAATATTTTTTTTAGACCCTTCTGTTTTAAAACCTCTGAAGTATGCTTCTTGTTTAAAAGTAGCAATCTTAGTTTTAAGCTCCCACAAAATAATATTAGTTGTACTCAGTGAACTGAAAGTAGGTATTTCTCCTTAGAATGTCTATCAAAGTTTTTACAAAACACATTTCAATTCTGCTACAGCTTACTTTTAATCCTAAACTAGAAGACGAAATTTGCCTGATTTTTAATCTTTAACAAGTTACCTCATGTTCAATGAATCAATCAGCTAACTAAAATCATTGAACAAATGAAAATAAGAAAATATGTAAGAAATTATGGCTGTCAGAAGGCATTGAGAAAACTTTAGTTCTACTTAACCAAATATTTTAACCAGCTCAGTGAATATGAAACCAAAAACAATTATCGTAACAGCAATAAAAAATCTTTGGCATCAATTTTCTATATTTAATCTGAATGCTTTTTACTGTTTATTGAATGTCAGGTCTTGACATATGTTTTTATTATTACATATCTTAATTTTCAATGTTTTTTAAATAGAGCTGTATTTGCCTTAAATATAAAAGTTTATCTAATTTAAAAAGAATAATTATGTTTTGTCCACTTGATTTAAATTAAAAAGATATATATTATATAGCTGAGAAAATCAGAAAGTGCAGTTATATACCGACTACCATGAGAAGAAAACATGATCTTTCATTTATAATGATATCTGGTTCCTATGCAGAACTTAATAGCCTTATAGACATGGGTAGTGTTTTCATCCCTAATCTAAAATAATGGTGTTCAAATTGATGTTAGAGCAATATTATTTGGTCAAAGTATAAATAGTAACTTTCCAAGTTTGAGTCATCTATGCTGCTTTTTCTCCAAATACTGAAAGTCCCTACTTGAACTTAGCACATCTAAGATTTTGATAGGAAAAGCAAAACTGTAAGCAGTGAAACAAGAAGTGTTACTACTCACTTCTAATATCCAAACTTCTACACAAAGTGTCTGGGCTGATACTCAAACATCTAGTGCTGCCTTACTTCAAAATGTCTGTAATGTATCTTATATTTTTGAAATGCTTTTTTTCTTTCTTCTAAAAGTATAAATATACATGTCTGTGATACCTAAATCTATTTTGAGTGGAGGCACTTAAGGATAAATGAAATTGTACCTAAGCAATTATCCAAAACATTTTTGCTGATGCTTTTCCGTTTTATTTATTTAGTTTATTATTTTTATACATATTTGCATTTTTTTATTATTTTACTACATACAGCTAGTGCACCTGCCAACCAATATTAAGCACCATAATGCTAAATTTAAATATATTAGAAATAATTTATGGAAAAAAAATCAAAGCTCCTTAAAAAGTTTTAAAACAAAATTTAATAATATTCTAAGATACTATCATCAATACTATCAATGCTTCACTTTTGATATCTTCATCTGCAAATAAAATCAGCTTTTCACATCTGTCCATAGCATATTTGGAAAATGAAGTACAGTAATATATACAAACCTTCCTTTTTAGTTACAAGTATGGATAACTTCACTATTTTGAAAAAGCATTTTAAATTGGCAATAGGAAAGTGTATCAGTTCCTCAAAATATCAGCATTCTTACCTTGAATGTTTGGATAAAGAGCCATAAATAACACTGCCCATCTTAAAACATTTGTTGTGGTTTCTGTCCCAGCTATGATGAGTTCTCCAACAGAGAAAATTAAGTTTTCTCTTGAATATGTAGATTCTGGATCATTTTCATTGCAGTCCATCTCATCTAAATATGCATCTACAAAATGTCGAGGTGACTGAGGCTTCCTATTTTCAGAGACACGTTCAATAAGCTCATGAAGAAAGTCATAGACTTCAGCTGCATTTTTAAACAGCTGCTGGTGTTTCCCAAATGGCAAGATACCAATCCACGGAAAAGCATTATATAAAAATACAGAAGCGCTAGCAGCTAATTCAATATTTTCACTAAAAATCTCAATCATGTGCTGAAATTCAGTATCTTCATATGTAAAACGTTCTCCAAAAATAATCAGATTAGCAATGTTTGAAACGGCATTTGTTATCAAGTGCTTAAGATCAAATGGTCTGCCTTTGTATGTATCAATGGCATCAAGAAAAAACACAGATTCTTCAGAAATTTTGTGTTCAAAGGACCTTTGACCATATCCAAAAATTCGAAAGGTATTTACAGCTAATTTGCGATGTTCTGTCCATCCTCTGCCATATTTACTGTTCAGTAAGCCTGAAAAAATATTTTGACACAGTATTTTATGCAATGCTTTATTTTTCCCCCATAAGATGATAAAATTATTTAATATATCAATCCACTCTAAGAGTATATTACTATTGATAGAATGAGCCATTAAGTGATTACTGAAACAATCTCTCTGTCTCAAAGTTGAATTAAATTTGCCTAAGCTACTCCTGACAAACATTTGCCTAACCTATCAAAGCAGGCTAACAGACATCGTATCCTTATGTAGAGGCACATCTGATCAGTTTGGAAACATGTTGTGTTTATGAAAATTTGGACTAAGATAGAACAGTTGCTATGGGTACTTCCACACAGCAAAATGCAATGCAACTATAATGTCAACAGGTACAGCAAGAGTATTTTGATATCCATAAAGACAAAAAAACATTTTAGCAATCAAAACACAAGCCCTTCTGGGACATAACACATATACTAACATGTAGTAAAGCCCATATCTTCCTTTCTTCACTGAAGTTGTCACTCACTTATTATTAAAGTAGCATATCCTATAAACAAAAGTTAAGAAGTGAAATTGGTAATAAAAAAATCAAAAAGATCCTTCCTATTAGGCTTGAATTCAAATACTGAATACTTTCAAAGCTGTCTCTTATCAGAGTTGTAAAGGTCACAGTACTTCTCCACATCTCAGGGAGGTATAAAAAGTGTCACTGGGAGCTGGGACTGTCAGCCTGCTTCTGACAAACGTCTTTGAAGTCAAAACAGCTCCTGAATGTTAATTAAGATACTTAAGTTAAACACAGTAAAGTTAATTAAGCACTCTAAGCAAAGAAAAAAAAAAGAATACTGAACCAAGGAAGGAACAGGGTACAATTTTTAATGATGTGGCTGAAATCTGTGTAATGCAAAGTAAAAGAAGTATTGCAAAACAGATGTTACAAAGCCAAGCATAAAAGACAGAAAACAAAACAAACAAACAAAAAAAAAACAGAATTGAATCACCAAGGAGAAATACTGACCTATTCAACCACAGAATTTAAGTTTCTGCTGCAGCTCTTAAACTCCTCAAATTCCTGAAGTTCCTCATACAACTTTATTTGAATATTAGAGGCCCATCTAATATAGATCTTCTTAATAGGAAGGCCACAGAAATCATATTTGCCTACTTAAAAGGCCCAAATCTACACAAAAGACAAGATGTAACAAAATACGTTCCTCAAAGTTCATACTAAACAATTCGAAGAGTTCTAAGTATAGCTACTTCAGAAGATGTTTTCACTACTCATAGCCAAATACGAAACTAAGAGATGCTTCAAACTCAGGATCACCAGGAACAAAGAAAATGGCTCAGCAACTGATAGTAATTGAGTGGGGAGGGGAGAGCATGGAGACAAAAAATGAAACACATGTTGCTATGGAATTTAGTCCAAGAATGACAATCCTTTCCAGATATCTTTAAAAAAGCATTAAGTATTTCATGAAAGGAGATTTAAACAAACAAAGTAGAGAAAACAGCTAATGCAAATGTTTTATGTGATCATAAACACTAATCAAAACTAATGGACAAAAACGGCATTTCTGTTTGAAGACACTGGCACTTACCTCCCATGTTTGTCAACTTCTTAAACAAGGGAAGAGATGGTCTATCTGCAAAAATTTCGCTTTGATGAACAAGGCATTCTTTTACTGCATCGTAGCCATTCAGCACAATAGCAGATATACCACCCAGATCAAGACTGAAAATCTTTGGAGAAAAAAAGAAAAAAATAATAAATGCTATTACAAGCAAATCTTAAGAACAAATAACAAAAGCAAGCAAAACAACTAATGAAAAAGTGAAACAATGTTAAACTTCAATGGAAAATACAATCTTCATAAATATAATAATAACTTCAGTAGGGCATATAGGTAACCAGAGAGTTCTACTAGTGATACAATAGTGGCATCACAGAGTTTGTTGTGAGCTAGTTTATTCTGTCAAACAATATAGTAAATTAGCCCACACTACACTCTGCTTCGCAGTGCACCTAACGTGATGAGACCTCCAAAGTAAGGACCGGGGATGCTTTCATATAGTCATTACAAAAATGTGAGTCAGGTACCACAATGCATATATTTCAGAAAAAAAAAAATATTTTCCCCTAACTTTAGTAGGCATAAGGTATATCTTTTATAGAAGATCTAGAAATAAAATATTTGTATTGGCTACTTCCTTAATTTGGTGAGACTATTTCCACAGAAGGGAGGAAAGTCTCACTGTTGTTAGCTTTTTCTCCTCCCTTCCTTAGTAAAGGTAAATTCCAGTGCTTAATTTGGTTATGGACGTTGTGACTGAAGCTACAAGTTGTTATCGCAAAGACTTCCATCACTCTGCAGTGGCAGATGTAGAAGTGGTGTCAGTTGTGAAAACAACCAAGCTGCACCTAGTGCTTTCTGTCTCTGAAACTGGACACCAGCTTACTTTGCACAGGCTCCCCAAGACCCGTCAGATGACAGATGTGAGAGCCATGATGACAGCCAACAAATGATAGCATAGCCCAGCTAGTCCCATCTCCTGTTTCCAGAAGTGGTCAGCACTAGATGCTTTGGAGAAAGATGCAATACATCCTGCGGAAGGCACATACAGGATAAACAAAATGAAAAATTTATCCTATGGTTCAAAAAACTTAAAATGAGGCTAAACTCTGAAGACAAAAATTCTATAACCCTTTCCATACTTGTCTGAGCATTGTAAGTCCCATATTTTTTGCCTTCACAAATCCTTATTTTTTCTTTATCTCAGCACTGTTGGACACCATTATATGAAGAATTAATGAGCGTTAGTCTAGTTATGCATTCTGTGAAGATATGCATTTCCCTATTTCCTTTTAGCAAACTTGAATTTTTCACTGTTGCAAATGCTGCTTTTATGTGACAAGAAGAAACTCGTTGTATACTTCTTGAGAGCATTTGTCATTTTTGCATACTGTAGTCATAGTTTATTTATTATTCTTCCTAGAATATAAAATGTCATTTTAAAAAAGATCATTTTGTTGATCTTTTTCAGAGCTCCCCATATCCTGATCTGCCTCCTTCAAGTGCCCCCAAATTCTGCAGGATCTTTGGTGACAGCAGGTGAACAGAACTGCAGGCAGCACTTCAGGCAAGTGGAAACCTGAACTTATTTTATGATATATTTTCCTTCCTATTTCTAATCCATTCATGTGAATGTTTTCCTTGAAACACATTCACTTTTTTTTTTCCTATTGCCAAAACAAAAGAAAGAAATGGAGATGCCCCTATCCTTTTGTTTCTGCCATTGATGTCCTGATAGGATATCCACTTTGTTTTTTTTATGAAGCGTGTAAGAATAGACTGGTTGCTTGAAACTGGCCAATGAAAGGAAACAGCTGAGAAATAACTAAGTGCGGGGAAAACAAAGAACCCCCCCGTGTATGCACACAAACCGTCTGTAAGCAAATATCCAACTATCCCCCTAGAGGCCCTTTAAAGCAGCGCCTTTCCAGCGCAAAGGCTGCGCTCCCCCAGCGCCTGCCCCTGCCCGTCCCCGTGAAGGCTGCAGCGTGCCCCGCCGGGGATGCTCCCAGGGCCGCCCGGCGCCGCCGCTGCCCGCCAGGGGGAGCAGCGCTCCCGTCCCGCAGCCCGGCTCCTCCTGCGGCCGCAGCGCGGCCAGAACGCCCCGGCGCCGCGCTGCCCCGCTCCCTGTCCCCGGCCCCGGCCCCGGCCCGGCAGACGGAGCCGGCGCCTGCCCGGTACCTGCCCGTGGATGTGGCTCTGCCGCCGCATGTAGACGTGCGGCTGCTCCGCGCCCAGGGCGTGGATGTTGCCGATGAGGGGCAGCCCCGCGGGACCGGGCGGGAAGCCGGGCGGCCGCCGCTGCTTCAGCAGCTGCCGCACCACCAGCGCGGCCAGCAGCGCCAGCGGCACCAGCAGCAGCAGCAGCGGCGACACCAGCCGGCCGCCGCCCCCCGCCCCCGGCCCCCCGTCCCCCGTCGCCGCCGCCGGCCGCATCGCGCCGCTTCCTCCTGCCGCGGCCCGGCCCCGGCCCGTCCCGCCGCCCCATTGGGCTGATTGGCCCGCGGCGGCTCCGCCTGCCGCGTCAGCCGGGGCCGGGCGCGGAGCGGGGTTACCCGGGGGGTGGCTTGGAGGAGGCGGGTGGGTGGCTGCGGTGCCGGCGTGGTGTGCGCCCGAGTGAGGTGGAAGTGCCTGTACTGCTCGAGAGTGCCTCCGTGCGCACGCCTGGGACAGCAAAACCGCTCATTTGGCTCCGGGGAAGCAAAATCCAGCGGTCGGGGGGTGTCTATCCCCCCGAGGCTGGCAGCCGCCTCGGAGGCAGCTGCGCGCTGGGGGAAGCCCCCCGGTACCTAACGGGCCAGCGCGATTGCTGCTCAGCAGGACCATACCTTGGGAAAAGGGGGCTGGAAGCGCTCGGGATCACTTACTGCAGAGCTAAGAAAGCAAACCCGCCATGAAATGTAACAGCCTGCCCAGAGAGTTTATAGAAAACTCCACTTTGTTTCCACTCGCGCTGATTTTCCTATTCCATCACTGCGACTTTACACTGGCAGTAAATCTTAGGCACAACAGAAGGATTACTGCCCTGTTATAATTTCTATACCGTGTGTTTCCAGCTCGATCTATCTTTCTTTTTCTTCTTTTAGTTTCTTTTTGTAGATTTGTAAGAATTCTAAAATCTAAAGTGATAAAGAATGTATACCCATGTACTTAATTACATTCATAACATTACAGATCAAATGCGCTATGTACTTGATAACCTAACTATTAGATGCTCAGTATGCTTCTGTGATGGGACATTCTGCTTCGAACGTGGCACTCATGACCTGAGAGTACATGGCACGAAGGCTGAGGAGGGCCCCATATGTTGCTCAGAAGGCAGATGATGAAGAAATCAAACATAGCAAAGGCCATTGCTTTGAGGGCACAGAGAGGAGGTAAGAGCTGTGGCTGAAATGGGGAACAAGGAGGGGAGCTGGGAAGTGACCAAGTGCAGCATTTTGGCTGCAAGACATCTGCGAGGCTTTGGGGCAATCAGACTGACTACCTAGGTACTTGCTGAATAGGGCACAACAATATAAAGTCTAATAGGAGAACAAGATTCAAAGAAGGTCCTTGCTCATAATTGCCTGGGATGGGCAGATTGAGAAGGAAGGATAAATGTCACTTAGGTACTACAGAACAATATGCCAGTAACTTTTATTGAAGGTTAAGTGCAGCAATGCTGATCCAGTTTTCTCAGCCAGAGTTGCTGATGCCTGTGTGTTGTCACGCGCTGAAGGCTGGTGGGGGGGTTTGACCAAAGTCTGTGCTGGTTTCCATGGGTCAGTGCAGTGAAAGACTCTGATTTTTGGGTAAATCTTCATGCAATGAGAAGTCAGTTCCACAGGCCTTCAGCACCTTTCTCAGCCCTATCTGTAAAATGCCTGTAAAATGTTATTAATGACAGCCTTCCATACCAGAATCTCATCCAGTTTCTCATGATACAAAGAAGTGGCTTGAGTACTGTTGGAAATTTATTTTTTCATTCCACTTATTTATTCATTCATCCTTTTTTTTCAATATGATAGTGCCTGGTGTCTTGAATTATTTTGGCCATACCTGCAAAAATGTCAGCATTTCAAGGTCAGAGGCCTAAGATTTCTCACTGGAGGGCAAGAAATTCAGCCTCAGCTTGGCTCCAGCCAGAGGCAGAATGAGGAGAAACGGCCAAGGATTAGAATTCACTGTACTTGAGCAGCTGTTCTGAAGCATGTGAACTCAAATGGATAGATTCGAACCTATTTACTTGCATACATTTAAAAAAAAGAGGAGGTCTCCAAACACTTCTGCTCAGCAAATTCAGGTGAACAGAACTACACAGACTGGCTGATCAGAAAAAAACTTCAAAATGGTGGGAGAAAGGTTTATTCACAGCCTACAATTACACGGGGCTAACTTGCAAAATGAAAATGATGTTGATTTTCATGGGAGTAAAAATGTTAATATGCCAAACACACCATGCAATTATATACTGTATAATTGTGTGGTGTCATCGCAATCTGAGTTACAAGGAGGATCATGATTTCCACGGCATCTGTGTCAGAAAAGAAAAGACAGGTGATTGACAGTTTTGGCAGCAAGCATTCTGAAGAGGAAACAAAACCAACAAAATCATATGAAAGACCCAAGAAGAGAAAAAAAAATGTACTGAAGAAAAGTCCAAATGTTTGGCTACAAATCAAGAAATAGACTTTAATTAGACTTTCCACCTGGGGAAGGGTGATGAATGAGTGGAGAGCTTGTGGGTGAGAATTAAGGGGTGGGCTGGTATGGGTGACACTGTTGTGGGGGTGTACTACCAGTCACCAGATCAGGAGGAGGAGATCAGTGAGGCCTTCTACAAGGAGCTGGAAGTAGCCTCGCGATCCCGGGTGCTGGTTCTCATGGGGACTTCAATTATCCAGATATGTGTTGGGAAAGTAACTCGGCCAGGCACACGCAGTCCAAAGGGTTCCTTCAATGTGTTGAAGATAATTTTCTGACGCAGGTGGTGGAGGAACCGGCAAGGCATGTGGTGCTTCTGGACCTTGTTCTTACCAACAGGGATGGGCTTGTTAGGGATGTGAAGGTTGGGGGATGTGAAGGTTGGGATGCAGCAACTATGAGATGGTGGAGTTCAAGATGGAACTTGGTAGAAGAAGGCAAAAAGTAGAATTGCTACCCTGGATTTTCAGAGAGCCAACGTTGACCTACTTGGGGGTATCTCATGGGCTAGATTGCTAGAAGGCAAGGGTGCTTGTGAGAGCTGGGCAACATTTAAACAACACTTCTTCCAAGCTCAGGATCGGTGCATCCCAAAGAGTAGGAAATCGGGGAAGGGGGGCAGGAGACCTGCGTGGATGAGCAAGGAGCTCATTGATAAGATCAAAAGGAAGAGGAAGGTCTATGAAATGTGGAAAAAGGGCCTGTCCTCTTGGGAGGAGTGTAGGAGTGTTGTCAGGGCCTGCAGGGATGTGATGAAGAAGGCTAAAGCCCACCTGGAGGTGAAGCTTGCAAAAGAGATAAAGGATAATAAGAAGTGTTTTTTTTTTTTAAAGTATGTAAACAGTAAAAGAAAGACTAGAGATAATGTGGGTCCCCTGCTGAACAAGGGGGGTGTCCTGGTAATGGGAGACGCTGAGAAGGTGGAGATACTGAATGCCTTCTTTGCTTCGGTCTTTGCTTCAAAGACTCCCCTCCCCCGGGACTCCTGGACCCTGGAGGGAGGAGAAAGAGTCTGGGAAGTGGAGATCTCCCCACTGGTTGAGGAGGGAGTGGTTTGGGAGCATCTGAGTGGGCTCAACACACACAAATCCATGGGTCCTGATGGGATGCATCCAGATGTCCTGAGGGAGTTAGAGGAGGTGATCGCCGAACCTCTCTCTGTCATCTGTGAAAGGTCCTGCAGAACAGGAGAGGTGCCTGAGGACTGGAGGATGGCCAATGTCACTCCGGTCCTCAAAAAGGGCAAGAAGGAGGATCCAGGAAACTACAGGCCAGTCAGTCTCACCTCTGTCCCTGGAAAGGTGTTGGAACAGCTTGATCTGGATGCCATCTCCAAGCAATTGGAAGAGAAGAAGGTTATGAGGAGTAGTCAGCATGGATTCACCAAGGGGAAATCATGTTCGACCAACCTCGTAGCCTTCTATGATGGCATCACCAGCTGGGTAGATGGGGGGAGAACAGTGGATGTCATCTACCTTGACTTTAGCAAGGCTTTTGATACTGCCTCCCACAACATCCTGCCAGCAAAGCTGTGAAAGTGTGGGATAGAGGAGTGGACAGCAAGGTGGGTTGAGAACTGGCTGACTGGCCGAGCTCAGAGGGTGGTGATCAGTGGCGCAGAGTCCGGCTGGAGACCTGTGACTAGCGGTGTTCCCCAGGGGTCGGTGCTGGCTCCGGTCTTGTTCAACATCTTCATCGACGACCTTGATGAGGGAATAGTGTCCATCCTCAGCAAGTACACCGATGATACAAAGTTGGGAGGAGTGGCTGACAAGCCAGAAGGCTGTGCTGCCATTCAGCGAGACCTGGACAGGCTGAAGAGATGGGCAGGAAGAAACCAAATGAGGTTTAACAAGAGCAAGTGTAGAGTCCTGCACCTGGGAAGGAACAACCGCATGTATCAGTAGAGGCTGGAGGGTGACCTGCTGGAGAGGAGCTCTGTGGAGAAGGACCTGGGGGTCCTGGTAGACAACAGGTTGACCATGAGCCAGCAGTGTGCTCTGGTGGCCAAGAGGGCCAATGGGATCCTGGCGTGCATAAAAAGGAGTGTGTCTAGCAGGTCAGTGGAGGTGATTCTCCCCCTCTACTCTGCCCTGGTCAGCCTCACCTGGAGTACTGTGTCCAGTTCTGGGCTCCCCGGTACAAAAAAGACAGGGATCTCCTGGAAAGAGTCCAGTGGAGGGCCACAAAGATGATACGGGGCCGGGAGCATCTTCCCTATGAGGAAAGGCTGAGAGACCTGGGTCTGTTCAGCCTTGAGAAGAGAAGACTAAGAAGGGATCTTACCAATGTTTACAAGTATCTTAAGTTTGGAAGACAGAGGGATTTGGCCAACCTCTTTTCAGTGGTTTGTGGGGACAGGACAAAGGGCAATAGCCACAAAATGGAGCACAGGAAGTTCTGCACCAACATGCGAAAGAACTTCTTCACGGTGAGGGTGACGGAGCACTGGAACAGGCTGCCCAGGGAGGTTGTGGAGTCTCCTTCTCTGGAGATATTTAAGGCCTGTATGGACGCCTACCTGGGCAACCTGCTCTAGGAAACCTGCTTTGGCAGGGTGGTTGGACCCAATTATCTCTTGAGGTCCCTTCCAACCCCTACAATTCTGTGATTCTGTAATTCTGTGTGATTTAATGTGGAAGAAAAAAACAAACAAAACCAAAAACAAACAAACAAAAAAAACAGACACGATTTGAGAGTTATCTTCAAGCAGGGGAGAGAACAATCAAAACTGACCTTACCGTAGCATTTAGCCCTGGTGATGGAGTAAACATGGTGGTGCTATCTGCTGTAAGAGAGGATTTGAAACCAAAGAACGTGGTTGCAGAGCTGTAAAATCAGATTTGTTCAAGCCAAATGTAAAAGGTGGTCAATCAGCCAAGATAAAAGACCTGAGAACCTCTAAACGATGTGTGATTAAATGGAGGAAAAAGGAACGGCATGGATAAGTATGACTGAAAGTTGTCAGAAGTAAGTGATAAACCATTGTGGACAGATGAAATCACTTAAGAACAGAGGTTTAGGGATGCAAGACTCCAATGGGCTGTCCAAGGGCAGATTCCTTGCCATTTCCTGGCTGATCCTTTTTTCATTCTTTCATTCTTTCAAGAGCATGGGGGTAGTGTGTGCTGAATTGCTACTTTGGGAAGGTTTTACTCATCTTAATTACAGATGATCAAATGAGCAAACTCATAGGATGAGTAAAGGTTTTTTGATTTCAATTATAAAAAATGATGGCTGAGTAAAGAAACCCATTAAAGCATGTATCTTTATTAAATTCTAAAACATTCTGGTCATCAAGATTTACAATTAGTTCGCATCATAAATTCTGTAAGGAGACAGTCAAGTAACAGCAAATGATTACATTTCTGTCTTCTCAAGAAAAGCAGAAAGCAATTCTTTGACAGGGAATGACTATGCATTTACATAGCTTTGACTTTTGAAGGAATTTGAAGAAACATACCCATAGATGTGACTGTTCTTTCAGTAACAATATCAAAATCCTGATCAAAACTCTGTTACACCCTTGAGAGAAAAATGAAGTAATTCCTAAGTTCCATCAAATATTTCACAAACCTGTACTCAGCTGCAGTTTAAAGAAGACTTCTGCTGTCTTAGTCTTTAACGCTGACATTATTACTGAACTTCTAGAAAACAAGGTAAACCTTTATCAGGCTAAATTGCATTCTCTTCCTATAATGGTATCTTTTGTCCAGTTAAGTTATACCATTTCTTATTAAGTGTTATACAGGCAAACAAATTCTTTATGGCCGGGAATGTAAAGATTTTGCTCCTTTTCTTTTTTTTGGGGGGGGCAAGAAAATGAAAAACGGCTGTATCAGCGTGTGTGAAACGTGCGTACTTCTCACTGACAAAAATAATTTCATGAGCCCACTGACAAGTTTAGAGTCACGTGCAGACGTTATCTATTATAATTACATAGCTCTTTGTAGCATATCTATATGCTATAGGTATATATACCCATTCATCTTAGTGAATGCTGAATTACAGTATCTTCTTAGCTAAACTTATAACATTGATGGCACTTTATGATTTGCTAAAGCAGAACAACCCATCTAAAGTTTTCTCTTACGAATTTGATGTTTGGTGGCTGAAAACCAACATCTCCTTAGTCACAGTTCTACTGTGCCTAAGCATTTTATGTTGTCAGTCAGATGCAGAAAACTATGATAGTGGTGTAAAGATTGTAACTTTAAAAATAGTTTTGGCATATTTTATTTGCTGGCTCTTATTTTTTAATCTTTCAGAATATACTTAGGTCAATTTAATGCAAACATATAGAAGCGTGTCTTTTAATTGATGCTCTCATATGATTGCTGGTTCCCAGAAACTCCAATGTAAGTAGATTAGCAACTATTATGATAGTAATAGCTTTTTCCTTTACGTACTATTTACCAGCACCGTAAGGAGAGAGGTTTATTTTGGTACCTAGTACCTAAAGGTACAGGTAAATCTTTGCCCAAGTGGCTTTTGTTAAGAGTCAAACAATTAAACAGCCAGCTCAGGAACAATTGCATTTGGTCCTCCTGATACAGATGCCATTACTGGTATCAACAAGGATGTATAGCTGTAGCAGCTGATATTGCTGGGGCAACTGAATAGTCCCAGAATGGACTTATAAAACCATTAAGTTATACTGTGGCTTAATCAGACCTCACTACTATCAGAACAAAGAATGAAATAATGAGATCTTCCAGGCTCCTTATGTCTTGTAAAGGACAAACATAGGATTAACTTGAGGATCTACAGTATAGTCTCTCACCAGATTTTTGCTGACGTACTCTGATGACATATAGTAGCGTAGCATTTGTGTAAGCAATTCAAACAAAGTTTTATGACAATGCTATTGCTTAACGAGGTTAGTTTTCAGTTCTGAGGTTGCTTTCCAGATAAGGAGTTTGTTCAACTCTTATCTCAGCAGCAGAATGTATGAAGTGGGAATAGGTGCCAATTCTGAAATAGTTTCAGAGTGAGACTCTCAGCTGCAGTTTGTCTCCCTTGTGTTGCTCTGGTCATGCTGCAGGTCTGCCCTGGCTGCATTTGGAGAGTTGAGAATTCCCCTTGAGGAATTTCAATTGTCAGAGCTTTGGAGCTGCAACCAGGGACAGAACCGGCTCTGGCTGGAGTGCAGCTTAGTTTTGCCAATTCTCGAGGATGGAGGTGTTGCCAGGTAGCATGAGCTAGGGCTGCAGCCTCTGCGAGCCTGCACAGAGGCTGAGCTATGGTTATGCAGCACAGAAGATGGCCAAGCCATAGCCAGCTTCCTTGCTGTCTCCCACTTCTCCCTGTCCAAGGGAACTGCAGTGTAGGACAGTGTGACTTGCTTTGTTTTAAAAGATTATTCTGCACCGAATTTTGAATATATACAGGGAAACTGCTTCAAAGCCAAAGCTCATTAGGAAAGTTTCAGTGAGATTAAAACAATCCAGCATTGATCTTCTGTTTAAAATGTCTTTCATATTTCAGTCTAGGAGCATTTCTAAGGCATGTCGGAAGAACTGAATTTGCTTTCAGACTGATTCATAGATTTCTCAGTAATTGGCTGAATAGCAATTCCATTTTTGAGAAAGTACTTCCTGAAGCACCCTGAATGTTTTGATGTTCATTAAAAAGGAAAACCTTTAAAACCCTGTAGTGTTGGGATCTGTGTCAGTGTTCTGTTCCTCATTAAAGCACTGCATTTTTCTAAAAAGAGGCGCTCATTGTTTTGGCCAAATTTAAACCAAGCTACAAGATTTGTAGGACGGTCAAATATTTTTGTGGATAAGCTTTATGTGAGCTTAGACTAAACCTGAATATGGCCTTCTGGAGGCTGTGGGAGCAGAATTAGGCAAAGGAGCAGATGATTTAGGGAAGTAACATCTCCAAGATCAAGTGCTAACATAAGTTTGGATGGTAGGTGAGGTGTTACGTTTCAGAGTTTACACAAGTCTCTAGCTATTAAAATTACAGAATCTCAGAAACTGGAGATGGAAAAGTTGAAGAGAGCAGTTTAGTCGATCATGTTCCATCCCCAGAGTGTATCAACTGTGTATGTCACTCCTGACAGACGTTAGACTACCATGCCATACAACCCTGCAGTGAAAGATATGCCATAACTGCAATACAACCTGTTGTTACATGTCATTAATCTCAATGTGTCAATCTTTCTAATGTGTGGCATCTCCCCTGTTTACTTTTAAGCGCATATATTTTTGCTGTTTTGAACATAGTACCAGCATGTAGACTCATGGCAAGTATTTATGGTTTTGGTATCACACTTTTCTGTAGACTTTCCTTTTTTTAACTGTTTCTCCAGTCTTCGTGTCTTTTTTGTTTGTTTGTTTTTTCTTCCTCCTAAGTCATGTTGTGGGCTTTCTTATAACTATTACTGTTTTATTATTATTATTATTATTATTATTTTCTGGACTTCTCCAACTTGCCTGAGTCTTTTTGAGCTTTCTCGTGCTATCCTGAATGGAGTACATTGGCTGAGACCTTATCAGCAACAAGCAGAGTGTAAGGATTACCTCTCAGGTCTTAAATATGATGCTCTTATTGATGTACAGCTTTCTTTTACAACAGCATGATGTGGTTAACTCTGGCTCAGCTTAGATTTTTTTTTCTGCAGAATGGATTGCAATCAAACATTAGAAAGACGCTTTCGTGGGAGAGCTCAAGAGCACTCACTTTCCCCTGCATTGTTTGTAGTCTGCTTAAGTGGAAATGCTTTCTGGCCGTTCATGGAGACAGGATACTGAATCAGACTAGGCACCCACATGAAACACAGACAAGCAGAGACACAGATAGAGAAAGACTATGTGATTTTTACAGCTGGTTTTATCATGAAATGTCCTGATCTGCAAATGGTTTATCTGGGTGCTACGAAAACCAAGCTTAGAGAGAGCAGAGAGAAGCAAATAACGCTCACCTGCCTCAGTAATAACTTACCGTGTCTGTGGGTGGTGGCATCATCCCTGGCTTCCCTTCCTTTTTAAAGAGTCCTCTCTTGTCAGGTGTGAACCATACTTGGGGATGGAAATTCTGTCTGTGCAGCTCACAGTCTTGTCTATCTCGAAGAATTACTTTTTATTATTAAACAAAAATTGCAGCGTAATATATAAATGTGATATTTTTGTTTAATGGCATGTCACCTGATAACATTTAAGAACCTCACTGCAGTGTCTATGGCTTGTTGATGTAATGGCAACATGTATAGTAGAAAAAAATGGTTGCACTTTAAAATGTATAGGTAAATAGTAGAATATTGTAAGAAGTTCTATCAAGTGAGAAAGTCACTTTAAAATAGGGCAGATTTTTCTTATTTCCTGCAAACTTAAATAAATTAGGAGAGGAGATTCCTTTTACTCAGATCTGTAGGATGTATTAGATAATTCTTAAAAAAAATATTTTGTAGCTCTTTAGTTTGTTTCTTTTGAAACTGATTATTTTACCTGCTATATTATCAGGCAATGAAAAAAAGCAGAACAAGTTCCTTGTTTCCCTAATCATTTGCTTTCCTAGTGCAGTGCTCATAGGCACCCCTTTGTGCTAGTTTTTCCACAAAAACTTAACCTCTGGTTTTGGATTCATCCAGCAACAGGAGAGCTTTATCCTGTGAGAACTCTGTATCTTTTCAACAGCTCCCTAAAATAGACAAACTGATCTTTGCAGTTCCTTTTATTTTGTAAATTTTCTTCTCCATCTTACGTATGAGAGAAGAGAGGTTTGCAAGAAGAAAATACATCTGATGAGACCAGCTGATGTATAACTGAGGAAAAAAAAAATAGAACAAGCCGGGAGTCCCTCCATTAGCTCTGGCAAGGAGCAGCCTAAGTGCTTGCCAACATCCAAGTACTATTTCATCTTTACGTGCACAAAAGTATATCTATTGGCATTAATACCTGTTGCTGTAAATTTATGTTTCTTCCTGTGAAAGCCTGAAGTAGAAATGCTGGCAGCTGAAATACAGTAGTCAGTGCATCCTCCAGACTCCTGGCCACGGCTGAGTTGCATTGGCAGGAGAAGTGCTTGAAGTGACTGAATCAACTGTAAGATGAAATGCAACTTGTTTTCGCCCTGAAGAACTGAAATACATTATTCCAGCAGGGTTGCCTGGATTTTTTGTAAGGTTAAAAGAGGAATATTCTGTGCAAAGTTAATAAATCCCCAAAGCAAATATCTGAACGATTACCTGTTAACAGAGGAAGCGGGAAGCAAGAGTGGAGTTTGAGAAATGTCTGACTGCAAGTTCACTCATTTAAGTTCCTACACTTTACATCTGCTGATGGAGCTGTACAAGTCACGCTGAAACAGCAAAGATGAGCCTTCCTTTAGGTGCTACCCGCTATTTGCAAACGCAGCCTCAGAAAGACTAACTAAAAATCTGACCAGGAGTCGCAGAAGATGGGGAGATTAAAAATCAAACAGTTCGACTCCTTCTCCCGGCAGACAAAAGATTCACGGGATGCTCGTGCGTGCCACAGACGTGCCATTTACAACGAAATTTCCAGCTGGGCGGGCGGGGGGCAGGAGGAAGCCTCGCCGGGGGAGCGTGCGAGCGGTGCCCGGCGAGCGAGCGTGGGGAAGCCGCAGGGGCGAAGCCCCGGGACCGGGCTGGGCACGGGGCTCTGCGGGCCGACCCGAGCCCCCGGGCTGGGTAGGGGGCACAGAGCAGCCCCGGGGCGGCCGCAGCCCCGCGCCCTGCGGCTCCGTGCCCCCGGGCCGGCGGCGCGCTGAGCTCGGCGGGGCCCCCCCCGGCCCGCGGGCGGCGGAGGAGCGGCGAACACGCCTCGCTCTCCGAAAGAGGGCCGGTAATCGGGGGGCAGCCGAACGGTTTGGCCGCCGCCGCCGTGCAGAAGGAGCAGGGGCAGAGCCCGGCCGGGGCGCGGGGCCCCGCTGCGGCGCAAGGAGGGGGCCGGGGTCGCCGAGAGGCTGCTGCGACCGCGGGCGGCGAGGGAAAGGAGAAACCCCCAGCGCGTGCCCGGCGCAGCGGTTCTGCGCTCCTCCTTAAACTTCGAAGCCAAAAAACCTTACAGCGCGACGGCACCTGCTCCGCGGCTCTCCCGACTGCATCCGCCTCCGGGCGGAGCCCCCCGGCCTGCCGCCAGGCGCTACCCGCGCCCCCGGCTCCTGTAACAACCCCCCGGTAACCGGCGCGAAGCCCGGCGGCCAGCACCCGGCTGCCAAAGCCGCGGCCCGGCCGCGCACGGTGCGCGGGGTCCCGGGCGGTGAGGGGCCGCGGTACGACTCGCGAGAGGAAGGGCAACCGGCCTCCTTGCTCCGCCCGGCCCCGGCCCCGGCCCCGGCCCCGGCCCCGGCCCCGGCCGCGCCGCCCCCCCTCGGCAAACATCCTGCCGGCAGGTGCAGCCCCGCCGCGCCCTGACAAAGGGCCCTCCGCGGGTGATGCATGAGGCGGCGGGCAGCTGCCCGGTAATCCGCTACCGCCGGCGGGGCTCGGCCCCCGCCCCGGGTGTCTTCCCGTGCACCTGCCCGGGAGAGGCGCCTTACGGCGGTGGCCGTGGTGATGATGATGGTGGTGAGGATGATGATGATGGTGAGGATGACGGTGGTGGTGAGGATGATGATGATGGTGGTGAGGATGACGGTGGTGGTGAGGATTTCCTCGAGGGTCGGCTGCCCAAGGCCCCTCGCTCCGCGGAGTAGCGCCGGGCTGCGGCCCCAAAGCGCCCCCTCCCTGCCGGGGACGCTAGGGCGGCCGAGGGGCGCCCCTCCCGTCCTTGCCCTGCGCCCCTGCCCCGGCTTCGCGCCCCGGGCCCCCGCCCGCCCGAACGCAGCCGTCGGGGCGCCGGGAGAGCGGCGGGGATCGGCCCGCGGGGGCGCCGTGAATTGCCCCCCCCCCTCCGGCCCCGCCGCCGGCGGATTTTTGTGAATGGGACGGTCACGGAGCGGGGCATGACGTCAACGCCGGGCCGGGCGGCAGGGGCGGCGATTGGTTGGCGGGGCCCCGCGGGCGCCCACGCAGGCTGCTGCGGCGGCAGGGATAAAGGGCAGCGGGCGGGCAGCGCGCGGCACCGCGGCTCGGCGGCGCCACCGGCCTCTGCACCGCACCGCACCGCCGGTAAGCACCGCGCACTGCCTGCTGCTGCTGCTGCTGCTGTAGCAGCAGCAGCAGCAGCTCTCCAGCAGCGCCGCCTCCGGAGGCTTCCCCGCGTCCCGTCTCCACGCCGGGTTGCGGAGCTTTGCTCGGGGCCGTAACGCGCTGCTGTTTGCGGAGGTGCGGGTCCGTATGCGCGGAAGTGTGTGTGCGTATGCAGGGGAGAGAACTTGGCCCTCGGTCTCTCGCTCGTTCTCCCTGTCGCGGGACAGCACCTGGGAGAAAACCCGGGTCGAGAACCGGGAGCTAACAAAACCGAAACTCCTGGGGTAGTCGCAGGGGTGCTCATCTGAGCCGAAGAAACCGGTGCTTTGAGGAGCAGAGGTGTATCTCAAAGCAAATCGATGAAAATTTCTTCTGCGGGCTTTGTTCTTGTGACTGCTTTTTTTTTTTTTTTTTAATGAAACTTACTCTTTTTCTGATTTCAGAATAGGAATGCTTTTTTGAAATTAGCATGACCTAAGCTGGGATATTAGTGTGTTAACTGCCGAAAAGCAAGCAGTTTTGGACAAAGCGCTAACAGCAGTACTGTTAAAATGTTTTATGCTAAGCATTTCTCTCTCTCTCTCTCTTCCCCCAACTCTTTTCCCATGGCTGCCCGTTCATGATGGACACACTGAATATGACATTGTATGCAGTAGTTAGTCAGAGGAATGTGTGTTCAGCCAGTTTAAGAGAAAGTCTGCATTAAGTTGAATGCTGCTGTACAGAACTTCAACTCCAAAAAGCTGCATTTTTATCCCCTGTAATAGTGCTAAGCTATTTTAAAATTCTGAGAAAACCAAAGCAAAATGTGAATGATCAACAGAAGTGAAAAGGCAACATTGAAAATAAAAGCTGTTAGCATTTGTGCTACTTGAAGCTAGGAAATTGTGACCTTATAAGATTGAGAGGGTTGGAAAACAGCCATTGCTTGATGTACCTCTTTGTTGTAGAGAGGAAATCATGGTTATGCTGAAGATTTCATCTTTCCTTGCTGTTTATGCCTTGGTCATGTGCCAGATGGATAGCTTCCAAGCAGCTCCAGTCAGGTAAGAAGCTGGTCCTGTTGCCGAGTGCTTGATCTGAATGGTATGGAAATACTTAATCTCCTTTAGAGACCTAGGAGGAGAAAGGGCTACCAAAAGCTAGCTTCTTCTAATGCTATTTATGATACTGTCTTTTCTTAACTACGTATATAAACCCCCTAATGCTGTGCACGAGCGCGATTTACATATTCACACCAGTGAAAGACACTGTCAATGACACACAGCAAAGTGTGACAAACTCCACTCCCTCTCTATAGCAAACTGGGCTGTATTCATCCTATTTTGCTTGCCTCCGCGTAGACCTGGCTTGGAGTCCATAACAGACAGAGTGACGCTCAGTGATTATGAAGCTCGGAGACTATTAAATGCACTGGTGAAAGAGTTCATACAGATGACAGCAGAAGAACTGGAGCAAGCCTCTGAGGGGAACAGGTAAGGACTGTGGTCCTGGGGTGGAAGAAGGGCACTTGGGCAGTGTTAAATGTTTGATACCTGGCAAGAGCCATCTGAGCAGACCCTCTGCAAGTCAAGTAAATTTTTTTTTTTTTTTTGGGGGGGGGGTGGTTATGGCTAACTGTGGTCACCTAATTGGTAAAGGATAATGCAGAAACATCCTAACAATGGTATCAGGAGAATGGCTTCCACGTAGTTAACCTGCTTCTATCTGTCTCTTACGACTGAATGTGGAGGGCGATTTGAGCTTGAATGAGGGGGTTATATTAAAACATGGCAGCAAAAGGTATGTTTTCCTAGTGGGAATGTTAGAGGCCATTCAATCACTCTTGGATTCTCTGTCGTGAAAGTGCATGCTGTTGTAAGGCATGGAAAGTCCCTGGCAGAGGGGAGGTGTTCCTCCTAATGCACGCAGCGCCACTCTCCCCCCTAGAGCAAAGGCATGCAAGAACATTTGCATTATCCTAACAGAATTTGTATTGCAAGCATGGTGATGTATGAGAGACTAAACAGCATGCTGAATATCTTGAAACTAAAATCTTTTTGTCCCCTAACTGTGAGCATCTGAAAGGCTAATCAACTTGCTTTATCGACAAAATGTATTCATTGGAAAAAGATAGTGTTTTCCTTCTAACTGCATTTGTATGAACCTTCCTTGCATGGAATGTGATGTGGAGAGATTATTTTTATATTATCTTTTTTTTTTTCTTTTGATTTTTCCTAACTGTATATATTTGTCTAGGGAAGAAATGCATGACCATGCATGTTTGAGATTATTCTTCTTTTGGGCATGTTTTTTTTCCCCCTGCAGCCTGGATAGACCTATTTCCAAACGCTGTGCCAGTCTGAGTACTTGTGTGCTGGGCAAACTGTCTCAAGAATTGCACAAATTGCAAACTTACCCTCGTACTGACGTCGGGGCTGGAACTCCTGGCAAGAAAAGAAATGTGCTGAGTGACCTGGAACATGAACGCTATGCAAACTATGGGGAACCCCTAGGAAACAACTAGACATGCTTATTTCTGCCCTTCTCCCTTTTTTTTAACCTGATGCATGTGGATCTAACTCTGATTGCTAACTTTGCTATGTTCTTTTGATTCTGTTTTCGACAGAGAATGTTTGAGATGGACCTTAATGTTAGGAAGACAGAACATAACACACATAACAAGCTAGGGGAAAAATAAATAAAAATGAACAGCACTGCATTGAGACTTCAAATGATTTTCTTAGACATTGATTAAAAAAAAAATCTAGACAGGGTTCATTTCTGGCTACTAAATGTACAAGTAGACTCTTCTTTCATGCCTGCCCATGCACTTGTTCAATAAACCTATTTTTCTATAAGGATTAGATCTGTTTGGTTTACTTGTTTTAGAATGCGGGACTTCTAGATAAGGCTAGAAACATTTTTACAAAAGTTCTATTCATATTCAAGAGAGGAAATGCAAGTAAGTCTAGAATAATTTAGGAAGGTGATGAAGTGCAATAAGATAGGAGTATAATTTCAATTTCTCAGATATTGTACACATGTAACCAAATTATGCATACAATCCTATTGGTAAAGATCCTGAGAAACAAAGCAATCAGGAAGGGCTCATACAGAGCTGTTCAAACTAGAATTGTAATCCTGTTTTAAGCTGAGTACTGAACACTTCCAGGTAAGAATTTAATGTTCTCTTCCTTTTTCCTTTTAATTTTATAATAGGTCTTCACACTAGTATACTTGAAACCCAAGTGTATTAAAAATATTTATATTACTTTAAGACAATATAGTGTGTGTGGAATGTGAATTAGGAGACAAAGCTTTTTTCTTTTTTTTTTCTTTTTGCTTAATGTTTAAATATTGTAGCCTCTTTTAAAAAATGACTATTTCTTTAGCTATTTCTCACAGACATGTTACATATCCTTCTTTCTAGTTTTCCTGTGCAGCACCACAGCTATCCTGTAATCAGAAGCCTGTTCCAAAACATTACATTGATGTTATAAACAATATTAGTTGTTAATGAACAGTTCTGTAATGCTTAAATGAGCAAAATCCCTCCTTCTCCAAGAAAAAGTCCTTGCTTTAGTAGAAAACTATTCCAAGCAAGGGCCATATGAACGTGTATGCCATGAAGTCCTTTGTTGCAAAATTATTATCAGAAGAAATCCTGATGTAAGTGTACTATTTGCATGGCGATGTGCTGTAATAGACTGGAGTCTGATGGCAGGAATGGTGTTTCCATATCCCAATTAGATGTGCAGAAGTAGTATGTTTATGTGTGGTTCAGCTCTGAAAGAAAGGGTAGGAGCAAATGGTTGGCTGCTGTGCAGGTACAGCCCTAGCAGCATCACTGGGGGGAAAAAAAAAACAATTCCCGTTGGCCAGTGATGCTAGAATTTCGTATCTCTTCTGGGTGTTATGGTGCTGACCTGAGAAGTTAGTGATCAGCTTCTGCTACCATCCTTCAGCAGCACTGCAAACAAAACACAGATTTAAATTTTTGGTGGAAAGGGAGATTGGTTAAATGCCACAGATCTGCACCTTATCAGCAGCTTTCTGCTAGCTGTGGTGACTTGCCAGAGGTAAGAAACAGCTCAGGCATCCCTAAAAGTCTGGTGTGGTCCAATCGCCCGAGAAGGTGGCTCAGCTACCTTTTGTAAACTGATCCTGACACTTAGAAAAACATAAAGATGCAGCTTTTAGAGCTTGTTAGCAAAGCTCACTGAAGTTGTAAATGCTTGCTGCTCAGCAAGCCTGCTTGCTTTTATAGAAAAATCTTTCCTAGGCATATGATCTGTTACTGACATTCTGTTGCATGCAGAGTAGATACGTTGGGAACTAACTTTTGTTTTTCCTTTCAAAAAGCAGTGTAACAGCACAGAAGAGGGCATGCAACACAGCAACCTGCGTGACCCATCGTCTGGCAGACTTCCTGAGCAGGTCAGGAGGAGTGGGCAAGAACAACTTCGTCCCAACTAACGTGGGGTCTAAGGCTTTCGGCAGGCGAAGAAGAAGCATTCAAATATAAAGAGCTGAATGGTAATGTGAATATGGTAACTACGTTGCACTAAATGGTCTTCAATGCAGGCAACCTTCAGATAACTTGAGTTATCAGAGCTCTAGTGTTTCTTGGTGAGTAACAGGTCTACAGTGAAAACCTCTGGGGAAAATAGGACAAGTAACAGTATAAAAAGACATTACAAATATAAGTGCACCTTGTTTAAACTGTGAAGAAGAGCTTTTGTAAATGATCTGCTTAGTTAATGTGTTGTGAAGCTAGTTATCTAAACACCACAGTTGGGTAGAAATGACTTATTCCCCCATTTTACCAGTAACATTTCATTATTGACATATCAGTAATTCTGTGTTTGTTTCTTTCAGATTGACATGAAACTGAATATCCAACTTTAATTTCTAATGAAAGGAGCTCTTCTCCATAATTCAAGACAGCCAAAAAGAAGATTAATTTTGCATCCTAATATTAAAAATGTTTTATTTAATACAAATGAGAACACTTCTGTTATGTATAGTACAAGAGAATCTAGTTATTCAAGTTAAATTATTGTATATTCTTTTTATATGCAACTCTATTTCAAATAAAATGTGACAGCATCTATTATTTATTTATCTTCTAGCATATATGTGATTCTTGCTATTTATCCTGGCACTACTGCCGAAACTCGGGGATTCTACTAAACTGCTGCCTGGCAAGGCATGTGTGTATAATACAGTGTGCTGTGCCTTGATGTAAAACACTGAAGTAACCTGACTGTACAGTATGTTTAAAAAACAAACAATCAACACTTAAATATTGTATCATTTGTGAATTTGCGCAAAATTAAAAAAAGTATTTTAGATACACTTGGATTGAGAAACTGATTTTTCATTTAAACACACTTACAGAAACATTTGACACTAGCCCAACATCATTGGAAATCAGCTGGCCCAGTGGTTTGCTACAGCCTTGTTAGCCATAAATGCTAGGTTTTGAATCCAATGTTCAGAACAGAAAGAATAGCTGCTGTTTTATGTGTATTCATAACGCAGTAGCTGAGGAAGCCACAACTTAATGAGACTTGTACTAAAAAAAATAAAAAGAGGCCACAGTTCCATTTAATAAAACAATAGAGTAAGAATTCACCATGTGTGGGTTAAGGCAATTTTTTTTTTTTTTTATACAGGATGTAGTTTGGCTGAAATGGCCTAACATGCTCTGTAGATTTTTGTCTAAGGTTGAAAAAGTGAATTAGAAAGAAAGAGGAAAAGGTGTTATGTAAATGTACATTTCTTTTAAGCAATCCTGAGACAGAGTCTATTTAGAGATCAGGGACTAATAATTAGAGTAAGTGGCGAAGAGGGTAGCTGGAAGCAATCCATGGATTTTTATGTGGTGCTGCCAACTTCCTCCTCAAAGCTGCTGCTTTTTCAGTTTAGTAGCTGAGTCAGATATTTGTTTAGATTTGTTTTGTGCTGCACAGTCTGACTCTAAAATCTGCTTCATCAGTTCAGATGAAGATCACCTCACAGTGTAAAGTAGAGAGAGGTTAAGGCACTCACGATATCTCTGTCTGTCTTTGCTGCAGGTATAATAGCAAAAAGAAGCATGGTCAACCAGATGTAGACACAGCCAGTAAGGCTGTCCAGTGATGGCATTTCTGTAGCATGCTCTTTAATGGCTATGGTTTTGCTCCTTGAGGGACATTTCAGCCCTGGTAAGTCAGCATACAAAGCAGACCTTGTAGATGATATAAGCTAGTTTAAACGGAAAAGTTCCAGTGCTTAGATGGGCAAGGAAGGAATGCAGACTCTGTGGTCTCCCCTTGGCTTGGAAATCTGTTGCCTTGAGATAGTTTTTTTTTTTTTTCCATTTTTCCCTAAAGTATCCGAGATTTGCCTCACCTGAGCGTACTACAGCTGCAAGGTGAACCACTGGCCTGTGTGACCCTGCTTGGGTCACATGTGAAAGACCCAGCTCTCAATTTTACAACCCCAAAACATTTTTTAGTTAGATTTTTTCCAATTTTCTGTTGCACAAAGCATGGATCACATGACAAGATGACCTGGCCACCTCAGTATAACCTTTCCCTGTCATTGCAGAGCCACCGGACACAGGTGGCAGGTGGTCTCTTGTTCCCTGCTACAGCACACAACAGCTTAATCTGCTTCAAAATAAAATGCCTAAGAACAGTTATTGGGATGAATACATGTTATTTGATAATTGACATTAAAGAAGAAGCCAGGTAATATTCATGGTCTTCTTCTGGTCTTAAAATCTAGACACTCAAGCAGTTTGTTGTTTCTGTTTACAGCCATCCTCTGCTGAGACGTGTCTGAGCCTCCCTTATGTTGACAGCCAAAGTTTCCATCCCTTCTAAAAACTCTCAGTCCTTGCTTTCAGTTTAACAAACTTTATTTTTTATTTTATTTTATTTTATTTTATCTTATTTTTATTTTTTATTTTGTTCCTGTCAGTCAGAGGGATTTCCTCAGACAAATATTCTACATCAAATCACAAATCTAACATGGACAACAGATTCTAGTAATGTTGGTGCTGGTTCTTACATTGTCCTGGCTGGAGAAAGATTGGATCAAACTTTTGATGCACTTTTTTTCTTTAGGGAGAAATAGTTTCGTATCTCAAGATATATTCCTGTTGTATTTTCGGTTTTCTCAGTAAGATCTCTGTCCACACATCAATGCAATATTTTCAACAAATAAATGTCTGTAATGGACAGAAAGTACAGGGCAAATGGGAAAGATGGTGAGGATCCTTATATCCTTTTCTATGTGAAAAGGTAGAAACCCTTCACCCCAAAACTCAGTTGCCCAGAACTTTTGGGAAAACGGATTATTACTGAAGCAAGACAAAGCTAGAGGTGTAAAAACTATTTTTTATATTTATTTATTTATTTTAAGGTAATGAGTGTGTTAGAAAGAATTGCAGAACCATTGGAAGCTTGTCATTTGCTTTGATTAACTCTGTTAACAACTGGAAGAATTTTCCATTTTTTTAAAAGTGCTGTTCTTGATAGTATTACCCAAACTTGTCAGTTTTTGTTGTTGTTGTTGTTTTAAACAAACAAGCAAACACAAACTTTTACCCAAATAGAAAATCTATTTTGCAAATTACATTTAGTAAGGGAAAATGTGCTTTCTGTTGTACTTACCTTTCCATTTTAATTACATTGCCATTCTAGGCATGGTGAAAGCTGGTAGAGAATATGATATTGGTGCAGTATGTACAAGTGGCATCAAACCTAACTTGCTTAGTATTCAGTCAGCCAAACAACACAAATTAGTCACGCTCAAGTGTGTGTGTTCTCGTTTATGAGGCAGTAACTTCATGGCTAGGGTTTGGTTCTGATGTTCTTAGATGTTTGTCAGTGTGTCTTTGCTTTGACAAATTGGTTGTTTCTTTAGCTATGTGCAAGCAAATTCTTTGGGAAGTGTGCTTTGCAAGTAAAGGCAAAGGGAGAAGACGTTTCTGAGAAAGAAATATCTGAAGATAATTTCTTATAGATGGTCTTCCTGTTGCTATAGAGTTTTGGGGCTTTTATTTTGCAGGTTTTACAGTGGTTTTGTTTTCTAGTACAAATATAGACACAAGTATCATGTGGGCCAAAGGAAGATTATGAATTTTGCCCAGTTCTTTGCTCTAAACTAATGGGAGGTAAAAAAGCACCATCTTGTGGCCAGTGAATAAGGACAGTGAGGGCATTCAGGGAGCCCTCTTATCTGAAGTATTTATTCACCCACTTGCTCCTGCTTTTGTCTTGCTGGCAGGTGCAGCTTCCAGCTGAACATGGGACAAGTGAGCAGAGGTGGTCACTTGGGCTGGTGCCATGAGGCAAACTACTCTGCTCACCTCCTGGAGCAGGCTGTGGGAAAGGGGACACACAGGAGGGAGCTGTGGACTCTCCATGGTGTCATGGGTCCCCAGGACCACTGTGCAGGGTCATAGCACCTCACAGGGTGTCAGGCAAGTGTGGGCGAGCTGCTGCAGGGACCAGGTGATGGATGCGTGAGACATGAGCGATAACAGAGGTGCTAACACCAATATGTGTCCCTGTGGACCTTTGCAGTTGCCAAAACAGAGAGGCAGGAGCAATTCAGCCATGCTCTCCTTGCCAAGGGGAATGTGCTCCTGGATCCACTGAGTTTTTGGTTCAGGATCATGCACCAGCACATCTCTGCATGTACTGATATAGCAGCACTTTGAAATAATCCAGGTGGAATTTCACTGTGTCTCTCTCCAAATGTTTAGATCCCTTTTTTCTTCTGTTAGTAGAATTTAATTCATCTTCCTGAAAGCTTCCATCATCTGCAATGTGAGAAAGCAGAAGAGCTAATGCTATTGCTTCTGACACTGAACACTGCCAAAAGCAACTTTTAGTAGGCAGTAGTAAATTTTGGTATCGGTTAGCTAATCCAACATTGTCATGTATAATTAGCAGATTGAACTTCTCTCCAAGGTGAATAGTTTAAACTGTGCTGGAGAATTTGGGCCTGTGCATTTTTCTAGATTGAACTATGTCAGAGCGATCTCAGAATACCTGTTATAGATTAATCTGGCATTTCAAGCTTCATTTCACCCGTGCTGAGCACCATCAACTTTAGTCCAAGCTTGTTGTGCTCACTGCTTCTGACAACCAGGTGAGCCCTGCCTTTGCTGCCAAAGGGGGGGGTCTACGTGGTACATACATTTTCTGCCTCTTTAGTGTTTTAAAAGGCACCTCATCCTCCCCCCCTTCTGCACAGAATTGTCCTTTATGTTGGATGTTCCTTATCAAGTTCTCCTCTTTTGCAGAAAATGCCCATGGAGTGCCCTTTTTCAGAAACTAATAATTTAAATTTCTTAATTATGCCAAAGTTCACAATAGATTATCTAGGAGCTTTCAAATACATCCTAAGAGTAATACAAAACATACTCCTTTCATTTCTTGGCTTTATCACAATTTGTGCTTTGCACCAATTACTCCTTTGTCCAGGGCTGTGCTGTGATTCTAGCTAACTTATTCACCTCCAGAGAAGCAAAAGTTACCTTTAAAAATCTGAGTGTGTACCTCTGGGCAGGTTTTTTTCCCTCCATAACAAATGAGAAAATACTCTGAGATCCTACTCAGTACTTCCTTACACACATATTGGTTGTCTGCAAAAGAAGATTACACTCCTGTTATTTTGGCTTTTCTATTTACTTCTGTTATTGTGTCACAGTTCTTCTTTTCAATGGCTTTCCTAATAGTATCTTGTCATATTAGTATATGAGGCGATTTGGCATTGCATTCATCTATTTGATCTTCTCTGAGAAGACCACATGGCAAGTGCGATTTTCTGGAGGTGATGATCAAGTAAGGTAGAGCCATAAGTACAACAATCTTGAGTAACCACTCCCAAGGTTGTCTTGAGTACCTGCTCCCAAGATTGCAGCCATAAGTGCTTGAGAAGCCAACAGCTATGCTACAGAGCATTGTCAAGGGATGAAGCAAATGAGTGGAAGCAATGAAGGCTTTCAACATGAAATAATTCATGTAATTGCAAAGTGTTGGATGCAGTAAGCAGTGGTGTTCGCTGAGCTGCCTACCAGACACCCCAAGCATTTCCCTAAGTGGCCACAGATCATGGGAAGGTGGAGAGGACAGTCAGATTAGTGTTTTCAGTGTGTTACCTTATATTTCCTGATGTGGAGTTAAGAGTGTAGCTCCATGCTGCGTAGCTGCCTCTCAACAGCTCCTGTCCCCCCTGCAGCTGTGGCCCAGAGTGCTGGGCATGCCGGAGGGTGCCTCCTCCTCCTCCTCTCCTGGGGCTGATAGAAACAGCCCCTGGTCCTGGATGTCTCCATCCCAGTCAGTCCCACTGAACTCTATTTGCTGTACTATTAGCTGCCCTCTACTACAGTTTTGCTAGGGTCATAAATCATGATCATAAGCAGCCTGTTGTTGTGGTGGCTTAGAAAATCAGATCTTTTGCTTTTTTTTTGCTCTCTCAGGCCACTTCTACTCCATAAGAGAACGTTCATCCTATGGCTGTTTGGACTCTCCATAGCTTCTTCATAGCTTTGCAAACATTTTGAAAGTCTAAATGAACTATATGAGCCACATTAATTTGCCCATTATTCTGCTGACATGCTTGAAAGACTGTTATAGGTCTTCACTTTCTCCTGTCATGGAGGAAGCCAATTATTTTGATTAGTATGTTCCTCAAATAGTTACATAGATAGTTTGTAATTCCATTTTTAGCTCCTGATATAACCATGTTTTTATATTGAACTAGCATCGTGGTTATTATTATTAGTGGGTAGGAATAGCTTGCTATAATAAATTAATCCTGAAGCAAGCACATCATGGGGAAGGATGACAATGCCAGTGTAGTGACTTTCATGTGGAAATGCAGATTGTATCTATGGAAAAGTCCCAGTAGCTTAGAAGTGGTTTTTAGTAAATTCTCAGCCCTCTAAGAGAGGTATAAGAAGACAGTGTTGCCTCTGACAATTTTGAGTGAGCGCACATTTTCTAAGCAATGCTTTCACTCTTAGTTATCACAGATCCTTTATTTCGAGGCTAGAAAATTCTTCTTTATCATTCTATAATTAGAGGTATTAAGTGTAGGTACTAAGTGTTAAAGTAGCTATAAAAATGCATATTGATCTGTGTTCTTAATGTGATGGGAGCAGAGAATCAAATGGAAAGGAAACAGATTAGAGTTCCAAATACTGGAATTATAAATTTTAAATGAAAACTGTCCAGTTATTCCAGTGACTTTCTGAAAGACAACGGAATACCACCTTATAACAACAGCACTGCTACCTGCAGCACTGGTAGTGAAAAGCATTAGCATTGTACCCTGTCTCTCGGTAGCACAGGTAGCTGATGTGGCCCACTCACAAAAAGAATAGCCCAGGAAGCTTCAGGGGCCCTGAGGCCTTTCTCTCACCAGCATTCCCCTTCTCCAAGAGTTTTATTTTTTGTGTTCCCTGCAACAGCTACAGAAGCTATGTATTACATAATGCAATTGATTTAAATCTAATGTGTGCCTCTAAGGCCCATTTACGCTGCCAGAGAAGTGTGAGGTGCCTTTAATGCAGAGGAGAATCTACACTAACATTTTCATGTCTTCTTTTCAGTCTCAGATAAAAGTTATATGTGGGAAGAAGAGATGGGAAGGCTTTTCACTTTCTGTTTTAGTAAGTTTTTAGTAACTGAATAGAAATTAAAACTAAATATTCTTAAGAAAGGGAGCGGTTGGTAAATACATCTGCTAGAAGCTAGAGGGCATAGGAGACATAGAAAGTCTCCGGGTGTAACAGTTACCAAGTGGTACGAGTGAGCAATTTAGAGCTACTTTCTGTTATTTTCATGTAAAACAATGTTTGCTGCTGAAGTTCAAAGTGGTTTTGTTCTCTTTCTCAAGAGAATTGACTGAAAAACAGAAATACCTTTTCGTATTTTTATTAGTTTCGCAGATCGTCTAAATAAAAATCAATTATTTGTTGAGATATTGGTCTAAATGAAGATGTTAATATATGTTTCCAATTTTTAATCCAGAACAGTTTAGTAATAAGAGTATGTTCTGCAGGAGCTCCTGTCATTAATCGTTAAAATAGAGAACTACTAATAATTGTTTTAATGAAGAAGGTGAAAGGTAAATTACTCTTCATAAGAGCATTTTTATTTAGCTGAATAACCATAGACTTCAGATTTTTACTTATCTCTCTGGTCTGGTCAAAATATTTCCTAACTTTTCTTCATCTCTACACAGTGTTTCCATGCTAGTGAAAATCCTAATGTTGTTTATGTTACCATCTGCAGGTCTACTGGTATAATACCTGTGTGAGGGACGTACTGGCAGACTGTGCAGCATAGACCAAGCCTTATTCTGTTTACATTTTGAGAGTAAAGCTCATAGGGTTTACCCTAAATGTGTAAGAGGAAGAGAGCAGCCTGAGTTGCTCCTTGGAATACCTCCCCAAATTTTGGGTGTTTTGTTTTCAATTCAAAGTAATTCAACAAGAGAACTGAGCTTTCCAAGGCTTGCAAAGGAGACGAGATGTACATATTTATTATTTTATGTTGGGTTTAAAATACTGTCAGTTCATAGGACTTCAGCATCAAAGAAAAGGATTCCCCTCAGCCCTTGTGAACTGCTGCATTTTCCACAGGTTTTATGCTTGAAGACAGAGAGATGCTGAACCATGGAAAGATATTCCAGTAAACAAAACAGGACAGGTGGAGTAATGAAACTCTGCTGAATTATTCATCGGGTCCTGAATGATGCAGAGAGAATTATTACAGTGAACACCCCCGAAGGCAGGAGCAGTACAAGGGACAGCCCTGCCTGTGCAGTACGCCTGACATGTTTTCCCAGGTAGGCATCTGCAAAAACGAATAACTTGTATAAATGAACTGGAACAGCTGTGTTTGGTAGCTGTCCATTACTCATCTAGAAATAGTCAGTCTATTCCAGAACTGGTTTAGTTCATGCTCTGGTGCCATGGACATCAAATTAAAAGCACATTCAAGTACTTTGCTGAAAATCGATGGACTTCTACACATCTTTAATGAGAAGCACACCTTCAGGCTTGCTGGCTTAAACTTGATGATGCCTCCTAATAAATGTCATAGGTAAAGAGGAACATACATCAACACTGAGCTGACTCCAAGAACCAGTGTATACCAATACATACTTTTAACCCCTAAAGCATTTTCCCAGCTTGCCTTTGGGGGTCAAGAAACTGTACGACCTCATCACAATGGTAGGTATCTCAAGGTATGGTACTACTACTGCTGCTAAGTGTTTTTTTAATGATCAGTGATGTGCTCTCATTTCAGATTTGTGCTGGACTTGAATGTGGTGGTGAAGAATGCTGTAAAAATATTCAAGAGCAAAATAGTGAGACATAGCACAGGGTTTGAGAAATACACAGTGCAGGGAGGGCTGAGGAGTTATAAAATATTGTTCATTGAGTGCCACCTCTACTGTGTACTCAATATGGCAGAGAATAGAAGCGCGTTAAGTCAGAGCAGCATTTTGAATTGTGCAATAATGAGTCAGGGAAAAGCTGGAGTATTCCAGCCTCCCTGCATGTGACTTTTTATCATAAATAATGTCCTTTTCACACTGTATTAATATAAAATGAAAGTATACAGTAGCATCTAGATTAATTTAACTCATCTGAAATCCCATTTTAGATGCCTGGTTTCCTTCTGGTGGTGGTTACTCCTGAGAGCTGTACTACTTGAAATTCCTCAAGAACAAGGTACAGATGTCACTTCACCATCAAATGCCAAATAATATTTGATTTTTTAATCTTCTAAATCTTTTTAAAATATCATTTATAATTAATTCCAATGTTTTTCCTGTTCTTTAAATGGAAAGTAAAACTTATTAGGATGCCTGGTAACCTTAGAGTAAAATTTAGCAAAATAATCCAATACTTTGGCATAAGAAGATAAAAGGTTATTTGGTTTGCAACTGGATACTAAGCATATGGCTATCGCAGAAAGTGACTCTCTGCTTAAATGCATTTTTCTTCCTGATAGTCATTTCCCGAAGTCTGGTAGACGGTTAGTCCTAAAAATGCAGATCTTAACTTAATACAGTATTATTAACTTAATGTGGCAGAAGACTGTCACCTCCGCATTTTCTGCAGCAGATGCATGCGCCACCTTTGCTAGCTCCTTTTCGTGAGACAGTGTTGCTAGGCAGAGGCATAGAAAAGTTATAGTGTTGGTTCCTTGTAATGATATGTATTTATGTCTTCTGCTGCCACAGACTTCCTCCTTCCTGACTGGAGATATCTACAGGACATAGGTTTGGTACTTTATACTCTGAGCTTGACTTCTAAGACATCATAATTTCTAGGAATCTTCGCTGAGGGATAGCAACGGAAAACGTTTTATTCTAAGAAGTTACGTACTCATGACTTCTCCTGTACAACAGTCTTGCCATTTTTGACTTGATTTTCTGTTATTTTTATCTATACGGCTGAAATAGGATGATTAGTTACTCGAACTTCTGACACTCGCTGGCTGTTTTCTATGTGTATTCCCTATCCAGGCCAGATGTTTCTGCACATGAGCAGCCCAGCCATTCAGCTTATTTTTTTTTTTTTGGATGGCAAAGCCTTAATTTTGTCTTGTGGTGGAGAACATTTGAGCGTGGAGACTACCCATTTTTTTTGGAAGGACTCCAGCGACTCTGACATTCTTGTGTGACTGGATATGGTTCCTGAGACGCATGATATTCAACCGCTGCATTAACACTGACCTCAGCAGAGGTTATGTGATTTCTGTAGCATTTCTCCAGTCTTCTTTGGGGGCACTGTTGTGTGTTCTTGAGAGGCTGAGACTAAAGCTCATGGGAATCCCCCCAGAACATCTCTTGAGATTACTAGCACTCCTTAGCCTGGGCTGCACAGCCACTGCCTGCAGCCTGAGCTCTGAAGGGGCCTTGATGTTTTAAACCCAAATTCAGATCTGTTCCTTGTTTTGAGACATATGTTGAGAAGGTTATACTCTGCTTAAGTCAGGCAGGTGGTATTTCCAGAGAGAAATATTTTCAGAATGAAAAAATGTTCAGATTGAACACTTCTCAGGCCAGATTTCCAAACAAGCTCTCCGCCCAGGAGGTCTCACTAGGAAGAAGGAGCCAGTCTGAACACTGCAACCATAAACAGATGACAATATGGGAAGATTCTTCAGAAAACCTGAATTTGGGCTGTCCTGGCAAAACCCTCTTTAAAGTCCCTGTTTTGGGCCACAATGCTTGAAAAGGTGGGAAGAGCATGAAGAAACCTGGCCTTGCCGTCAGTGTTGTTGGTAGGTCACACTGCCTTAGGAAAGAAGTGAAAAGCTGGATTTCCTCTAACGGCAGTGATTTTCTCCATTGCTTGTACGAAAAAACTTGATCGTATTAAGTTGTTGGAATAAGTACATACAGAAGGCAGAAAAGTAGAAAGGAGGTTTTCTTTCTGTTTCTTGTCAGAAGATGAGCAAACTAAAGCTGCAGTCCCACAGGGACTTCCCTCTGTGCTTTACCTTAGGCACTGTCAATAGTCCCATTGCTGCAGGAGCAGAAAAGAGCAAGGCTAAACGAGGACTGAGAATATGTATAATGAGAATATGTCAAAAGTAATAGGAATAAACAAATCAGAAAGAACTAAAATCCAAACCTTAAATTCAAAGGGGGAAGATTATCCTGCTTCTTACTCCTTTCTGTTTTTTGGGAGGCCGGTTCTGACTATAAGCTGAATGAAGCAAGAAATGTGCCCTGCTTTGAGCAGAATTTGGGATGTTATTTAATTTGTGGACTTAAGGTAAGCACTGAATGAAATGAGAGAAAGAAAAAAAGGAACTCTAAGTGCAACAGAAAGGAAAATTTTTGCTGTGTGAATGCAGTTGTGGGATGCAGCCATGTCCGGCAGACAGGAAGGAAAGCATGTTGATGGTACCATTAGGAGTGCAAAGGAGCGCCAGTGCACATGCCACTGCATACTGACCAGTCTGAGTGCTTACAATGAGAACAATTAATACTAAATTCCTGAGAAGGTGGTGGAATTCGCCATGCATCCAAAAAACAACCAGACCATTTTCAGGTCCTGATTATTTCCTAATGAACTGCTTGACCCCAAGGGCCCCTAGCAGCCATGAAATTCTGCCTTTTGAAAGCCTCTTAGAATAGTTCCATTCAAATACAGACATAATTACACCTCTCCTCACAATATTACATTTCAAATATCCTCCCGGTAATCAGAATTACTGCAGTGTGTGAGGAGTGAAGAGCTCCTTTATCCTTACAGCAGAAAGCATCTGAGCTGTTATGAGTTAAAGAAGGTTTATAATGGGAAAGGCTAATAGAAAAGGCTTTGAGGCATCATCACAGTCACAGAAAAGGCTTGAGCAAATTTGCGCCTGACAGATAGTTACAATGCTATGCCTTTACTAGGAAAAGCTCAGATGGAGAGCAAGAGAGAGAGAACTAGAATCCCCTTCCTGCCCCACAGAAAATCACAGCTACAGAAGAGTTTGTGTATATTTCAGTTTGTTTCCATGGTTTTAATCTTCTAACTTGCTCTAATTATTCCTATTCAAGGCTGATTTATGTTTGGCAACTTTACATCAGAAAATGTTCCCACTAGTAAAATTGCAAACGCACAGAAGATAGAACAACTCTCATACTTGCAGGCAGGATGGGGGAATACGATGTGTTCAGATGCAGTGTGAACCAGTCAGCTGGTGAAATTGTCTGTGAAAATCTCTCTGATACTGGCTGTGACTACTAATTTTTCCTTATTTGCAGTAGCCCCTCAGTTTTCTGTCTCCTCTTGCTGAAGAGCAGAAATATTGACCTCACAGGGGATTTCTTCCAGTTTGTTTCCCAGTTATATTTTTGGTGCTAATACATAGTTTATTTACCAACTGCATGTTTTGAACTTTGGGGCAGTGTGTAACACAATGTGCCTGTAGGAAGTTTCAGTCAGCTGTATTGTTTTATGCCGTGACATTCAGAGCTCTGCTCTCCAGAATGGAGTGTGAATTTTTGTCAGCCATACTCTTTAGCCTGTTACTGGGATGCTTACTCCACAGTTAGGAGTAAGACACATCCAAAAGCTATGTAACTAGGAGAGGCTGCAAAATCACTGTATTTCATAGATACTAAGTTCCTACAAGTTTTAACAGAATCAGGATCCAGTGGGGTGAGACCTCTTAATCTACAGGAAAAGGAGCTTTCTTAGGTCTGCTGCCTGTACAATTTGCAGTTTGTAGTTTCTCCTCAATGGGAGTGGGTGTGCATTCATGGAACAGAGGTGTGTCTTTGGGAAGTGACCATTTTTATTTATTTATTTTTTTTTTTAAAGCAGCTGGTAGTGGTGATTTGATTGTGGAACAGAAAGTGAGAGCACAGAAAAACCAAGCAGCTGAGCTAGAAGAGGAGCCTGAAGTTACAGCAAACTGACACTGCACTGCTTTGCATTAATCCTTGAGCAGCCCAACCTCGTTGAAAGAAAGGTGACTGTGTGCCTGTTGTCACTGACACATAAGGAAAAGATACATAAGCAGTGACTAAATAATATTCTAAATGGAAGAAGAATTAATGAATAGTAATGAGCTATAGACTCTCAGAGCGGTACTGCAAGAAACTTTACTGAAACAGCCTGCAAAGTTTGAGGTCTGTAACCATACGCAGAAACAAACTGAGTTGGCTTGACTGAAAGCCTGTAATTTCCTAGATTAACAGTTTGCAGAGATACGGTTTAGTACTAAGTGAGGGTTTGTGAATGAAAAAAGAAAAATGTTGTTCAATAGATATTGATTTGTCTAATTATATGCAGGATTTATTTAAAGCGGAGACTAGTCTGCTTTTAAAGAAATGGTAGTGGGTGTGTCTGTCTGAGTGCATTTAATGTTGGAAGTACTGCATTTCCACATGTGGTATCATTTAGTTGGTTTTAAAATGAATAAGAAGGAATGCACTTTTTGGTATTAAATCTTCTTACCTTTCATAAAGTGCAGGTGATCCCAGGCTATGTCTGTGGTGGTATCAAAGAAGCGTTTGACATAATGAGGGACATTTTTTATACCACGAGTGTCATTAGTATTTCGAGGAGAATAATGAGAGTGGTCTGAATACCAAGGACTCGGGCTGGTGGCTAGTCTGTGGCAAGGGCTCTGGGCCTGCAGGGCAAAGTGAGTGAGCTGGAGCTGTCACTCCATGGAAGCCGGCCAGGGGCGTTTTCCCCATTCCACTTGGTCTCTGCTGGCTGTGGGGGCTGTGGGAATTAGGATTCTTATGAACCCGCTAACAGGGAATGGCAGATAGCACGCTCCTGGTGCAGTTTTTCCCCAGGTTTCATTAACCTCTGTATAGATATTATTTTAATTAAAATAATCTTGACAGCACCTATGAAAAAGCTGTGGGGGTTGCAACGTCAATTAAATGTGTTGTCAAAAATGATAAGCAGCCTGGTATCACAGGAAGGAAATTAATACTTCAACCAATAATGGAACAGTAATCTTAATCCAGAGCTTTTTGCTGCTCAGGAGCTGCTTAAAATGGATGGATTTTGGAGACCAGGCAATTTTAGAACAAGATAGTTAAGCAATAGGTACCATAAAGCGTCTCTGTTTTAAAAGTCAATGTCATACTGTTGTGGCTGATAGTCAGATAGTGGCTGATAGTCAGCCAGCATGAAATGTGATACTAATTGGACATTAATTAGTGTGTATGTGTAAAACTTTGACTATTCTCCTTAAATTTTGGATAACAGAAACATTGGGAGTTATATTCAATATTAGGTCCTGGAAGTGGAGTTTAACAATGATCTTCACCAGTGCCTGTTGCCTCTTTTGCATTGTCCACTGCAGAGAGAGGGCCTGGAAATTCATTTGAGTGGAATTAGTTTGGTCCACTCTCAGCGACTGTGAGAATTAAAGCATGGACTGATAGCATGCCATGTACCTGGTTAGGGAAACCTGCACTGTAACGTGCCCGAGGCACTTCAAAGGGGCAGGCCTGTCAGTGACCAACCTCTCCTTGCCCCACTGAAGGTTTAATAGCCTGTTATCTTTTCTGGTGATACGTGTAGGATTACAGACACAGACACAGACACAGATTTCTAGGTTGGAAGAGACCTCAAGATCATCGAGTCCAACCTCCGACCTAACACTAAGTACTCCACTAAACCATATCACTAAGCTCTACATCTAAACGTCTTTTAAAGACCTCCAGGGATGGCGACTCCACCACCTCCCTGGGCAGCCCGTTCCAATGCTTAATAACCCTTTCGGTAAAGAAGTACTTCCTAACATCCAACCTAAAACTCCCCTGTCGCAACTTTCGCCCATTCCCCCTCGTCCTGTCACCAGGCACGTGGGAGAACAGACCAACCCCCACCTCACTACAGCTTCCTTTAAGGTAACTGTAGAGAGCAATAAGGTCGCCCCTGAGCCTTCTCTTCTCCAGGCTGAACAAGCCCAGCTCCCTCAGCCGTTCCTCGTAAGACTTGTTCTCCAGACCCCTCACCAGCTTGGTCGCCCTTCTCTGGACTCGCTCGAGCACGTCCATGTCCTTCCTGTAGCGAGGGGCCCAAAACTGAACACAGTACTCGAGGTGCGGCCTCACCAGAGCCGAGTACAGGGTGACAATCACCTCCCTAGACCTGCTGGCCACACTGCTTCTTATACAGGCCAGGATGTTGTTGGCCTTCTTGGCCACCTGAGCACACTGCTGGCTCATATTCAGCCGACTATCAACCAATACTCCCAGGTCCTTCTCGGCCAGGCAGCTTTCCAACCACTCATCTCCCAGCCTGTAGCTCTGCTTGGGGTTGTTGCGCCCCAGGTGCAGGACCCGGCACTTGGCCTTGTTGAACTTCATACAGTTGACCTCAGCCCATCGCTCCAGCCTATCCAGATCCTCCTGCAGAGCCTTCCTGCCCTCAAGCAGATCGACACACGCACTTAGCTTGGTGTCATCTGCAAACTTACTGAGGGTGCACCGGACGCCCTCATCCAGATCATCGATAAAGATATTAAAGAGGACCGGCCCCAGTACCGAGCCCTGAGGGACACCACTAGTGACCAGCCTCCAACCAGATTTGACTCCATTCACCACAACTCTCTGGGCCCGGCTATCCAGCCAGTTTCTAACCCAGCGAAGCGTACGCCAGTCCAAGCCCCGAGCAGCCAGTTTCTTGAGGAGAATGTTGTGGGGAACGGTGTCAGAATGTTGTGGGGAACGGTGTCACCAGTTACGTCGTGCACCAGTCTACACAAAGTTTCTTTGTCTCATTATTCCATCCCTAAAATTAAAATGAATCTCTTCATTTAGTTGCAGCTACATCTCGCAAGAGCTGTGATTTGAAGGCAAGATCTTCAAGAAATAGCTTCTTTCTTGCTTGTTTTGCAGTAATGCCCAGCAGAGTAAAAAAATCCTGTTATATGAGGGACTACTTCGAAGTGTTGTGAGAGGTATTTTCTGTCACAAGGACATTCATACTGTAAGAAGATTTGAAATATCAGAGCAAAAAAGCAACATGTAAGTAAGGAGAACCGAGAAACGGGGACAGTGAGTGCTTCTTCTCTGTTAAAAAGGTACTCTTCATTCCTCACAAGTCTGATCTACTGTTACAGTTGACTGATGTCATCCAGTGGATGAAGACTTTGACCTGAAGGATGATAGCAGCTAGGGCCAGCTTACTTTATGGATTAACTCAGAAAGAGCTTTCTATACTTACAAAGCAGCACTGAAGGTAGCCCAGCAGACTGCAGTGGCTGGAGGAGACCTAAGACTGACAAGAGGGGCAGAGCACTGACTTGGCAAGCAGGAGCAGGAGACAGGGACATAGAGCTATGAAGAGGACTAAAGAGTGGTATGAGTGTATAATAGAGAAGGGCAGCAACTGAGGACATCAAAGAGGGTGGGGGGGCGCAGAAAAACAAGCAAAGGTGAAAGGGGTGTGGAGGAGGAAGCTGGAGTTCAGAGAGGAGAAGGAAGCCAGGACAAAGGTTCTGGGGAATCAAACTGGATACAGCTGCTTCTCCTGTGAGAAGTCTCATATTTAAAGACCTCAAGGAGTCAGTAAAGTTTTACGCCGAGTTCTGGTGTCAGCTTTCAGATTGAATGTACACTGGAAACAAACATACTTTCTTATTGATATAACAGAGAGAAAAAATCAAGTGCAAGAGAAGGGAGACATATTTCCAAGGTCTTTCCATACTTTAGAAACCAGAGGTTTATAAGGTTTGTTTTATAAGTCAGCAGTAGGCAAAATGTGAAGTACTTCTAAGGAAACACCTGTGTTGAATAAAAACAGTAACATACCAGGCATAACATGGGTGGTAAAACAAATGTTTAGCTTTCTACATAGAATCATTAATATTTAATACTAAAAGTATTTCATTAAAAAAGATGAACTTACATTTTTTGAAAATGTGTTGTTGTCCCATTATTTCTGACAGCAATTCTATTTAAAACAGTTTTTTACAACTCTCTTCCAGTAAACCACGTCTGGATTTTTAACCTCACTGGAAGTTTTTGCTGTGCTTCTGTATCAGACTGTAATGTAATGTAATTGTTATTTACCTTCAAATTTATCCAGTTCCTCTTTTGTGGATAGTCGTACTTTTAACAGGGTCTTTAATTACATTCCTCTACTAGCTGACCACTACAAAAATTGAAATCCTCACCACAGATCTGTAAAAATGTTTCCACTTTCAGTGGGAGACAAAAATAGAATAATTCCATGTCTTTTTGGACGGATGCCTAGCTGAAACTATGCAGGGTTTGACTGACAAGAGGATGTAGTCTTTGCTGAGAGCACTTTCTTTAAGGTCCTTTTAGTCTTCAGGAATATTTAAGTAGATGAATGAAGAGAGGATTTATGCTAATTTTCCTTCATTTTTGTTAACTTTGACTGCTTTTTTGTAACTTTTGTCTTCTGCAACAAAATCTTTTCAGCTCATCGGGTTTACTGAATATATAATCACAAGCTGGTAAGTAGTAACTTCAGGAGTTTTGATTTCAAATGGCACTCTATTCTTTTGTGTACAGCTGTGCTAGAAGAATAAACCCCTTTGTGTGGCTGAGTATAAGTAGAATTATTTAAATGCACAGTATTTGCCAGGGTTATGACTGTAAAATATAGTCTTTCAGTGGTGAATAAATATGGTTAACACATAGCTCAGCCTGCGAATGCAGCGGAGAGACTTTACTTGAGTAAGTTCAGAATTATTTTGCATCCGAGTGTGCTCTCCCCACAGTGCAGCACAGTACATTATCCATTTCCTGGGGAGTGTGGATGGGAGCTTACAAAGCACAGCAGGTAATTGGCTGCTTCAGCTGAAAAAGCAGAAAAAACATATTTGTTGGTGTATACAGAAGGAAAATGAGAACAAATGGTAACTATTGTTGGGTGATAGTATTTGTCCATAATCTTCTGATTTGTCTGTGAGATTAGATCCATACTGACACTCTGCAAGAGCAGTGAGTGTGTAAATGTGGTGTTTAGGCAGCTGAGCAACTTTTTCTGTCAATGCATTTTGAAATGGAATTTTTGTATGCTTTGAAATTGAAAAAGGAGGTGAATGTGTAGTAATAACATACTTTTTCAGAATGCTTCCTTCTGCGTTCAGGGCTTGTGTTTCAGTATCTTTGCATAAATTTCTATCTCACTACTTTATTTTGAACCCTATCTTCATCTTATGTAAGCAGTCCTATCTCTGAAGTCAGTGGAAAGCGATCATAGCTCAACCCTTAGGCACTTCTGTATTTCTAAAACTTGCTTATACTGATGCAAATATTTCCTCTTGGAAAGGGAAAGCTATTACTGGGATAGATACCTTTCTTCAGTTGCACATGTGGCAATTTCTACAGACTGACTGAAAAAAGCTGTAATGGTATATCTGTGCTTTTTGTTTAAAGTGGTTTACAGGCAGATGGGTTATGGAAGTATGTTGGCACTATAAAGACAGTTGTACCAGGTTCCTCCTAAAATAGGGCCATTTTCATGAAAATATTTGTATTTCCTGCTTTTTCTTTCCCTCAGCTCTTTAACTAAGTGAAGCATGTGGTTTAAAGTCAAGGCTGATAGATGCTAGAATAAGATAAAATCTATTTTAATTTTCAGAATATAAATACATTGGCTAGCAACAACCGTATCTGGGGTTTTATAATCTGAAGATGTGTGCATATGGGTGAATATGTATGATGGGTATCACTGGAATTGGCTGACACAGAAGTATAATATTCACTCAAAAAATCTTTGCAGTTTCATGTTGCAGTACTCTAGTCCTTTGACAGTTTGGTTTTAATTTTGTTGTTAAAAATCTGACCAACAAACCTGTACACTGTGTTGGAGCTTGAAATTGTGCTGCACCTCTAGGAGGTGACAAAAATGAAGTATTTTATGAATTTGGTAGGTCTGTGTGATTGTATGTAGGGAGGATATTTGAAGGCTGAAAAACCGATCACACATTTTGAACACTTTACTATCCTCAGTAGTTTGTTTCCTCCTCTTCAGTAAAGATGAAATCAAAAATGTTTCTTTTTTTCTTTTATACACTCTTATAGTCTTTGGGGTGGCTTTAATTCTCCAGTGGTGTCATACAAGGTAAACTGTGTAATAAAGCATTGAAGGAAATGGAGTTAAGACATGCAATATCTAATGAAGAATATTACTACTTATTGGCAGTCACCTTTTGGCCGACATATATATATTTTTTTCCAAAGGCCACAGGCCACAGACATTGCTCTTGTTCTCTTTAAAACCATCACTCCATTGTGTGCTATTGTGTTTTTTCACTTTTCACCTTTTTGTTTAGGTTTTTGAATTCCAAATACTTCATGTGTCATTTCTGGCAGAAAGTTACAGTGATGAAAGAGGAAATACCATAGGCCTGAATAAAGTTGCTGGAGAGGCACATACAAGATGGTGCAGCCACAGAAAGCTTTTTTTTTTTTTTTTTTTTTCTTCCCCAGGCGTTGCGTACCAGTTTTCTTACTGACTGAATGAACACAGAAAAAAGCATGTATTTTTCTTGGGCCTGGAAGGCAAATGTGGTCTAGGAGTGCAAGGTTTACTACCAGTGCAATCAGCTACAGTAGTGGGAGCAACCATGTGCCAACTTTCTTTTGCTTCCTGTGTACCTGGCCCAATTAACTGCATTCTTCATTCTCCAGTCATCTCCCCAGGTGGCAATCTGGTCTTAATGGGCTATAAAATGGGTGGCACTGGTCCATATGGAAATACCCTGTGCTGTAGGGGGTCTTCTGTAGCCCTGCACAGAGGTCCGTAACAGTGTCATAGGTGGCGGTGCTATCTAAATGGAAACTCAGCTGGTGAGTACCTGTGCTGTCTTCCTGATTGCTGGACGAGTCTCTTTGAACTACGTAGATCATCTAGTGAAAGCTAGATTGCTTTGGGTCAGCTGCACAGAGCACCCAACCGAGTGAACTTCCGGTAGGTACAAAGGAAAAACTTCAAAGGGAAAAACCTCAGCTGGGCTTAGATACTGCTGTCTTCATCCCTTAAGAACATTTCTTCTCTTCTCCCTTCTTCCCACCCAAGTAGCAACTAGCCATTAACTTTTCCAGCAAGGTCCATGGGGTAGAGGGAGCAGGATGCAGGTGGTCTGGTGAAAGATGCCCACACTGCAGATGTGAGAGTCAAAAAAAAAAAAAAAAAAGCGTGGGAAGGCCTGAACTCCTGCAGGTGAAGCTCTGAAGGGAGGGAAAGCACCTCGTGATGGGTCCCAGGCACCTCGTGTTGGGTCCCAGGCATAGGGACAAGGAGATCTGCAGATTTGGGGTAGGCTAATACTTGAAAATATATTGAAAACACTTTAGTAAGCTTGTGACATTTAAAAGGGATTAGAGCTAGAGCTAGTTATTAGTTCATTTCTATCTCAGCCTGTTTATTTGAATAGGTCCTCTGTGTTACCTGTGAATAGCATGCAAGCAGCTTTCCTCTCCAGTATTTCATAGATATTTAGAGCCAATTCAAGTTTGATCACATATACCTGTTCCTCAGGATCTTTGATGGAGATGTGGTCAAGCTTAGGATATTATCCAGAGTGTCAGGATTGAAACTAGAATAGAAAAGATGAAAAGATTTGGGACTCTGCAAAACTTCACGACTATGCCAAATTTCTCAGATCTCATCTTTCTGATGTGCGTATTTCTGAGTGTACCTTAGACACCCAGGCACTCCTGTATTGATCTTATTAGCATAATAAAGTGGTGTTGCCAAACAAAAAAGTGATAGTCTGGCAAACCACCTCAAATCTGCTAGGAGTGGTTTGAAAGCTGGATTTCTGATTCTTATTTTGCTGGGGCAGTTGTGGCACGTGGGGATAATACACCTGCCCTGTGTCACTCTGTTAATTTACCAAATTTAAAACATTTTGTTATAGCCAAAGAGCAAACACTGAAAGGAACAAATATCAGACTCTCTCCATCTCCCCACTGGGGTTCACCACACCAAAACACTGCACCTTGCCCAAGGCAGGACCTCCTGTGCTGCCAGGGCTCAAATCCCCATTTCTTTGCAGAGCCAAACACCAGGCCTACACCCTCTGTCTCCAACTCTGCATCTAAGTTCACGGGGATGCACACCTCCTTCCCCACCCTCTCCAGCTTTTACTTCAGGGCAGGGGGCCATGGCCTGGCCTGGGCCTGGGGAGGCAAACACAGGAGTGCTAAGTAAACCTGGCTGAAAACTTATTGTCTCTTGGCTAAACTTTTAATTCCTCTGGGGCAGCAAAGGTCTGCCAAGTACAGCCAGAGCACACGTTCAGCTCCCTCCAGCCAGCAGTGTGTGCCTTGTGGGGGAGTTAAAACTCACTGAGAGCAAGGCTACATTTATCTTATTATTTACTTTAAAAAGTGTTAATTATCCTTCTCATATATGTAAAAAGTGATGCATGATGCCTAAGCACAAATATTATAGGTGTTGCCTTTGATGCTGTGTAAGTCAGGCAGAGACATGGCACCAAACCATCCATTCATGGTGTCCTTCCTGCAGGTGAGAGCTGGTGGCTAGAAAGGAGACAGGTCTAAAAAAATTAAATTCAGAAATTGGCTTGGAGGCATTTCTAGAGAAAAGAGCATTTTGCAGCTGCTGTATTTCCAGCCAGAGAGGGCCCTGTAAGTAACAGTTTTTTGTTAGCTAATTTCTGTCCTTAAGAGGAAGCCACTTCCTTCCTCTCTTCATTTAATTCCTTTGCTGCTTTGACCTTCACCTGTGTGACTTGCTTACTGAAATCCTCTCGGGAGTATCAGTGTCAGCTCTAATAAGCTGGCTGTCACTTTACACCAAAGAGAAAGTAAATGTTTCATTTGTTAAATGGGCCAGTGGAAAACATTGCCTTTTTCTACCATCTTCGGTTTCCTTCTGGGGGAAAGGGTTTTACTTTTATGTGACTGAAAGTGCATAAAATGGATTTGACGCTGCAGATTTAAGTGTCTTGAATGAAGACTGTTATGTAAGGCTTTTCTCTCTCTCTTTTTTTTATTTTATTTATTGTTGTACTGAAATATGATGGGAGTTACAGCACAGGGCCTGGTTGCAATGAATTTTCTTGCATTTCTGTTAAGATAAGGGATAGTCTATATAAGGAATATGTTGGAAATTTAACTTTTTTAGGAAGCTGTACAGAAAAGTATGGGGAATGTCAGATAATTGCACTGAGCTCTTTGGTGCTGACACAGGGTATAGTACTGCTTCTTGTTGGGAGTTTTGCCATTGACTTGATTGCAAGCAGGACAGCTTTTCTCTGCCATAGTTTCTGTTGTGTTTATTTATTGCTCCCCTTCCACTGCTGTTTGTGCTTATGAGCACAACCTGTGCTTCTCTACCACCTTGTACGGGTGGGTTAGTTTTACACTAGTCAGCTTGGAAAGTATTTGAAAGTGGGTTTGGAGGAAAGTACCCTTTTTTGTGCCTTTTATGCAGAAGTTAGTACTTGGGGTTTGAATTGAGCAGCTTATGGAACACAGTTTTTAAACAGCGTTTGAGAAGTGTGAAATCAGTACCCATCACTGATCAGTTGCCTCTATGGAGAGCAATTTGAGAGACCAAAAGAAGGTGTTGGCTTTGGTGTATGGGAGGAAGGGTACATCTTTTTCCTGTGAACCTGGAGGATGTGTAAGTACAGATGCTTCTGTTCATGTGATTTTTATTTTTATTTTTATTTTTATTTTTTTAAGCTGAAACCAACCCCTCATGTGGAGTTAGAATAGATACCAAATGTGTCTGCAAGGGCTGTGTGCTCCATCACCCTCTGGCTTTGCAGGGAGGCTGTGATGACAGCCCTCTCGCGCAGTAAGGCCCCTTGAGGACGTTCTTGAAGGCACTTTTTGCTTGGCTCTTGGGTCAGCTGGGGCTTCTTGTTTGGTGTGGCTTGGGGGTGTCTCTGCAGCAGTACTTCTTTTTCTCCTCCCCATGCACAATCCCCTGTGAAATCTTCAAACCTCTCCTGAGTCACTGCTGTACTGTAGGAGCCTTTGCTAGCAGAGGCCCAGGGTTGGCAAGCTACTTAGTGCACTCACAGGAGGCTGCTCTAGCTTTATGCTGGGGATCAGCCTTTCATCTTGTTGGCTGTAGCAGCAGGGTGGGCAGCTCTTTTCTTTGTTCCTCTGGGCATTTAGTTTGTCGTTGTCTTGTGGTCTGCACAGGCTGGGGGCTCAGGGCTGAAGTCCCTCTTTATTAGCCCCATAGCTTATGTGCTAAAATAGGTATTTGCAGTAACAGAAATCTCTACAATATTGATTCAAGATATTTATTTTTAGATCTAGTTAAGTCTTCAGTAAACTGTCCATCAGTTTGAGCTTTGAAACCACGTATCTATGATGGGATATGTCTCTCTTCTATGTGCCTGTCTCTCAGTGGGTCAGGAAAGACCTTAAAAACCTAAAACACAGAATCTTTCTGCATTCAGGTCTGCTCAGCACTGAAATTTACCATAATGACCAATAAATGCTTTGTTTTTTGTTGCTTTGATATTTGTAGAACCACAGAATGGTTTGGGTTGGAAGGGACCTTAAAGCCCACCCAGTTCCACTCCCCTGCCATGGGCAGGGACACCTCCCACCAGGCCAGGCTGCCACCAGCCCCATCCAGGCTGGCCTTGAACACCTCCAGGATGGGGATTCCACAGCTTCTCTGGGCAACCTGTTCCAGGGCCTCACAACCCTCATAGTAAAGAAATTTTCCAGGTTTTGTGTTGGATTTTTTCTTGGCTGTATCTGATGGATATCTTTCCAAGCCTGTGACTCGCATAGATTGGTGAATCTGGTACTTATTAGTGTTTTTTGTTGTTGTTGTTGTTAATTTCAAACTTAAAAGAAAAATAAATAAATAAAAATCCAGAGCTAGTGAGTCATTTAAAAACAAACAAATAAAAAAACAAACAAGCAAACACCAAATCTGGCCGAGACTGAACTATACCCTACACAAAGTACTCTGTGGCACCTAAACTGCACAGCTTTGAATAGGTGACTTTTTCAACAACAGCTCAAGTCTGTGGCTTGTCAAGAAAACAGCCCTGTAGTGTCCAGAGTAATTGTTCATTTAACCCAATGCTCAAGTGAGGGAAGTACAGCCATGGTAATGAGCCAAAACTCTACATAACAACAGAAAAATGAATAGTTAATTTTTCAAGAAATCTAGAACTGAATTTATTTAGATAAGTGTGCATATTTACGACTCAACAAACATACAGAAAACAAAAAAACAGTTAACCAGCCTGTAAAATATTTAAGCAATAACTATCTTTTAGCTTATATTACTTGCAAGTTAACCTAGGGGAAACCTAGGAGATTCTTTTATGGTTAGACCACTTCATGTGAAAGTTAATTGGTAGACTTGGTATTATATTTGCTGTTATGTTTGCAAATAAGTAACTTGAAATTCAAAAGATAGCTTAAACTTTTATCTTTGATAAAATTCAATCTATGTCATTTCCCATGGATGTTAACATAGCTACTATTTACGAAAATGCGGTGTTCCCTCCTATTAGTGCAAGGCACCTGTATGAGATTTTGAAGACAGTTTATTCTGTGTGTTCCAAGAATACAGAAACTGGGTAACTGAAAGCTTGTTATCATTTCAACCAATTATGATTTACAAACTTAAACTCCTCTTTAACTTTATATTTACTTGGTGTCTTCTGTGACAGTCTGTGTTAGGGCAGGAAGCCAAAGCATCATATGGCACATATTTACATATAGTGAGTCCATTGCAGAAGTTTGTCCTAGATATAAGGATTTAATGTCTTATAGTCTCCATATATGAAATATATATTTTTAACCTATCATCTTTAGCACTCTGTGATCTAGATCTGGGTTTATGGCCCTATTTTGGACATGACCAAAATACCTCAGAGGAGCAGATGTAAAACATCAGCAACCCCAATCTGTCTGTATCTCATTTAAAATGTTTGCAACTTTCTTGACAGAATACTACCTTATTCTCATCATTCAAACTAGGGTTTTTACGATCAGTTGTGAGAAAGCTTTCCTGGCTGGAGAAGTGCTTTTCTCTTCTCCATGTGTTGAGGATTAAGTTGTTTAGAAACTTCGACTGCATTTCCTTCCCACTGCTTTGTTCATTGGAAATGAGATGTCAGTAAGCACCCAGAGCACTCGCTAAATGTGATGGTACAAAGTGCGCTGTTGCAGCAGTACCACCTGCACAGAGAGGTAGGACTGCTGAGGAATTAGTTGACACAAAAGAAAATAAACTAAACTCTATCTGGACAGTCAACATCTGCTGATTTGGCAAAGAAATCGCTGCTTACTTAATCCAAAGAATCATTTTTCTGAAACTGGAATAAATCTTAAATACATTTCTTGTTAAAATGTCCATTAAGTTTTCTTTTTTGTTGTTGTTGTCTGCAAATGTAGAAGTAAAACTATGTCTGAAATGGAGATTTTGGAGAGAATTGTGCATGCCTTGAATCTGTTTAACTTTGAAAGTTAAACTGTCAATGTGTGGTTTTGCTTATGTACTGTGTGTGAATCTACATTTGCACTTACAAGCTGCAACTGAAGCTTTATAGCAAAGAACTAGGGATGTGAATGTGTGTTAATTCATGTTTTTCTATGCTTTGGAAGATGGAGGTAACTTTTAAGCGTTTGTTCTGCTCAGCTAGGTATAGGCGTATATGCTTGTTTTTTCTTCCCTCAAAAAAAAAAAAAAGACATAAATGGACTCTTAAAAAAAATAAATTAAAAACGTTTGGCTCATAATTGCTATGAAAGTGGAAAACCTGTTCCCAAGTGTTTGTTGGGATTTATACAGCCAGTAGAGGTGAAAGCTTGCACTGTTTTCAGTCAAACAGCAGATCCTGTAAATTCCCCAATAAGTACTTTGGAGTTGGTACTCTTCTCCTGAGTATATAAATCTGTTTTCTCCCACTAAGCCTGCAAATCTGCTTTCCCATTCTGTCCCTGCCTCTAAAATGCCCCCAAGCTCCTCCTGCCTGGCAATCCTAAGAAGTGTGCAATGTTCCATTGAGGTGTTTGGAATAGCTGTGCACAGGTAAAATCTCTGCTTATTTAATCCAAAGATCCATCTCACATTGGATCTGTTCACCTCTAGCAAAAGTCAGGATTTGCACAATTATTGTCATAATCATAGAATAGCATCATAGAATCATCTAGGTTGGAAAATACCTTCAAGACCACCAAGTCCAACCATCAACCTGACCTGCTGAGTCCTGTCACTAAACAGTGTCCCTTAGTGCCACCTCTACACATCTCTTAAACACCTCCAGGGATGGGGACTCCACCACTTCCCTTGGCAGACAGCCTGTTCCAATTCTTGACCACCCTCCTGGTGAAGAAATTCTTCCTGATATTCAGTCTAAACCTACCCTGGCACAATTTGAGACCGTTAATAATAATCTGTGGGACCCAATGCACCTTGCAGGAAGGTTGACAGTGAAAAAGGCCTGTGTACTACGAACAGGCCTCAAATGACGTAACAGTAAATTGTAGTGCTGTTAAGTGCCTTGCTGGCACTGAGTGGTGGCGATGTGACAAAAATAGAGTCTTTGTTTTGGTTTGAATGTTATGGTGATTGTTTTGTATGGGTGTGAATGCAACGAGGGGTATGCTCTAAATTGCCCAGACTACTATCAGTCTCTTTGCCAGTGTATTAAGGTTGCTTGTTCATAATAAAGTACAAAATCGGCAAAGCAGGGCTATTCGGTTGTACTTGTGAACATGCCATTGCTACATTTTGTTTTTAAACAAAAATAAGAGAAATGTAAAATAGGGAGGATGTACATGTCACTCCTCTCTCAAATTGATCCTTTAAATTTCTGGTGCTTCTGGGATTGTCTGTATTACTCCATAATGATGGGTGGAAATCTTACCACCATCTTAATTTTCATACTGAAATGAACAGGATAAGGATTGGGTTCTGTGAAGTAGGACAGAAAGAAACGCTGGTTATTGCATTGGAGCCAACAATTACAGCAAAATTCCTTGTCCAAACTAAGGCCAAAGGTGCAAGGATGCTCTTTCTGTGCTACAGATTGTGTACTTTCATACAATACTACTGGACAGAAGAGAGGAGCTTGCTTTCTTTGTAAAAATGTAGCTGAATTAATTACCTTTAGGAAATTACTTTTTAAAAACAAACAAGTAAGCTCTATTTTAGAGATGGAAAAAAAATCATATCCCTTTCTAGAAATGATTTTACTTAATAAATATTAAGTTAATAAATATTAAGTATTACTTAATAAATATTATTATTATTATTATTATTTTCAATTGTTGCTTTTATGGGAACAGCAGACACCCACCCTCTAGTGATCAAGAGCAGCACCGGAGCTCAGGGCCTGGTGTTTCTTCTCTGGTTGCAAGAATGTGCAGAGAAATGACCTTGTGACAGGATGTGATCCGGATAATACTGTTCAATTTAAGAATATTTTTCTCCTCTTAGTTTCTTGAGGTTTTCCATGGATAAACACGCTGTCTAGACAAAGCGCTTATAAAACGTGTATTTTTTTAGACTGAAGTTATTTCATGAACACCTGGTGATTGTTTTGGGAGCTATTTCCATGGAGAGGCTGGCAATTCTGCCTAAAGGATGGACAGGATAATAGTTTGGGATTAATGAGGCTCTCTGTACCTTGAGCTCTCCTTCATGGTTTTTGCCTTTATGCTCCTGGTTGACAGCTTTTGTACCTACCGGTACATCATATGAGATAATTTCAGCTTTTCTCTTGAATCTTGCATTTTTTTTGGTTACAGTTAGGGAGGTGAAATTATTCATGTCAATCTTGTTTGTTTCTATTTTCAGTGGAATTTTATTTGCAATTATCAAAACCTTAGCGCAAAAGCTACATTACAAAATAATAGTAAATAAAACTTACAATAAACAAAACAAAAACTTGTTTAGCACCGTGAATCCATGTATCGTTTGCCAAAGGCAGACTGCAGTTTAATGGGCTTTGAAAATAGAAACATTAAATTAATCAGATCTATTTCTATGGAAAATAAATGAGGCGATTCTTATCGCATGAATAAATTGTTCTGTTTTGCACCATGATTGCTTCAAGTACCATTTATGTAATCTCCTAATGAAAGACCTCTGTAACAGCCTGCACACCAGGCATGGAAACCCTCAAAATTCCCAATTCCTTTCAAAAGCAAATACAGTGTGTCAGAAAGGAGAGGTGAAAGAGGGGAAACAGTAAGGAGCTAGAACTCATTTCTTTGAGTAATAAGAACAGTGAGCTAGCCAGGGAAGAAATGTCTTATGAAAAGATAATATGTAAAGATTTTTTCACACTGCCTTAAGTTTTCTGTGTTAAAAGTATATTCAAGTAGTTAGAGGATTACTTCTGTATTTTATTTTATTTTTTTTAATTTTAACATGCTTCCTGTTGTTCTCTCCCTTCTTCCAGCCCTGGCACCTCAAAACTGAAATTTCAGGAATGGGCTTGGGGTTAATTGGCTTAAAGAAAATGAGATATGGATACTAAAGAGGGAACTATGCAGCTCATAGAATGGAGCTGACCTATCACAGTGCTGTAAAAGTATTCTTGTAGCTTTTAGATTTTATTAACTCATATGCTTTATTAGTTATTAAATATACTAAATAATAGCAACTATAACTCTAGAGTTTGGGGAAATAATGAATAAAAATTTAATGTGCCAGATCAATCTGTTCATTGCTCATTATGGATTTGGTTCCTTAAACAAAGTGCCCATCAGTGCAGATGAGATCATATCTTAAATGCCAAACAAACTCTGTAACAGATCCAGGGCTGCAAAGCAATGCTTGCCTCCCTTTGACCAGGCTGTAGGCTGCTGCTGCTTTTGGAAGTAAAATTTCAAGCTGATGCCCTTTCCCTTCTTCTTAGAAAGTGCCAGCTATCCAGAGAAAGTACAAAGGGCACAGACTGGAGTCATGGCAGAAGGGAGACCTGTACTTTAGCTTAATCTCCGGTTCACTACGGCTGAGCTGTTTCACAGTTTCCAGTAAAAACATCAACAAAAAAGTACACTTGTGACCAAGATTTCTTTTTTTTTTTTTTTTTTACTGATTGCTGTGGAGTTTAATTGCCTCAAACTGGAGCCAGCCTTTGTTCTGTCTTGCAGTTATTTAACCAGTGTGTATGATAGTTTGCAATCACTATGCAAACTATCATTTTTCCAAGTATAAAGTCACTGTTTCCCAGTGCTCACTGTGTTATCTGAGATACCACAACTATGTCCACACTCAGAAAGAGGAAATAGCTGTGGTGCATCACATACAGTTGTGCGGGGAGTGTAGGGAAATATGTTTTGAGGGTTGTGTGATATCTGCTTTTCTGGAGCCGAATAATCATAAGGATCTTAAGGAGAGAACTTGGTTCATTGCACATACTGTAATGACTTTCCTAGGAGGACTTTGGATCAGCTGTTCATTTTTAAGCGACATATACATGCATGTGGGAATGTAAATATTGGGTAAATTGTTAGCAAAAATAATACTTGGGTCACATTTAGTCATAGGCATGCATGAAAACAGGATCCAGGAGTCAAGAAGGATGGATATCTTATTCTTAGTAGGCAGTATCCACAAACACTGAAGTTAAAGCAGCTGTGCAGTGAGATGTCTTCCTACGGGAAGTGCTAAACCAGCAGATTGGCGGTACCAGACCAGGAGAAACTGTGCTGTGTTGGTATTTGTTCTGGGTTGCTCTTTGGCTTTCTGGAATTTGTAGAGCAGAAACTCAAATATGTGGTACCTAAAAGCAAAGCAAGAATAAATCCCTACCTTACCTTTTTGTCAGGGGCTTGCTATTTATTCTTTCAGGCAATACGCAATCTGCATATGACACATTTCAAGTGGGAAGACAGAGGTTTCGTCATTGCCTGATCTCTGATACGCTGGGTTCCTGATGGCTTCAGTGTTGTGGAAACTGAGGGATATTTACTGATGGATTTAGATGTGTAAGATCTGCAGTAAATATAGATGCAATTTTAACATAACCTTACGCAAGAGGTTTATAAATTCTTCTGCCTTTTGACAGTGAATTACTAGGGATGTTGAAAGTTACAGTCAATCTCTTTTGCCAAAAACTGTGGGGAAAAACTACAATGCAACCTTTTAAGTTTGACAGCTTTCTACTCTTGCAGAGATAATCTGTCAAGCTCATTTTTTTAATAAGAGATGAACTTTGCATAGGGATGTTGTTTAAGAGGTTGTTATACAAATGTAGTATAAGATTACTATTCATTGCTCTATTTTTTAATGTTAACAGATGCATGAAGATATGACAATTATGTGCCTACTCTGTGATAGCTTGATACACTGGGATGGCCCAAAACTTCTGCTTTCCTTTGTTTCCTATCATGACAGAGCCTTTCACAGCTTTGGGACAGCTAGTAAACACTTGCTCCATTCCACATAAAGGGTGGAATCAGCTGCATTTCTTGTTAAATAAGAGTGTTGATTTGGGAAAGAAGTGACTAAAAGCAGCAAGGAAATCAAATCCTGAAGCCTGGACATGACCGCTGTGTGGCAGTCAGTCAAACTCAGGAAGTCTCGTCTCCTGCTCAAAGTTCTTTGTGGTTCAGGACATGCCAAGTCTGCTTGTCCATGTCTGTGATGTTTTTGTGATCTGTTTATATTTCTCCTGGTCTGTTCTGGGGCTTTGCTCATGCTTGCATCTCTCACGGTGGCGTGGAAGCTGCAGTCCCTTCATGCAGCAGCGCTGCCGCCCAGGACTTCCTCTCCCAAGGATCACACATGGTGTCTTACGCGGCTTCTGCTGTCAAATGAGGCAGCCACCCATGCCGAACTCATAAGGGCCAATGAGGTACTTTGTCTCGGTGGCAGTGTTAATACCGCATTAGTGCTGTGTGCCCGCCTAATATTAATGAGAGAAAAACCGGGCTGTATTTAAAACTTATATTTTATAATAGTTTTAGTGCTGCTTTGAAAGATCAGGGAGATTCAAATGAATTGCTCTGCAAATTCGTTTATACAGTTAATCACGTTTATATGAAAAATAGTTAAACTGGAGTGGTTTCTCAATACGTTTATAAAAAATATGGTGGATAGGCTGTTAATAGACAAGTTATTGAAAGAATAATGAAGAGGTTGCATGGTAGGAATCTGTTTACTCAAAGTGAAGGAAGATTTAGCTCTGTAGAAACATCTGTAATCTCTTTAATTCTCTTGGATACTTAAAGCCTCTGTTAGAACTATCTGAAAGGTTTTATGCTCTATAAATTTATTGAGGGGCGAAAGTGCCTGGTGTATCAGTTTCACAGTAAGCTCACTTGTCTCAGAAGAGGGTTGCAGTATCACGGAGGCCAGAAACCTCCAAGGTGTTCCTACTAAAGTTGGTTACTGCCTCCCAGTACAAGTACACTGTGCAAGGAATAAGCAAAGCCTCGCTCTGCATCCTACTCTCTTTAATGGAGTCTGCAGAGCAAGAAGGGGAATTACCTCTAGCCAAAGAGGTAGCTTTGCCCATTCTCGTAGCCCTTTGACAGAAGAGGCCGCTAGACAGTGAGTTGTGACTCTATTTCAGCAGTGGCTGTGTGCCTCCCTTAGGCTCTGAGCACTGTTTTGTAGTGTTGCCCTCAAATACTGTGCAAATGGATCAAAACCACCGTGTGAATAAAGTAAAATACAAGCAAATGCTGAGAGAACTTTTGAGATGTTTAGTTTTTTTTCCCCACAATAAAATATTCTTCTGAAATAATAGAAGTGATGGAAGGGGCTTCAGTGAAGTTGTTCGAAGGCTGAGCAGTTGACCAAACTTAAATGCAAGTCAGCTCTGTTGACAGGAACCCTTTGTGAGAGACTTAGTGTTTTTCTTCAACTAGTGCTGATCAAAATTTGTATTGGTATACTGCAGTCTGTGCTTACAGCATGGGAAAAAAAAAAGTATTGTCAAAAGAAAGCTAAAGATAGTACTACAAAAACTGCTAGGCCTTTCTGTATGTACCTGAAGTTTATTACAGCTCTACCGCAGAAGAGTAAAGTCTAGAGTTTAAAGTGCTGCTAGAAATTGTAAGCAATAATAAAATTAGATCGTGTGAAGTACGATTTTCTTATGTTGCAGTATCAAAATAATATTCTCTGGTCCTATGAACCTTTGGTGATAAAAAGAAATGCTTGTGCTGACAAGTCAGCAGGTCACTTGATAAATAAGGCCCACAAGAGTGGACTGTTGTATTTATTCTGGAGAGTCCTTATCACTCCTTTGGGATGTGAGCGTGGGTTGAAGTTCTCTTTGAGCATTGTTATGCTGGCTGCTGCCTTTCAGTGGTATGAAAGATGTTTCTTGTTGGGTGGATATATGAATCATAGAACATCCCAAGTTAGAAGTGACCCACAAAGATCATCGAGTCCAACTCCAAATGAGATTAGTATATGCCAGGCTGGGATCTCATGGCCATCTGCGTGTACTCGTGCTGTTCCATGCATGTGTAGGAAGTTTGAAGCTTCTGGAGAGTACTAGGCTGCAGCATTTAAGTACTGTGACCGTGTCTCTGCAGTAGGTGCACTTCACTTACAAAGTGCCAGCACAATTTTCTGTATGGTAGAGCTACATGTGGGATTTCAGCATTATGGCTATGTAGCACATGAGCAAAAATATTGCGATGTTTCATATATTAATGGGTTCACTGTGTGTTGGGAGATACCTGATCAACAGAAGGACTCCTCAAAAGTTCTGTGTGTGAGATTTCAAAGTGACAGAAGAAGTATATATTCCTGCTTTACACATGGGCAATTGCCTGTGTAGGGTTTTGTATTTTTCTTGCTGGGTAAAGAGGAACAGGCGTGGTAGGTTAGTACTAGAACCAGGGAATTTTTGAGGTTCTCTCTCAGTAAGACAGTGGCAGAGTTATACTTGTGTTTTCAGGCAAGGCTCATGCTAAACTGTTTTTTAAAAATTACTTAAAGGGAGGAAGACACTTAAATACTTCCATATGCTTTTTCCTTGTAACATAGCTTCCTACTGATAGTGTGAGTTGTCATTTTTGATGTTCAAAATACATGTTTGTGCAAATAGTTCCTGTATAGGACAATATTTCAAGGGATCAGAAGGCTGAATGATGAAGAAGCAGGTGCTTGTCAGCCACTGTGCTGTCACCCTGGTGTGCTGACACCTGGTTCGTGTGTTAGAACATTATCCTCCTGACAGCCGCATAGCCATTATCACTCCTTGCTACCAGAAGGGACAGTATCTGGAGAGATTCATTAGGGTATTGGTAAAGAAAGACAAAGTTTCATATAACCAAAACCACTTTAATTTGCCATCCCTTTTTTTCATTTTTACTTAATGGTAAACTAATTATCATCTGAATTTGAGTTGTAATATTATTGTCCTGTACTCAACTTCTTATTCACAAGATCATTGCCACTTATGCTCTTTTTTACTGTGTGAATCTATATTGCCATTTTCAAGACCACTGTTTGCCTGTCAGCTATGTTTTTTTTGTACTATTTCTTCATTGCAACACATATCTGAAGACGTGGTTGTTACACATTCTGTTTCTAGGATGAAAGCAGTGGAAGTCTGTACAGCATATTGCTGTGTCTCATTTTATCATTTGAAATAGATTGCCAACTACAATCTGTGTATATTTAATTAGTCTAAAAAAAGTGATTTGGCCAAATTTTCCTGTCTTAGAGTTATTCAACTTAGTCTAATAGTCTTTAACTGAGAGTTATGTTCACACAATGGAGGATAAAATAGACTGGAAGTTTTTTCACTTCTGTATAGTTTACTGATTAAATGGCAAATGAAAAGGAAGAATAGTCCTTTGCTACTTAATGTTTCTTGTTTTGTAGAAGGTAACACACAAGCCTATATTTCAACAAAGCAGAAATTTTCTTTGTTTGACAAAGAACACGCTCAAATCTCAATGAAATAAATAAAATGCCTTTAGCATATGCTCTATATCTTCCTGGCTTCCTGTTTTGCTTAAGTGACTTACGGGGCTGTGTGGGAACCAGTAATCAGACTGGTGCTCTAAGCAGAAGACCACGTGTGTCCAGAAAAGTGCCTCACTTCCAAATGAGCTACCAGGAGCTGCTGCTTCCCAATGGCCATTCAGGTAGGTGTGCTGTGCAGCCATTCCTAGCAGGCATTAAGAAAGGTTTCAAGTCTAAGCAGTCACAAGAAGGGGCATGTTCTTTTCAATATTTTCTTACTGAAACTTTCTGTACGAGGTTTCTCTTTAATTTCTTCAGGAGCTATGTTGAAAGCTTAGTAACCACTTTTACTCAGTGCATTTTAATGGAAAAGCAGCAGCTGTGCCAGTCGTCTCAGATGGCCTATGCTCCGTACTACAGGGTGGTTGCAGAGGTTGAAGACAAGCAGTGAAGGACAATGCAACTAATTTCAGCGAAGATTCACAAGCAGCTTAGCTGAGAAGTGCTGAGGTTGCTGGCCCTAATGTAGCAAAGCACTTAAGCAGGTGTCAGATTTTAAACATGTGAGGTTTTTCATTTTGGTTCCTATGAATATCCTTAAGTACTTAGCTGGACTGGGATGCTGGCAGAACTGAAGCCCTGGATATTTTTGCACATTAAGCAGTGTAAGTTTAAAGCAAGAATTTCTTTGGATTTACAGCTTTTTTCTTAGGTTATATAACACAGATATGTTATTTTTGTTTGGTTGCTCTTTTCCCCTTGTTTACTGTTTCTGATAGTACGTAAGATTCTACATTATCTTGCTATTAGATATGCAAGCATGTTTAAAGGGTTTTGTAAAAAAACCCCACAAACAACAGAAAATAATCTCCTTCCAGAGCTTTGAGGCTTTTGAAAGAGAATTGCAATCTTGTTGAATAAGTCAGAATAGAGAAGGAATTATTTGTATTCCGGCCTGAAAAAAGAGGTGAGCTTGAGGGCTGCTACATTTCTATATTGTCACTTAGCATGAAGCCAAAGATAAAGCACATCTAGCAACAGCTGATCGTCTTGCCTTTCCTTTGAAACAAAATGTGTTCAGGTAAAAACTTGCAGCTAACAGCAAACCATCATAAATGATGTATTAGTTACATTAGAAAGCGAGGGCTGTTGAGCTTGATTCTGCTTATGTTTCATGATTGCATTACATGCCCCTCTGTCTTTGGTGATGATACCTTTCCATTTTGTAAAGTTTCTTCATGCATTCTTCAGGAATTGGGAGGCTGGATGGCAAATCCTGCATGCAATGAATTTTTAGAAAGGTGTTTATAGCATAAACTAGCTGGATTAAATGTGAATGAGTTTTCAGCATAGAACAGCATATGGTCCTGGCTGATGTGAAGAAAGCTGAACCAAGGCTGGGTGCTGTAATGATTCAGGCAGCTGGAACTGGACTGTGCTTGCCCACTTTGCACGGTTATAGCTTGCAGACTTCCTGTTGTGGTTCTTCTAAAGCAGATTTTTACAAGTTGATTGAGGGTCTCTTTTGGCCTCAGGAAGGGAGAATGCAGCAGTTCTTCACTGGATAAGGCGATTTTTCAGGCAGAGGGGTTTTGTTCCAGCTTTAGGTACACTCTCTTCCCAGCTTATGAGTCTGTCTGGGATATATGGACTTAAGCAGTTTCCAGTACCAAAAACTGGGCTAAGGAAGAAACTAAGGAGGATATGATTACCAGAAGAATTCTACTTATATTTAAAAAACTTAGAATGATTTTTTAGCAACTAAATGCTGATCTTTTGCAAATGAGCACCAGTACTGCTGTTCCTCCAGTCAGACATATATAAACTTGTAATTCCAAAAGCATGCCTGATAAGTCAAGCCCCAGAATGTGATACTAGTTGTGTTAATTGCATCATGGACCTGCCTATGATTTTGAGGTTACGCAGATTTTCAAAAGGGCTGAATTGGCCCTTTAACTTGTATTCTAAAAATTCTGTTTTGGTAACAAAACATGAGCTCAGCTTTCATTCCTTGCTTCAGCAGAAGTAAAGGGAATTGAGTCTGCTTTCAACATTACGTCAACTGCTGACCAAGGCTTTGGTTTAGTAGTATCTGATATTCCAGTGGTATCCAAACTAATGGGTAGGACACTGTTCACAAGAATGGCAAAATTAGTAGAGCCTTATACACTGTATGAGCGAAAACTATTTGCTTGACTGATTTGAAGTCAGTTTCTGAGTACGTAATTATTGGATAGATGGCTGAGGCTGTACAGATCCTGCAGATGGTATCCTAAGAGAACAACTTTTGAGGACACTTACAAGGCAGCGTGAAGCCTGCACAGCAGCTGCTCCTTGACTCTGGTGATGGGAAGAAACAGGAGGGAGAGAAGCTGAAGGGAAGCATGTTGCCAAAGGTGCTGCATTATTTCTCATTCTCCAAATCACTGTCTCCACACATGTTATAAGAAAAGTGGAAGGAAGTTTGAACAGATGTAGTTATACTCTGCCAGCACTGGGGGCTAGGTACACTAGCTTGAAATCATTTGCAAGGACATAGCTGATGAATATGAGGATTAATATGTGGATATGAGGCAAATGCTTTTTTACTTCTGTCCAGAAAAAGAGCCTTGTTAGTTGTTGTCTGTTAGGATCATCAACTTTTAAATCTTGGGTAGAAATATAAAGTTACTAAACAACAATAAAACCAAAAAACTCCACCTCTCATTCTCCTCTATAGTGAGTCTATCTAAATTATTTGTGACTGAGTAATGGTGAATTGACACAAAACCAACTGAATTGTCACCTCACTTGTTCTGTGACATTATATGTCTGCACTGTGTGCATGGAACTTGTGCCTAATGCCTTTTCTCTGGATTAAAAAGGAGAGGGAAAAATTGGACATCATTGGTTTTTATTTATTTATTAACAAGGTGTAACAGCATTCATGCCCTTCCTGGTAAGCCTATTAATTCAATGATACTAAATGTATCATGGAGCAATTCTCTGACCTTAGCTCTGCCAGCTTCTTTGTAGTGGTTACTGAAGAGGGAGTGTGTAGAAGTGTGGCAGTTTCTCAGGTAGTAGGCAGGATTTAGTTTTTCCTTCAGAAGTATGATGGTGCTCAGTGTGGTGTACAGCTGCAATAAACCCATGCAAGGCTAGAGCATTTATTGCTCCTCTCCTGCTCTCCTCTCTGCAGGCCCACAGCAGGCAGAAATGCACACAGACGTCCTTTAGTGTGAAAAAGTGGCTCATAGGGTATCTGTCTGCTTGTCTGTTAGGACAACAGACATGGATTAAAAGACATAAAAGTAAATGTCATGCCTAAGTACTAAACTGGGTTTCAATGTTGTGGAAAACAAATAGAACTTGACATCTATATTGCATTAGTACGTTGGCTTCTCTGTTGTTTTTGATTCATAGCTTTGAAAATTACTTCTAAACACAAATGTGAGCCTTTTTATGTCATGTAATCCAAAGGATCGGTTTGCTTTTAGAAGGAATGATTTCTTATTGACTTCTTGGTTGATCTGATTGCTTTTAAATTTTGCAGCTGTAAATATGGTTGTAATTGCTGCAAAACGAGGTGAACACCAGAGCCAAGATCTCAGTCTTTGACTGGGAGTGAACATTGCCTTCCTTCATAGTGATACGGATATCTGTATTTCATTTTCTTCAAGGCAGATTATTTTAATTAGTGCAGTAATTAATGTAATGTTTTACTAATTAATTTATTAGTTGAACATTTTGTGTGATCAAAATTCTTCGTAGCACACAGTTTATAGTAACTAGTTCCTAGAAATTGTTGATGAAGTAGCAAATCTTTAAGAAGGGCAACTAAATGTTTCTGCTTTTGGTGACGTGCCTCCAAAGTCTTTTGCTCTTAAAATTATTCTTCATATGATGCTCTAGCTAATAGTGACAACAGAAATGAGTGTTTTCTTTACTGTCTGGTTGCTGATCATGTCTGTCTAGTTGTTAATATTAAAATAACAACTATATATCCTGTATAGAACTTTAGAAATGATAGTTCTGGCCTGTGCTCTGATCCTGCAGAAAAGCAGCTCTCTGTTTCTAATTACCAGCCCCGTGCTGCAAGATAACAGACCAGTGTATAGGGGGAAAAAAAAAAGGCACAGCATTTATAACTTGGATCAAGTTCTCTGTGTAGGGAAGTGATACCCAGAGATGCTGCATTTTCTCCAGAGATGGCTCATTGCATCACATATACCTGTATCACATGTACCTCATATACATCACATATATCTAGGTCACTACCTACGTCAGCACAGGATATGAAAATTTCAGAGGAAGTACATGTTAATAAACCTGGGTCATTGCACAGTATTTTTGGATTGTAGCTCTCTATGGCAAGGGGAGTGAGCCGTATTTTCATCTGGTATAAACTGGCTCTGCTCCATGATTGCCATCTCTTGCTGGCATCTTTGCTGTCCTCCAGTAAAACGGAAACTGTTGCTTCACTCCAGGTTATGTTCCTAATAGATCTGTATTAAAACATTATATTTAATTTCAGAAAGGTCATTTTCCAATTCAGATGTCAGAGATGTTCTTTGTTAGCCTGGAAGCCATATATTTGACCCAGAGAATCAGTGTACATAAAATTTAGAAAAGAATTCTGATGCTTTTTGCTATGTTTTCTTTATTTGAAAACCTGATCCTTTGAATCTGATTGATTCCTTGAAATATCTTGTTCTTCAAGATCTGCTTCACAAGATCTTCTTTCATTTGGAGAAAAAACATATTTGAAAACTTGTTCACTGGAACTGAAGGACCTGGTGATCATCAGCTGTTTTAAGATTACAGATGAATTTCCAATGGCAGATGAAACAGGCATAATATATATACATTAATTTTGGAGTTATCAGAAAGCTGCCATGAGAAAATATAAAAATATTGTTGGGAGTGATCTTTGAGGGCTGACTAGGTTCCATATTTTGCCAAGCATTGCAGTTGACAAAGCAAACCTATTCAAAGAGGCAAGCTCAGGAAGAATTAAAACTAGGTCAACTTGTACTCAAAGATCAGGATCTGAGTAACTTGCAAATGTTGACTTTGTTCACAAAAAGGAACTATACTGCCAAGCATACACTGCTTATGGGATTTAAGCATGTCTTTCCCAAATGCAAGGGAGTTTGAATGCATTGATTGTGCCAATAGTGGATCTTTGTTTTTTTTTCCGGACTCCTGTTTGTTACAGGCCAGGTGCGATGTTTCAGGATGGGTGGCTGGCTGCTTTTTGTAGGCACTATTTATTATGTGTCAAAAAAATCATTCTGTTATAGTGTGATGGAGCAAGCGGCTGCAATACTTGACGTCAATCCATGCAACACATCGATGACAGACTGAAATGTGCTCTTGTTTCTTAGACTTGTCTTTATCAGTTTAATGCATTGATCTGTAAACTGTTAAGGTAAGCAAAGGCCTGCTCCTGAGAGACTGTATCTCAGTCCAGGGCAAGACGAGGACTGGGGTTGTATCTCCTTTAAAAGCCCCGCATTATTTAATGCCAGTCTTTGTCTTGGAGCCTGAAGAGTTTACATACTTTGTAATTGCTGTTTGTAAACTTAGTACTGAGATTGCAAAATAAAAACCAAGCCTGTCCCTTGCCTGCTGGAGCAGGCTTTATTTTTGCCTCATGCTCAGCTGTTTAGAACAGAAAGAAAATGGAGGCAGAAAAATGCCCAGTCTGTGCTGCAGACTGGGTTGCCTTTGCTGCTGTTAGCTAGCCACCATGATGTAGTTGTGCTAGAGACTGCACTTATGTAAATGCTTGGTGTTTCCTACTGTCACAGCGATGGCTGTGTCTTATCCAAGACAGTTCAGGTGAGCAAAGCTGCTGCCATCCCCAGGGCACTGTGCTCCCTGGGCAGTAGACCTAGCAGCACCCAGGCAAACAATAGTAGCGAAGATGGTGATCTGGCTGCCTTAGTCCTTATGCAGATAAATTTTCACTGTTTACATGAAGTTCCCCCCCAAAAAGAGATCTGAATAGCTGAGATGCTCATACTGGGAAAAGAAAGACAGAAGGCAAACTTGAAAAAATAATTTCCCAGTGCCTTTTTTATATTCGATTTCCTGTCTCTTAAGAAACATACTTACCTTTAATTTCTTTTGGTCCCCCACTCTTATAGACACTCTGCCAAATCCAGAGTAACAGTAAAAAAAAAAAAAAAAATTATACTAACTGTGTTTATACTGAGGAAGTGGTTTCCTTAGAAATAGCAACCATATGAAAGCTATAAATGCTGATACCAAAACTGTAGTTGAATATACGGATGTGGGCCCTGGAAAAAAGGGAAATGGGATCTGTTTGCTAGCTAAAAGGAAAATCTTGTTGCTGCCTAGGATTTTTGCCAAATCACAGCTGAACTAAGATTACTTTAGGTGTGTTGTGTGGCTGTTTTTTTTTTCCGTTCTTACTTTCTACTTAAGATGCTCACAGAAACCTGGATATGGATGAAAGAAAGTCTGATTTGATTTCCTATTTTCATGGAGTCATTACTGGAAGGTTGGGTGTATGCCTGGTGACGGGGTTTGACAGCTAGAAGAGGTCACAGGAGCAATTGTGGGCAGCAGAGAGGGGGCAAGAAGCTAGGAGATCGAGGAGTGTTGGTACACTCAGGGCTCCATCCCCCTGCCTTCTCCAAGTGCCCATGCTAATCAGCAAAGCTTCCTGCTAGCCCTGGGTTACATGGCCAATTTAATAAAAATTCAGCATTGAGTCTCACCCTGACAAAATGTTCATTGGTGATCGTGAGGTCAGCACATACTTGGAGCTGGATTTCTCTCAAAATGTTACAGCATGGCCATACTACACAGAACTGTTGGATACTGATTTACAGCAAGTGAGGTGTAGAGATTTCTGCATCTTTCAAGCAACAGAGCCCCCCTAGTTTGTTTAAAGCACCACATTAATCAGTCTTGCATCTCAGCTTCAGAACAGCATCTGCAGGGCCATGATAACTGATGTTTGGAAAATAGATTTGTTGGTGCCAGTTTGGAGCTCTCACATGCATAGCATTGTATGGCATCACCCTGCTGATAGATGGCTTTTGGAATAAATATCTCTAGGTTGATTTTGAACTAGAAAGAGATTTGCCTTAGTAGTGCTGATATCTTTCTATCTTATAAGATATAAAGGTCTCAATATTCATATGCACTTTATTTTTTCTGCTGGGACCTGCACTTGAATGCAAGTTACAAAATCAGTTGATCAATAGACTTCCTTTAAAGGAAAAAAAACAGGAATGAATATGCAGCAGTCATAAAAATGCTCTGGAGATTGCCCTCTAATGGGGATGAAATAGAAAGCAGAAATGATTAGAATTCCAGAAAACATGATATTTATTTATAGGCATTTGAGTCTTTATATGCAAGATTTTGTAACTAACTTCTCAAAATACACTCAATTTTAAGCACTTCTGGAAAAATCATTAAATGAAGAAAAGTTAGGAGGATTAAAAGACAAAAAGCCAAATTATCATGTTGATTTTCAAGAGAAAAATGTAGCCAACATGGATTGTCTGGTTGCAGGACATATGAATAACACGTAACAGCACTGTGCCTGAAATGTGTTCTCATCATTGCTGAAGCTCCAGGGATTTACTGTCTCCAACAGACTGACATGCAAAGCTAGAAGCTTAGGGTGTAAGGAGGCTTTCTCATGTCACATCTTTTGCTTGTTTTTCAGACCAAATCACGGTCCCTTTCAATGCACGTGCCTCTCTAGAGTAAATGCTTCTTTCATATCTTTCTCATATCCTTTGAGACTGCTCTTGCTTTTCTCCTCCCATTTCTAGCTCCAAAGTATAAGACTGCAGAGAGCATTCATAAGACTTGTGAGGAGAAGGTGATTTCTGGTTGTTGAGGAAAAAATATTAATAAATAAATGCTAGCCTTCCACTTCTACAGACATATTAAAAAGCTGCTACAATTGTGGGAGACCTGGAAAGCCTCAGGGAGTGGTTCTACTTTGTGGTTGGTGCTGTAAAAAATGTTCTGTGTATAATTTATTTAAACATGTATGCATTATGAAATTAGGGAGAGGGGCCATTACAAGATAGCATACTCAATACCTCATATGGAAATGTTATCTGTTGCTTTTTTTATCTAAGTATTACCATAGCTAGAAAATGATGTCAAAGGTTTTCAGAAAACACCCTCAAAACAAACCAAATTTGATGTTATGGGAGCAGGGTTGGGGGCACTAATCATTCTGCCATATTCTAGCTGATGAGTGCTCCTGGACCCTGATGTCTGTTAATTGCAATATGAATGAGAGTGCAGTGCGCCTGCATAAGGTGGAGGAGAGAAGCTGTGCTGTATTTTGATATAACTGCACTGTGTTCTGCCTGTCAGCAAGGCATGTCTGAGCGTTCTGGAAATACTGGTCGTGAATCAAGTCTGTCTGGAGCAGTTAAGGTGTTTGTTCTGGAGAAATTTCTGAGTGACAGGGACAGCAGGGACTGGTTGTAAGTGAGGATGAGGGCATGGAAGCTGTAAGTCCCTGTGCCTAAACGTTCCTCCCTGTGCCATCTAAAAGGAGGTGATGTCAAGTGACTCATCCTAGGCCAAGTCCTTCCTTCCAACTGATGCTCTTATTTTCTTGGCAGCCATACTAACCACGTTCTCAAGCCAGCCTGGCCACACTGGTGCTGCTGGTGTGAGTGGCCTTCTGAGCTGTGCCACCACCACCTGCACGGGCACCTAGCACAGCCCATCACAGCTTGGTCCCAGGGAGGGACCTCTGTGAGGAGTCAGGGAAAAAGAGGTGCAGCATTGGCTCCTCCAGCCTCCTCCAATTCAGTGTCTTCTAGCTTTGGTTACTCTAAGCAGCCTGTGCTGAACAACTGTTCAGAAATATGTATGCTATTTTGTACGCACAATATTTCATTTTAAATACTACTCAGAGAAGCTATGATGGGTAGCAGCTTTATTGGCAAGGTACCTTGAATGTCTCAGTTGCTCTGGACTTTCCTGTTTGGCTATCTGGGGGATTTCAGAATTACAGAAATACAAATGTTAATTATTTAGTGAAGAGAAGTCCACTTTAGTGAATTAAACTATTAAAAATGTGGATTCAAATTCACACTATTCCTTTTTTTTTTTTTTCCCATCTGAAATTATTATTATTATTATTAGTTTTGGCTTGCTGGGTGATTTCAAGGGCAATGCTAAATGTTTTCACTATTCTGAATGTCTTACTAGATGAAGACCTTAGCTTGCAATCTGGTTTAACTCAGTGCCTTTCAGGCAGGTAATTTTTCAGCCTAAAGTAACTGTGGAACTTCTCAGAGGATCATCGCATAGTTAAAGAATGCAAGTCTGAGCTGCTTGCTTGTGCATCAGGGGAATGTTAGCAGATATCAGTATGTTTAGTCTGAGAGCAGGAGGGAGAACAAGGAAGACATTGTCTGAAGAGATGCAGGTAAAGCAGAGAGCCACTATAGAGACTGAAACACTGCAGTACTCCTTGCTAAGGTCTAGCATTGTTATTAGTATTACTTGTATTATAATATCCTCTAAAAAGTATTTCAAATAGAGGGGACTTTTGAGTTTCTGCAAGTAATAATAGAGTAGCCTGTCTGGTAAGAATTGTCATGGCATCTGTCATTTAGAGCTACTGAAGATCTGGACCAATATTTGATAGATATATTTGGTTCTTGTGGAGCTAGGACTTAAAATATGATAAATCCTTCATAAGAGGGGAAGGTAGCTAGCAAAATAAGAATCAAATTGCAGAAAATTTCCCCTGGAGCAACTGAAATGCAGACCTTCCTTAGGAATTCAGGAGCTGTGTGTTGGAGGTCTGTACAAAATGGCCGGTGCTTTTGCATATGTGGGCACAAATGTCAGTTAAGCCCACAGGAAGTCTAGCGGCAGTAAGCTGGTCTTCTGACTAAGCCCATCGCTACAAACAGCTGGCCTGGAATCCCTGCTCATGGAATTGCATGAATACATGTGAAGAGTAGGAAGGGTTTCATTGTGCCAGCAGCTTTAGAGGAGATGAAACAAAGGAAAACTTATTAGTCCATTCTGTAGCCTTTCAAATATGCCCTTTGCATACAGAAGCTGGCTAGAGTTGTATTTTGTTTTGTGATGCTCGTGGTCCCTGAGGCAAATTTCACTTGCTGGCGTAGGCAAGTGCAACTTCCATTAAACTTAGCAGAAGCTGTGCCTGCTGAGTTTGGCCCTCTGCCTGTAGAAAATTAAATGCATTGGCAAGACCACCAGAGGAAAGTGTTCTTCTATTGGGGGTGCCTGGTACTTGTTCTGCAGTGCTCCAGGTTTTCAGAAGTGTCTCCAAAATCAGGGAAAGCTAAGAGGGCTCAGACATGATACTGTTCCTTCTTTCTCTCTGTTAAATGCTAGGAGGCCTGGGAACTGTGCAAAGCATGTTCACTGGCAGGCTCAAGATGCGTAGCAGCTTTACCTGTGCCTTGGACTTTGTGATCTTACACCCATAATAAGGAGAAATTCTCCTTTAGCTAGCTTGTCCTTTATTTGATTATTTTTCTGAATACCCTTCCTTAATTTGTAAGGGCAGCTGAATTGTCCTTTCTTTGGATTACATGAAATAAAAATATCCGTCTGTCCAAATATCTTGGGAGACTGTCTTGTCTCTGAGAGTGAGGTAGGCAATTAGTAGTATAAATCCCATTATAAATAAATGGGATTTGGGATTGCTCACTTCTATTTTTTTTTTTTTAAAGGGGAATTTGGTTTCCTAGATACCTGTTAGCATGTATTTAAAGAAATTTCAATTTACAGATGAGGGAATTTTTCTTATGCTTACAGCAAAGCAGTTCTATATGATGCTGGCTAGTAGCATTCCTTGCATTGTATGATGACTGACTTCTGAAGTGGGTAGAATTATATTATCTGGAGTTGCAACACTTCAGTATCTCTTAGAATGTTTACAATAAAATTCTGATGGTGATGAGTATTGTGGAGCATATTTTCTTGCTGTGGATTAAACAATTGATTCTGAAAGATTAAAATGCCCCACCTGCCTTCCTGCACACTTCTGTTTTGCCATGTCAAACAATATAAAATGAATACTGCACTTCCCTCTATCTAATTGAATAATTTACTGTAAATAGCTGTCATTTACTTTAGAGCAGTAGGGGATCATTAGCCAAATGGATGTGAGTAAGTCATGCCTTTAATGCGTTAGAGGGGCCTAAAATGGAATCATCTAAATGGGACCATCAATACAGCATGCTGAATTAAGTCAGAGGCACTTAAAGCTTTAAGTCCTCTTTCTTGTAAATTACATGCTCCCTCGGCAGAAAGGTAATCAAGAACTTGCATAAATTTGGCATCTTTGTTTCAAAGCTTTATTTTTAATGAATAAAATAGTACAATTTAGATGACATGATTGGTAGGTATAACTGTGTTTTGGATTTCCCTCATTTTAATTACCTTCCTTCCTTACTGATTGAAGCCTTCTTGCTTGCAAACAGCTACTTGTGCTGACTAATATTGGCTCTATTCCGTAAATAAGTAAGATGAGCAGGTAATAAAATATCTTCTCTTGACCTTTATGGGTATATGACCTGATAATTATTTGCAGGAGTTTGTGTTTTGTACTTGTGATTTTAGAAAGGACCCAGCCAATTTTAACTCCTAAATGTAGCATACAGTTTGGATTTATTTCACTGCTGAAATCACAGTTAGGCCTGTTGGGTGCTTTAATGTGTCTATGTCCTTCCCATTGACTCCTCCTGGCCCCAGGCTAGCCTCTAGTTCTTCTGTTCAGCTCCACGTTATCCTGGAAGAGGTTGGTGTTCAGCTAGAATCAGAAGCCAAACTTTCATTGAGATGTGAAGAGGAGTAAGCAATACAGGTAGCAACTGTCCTGAGGTGCAAGAATTGATTATAAAAAAAATAAAAAATTGATAACTGCTATTACCCATAAATGCGCTCTTCTGTGAGGTTTACTGAGGTGCTTTCCAACCTCAGCCATTCTGTGATACTGGCTTCTGAGTTGCAGTGGCTTCATTAGTGGCAAAATTTAATGAAAAAGCATTTCCTATCTGAGTTTAGAATTTGCTCTGCTTTATTCTTCCAGTCTTTTAGAGATTCTAGGAAGTTAAAATTCCTGGCCTTTTCCCCATGTTTTTAACTACTGAACTTCCCTTCAGTTATCTCTTGTCAGTGGTCAATCACCCCCCATTCTTTTAATTTTTTTTTTTTTGTGTGTACTAGGCATTCCAGTTTCACAACTATAAACTCTTCAATTCTCGGAACTAGATTTGGTTAGACATTTCAAAATCAACTTGAGGTTCAAGGGCTTTAAACAAAACTACAGAAAAACCCACTCCAAAAACATTATTGTACATTTAATCAGTCACTTGGGCACTGCCAAGAATAGAAACATTGGATATGCCATCACTTCAGGATGTGGAAAAGTTAAATAACTTGCTCTGCAGCCTGGAAGTTGGTAACAAACCTTGTTGTAGAAAGCAGGATGACTTTCTTATTTTCATTCCCTAGCTGTAACCACTGTCCTATGTTTCCTGTAACTGATTTTTTTTTCCTTTTTACTGAAATGGTTTATTTAAAGGTAAATTCATCTTGTGCTTTGAAACTTTTCAGAATCTGCTTATGAACTGCTTTCACTTGTATTGGATGAGTCATGAGTCAAAAGCTCCATCCTGTAGTTCCACCATGAGTAATGCTTAACATTTTCTTGGGTTCCCTTTTAGAAGACTATTAAATTAAAAGAAGTATCTGTTTGTTGATATCCTAATGGACAATTGGGTGGCTGGGTCTCAGAACTGATTTACATTTACCACTGCAGTAATTTAAATTTTTCCTCCAGTTCAAGAATGTCATTTCTCTGACTGCATGTACATGTTGTTGGTCACAGCTCTCCATCCTTAAATAAATAAACATTTTAGTGCTAGGGACTAGTCTATGAGCATTGATTCAGATTTTTGGAAGGGTTTTTCACGGAGGTCTGTACTGACATAAGCTATCAAAGCTGGCCCACCTATACAAGTTCCAAATTACTACCGGACATGCAAGTCATGGTAATGAATGTAGAGAGTACACAGTTTCAGGAAACATCTTTCACCTGGGTGCTGACTAAGACAGGTGATGGGCAGTGCCCCTGCAGCTTCTGTTTTGAGTATTGTCCAAGTAATGTGTATTTTAATGGAAACTGATATGTGCTATATCTACTGCTGGTGGGGACCGGACTGCCTACCTGAGTACTCAGATGGCAGATCCTTCCTCCTCTTGGATGCCAAGGTGTTAGCACATTAGGAGATGCCTACTGGCAACACCCAGCAAGGTATTTTACATGCCTGGCCCATGGGTATGTACTGGTATAATGTAAGTGTAATTGGTACAGGCAGTTTTTGGATCCAGGTGATGTAAATGTTGGATTGTTGATAGCATCTCTCAGCTTAAACACCCATGGAGGCAGGGGGCAGCCATGTTTGCAGATGGAATATATACTCTGTTCCCATGAGGGGTCTATTTTTTTCTGAGACCAATTATTGGCTTTTCTGTTGCTGATATTGGGAGATGACGGGTGTTTGGAAGTGATTAGAGTTGTCTGATGCTGATCATGAAAAATGGAGATGTAAAACTTAAACTCTCTGTAGAAGTGCTAAGTGCTCTCTGTAGAGGTGGTAGATGGAGTAATGTTGGTATTAGTGAAATGAGCTCTCTGTAGAGATTTTGGAGTTTGCTTGGCAACTCTTATCTGTTCTTGCAAATAGGAGATGGTCTGCATGTCCCACATATCACAGGTTAAAAAAAAAAAAAAAGAGACTTAAGATTGAAGATTTTAGGGCAATGGATCAGCCTCAGCTGCATCTGCACTGGAAGTTGTCAACACCAGATTTCTGGGAATGGGAACTCGGGAAGAATTTTCATGCAAAGATTTTCTGGTCTTACAAGTCTTATGTGCATGGAGGATTACTAGAGAACAGGTTTGCATTGGAAGGGGGTGAACAGGCTGTTTTGAAGATGTGATTCTAATGTGTATCTGTGTTTAATTATCAGTGTGGCATAGCGATAAATAACTATAAAACTCAAGCTAAAATTGTGGATAAAAATTTAAGCTCACAGAGATGCTTTTATTTGAGGAGGAAACATGAAGTCTGGGATTTGAACACTTTTAAGCTTAATGATTAAGAATTCATTGAATTTGGCTGCTAATAGCAAAAGCTTGGCTCTGGGACCTTTACCTCTAGCTAATTCTGGTCTATGTTGCTTTACGTGTGCCATCACAAACTGTTAAAACTCGTGATAATAATTAGAAATTTATCAAAATATTAGTTGCCTTCTCCAGTGAGACTTGTACTATTTAAAAGTTAACTTGTTTTCTTTCAATATCAATTTTTAGAAAAATCACGAGAACAAATAATACAGCCTTCCTGGAACAGACTGTGGAGTATTTCATTCTGTACTCAAAACTTACTTGCCAGTTCCTTTGTGTAATAGGTTACTGGACATCAGCTGAGCAGCGCTGTACGTTACTGTAGTTCAGCTGATGCATGGTAAGTTGTATGACTCCAGTGACTTGCTTTGTGTTTGGGAGTTACAAATGACAAAAGATATAGGCCATAATTTGTACACCTTCCCAATTTGGAGCTTTACTTCTACATAGTCACTTTTTAAATCAAAATACACCGACCCCTACTGAGCTATAATACTTATAACACACATTACTGCTGTTACAGAGTAATGAGGCCTACCACAAAGTCTTCTTTTCTCTACACAAATGTTTTTATTTGCTAAGAGTCTGTAGCAAACCCTGAAGTTCATTCTTCCACATTTTCACTTAATCCTTAGAGACTCAATTTTTTATTTTATTTATTAAAGATACATTTTTGGACGAGGGCACCCACTTTTGTTCTATCAGGATTATTAACATTGCAAGCTTTTAGGTGCATCAGAATTCTTCATATGTACATCATTCAAGATCCAAACTTTACTTGATAATGAGCAATGTTTCTCTCCTTGTGTCTTTCTATTGACTTGTTGCCTGTGCTCTCCTCCTTGGCCCCTCCATAGTAAAACTTCAGCCAGTAGACTTGAAGGGACAAGAAAAGGGTTGGGGTGGGGTGAGGTAGAACAAACAAACAAAAAACAACAACAGAATAGTGCCATTACCTCAGACAATACCATCTGAGCTTTCTTTGTTTTCCTGGAGCTCAGCAGCCGGAGGCACAGGAGTGCTTTTGACACTGACTGAGTGCAGTACATTCACTTTAAGTAAGCTTTGCACTTTCCTCTTCAAGCTGTTCCCAAGACACCGCTTGACCTCTAAAGTATATCTAATCTAATGTGTACAGGCTGCAAAGTCCCCCTGAGCCTTAGATTTGCTAGGGCTTTCCTGATGTGCTCTGGTCACACTATGCTTGCCCTGGAGACACTGAATGTGGGAATGATCCTACAGAGCAGTTTGTTCTGCCTCTAGAGCTGCTGGGGATTCCCTATCTGCATTATTATTACAGCTTTCTGGCCCCTTCATGTCACTTTGTGTGAAGGACGGAGGAAAAAATGTCTTATGACTGGATACTCTTTGGCAGTTGTTCAAAAATACAAATGCAGAATTTTCTACTTTGATAAAAGAGGAAGGAAAAAGAAAAATCCCATTGCTACTTTTTCACTTTTATATAGAATTAGAATGACTATGCAACAGAGCTCTGTTGACAGGCTGTCTGGAGGAGTTAATTGGAGTTACTAAAGGAAAAATGCAACAAGAAACAGAATACTCAAATCTTGCACTGTACTAAAACACTTGTATTTTTTTGTTTATGGGCATGGACTTGTTCTGATTCTTTTTCAGCTTGTAGAAAGAAAATTGTGTTATTCTACTAGATTTCTTGTCTCCTCCTAGGAAAGACATGATTTAAGGCAGACACCACAATTAGGGTGGAGGTAGCCTAGTGTAGAATCACTGCTAAGAGAGCTTGGCTCCTCAAATACATAGCTCAACCATATCTGTTTCACATATTCCTTGGTGTGTGTTGGCTTACATGCTTGTTACTAAATCGGGTTCCCTATTCCTGTGTTCTGTTGAAATGCCTTGTTAGCAGGCAATAGATCTGGCATCTATTGTTTCTGCGATATTGCCTTCTCTATAGGTTCTCCAATGTCCTTTTCTTTTCCCCAGTGGGGGAGGAGGAGGGATGGGGATGGACGATGACTTTATTGTCTGAAGTAAAGAAGTAACAAGTTTATTGGTAATTCAAATAGAGGCTGTTCAATGACTAGAGAGAGGTGTTCTTAGCCTTATGTGTTTAACTTTTAGCTAAATGTGCATTTATTGGTCTGAAGTTGGTTTTAAGGTTTTCAGAGTTATAACAAGGAAGAGCAATTGGATATTAACTCTGTAAAATGAAAAAAACTTAATGGCTGCTGGCAAATATTGTGAAAATACCACCACTGTTTACCATGTAATGCCTTGCAATACTTCCAATAAAGACTCTGGTAGGGTAGGCTGTGACCTGAATTAATAATATTGTTTTGCTCATCTCAGTTAAAATGTCAGATTTTTTTTTGTTCTTTGGAGGAATATCAATATAAGAAAAGATGGCTTTCAGACTGTCTGTCTGACTAGCTGAAATGGATGTTAAGTAAGAAGAAATCCTTTCATTACAGAAAATGGATTGTGTACAGAGATGTGTAAAGATGTTGTCCTTCCTTGTAGTGAGTAACTTGTATAGGTCCTTATTCTTTTCCCGTTAATGAAGCTGTTAAATACAAGGTTATCATCTTCTCTAGGTGCTAACTTAGAGTATTGGACTGGGTGAAAATTGGTTTCAGTTTGTACTTGTCTCATGTTTAACTTTGGCTAAGTCACTTGACTTTGGATAAGTCATTTAATTTGTTTCTCTATTTTCTGCCTGGAAATGGAGATGGCTTTCTTTTTGTCCCTTTTTATTTTAAGCTCCTCTGGATATTTTTTTGTTGTTTGTTTGTAGGGGAAATAGCGAACCATAGCTGTAACTTTTTTGTATGTAGAAGCCCATGTTAAAGAAGTGAAACAGTAAAGCTGCTGTGCTCTGTAGGCATTTCTTGTGAGCAGCATAGTCCACACAAGGAATCAGGACTTGTCATGAAGGAGATGAGGCTATTGACAAAGCAGAATTTATTGTACAAGTTTGATACATAGAGTAGGAGAGTAAAATGAACTTCAAAAAAGGCATCAGTTTTATGTACTAGAGTTACAATTTTAAAGCAACTTGACAGGCATAAGAAGGGAGGGGTGAATAAATGCCTTTCCTGCTTTAAGCAACCTCTAACGACTTCCTTGCTTTTGAAGATCTATTGAAAAATCATGGAGATCAACAAAGCAATCCCCCATGATGCTTTTTGGAAGTTAGTGCTTGTGCAGCTCACATCTCTTCTTGGACATGCCAGTGTTACAAACTTGCCTTGGCCTGAGTTCTCTGCTCCCCTTGCCTTCTGCTGTTCTTCTACAAAATGGTGCCTGCCCAGCTGCTTGCCAGTTGCTCAGCATGGTCTTTAGGTACAGACCCCCCACTTTGGGATCTGTTTTGCACTGATGACATACAGTTCTCCTTTAGCCGTTGGCTGGGCTGTAATTAAAAAATAAAATTAAAAAATGAAATTAAAAAATTGGGGTTGGTGGAGAGGAGAAAAAGCTTTTAGAGTAAGGTGCAAAAATTGCCCTTTCTATTTTAATTTGTGCCCTACACAATGGCTACTTGAAGTAACAGCACTTTTATTTCTGACCTCTTCATGAGGAGACTTGGGAGGAGACAAGGTCCCATTTCCCATGGAGGAGAGCAGATGAAATATTTTAGACCCTTATGGTGTAAGGTGTTTGCACATGTCTATTGCCAAGGGTGTCAGACCAAAGCAGGGGAATTTCACTTGAATTTATCACCAACTGACACAAACCTCTGACCTCCTAACACAGGTGTTGAGGAATCATAGAATGGCTTGGGCTGGAAGGGACCTTAAAGATGATCTAACTCCAGACCCCCTGCCACAGGCAGGGATGCCATCCACTAGGTCAGGTTGGCCAAGGCCCCATCCAGCCTGGCCTTGAACACCTCCAGGACAGGGCACCCTGCCTCGGCTGCCCTTATTTTCATCATGAGGTGGGTGTTCAAGGAGGCAGAGACAGTGCTGGCACCCATTTCCTCACAGTCCCTCCTCAGGGTGGCTGCAGGCCCCTCTGCACCTCGCCCTGAGGCTGCTGCCCAGGCGGCTGGGGCTGGCTTTGGCTGGAACCGGTTCAGAGTGGCGGGCAGCGCCTGGGGCTCCGGCGGCAGCACAGGAGCTCTTGGCACATACTTGTGAGGTACTAAATTTACAGCTGGTGTTTCCCTGCTAATGTCTAGTTTTGGGGAGTGGAAAAAAAAAAAAAAAAAAAAAGAAAAGGGACAAATAAAGGGTTCTTGTCTGTTCCGATGGAAGCTGGACACCTCCTCAAAGAAAGCCCTCACACCTCGCAGGGGCCGTTGCTGTGGGCGCCATGTCTGAGGTCAATCCACAGCGAAGAGAGGCAGTCAACAAACCGTGTGGTTAAAACCAGTCTCTACCTGTTTCTTTCAGAAAAACCTTCAAAACTAAGAGGCCATTGTCAGGAACAGGGATGTCTTTATTGCGAGTGGTTGAGTTAAGGATTGTGTGATGTTACACTAGTTGTTTTTTTCCTTGATGAAGACAGGAGGGGGAACTCGTTTTGCTTTCTGTCAGCAAACAAGGGAAGTGTAAATGCAGAGGAGTTGTACCTCTCAGCATTTTGTGGTAGCAGGCTGTATTAATACTGCTCTGAGAACCAATAAACATTTTTATATGGTGATTATTCTGCATCACATAAAAGATAAAATATAGCTTCAAAGTGCAACAACTTGCCAACTATTATTCAGTTCCTGAACCTCAAAAGCAAATTCTTTTTGAGCTAAACTGCCTCTAAAATGCTAATTGCTAGGAATGTGACCACTAATCAGTTTGCTCCCATAATACTGCTATCTATTTAAATTGGTGTGCCCCTTCCAGAAAGGGAGATTTTAAAGACTTTCACTGATAAGGTTGAAGAAAAAGAAAAGAAAAACAAAACAAAACAAAAAACAGCTAAATGATTAGTCCAGTGGCTTTTTGCCCTATATATACATACATATATATATTTCTTTTTTTTTTGGGTGGGGGGGGCTGGGGGTGTGGAATCTAGAATCAGCTATACCTTTCTCTATCTACTTCTTTTAAGTATTTTATAATGCAGTTAGTCCATGGTGATGTAAACTCTGTCTTTCTAGAGATTTTATATCTAACTGGTAAAACTAATGAAAGATGCATTGTAAGAAAAAAATCATGCCTTTGCGTAAGGACTGACTAGAGTGCTTCAGATCTCCTATTTCTGATCTCTGTAGTTATATGTATACTTTGTCATGGAGAAAGCTGGATTACCTGGGCAACTCGGGTCTCTGCTTCCCCTTCCAGTGCAATCAGCTCTTCTGGCTGTATTGCAGATATCCTAGTCAGTGAATTTTTGAATTTCCATGTCATTTCACTTGCTAAAATACAGAAATGGAATGAACAAGCCCACATTCCTTGCTTGGAAAACAGATTTTTGCCTTGTGGTGATCACAGAGGAAGAAATTGGATGTGCAAGGACATTCTGAAGGCTCTAAAACCCAAAGGTGAACGAAGAAATCAAACTCTGTGTGAAGATAAATGAGACCCAGTCTTAGGAGACTAGCTTGAGATATGTTTCCTTTCCCATGGTTCTTGGCAGTTGGCCATGTTATACTTCTCATGCTAACTTAAGATCTCCAAGTAATGTTTCCTATCTGTAATTTTCAGGATGCTCTTCTTGAACAGAGGTAGATTTTTATCTACCTCTTTGTTTTTCTTGTTTTGAATTTCCAGCTGTGTGCAGTAAGGCTAAGATGAGGAAAAATCCAAAGCAGAAAAGAAGCTGTACAGACTTCAGTTTGAATTAATATCCACATACATATACATAATGGGTGTTGTCAAAGGTAAACACAGAATTGTGTAAAATGAAATCCTGTCTCCTCTGAAAATAGAGAGGAAAAGAAGGGAAGAAATATGCATTAAAAATAAAACTCTTTGTGAGTGAAAATGGATTTGTGCTTCAGATTGTACTTGAAGTATAAAGCATGGGCTACTCAGCAGTGCTTCCAGTTTGATTATTGGTTCTGCAAGAGCTGCTATCACAAATGAGTGCTGCAGGTAGCACCTGTTCCTCCCCCCCCCCCCTTCTAGTTTGAATTTTGCATTCCAGGAGTGTGGTACATACATCTGTGTATATGGTCCCACACTAATACAACCCATTTTAATGCATTGTTTGAAGGACTCTTCATTACTTCTTGCTTTTGGTTTTATGGCTTCTTAGATTTGTGACACCTAGCTTAATACTCAGTTGACTTTTACTATTGCAATTAATTCAGGCCTGTATAAATCTTTTATAATGCAAAATAACCACAGGATCCTGAGTCCTCAAATAGTTAGTACGAATAACTTCAGATGGACCAGACATGTTGCTGAAGGACATGGTGTATGTGTTTACTTTCTGACCTCTCACATAAATGCTGTCAGAATTTTGCTCTTAATTTGATTTGTGGCATTCCATTAACAGTTACTCTGTCTAACAGAAGAATAATAACTAATGATTCCCAGACTCCCAGCATTGTAAAATGAGGACAGGCACTGTTTGGCAGAACAGATATTGTACTTTATTATGGACAGGAACTGTTAATATTAATCAAAGGATATCTAGTCTAAAATGACTTCTGCTAATGACTTCTTGTTCTCAGGCTAACCATGCTACTTACAAGTAACTTGCTCTTCTGATTCTGATTACCAATAATCACATGCTAGATACGTGATTTTCTGTCTTTCAGAAAGAAAAATGATGCTCTTGATTGACCTTATTTTCAGGTATTCTTAGTGTTGAAATTATGATGTTAGGGGTTAGAAATGGGATGGCAAAAGTTCATGGATTTGCCTTTTGATTTAAGCCTTTACAAGGATGGACATGCAAGCAGTGAATGTGTTCAAAATGTGAATTTAATTGTGTGACTTTTAGAGCTTAATTATTCAGGGTGTCACTTTGTGATGGAGAACTTCCTTAAGGCCATCAGTAATAGGAGTAAATGGGTCACACTTATTTCACTTTGAATACGTGATGTTACTGTGATGGTTTTGGACAGCGATATGTTTAACAGAAATACAGACTGCTAAAATTCTCCTAATTTTTAGCTTGTTAAACATGCTGTTGTGTTGAATGATGGAGAAATAACTTAAACTGGGAGGTTTAACAAGATGCAATCTATTTTCTAGCAGAAATAACATCTTTCTTAGGATGCTAAACGTCGTGTTGTGCTTCAGAATTCTGCTACAACAGACTTCAGCAAGAAGAGACTCCCAGCAGGGAGCTCTTGTAATGCAGGAGGAATCTGCTCTTTTGGAACCAGCAACTTGACAGCTCCCAGCTGCACTGCTGTGCTGATGAGGCCTGGTGTAAGTTAGGATGAGACTCTTGCTTTAACTTTCAGGTGGGCTAGTTTGTGAGCTCTCAAAGCTGTTTTTCATGCTCTGTATCAGTTTCTAGCACCAGCACATGGTATTTGTGTATGAGCAAGTTACTTCTTCCAGATATTTTTTTGGCCATTAAGGTCATTACCTCTACTGTCACTGTTTTTCTGTGAGCAGTGTTTATATGCTGTTGCACATGTGATGTTTTGTTTTCTTATTGTGAAGTAATTCTCTGAAAGAAGCTTTTGGCTGTCTTTGGTGGGAATAAAATGTGATTTATGGTGTGCTTATCTTACATGTATCTAGTTAAACATGAGGAAATAACATCTTAAAATCTAGTTCAGTGTTGACAGGACAAAGAGAAAGATGAAGAACACAAGGAGAGACTGCTGCCTTGAATACATCTAATTCCACATACACTATCTACCGGAAGAATTAGACATGATCATAAGTTATTTAAAGTGATGATGCAAGTGTATATGCAGACACTTACGTAAAATTGTATATAATTTATTAAAAAATTGGATTTATAAAAGTCCAAGAATAAAGCTTGTATTATTTCAGCACAAAGGTTTTACTCAGGCCTGTACAAAAATGACCAGTATTGCAGTTTACAAGGAGTGTTATTTTTTTGGTACGTTTGCCTAGGAAGCATCTCTGGCCAGATCTGGGCCCGATCCAGTGTATACTGAGAGCTGGTGGGGAAAAAAACATTAGCTTCTGCTAATGTTGTCTATTAGTATCTGTAAAGTTGATACATTCGTGTTTTGTGTATGTGTATAACATATGCACATATACATTTTTTTAACATGCATTTACGTATGCTCACATCAACTTGGGGTTAAAGACAATTTGAATTCTGATCACAGTCGTGAAACAGGCTGTTTGGTGAAGATATTGGTAGCGTATTTTGTTGTTGTTCCTGGAAGATAAGTGACCTCTAAGTAGGAGTTGATCATGTTTTTAAAGGCTCTCAGCCATAATGTAAATGTGTGTTTTATGGGAAGACAGCCTTTAAAAAAAGCTGCATTTTTGTCATGTTTCTAATTTACAGAGCACAATGAGATGCAATAACCTAATTTAAGTCTGTGTACGTTATGTCACTGATCAGAAATAACAGAATACATCAAATGCTCTGATTTGTATGTATAGAAATTCTGTTAGTGGGCTGAACTAATGGTGAAGCAGCTTGAGCTTGCCAAAGAGAAGCTATTCATTTTTGCATTGGTAGCATAGAAGGTAAAACCCGTGCCTTATGTTGAACAGGAGGAGATAGGCAGTGTCTGCAAAGTCTGCACTTCTGCAGGCTGAGAGGAAGTTTCCCTTTCACATGACAGGAAACCTTATGCTGGGGATGAAGATTTTATGCAGACATGTTCATCTTTTGATTAAAGGTTTTTCCCCAAATGAAGATAGTCAAGATCAGCTCATTACAGTAAATTGGATTCTGTGGTTATTTATATTTGGTAATCTCAAATGTATTTTAAAAAGGCAGAAGACAAACAACCTGCTATTAAAAAGAAAAAAAAAATTTCTTCCAGTTAGTGCTGTCTATACAACATATACTATATGATTTAAAACAAACAAACAAACCAAAAACAACAAACAAACCAACCAAAAAAAAAAACCAAAAAAAAACAAGCAAGCCTGTTGTTCAAATCAGAGTATAATGGGAGCAGAAGGATGCATGCTAATATTTTCTTACTTGGACAAGTGAGATTTCGGTTAGAGTCTATCAGGTATTGGATGCTGGTGATCTTTTAAAAACCAAAGTTTAGCGATATTTAAATTTCCCCAAAAAAAGCAAATAAGATTCTTCTCACGTGCATGTAATGAAGTATATTTCAATATTTGTTAAAATTAACTTTGTTACTTCCAGGAAAACTTGAGGGGGTAGGATGGGGACAACATTGCCCGAGTTATCTGGTGCAGTAGTGGGCAGAGCATGTTGAGTGTGTTACTTTGTATTTCTGTGTTTAGGACAAGGTTTGTGGGATTTGGGGGGCGGAAAAAAAAAACCAAGGACATGCATTAGCAATGAGATTGGTTTGCTAGGAAAGATGCTGAGGACTACTCTGTGTCAATTAAGAGCAATTTGGAGTGGCAAATTTCTTAAATGCTGGCTGACTCTATTTGCAGAAAGTAGCCAATAACAAAATGGCAGAATTTCACAAGTGGTTGCATCAAAAATCTTTTCCCTCAGTTGGTGACAGAAACAGCATTAATTTCCTGTGTATGTTTTCTGAGTAAGATTCATTGATCCTTTTATTTATTTATGTATTTATTTATTTATTTTCCACATCTAGGAAAGCATCATTTCCCCACTGTTCCTTGCCTCCTCCAGATCTGTTCATCTCCTTGTTATTCTTGAGTCATGGCTTAAAATTCTCCTTCAAATATTTTGCATTAGTTCTTCCTGTAGCCATGTGGATGAGTGGGGATTGCTTCACCATTTCTGAAGACTAACTCTGCTCTTGTTTCTGCTCAGAATATGCATTGATCCATAGTGGGTAATGCCCTAATGGAAGATGGGGCTAACTAAATGAAGAGGGAGGGAAATGGCACCCTCATTTTTTGCATTTTTGGCACTCTCTTACTTCTTTCTAGTACAGGGGTTTTGGATGCTTATCCTGGCCATGAGATATAAGGCGAAAACATGGAGGATAATTTATACAGTGTTTTGAACTAATAGAAAAATGAAATTGTATATCATGGAGGAATCTAATATTTCAATAACTTAGACTTCAAAGGTCTTTCTGTAGATATAGTGCTATATGATCCTGAAATTATACAACTATGCACTTGCTTTCTGTTATAATCTTTTATTTACATGATAACCTGAAGAATCAGTTTTACTAAACCAATTTTTCTCTGTAGTGCTAGTTAATGCAACATGACTTAGAAATGATACTAAATAATAACTGTTTACTCAGTAATGTGTTCTACCCAGATGGCTCTGACCTGTGCAGTAATCCAGGAAGTTCATGAATATGCAAAACCCTATGTTTCTTATGCCGTGAAATGTACTTATTGGCCTTTGTTATCTGATGGAGTTGTGTAATAACCTAAGGTAAATAAGCTTTTTGAATTGTTTCTGATGAGATAACTCCACAAATCAGTAGGAGAATGCCATGCTACACTGGACTGAAGAGGCTTGAGTTTCCCTGGGTTTGCTAAATGACTTTGTTTTCTTTCTAGATTCCAGCCTATGGAAAAGCATACATAAGAGGATAAATATGGCTTTTAAGGGTGAGGACCACTTAGATTCCCTTCCGTTACCTGTTCAGCGGTAAGTGGTACACTCATTCATGCTGACTTGAGTGATTAAATGCCTCCAAGGCTGCATCTGCACTTTTTTTTTTTTTTTGAGGATCCAAAGCAGATTAAAAAGTCATCTTAAACTCAGTTTTAAATAATGTCCATACAAAATCTTGAGAATGAATGTGAAATCCAGGCTGTGTTTGTCAAGGGATTTTCAAATTTGTATACCTGCAGTGTGGTAAGTCATGACAGCGAATATGTGGTCAGCAGTTTAAATGGATGAGCAAGTTTGTCGTAGAGATACAACTGTAGGTACTGGGTTGGCTCTTTGTAATGATGGAACTCACTGGCATCCACTGTACTCTGCAGGCTGCTGAAAACTATAAATATACATTTCTTGAATGTGGTTTGGTTTCTCTATTTGTAACTGTGGTAATGATATTGAAGTTATAGTGTAATCTCTTCAGACCCTGGGGGCGACTGGAAAAACTGGTGACTCTACTATAATAAATTGGTTTTTATAATCTGGCTGCTGGCTGAGAGCTAGTATCTGTAGTATAGTTTCATGTTTAACTTAATGGAGGCTGCATGAAAATGGAAAAATGGACAATGAATATAGTAAATTTGTGTTCTCATTGAACTACAGTCTTGACAGGTGGCACAATTGATTTTTGTGGCTGCTGAATACAAGGATAAAATCAGAAACAAGAAAGATTGAATTTCCTTTTTTTTAGTTGTCTTCAGGTCAGGTTGTAAGTCTTTCCTGTAGTCAACTGGCTGCTGATATGTAGTCTCAGAATGCAGTGTTTTTCTTCATGAGGAATTTGTTATTCCTCTGTTTTTCCCAATCTGAATCTTCCAGCAGATATTTTGATAATGCCATCAAGTTTATAGTCACTGAAAGACTACTTGTGTATGTTGTCTTCTGGAAGACATATATGCAGGAATGTAGTTTGGGGACCCCATATACCAAGGAAATCAGTATTATTTATTGGATTCTAGCCAAAAATTGCTTTAGAAATTGGCGACTCCTAGAAGTCCTGGGTAACCAGGTGTGGCATGGACTGATATAAATAGCAATGAGGTGTCCTGTCATTCATTAGTTTAATTTTCTTCCATGTGGAGTATTGCTTCAGAGGCACACAACAGTGGAATCAGATTAATGACTTTCACTTGGAAAAGCTCAGGCTAACCTAATGATCAGATAAGGTACCAGATATCTGGAGTAATTTCTTAGTGATAACTAATGGTTTCTATAAGCTGAATAGTAGATTAATAGCAGACCAATTGCTATGCAGGAACTCCCATTGCAAACTGAGCTGGTGAAGACTCATTGGAGTGGAAAACTAGCTGCAAACAGGACCAAAGGCAGTAGGTCCTGTGGGTGGCAACTGCTGGTCCAGCTTGATGCTGGGAAGTTTTGCTTGCAAGTACATAAATGAGCGTATTAGTTGCAGACTGCCTATGCTAGCAACTGGAAATGTGGAGTGGGAACAATATATGTGGTGCTTAGATATAGCATCAGCACAGAACTGAAAAACTGAATTTGTAGTTTAGAGCTCTCTGGAAAGGGAACCTGCCTGCAGGTCAGTTTCTCTCTGTGCAAGGAAGCAGCAGGACGCCACAGTGCTACATGAATAAAAATGTGCTGCCTTACATCGACTCCTCATTACGATGTGTCTTATCACAAGAAGTTATCTGAAGAAATCCTATGTAGCAAGCGCTATGTTCTGACAAACTGCTTAGTCCAGCAGGGCAATTTTACATAGTGAAGTTATAAAATGAGTAAATACTCTTTTGCCCCGGGTGAATAAGAACCTATTATTTTCCACGTTTATTCTGAAAGACAATACTTTTTCTACTTGAGCATTGTATCAGAGAAAGTCCATGTAACAAGAATGATGGGTAGAGGGAAATTGTTAGCGGTTGACAAATGAAGGCGTAGGGAAGGCTAGAATTGAATATGAGGAAATGGGTATTTACTGTAAGATTTTGCAGAAAGAACACAGACTGGAACAATAATGTCCAGGAATTGTACAAAATGTTTTTCATTTTGAAAACCCTTAACACAATAGCTCTTCTGAAGAAATTGACTTTGTGTGATTAAGTTGCTTATCTGGGTTAGAGAAAGGAGTGGTGCAGATCCTATAGGAATTTTTAAAGTATTTAATCCAGTTTCAAAATGACTAGCGAGATTCAAGGATTATTATATATTCAAGGATCTGCTGTTGTTCCTGTAATCATGCCTAGGATGTATGCCTGCCTCAGCATTCCAGTTCATGCTCCTGCTTTTTGTGAGAGGGGCTTGAATTAATTTATAAGAAATGTGCTGCTGTGTCCTCTCAAAGGGAAGAGGTAACACAAATTCAACTGAGGTTAGTTAGTGCTGTGTAGCACCGTGGCTGTTCCTGGCTTCATATTTAGCTCAGAATCTTTTGAGAAGTAAAACCAAACACATCCTCAGGCAGCAGTATCTGTTTCCATAGGAAAAATGTAGCATATATGTACAAATTCCCTGTGTTTCCACAGCAGCCATTAAAGTCAACAATTATCTTGGCTGTATAAGGAGCTTAGAATTGGGACCTGAGATGATGTGCTTCATGAATTGTTTTTTACATTCCTCTCTTCTGGATTTTGTGGGAAATCACTGCTTGTATTGGAAAATCTCTAGAGTACTGACTCACTATTCTAGTAGCTTTCTAAAGTACTGTCAGACCCACCTTCTGTAATTGACATCTAGACTGTTAAAGATGCAATACTTAAAGATATACAATATCCTGAAGAAAAACAAAATTACTGGTACAAAAACTTTGTTTCACTGAGTCAGGAAATTACAACTTGTGATGATTTTTTCTTAGAAGAGAAAACAATTGAAGATAGTTCTATTAATAAAAACAACAACAACAAAAACAAACACCTAGTTAGTCTCTAAAAGCTGTCATTAGTCCTACATGAAGCACTTTACATGACCATAAAGAATAATCTGTTGCCATCAGTAATGTCCAGCTCACTTTAGCATGTGAATTGTGTATATTCACTAGAGTTGTATATAGCAACATTCTGTAGCGTTTTAGCATAGCTTTTGAAAAATATTCCTATTTATTTGCATCTATTGGAATTGATTTCCCACATTTCTGTTGAATTTTTCCAGATAGGGAAGCCAATGTTAAAGAAATTAATTTTTCTTTTCTGTCCTTCTCCTCCCTTCCTTTGTAATGAAAGCTCATCAGCCTTTTTGTTTGCTTTAAGTTAAAACTTAATGTACCATTTTTTCATGGTAATCATAGTTTCTTATACTTTCCATGTTGCATAGTAAACCAAAATTAACCTTTGGAGTACTGAATATAAAGTCATTCAGCAAAACAAAGGGTACTCATAACAAAAAGCAAAATAGGACACTGTTTTTGTTTTCCTGGGTTATGTTTGGTTTGCCAATGCAACTGAGACAAATTCAGTATGATCGGACATATTTGAAAAAAAAAAAAAAAGCTTTTTTAAATATAGGAGAATTGTCCGTAGAAATTAGGTATTTAAAAAGAAAACCAAAAAGACTTCATCTTGCTGAAAAAACTTTATATTTGTTCTATATAACCATCAGTCACTCTTGAAAATGAAATGTGGGTGGTGTCTTCCTGAGGGTCCAAAATGCAATACTGCTGTACTGCTTAATACATTGTCTAAACATTTTTACTGTTTAAAAATGGAAGATGATCCTGCAGATTATAATTTCAACTTGCATAAGAGCAAAGGCAATGTTGAATATTTAAAGGTTTGTTTTTTGTTAAAAGTGAATACTTTGAGGACCAAAAAGATGAGCCTATTTTGTATCTATATTTAGGATTTTTTTATTGTTTTAATACTATTATTGTTTTCTTGAGGAAGTTTACATCATTATTGGTATATATGATTTTTTTTTTTATCACTGTGCTTCAGATGAAGGAGGTGAAGCAGAGAATCTAGAGAAGTCTTTCAACCCTAGGTACTTACAGTTAAGACCTCTGGAAATCACTTCCTTTATTTGATCTCCCTGAAGTTGGAAAAGGGGATGAGGGATAAGGCCATAAGGGACTTCTGTGGCAGAGCCAAAAATGGAATCCAGGTTTCCTGCCTCCCAGTTCTTAACCAAAAGGCAGTCCTTCCTCCTTTTGTTACTTTCTTCCTTTTTTTTTTTTTTTTTTGAACTAAAGATCTGAGTCCTATGAAAGAACAATATGAATGAGGTCACTCCATGTGTACTTATAGCTTCACTCTGCTCTTTAAAATGTGCCATGTATCTGCAGGTGTTCTGATAACTTTCCTAAAGGATCTGCTTAGATGTCCTGTTATATAAATTAAGATTTACATGCCCTCTGCCATTAAGAATATATTTAAGTGGCAATCATCTCTTAAGAAACCCGGATTTCTTACAATAGGTCTTTTGGCTTTTTTACCTTATATATATATTTTTTCTCTTAACATTTCAAGAAATTAAAAACTTATTTTTTGTTTCTGCATGGCAGGTAGTGGTGGATGGAAATCTGCTCACTGCGCATGCATGTTCACTCCTCTGGTGAAAGGAACTGTACAAGTTGTAGTAACTGTATCTAGTCTGTACACTGTGTCAGATATGATGGAAATTACTGAAAGGTGGGAGGTTCATAAAAGGATTTAAGAAAAATTCCTTTATAGGGATAACTTTACAGTGGAAGCAAGAATGTAGTCAATGTAACACAAGTATGGCCAGAGAACCCAAACCTTTTTCTCAGCAGAAGATATGAACCAGAATACCATCTCATTACAAACTGCAGGGAATTCTCATTGGATTGTTCACATTAACTTGTGGGTTTTCATTACACAAATAGAAAACAAATGCTTCTGAGCTCTAGGTTCTGAAAACAAATGCTTCTGAGCTTCTACATTCCACCCATGAAGTGATGGGAACAATTTTGTCTTTCGCACCTCTAACTACTTTGTTGATAGCCCAATAGGGAAAGAGCTATTTATTGAAATGATGCTAGGAAAAAAAATCACAAAACTAGAATAAAAAAAGCTTTTATTTGAGCTGAATTGTTATTTTGACAGAGTGTTTGCCAAAAGTTGAAAATTGAGACTTAAAGCAAGTGAAGTCCAGAATTATTCTGTAGAAACTGCAGTGATTTGACTTGTTTTCCTCCTAGATCAAGATGACAAACATGCAGACATTGATGGAACATACAGACATATAAAATGAAACAGATGGAAGTTTATAATGGATTTTTTTGAAAGGAAGCTACATTCGCAACCAAAAAACAAAACAACAACAACAACAAAACAACTTGACAAAAATATTCCTAATAAGAAAGATAACGTAAGGATTTTTGGAAAGCAAGATGCATTTTCTCCTGCTTATAAGCTGAATTATTTCAAGGACTACACCTTGGATTTTACTTCTAGAATGTCATATGGTCTCTGTACAGCTGAGAAGAGGTGTTTTGAGAACACTGAATTTGAGGTACAAGACACATGATGAGTCTTTCAACGTCTAATGTTGCATTCACATGTTCTTTATTAACAAATGCAACACTACATAGGGCTTTGAGGCAAAGGATGTATCATCCTGTTGGTCTTCCATCCATAGTGTCTAAAATTATACCAATACCGTGTGATTTAGTCTGCAGAGTCAAAGGCAGGGAAACTACATTATCCTGTCATTTTAAAAAAAAAAAGTATTGGGCAAAATTGCGGAGGAGTGTTTCTTTTTATTCAGCTAGCCCATGACTGCTTGCCACTTGTATTCTGCAGGTGATGGGGATCTGTAGGTCTTGATGCCATATGTTCATGAGGCCTTAAACTGAAGTTCTGGTCTGTAGTGAATTTGGGGCAGCAACTAGATTTGATTGCATGTTAGTTCATTGAAATATTATCTGTTTCATGTGCCTACTTTCTTAAATATGAAATCCTCAAGTGAATGATTCTTAGGGATGTGACTTCTGTGAATTAGTCTGAATAGAAGCTATTCACTTTTATCTCAGTCTGGTCTATTTTTTTTAACAGAATAAATCCCTGTTAGCTGCTACAAAACACCTTTCTACTTGCTGCATATATGCATGGTTTCTTCAATTTGTTACCATTTCTGTTATTAGTGCCAGCCCTCACAAGAATCACCTCACCTTTCCATCTTTTAATAGCACCTTGACTCTTCAAGAATCAGCAATCTATTTATAAGAATGCACAACTTTAAGACTGTGCTCAAGTTCATAATTATAAAAAATTGTTTAAATATAGACACTCTAAATGCTTTGTCTAATCAGTGATTGTATATGTCCTTACACTGCTTAAGCATCTTCATTAAGTTCTGAAATCTTTTTTTCATGGCTTTCTGTAGTGTCTGCTGCTAATAATAAAGGACTTGTTCTGTATTTCTGGCTTTTCCCACCCACGTCTGCAAACTGAACTTCCTGTCAGATAAGCACTTCTTGTGAAGTGGAAAACAACATCTGTATTTTCTATTTGCATTTTTTAGGCTACTTACTGTTCATAGATCTTGTCCTACTAATTTGAACCCTACATTCCCTACAATTGTTTTTATTTGGATGATGTCACGAACTCGTATGTCATGGCTCTTTAAAGCATTCAGACAAACACTGTAAGAAACTCTAGAGAACAAGTACACATTTTTTGTGATACAAGAGCTGAGAGTTGAAGGTTTTCAAAGTTCATTGTGCTTACATGGCTCTGTGAATTGCCGCTCTATAAATTAAAAAAAATAAAATAAAAAAAAATCAAGAATGTAATGCTTGCTATGGAATTGGAAAATGTTGAAAAAACTTTTTTTTTTTTTAGCAAGCTGTAGGAATAGCATACTACGGAAGAGAGGACGATGCTCTGCCAGCAATGCTATCAAGTTACCTACCAACGACAAGGAATAAATTCAGTTATAGCATAGATCAAGGCACTGATGGTACCTCATTTAATGAACCTGTGTTCTTTTCATTTTACTTGGTCACCCTAGAACAATTCAGCGAAGAATTGTATAGATTCAGAATGGGAGCTTACCTTATTATGAAGTAAGTATTTTTGATGTTAGTGTCTTATTCCACCTGTGACAAAACTGAAAGCCAGGTTGTTAGCAGGGGCTTTGATGGCAGTAGCTAAAACAGGTATGTGTATCCCTATGCTGCTTCTGGGAAGGATTTTCAGGTGTTGCTAGTTGACTGGATTCAAGGGATGGTGTTAGTAAAGTAGTGACTATTGATTTTCCATCATTTTGGGGCACTCATGAAAAATATGAACTCAACTGTTTTTTTCTTTGAATACATGGGTAAAATATCTCTGTTCCTATACTCAGGATGTTAAAGTGTAGGTCAGCAGTTTAGCTCACAGGCAATAAAAATAATTGGACTTCACTTGTTCTTTATACATTTTTGGGGTGTGCAAGTCTGCCAGAATGTGAGATTTTTTCCTAACCTTTTCATTCTGATGGTTTTATCACTACAGCTTTGCATTAATTGTATATTATGCTGCAGAAACATATTATATTACTTCCCAGAGCTATGCCGTATAATATTTTATGTTGAACTGTATTAGTCACAAAAGAATTTTGGCTTTTAACCTGAAGGGAATTTGAGTTTGTCCATTATAATAATTGTGAAGTTGGGGTGACTTTAAAATGTGAACAAATTGATGAATTTAAACAATCTATTCAATTTGCCTCACTAGACCTTTTTTTCATTAATGTTGGTATTTTGTATTTGTGGCTTGGTGTTAGTTGGGAGCGTTTTTTATTTTAATTGATCAAGCATCATCTTTCATCCTTAATGACAGCTAAGAATTCACCCTGAATCCCTCTTGTCAGGGTCAAGAGCATGTTTCATAGTATGTGATGCATACTGTGTAGATATCAAACTAGTACTGCTATAGCCTTTATCATAAGAAGTTTGATTATTTTCAGAATGCGTATTTTGAAATGTGGAAGTCTGTAGATAAGAGACTCTTATCTCTGTTTGTGTATAGAGGACATAGCAGACCCCATCTGCCTGGTGAATATCTTGTGTGTAGGATTTGATATCTTTTTCAGGGAGGACTTCATATTAATGCCTTTAAAATAATGGAAAAAGAACTTGCCTGAATGTTAGGTTATCTGCCAGTCACAGGTGGTACTTTCTGGCTGTATTTTACCAGTATTTCATGAATTTTATTGTGACATTGAATTAGTTATCCTGTCAGCTGTGGACCCTGAAACTAGTTATTCTAGTCATTGTTTTATGGCTTGGACTCCACAATTTGTGCTTTTCAGCACTCTATAAATTTTTCCTGGTCCTAACAAGACCTACTCAAAGTATTTGTATGTTGTTTATGGTTGGTTATATCTACTTGTGTTCTAATCTTCCACGTTCTTGCTTTCCCGTAGCATATTTCAGAAAATCTACTGATCAGGTTTACCTATATTCTACCACTATGTTGGATGCCTGTGCTGTTTTCACAAGACAGTCTTGCTAGTTTCTTTTTTTTTATTTAGTTTCATTTTGCATGTAGGATTTTCTTTCGTGTTCACAAATCTGACATTGTAAATGATGCGTTAGTCGATTCAAGGGTTTTTGATTTCTTTTAGTCTACCAAATGCTTCTACATCAGTTTGAGACTTAAGGTCTTGACAGCTGTCTGCTTTGTGAAGTCTTCCAGTAATGTAGATGGATGCTGGAAAGTTTGTGGTACATTACTGGTATGGTGAGAAGCTTGTGATTTTTTTTTTAATCATAAAATATTTTTATTTCTATTGCCATCTTTGTTCTTTAACTCAAAATTGGATTTCAGCATTTCTTGCCTATTATAATGTTGCTTTACATTTATACCACTGTAGCATTAACATTCTGCTCTTCTAGTTCACAGGCAGTGTCCCTTGCACGCCCCACATTCTTATTCACCCTCAACCTTCCCCCTCATCTCTGCTCCCCCACAAAAAAAAGACAAGGTAAAATTAGACTGGAAAATGTTTGGTTTTGGTACCATCTTCAGGAATACAGGCATCTTACTTATATGTCATATCTTGCCTATTTGCCACAAAGACTTTAAAAAACAACAAACCCTTCCCCACTAAATACCATGATAGTTAAATAGCTCCTTTGAGATGCTGCTGACAGTAGTGTTGTGTAATTATGTTAGAATGCTACTGCCACAGGTAGTTGGTAAGAGCCCCATTCTTGACTTTCTATATTGTTTATGTCAGCTTTCTGGCAGTAAAGAATACTAAGCATGGACTGCAAGCATACTCCTTCTGAACCCAGTGTATTAGCTGTGGAGAACGAACTGCTCCCAGCAATTGTGTGGCTAAGGAGGAGAAAGGGATGCAGAGTAACAGACACTAGAGCACTGAAGGATCCAGACCGTCATGATAACTTGGTGTCTTTTGACATGCAAAACAAGGAAGAGTTGGAGGAAGCGAGAGAGAGCTGCATCCCACAGCATGCAAGCCTGATGCTCGCAGTTGGCCTCGTGCAGTCACTGAGCAATGCTGCTGCCTGCCTGGCGGTGATGCTGTGCTTAAGGATTGAGGCTGATCTCCTGCACTGTCTCCTGGGTGTAGGAAGGAGGGAGCCAGAAGCAGTAATGCTGGCATTGGCAGGTCATACTAAAACTAACTGGATGATTGCCCCACAGCTCCACCAGAGCACAGCATGCCTCACAGCCTGTCTGTGAACTGCACCAAGAGATTTTCCACTACACTGACTGCAGTTCTTGGTGTGCATCTTGGAAAGCTTTGTTTTGTGTTTGTTAGTATGTTTTATCACATATGGAAGAGTTTGCCGTTAATAAAAGTCTTCAGGGAGGCAAAGTTAAGTAACATTAAACTTAAACAACCCAGCTTACAGGGAAAACAGATAGCATGGTGTCTACTCTCTGATTTGATTACTTTCCATGTCTTTGTAAACTTTGACAAATCACAGTGAAGACTTTTTTCCCATTTACATTATGGGTTTGGAAGTCACCTATTTTGCAAAACTGTTTTGAGACTGACCTTCTATGCAATTTTATGCACATCATGTATTCTGGTGTTACTATTCTGCTGGCAAGAATAAAGATCCATACTTTGCCTGTCATTTAAGCAGCTAGGCCATATTGTTGTCATGTATGTAATGTAGCGGGAATTATTCTTGTTAGCTCTGGAAGGTCATTAAGGGTGAAGTCCTGGCGGTTGACTTCATTATATCCAAGACATCTTTCCTTGTAAAATGCAAACTTTGGAGCATTCCAAGGACATTCACCTTACTGAGCTAACCAAAGAGGAGGAAAAGAGCTCAAAAAGGGTGAAGTAGTCCTCTCTTAAGGGAATTAAGGAGGGAAAGGGAATAGTCCTTCTTTTCATGCAACTCTGAAAGAGATATGAAACTAATGAAGGGATTCTAAAGCTCAAGAAATTCACTGAATTTGCTATTGTTTTATTGTGAGAAAATGCAGAGTTGCCATCTGTCTCCAAAAGGACAGTAAGGTTTGTTGAAGCTTTAATTTTGAGCATTGTACTTCATTCCTCCTGATTCTATCCTGGTTGTACTACTGATTAATTTCTCGACCTCAGGCCGAACATTTTGCACTCCTGTATCTTCCTCTACTTCAGCTGGTGAAATGCAAAGGAAGCCTTTATTAACAAATCTCCACAAGTTGCTGTTCTAATGATAATTCCGAAGCACTTGATATGTTACGACCTCATATGCCTTGTTATTATGCATGCATCATCCTATTGCACTGTTGTTGGTCACTAATGTTGAATGCTATATAGCTGCTGCTTTCAAAGAATGTGCAGAATGTGCTTGTTCACAAAGACTGACTTGTTCCTTCTGTGTGCAATGTTTTGCCTTCATTTTTATAGGGTCGTTGCCTGACACATAAGTTCACTAAACCCTTTTCATCAGTGGCTATAACAGAGGATGATGATTAATCATGTATACCTTGTCACTTCTGAGGTGTTTTCTTCCAAACTGATTTTAAAAAAATAACTCTATTAAGGATATTTTTAAGATTTTACTATTTTACTTATTAGATTTTACTTGTCTTCTCAGCTATTCAAAATACTAGTACCAGATTGTATTGAATACAATATATTTGTCACTTCAGTTCACATTTCCTGGGAATTTCTTCCTTAATTGCTTGGTCTGTTTCAGTCTGGTTCACTGCTGCCTAGGGATGGTGATCTTGTAATCAGTTGTTCAGTAACTTGTAATGAGCAAATTTAAGAAAGCCAGCAGAACAATGCTACAACTTTGTAAATGGTTTCTTGCTTTTTTTTCCCTTTTTGACAAATAGTAGAGCGATCTTAAGAAATATGCTAGTCTGACCCCATTTCTGCTCTCATTAAATTTGCTGGTGTCTGTTAGTGGCTGCTTTTCTGAGTTCACATTAACCCTGAGGGACTTGGAGTGATGGAGTAAAATGCATACAAGAGTTTAATATTAAGCTGAAATGTTAGCAGTGCCAGTTGATTCTTTTTGCTCCTTACAGCATTTCAGATGTGAGGAAGTATATATATGTTATTTTAAGGCAATAAGCCTAAAGGACTATAGATGTGCTTTTTTTTTTTTTTTTTTTTTACTTTCTTAGAGGAAAATCCTTTTATGTTGCATGTATAGACTATGCTTCAGGTATGAGATTTCTATACCTTACCTTTTGTGGATACTTTATTGTTGAAGTCATTCTACAGTGCAATGGAAATAGAAAGCATTCACATCAAGAATGTAATATTCTGCCCAATTAAAGCTGATGGAAATATTTTTCCACTGTCTTAAATGGGAGCACGATTTTACTCAGAATAAAGAGTCGATAGGGGTAAAACAAGGGAAAGATGAGGAAAAAAAATACTGTAAGAGAAAGAGGAGGACCAGGAAATGGTATCAAGACAGATTGAGGTTATTCAATGGATGGCAAGATGGTTGAAGGCACCATTTTAGGAAGTGCTGTAGGGCAAAATTGTCTTATTCAGTGATAGCTGTGCATACACAAGTGTTCCATTTTGGAATTTAACTTACTTAGCATTTTGAAACTAATTTTGTAGATGAAATTTGAAATACATAATGCAGGAAGTTACTTCATTGCTACAGCAATGAAAAAATAATTTTTATATTCCATATTCAAATAGGATAAGTTCACCTGGCATACCTGTACTTTATAAATAAGTAAGCTTAAAGGTAGAGGACATTACATGACTATGAATCCATAGTTTCTAACTAGTCAGGAAGCAAATGTTCACAGTGCAATATTATATCAAATTTTTCACTTTTAAAAAGTAGTCTTCTGAGTTCAGAGCACAAAGCTAATCGGGAGAGCTAAATGCTAACTTGACCTGCCTCATGTCTCCTAATGGCCAGCCCTGCCAGTAGAGTCAGTACGCTGCCGAGGAACAGGGTGGCTGCTGGTCGCTCTTGGTAGGGTACCGCCTGCCTGTGGCAGAAGAGCCTCAGATGTGCTCAACAGACTTTGACCTACTTGCTTATGGTGGCATAGCTGAGAAGCATTGGAAAAGTAGCCAGGATGCTGCACTTTCCAGTGTAACTTTGTGACTATCCTTGGAATTAGATTTGTAGATTGGACTCTACTGTGTCATCTGCATTGAGGAGAGAGGTTTATATGCAAAGAAGGTCTTTATTCAGTGGGTGAAATCACTGTTTGAATGACTGTTGATTAACTCACTTTTGATTTTGGACTTGAATAAATCATAGAAGTGAGGAATAGTTTAGTTTGGAAGGAATCTCTTGAAATATAGTTCCGTCTCCTGCTTGCAGCAGACTTTCTCCTTGTTTCTTTCCTTTTTTATGCTGATACTTCTCATGTATTTGTAGACTGTTTTTCAAAACTTTGATCAATCCTGATTTTGTTGTAGTACATGTTAGTCAATTCATTTATTGGATAAATGTGGAAAGAAAAATGTGGAAAGACAGAAAAATACTGGAATGGGGAAGCAGTAAATTCAATTAATGATTATCTATTCAGATTGTTTTTCCAGTTTTTCAAGACCCAAAGTACGGCAGCAGTAGTTCTCTGCAGGTTTATGCACCAGGCTTGGATTCTGGGCCAGTGGCTTCAGTGAGAGTTGCAAATATTAGAGATTTTTTGTATTTGTGCCATTGATGAAAAATGAAACTTCCACTTTTATTTTTGAGCTTATTTAAAAAAAAAAAAAAGACACTTTCAAAACTAATTCACCTAAATCCAATTAGTAAGGCTAAATTTTTCAGTCAAGTGTAATGGCCTGTCTTTAGGGCATAAAGGATGAGATCATTCATGGCAGTGAGTTAGTGAATATTAAAAATATCCAGCCTGCGGAAGTCAAGAGCTCCCCATTCACAAGTGTGTAAGTTGAGTTCCCAATCTGAAGAATAACATTGAAGTAGTCAGGCTTCCAGATTTCAAATGTCAGTATTTATATGGTACTATTTTTTACCACTTTATTATAATCCAGTGCACCTACCGGAGTGGAGAAATATGATAGAGCAGTATCTCTTCATAAACATTTTTAACATTCTTTTAATAGAAATTTCCCACATTAGGAGTTGATGAGTGAAGCTAATTTCTCCTATTATCTTTGTGAACATTTGACTCACTGCTTTTTAATTTAATGCAAGGTATGGGTATGCATAATATACCTTTGGTATGCACACTCCATTTATAGTGCTATAGCACAGAAAACTTGATTTCAGCATATTCTTTTACCAAATCCTTGCGGGATCTTGTTCCAGACAGCTTCTTAAACCTGCATGTGGAAGAAATAAAATGGTTCCATATGTTTCAACAACTTATTGCTGCTCTGTTTATCCTCTGTGCTTTTGTCTTTTGTGAGCATTTGAGTGATTAATTCTCTGAGGGGTTATCATTTCTTTTTACATTTTCCTATCTCTCCTGCTGTCTCAGGGAAAGGTTTTACCTCACTACTGTTCTCATTTTGTACCTGGTGCTTTTGCTGCTGACACTTCAGCTGATAATTTTCTCAGAATTGCTTACAAAGGTTATACAGCAAAACCCAAACTATAAGGGGAGGTCGCCTGTCCATTTCTGTTAGCTTTGTATATACTTGGTGTTGTGAGAACTCTTTTCTCCTACTCAGTGTTTCAGCCAGACCCCTCTCAATGTATGATGTATCAATGTATGATGTATCTCAATGTAGATGGATGCTTGCCTGTGTTATTACAAAAACATTTTTTACATCTAGACACATATGAAGAGCATGTGAAGTCATCCTTAACATTTTTCATATACTTTGCAACTGATTACCTGTTTCATACTCCAAAGAAATGCCTTTGGTAAAATAAATAAATAAATAAATAAATAAAATCACCTAGGCATTAGATAAATCAGGAAAGATTGAAGTGACAAGCTGGAACATGCATAATATTTCACAAACAAATACAGGAATTGTACATACTTTCTACAGGTATTCACTAGCTTGGCTTTATTTGAACCTATATATAGTCCCCGATCATTCTTGTGTGCTGCTTTGAGAAGCAGCACTGTTTCTCAAATTAGGTCCTTAAGTCATTTATAACCAGAAGTGAGTTTAGTTATGTTTTATATCTCTAAGGGCCTTAACAGTGAAAACAGCCCATTATCATCAGAGGCCTGTGTACATCCCTGCAGCTTGTTAGGACAAGCTTTCCTGCTTCAAGCAGATAAATGTGGTACAGATTAGCTAATTCACTGTGGTTATATAAGAGGAGACACGTTAGGATTTCAGGCATTCTTTTATGTCAGAAATAGTCTAACTTTTTGCTAATAGGCAGAAGTGCCCTGCTGATCTTTGCCATCGTGCTGTTCTTTTTTTTCTGGGTGCCTGTGAAGCTGAGGTACCCAGAATGTTGCCACTCAGGCACCTGTGTGAGGAGTAGGCAGGCAGTTTGCTGACCTCAGGCAGGTGGTTGAAGAGTATCCTAGCTAATAACAATGTGATCCAGGGGTTATTTAGCATGGCCTAGAGAACTCCTTCATGAACTTTCTGCAGTGTTTTCAGGAAATGAGAAGGTAGAAAATTGAATGAAATTTGTATGCAGGAGTAAGATATCCTGCAGCAGCAGGACAAGAGACTTGTACAAACATTTATCCTTGGGTATGTGAATAAAGTAAAATGAAATGAGAAGGTGCTATAAGACCATTTAAGAAAGCTACATTTGTTTTTCTCAAAGCTGAAGGTGTGCACCAAATTAACAGGACTTCTGAGTGCTGGTTGCATGAGAAATGTGCCTTCTGTTGAGTATTTGTGATTTCAAATGTGTTTGGTTTATGTCTGTATAAGGATAAAACTTCTATTGTCTGTTCTGCTCAAGTATTTGAAACAGCAGAAGCTATCCCTTCTACCGGATAGCTTGTATTTCCTAAAAACAAACAAACAAAAACAAAACCAAACAAACCTACCTCTTGAAGTGGAAACTTGAGCTGAAGTTCAGGGTAAGTACCCTAATATCTTTCTGGTTAAATATGTATATTTGTGTTAATAGACATATGTAGTACCAGGAAAATCTATTGCATGAGGTTAATTTTAGAACAGTGAATAGCTAAAGGATGGAATATGCGGTTAAAATATGTTAAAGATTCACTTTGTGATCTGATATGGGAGATATTTGGCATGTTATTAACCCACAGGTAATATTCTAACTGCTGGGTTTTTCACTGGCACGGGCTGCATGTATGGATACTCATCAGTGTGACTGCAAGTTGAGCTTGGTACATGAAAACTGATCTGACCAAAACCAAAAAACAGCAATGAAAAAAAAAAACACACACACACAACCAAACCACCAAAACACATAAAGACAAAACAAAAATCTGGCAACCAACAAATAAGACCATCAGAAAATGATCAGCAGCTGCTAGGTCTGTGTTAAAAACACATTTGATATTTGCTTTGTAACCTCACAGATCAAGCAATTCCTTTTTTCTTTTTTTTTTTTTTAACATGAAGTATTACAATATCTGGCTTAAACTATGCTTCTGCAAGTGAACATATGCATACAATCTGGACAAAAGTACAAAACGATGATTTCATTGGCATATGTTCTGTCATAGTTTCACTCATATTATAACCAGCCATCCTTCCAGGCAGCTGCAAAGAACAGGAAAGACTAGTTGCACCAAGGTTATACTTGATGGAAAATCCAACCACACTTAACAGACCAGGAGTGCAGTGAGACCAAGGTGATATTCCCTGAATATAGGAAAACGATATTGTCCCATCCATCCCCAGTCTCAGGAGAACCAATGACAAGTGTATCAGTGTTGCTCTTCTATCCCCATTCTATTGCAGTTTCAATGTGCAGCCTGGAGTATTTCACATCTTCAAAACTTCTGTGTTCAGGTCATATGCCTGGAAGGTCAAGGTAATGTGAAAAGGTGGGTATGGAAGAGAAAAGGAAAGATGTAAGCCCGCTACTTTTACTGTCAGTACACATCTGGCAAAATGCAGACAGAAGATACTTAATGCTGTTTTTGCTGATTCAATCATAGGAATAAGGTTGCAGCATGTAACATTGATTTTTCTTTAAACTACTTTTACATAGAGAATAGAATGTAATTTAAAGGTTGGGAAGTGATAGCAAGCTATTACTGTTCAGAGTGTGGCTTCTATTACGCTTTTATTAATTTCTGTTTCTTTTGACTGGCCTTAAATAAGTTCATTGACACTTGGTTTCTGTTGTCCACTAGAACCAAGTTTTCTGTACATTTTGTACATAGCAGTTTTGAGAAGCAGGACAGCACGGGCCCCTGCTTGTTTTGTTCCGCTTTTTTTTTTTTTTTTTAATGTCTGTTTTATTGGTAGCAGGACACAGATACCTGTCAGTGGCTTTTGAAGGGCACATCTGTTTAAATGATTAATTCCTGGAAAACTTCCAAGAGAAATGTCATATCTTTTACAAAATGGGAATTGCATAATTAGTTCTTGTCTTGTGATTAGAGGATGAAGGTTCAGTTTCTTGCTTTTTATGGATAATTTTTCATTATAGCCCAGTTTAATAATGAATTTAGTTATATGAAACTTTTGTGGGAAGGGGATGCTGGAGAGAGAAACTGCATATCTCCAAGTTACACATGCACGCTTCTGATCCTGTTTCAGAAGGTTTCAAACTTAGGATATGGAATTGAGGGTATTGAGTCCTTCTGGAAACAGGTGTCAGAGGGAAAGCTGGAACCTGAATTTCATAGGCTTTTCCTTGCAGTTAGTGACGTGCGGAGTTAACTCTGAATTTCCATCCTGATTTGTCTCAATGGCAGTTAGAAAAGCGCACCCTACTTGACAACTGATAGGCTTTGAGTAACCACTTAGCAGGTGCTTTGAAATTTTTATGAAGTGATAGTCCTTTAACAAAACTAAATAGATTTATTCTTTTTCTCTGGAAATCAGTAATACATAGACATCACACAGAAAACTCTAAATGCAAATCTATTTGCATTTGCTTCTCTATACAGTGAAGTCTGTTACCTTATTTTCTGGTTGTATGCTGGCAGCACTGGAGGATTGTTAATCAGACGCTTGACAAATACACAGAACTTTTTTCATTCCTCTGAAGACTTTACTCTCATAGTATGAACAGACAAAGGGAAAGTAAAGGAATATTCAATGAATAAGACATTTTTTATCAGACACTTATTTCCCATTTGAGGAAATTCTGTTACCACAGTAATTTACGTGAAAAAAAATTTAGTCAGGACTGGTGACTACAGGAAAGAAACTTTGTATTATGGAGTATTTCCTTGCTTCTGCTTCTGATACATTTCCACATCCAATTTCCTTGCTCCGCCATGAGGTACCATAAAACATTATAGGAGGACAACAATGTAGTTCCACTTATCCTTTGATTGTTTTTAATGCAGAATGCTGTACTCACATAAAATACTAATTTATTTATATTTGTTGATTTTTTTTTTAATTTATATTTGCTGAATCTGGGATAGATTATTGCAAAACAATAACAGCAATCCCATGTTCATGTTCACTATTTTTTTTTGCCCAGTTAGCTCTTTCCCATGTTCCTTTTGTGGCTAATAAGAGTTCATTAATACTAAATAAATAATTAAGAAGGGATAATTGACTTTTATGCAATAATATCAGAACAATTTTTTATTTTTTTTTCCTCTGGAAAACATCATTGTTCTGCTTTTAATGCACTCCAGAATGTGGAGCCTCTGCATACCCTTATGAATCATGGATAGCTCATTTGTGCCTGAGATTCACTGTCAGTGACTCAAAGCCTGCTCTCTCTAAATGAAGAGGAATAAATAGATATGCTGCTTCATCCTACTCACTAAGAAGGGGAGAAAAAGATCTTTTTTCTGTTTTCTTTGTCATCTTTTGTAATATTCTCTCCCTCCCTGTAAAAGCCACCTGTCTGTGTCCTCCATGGTGCATAATTCTTTTCACTCTCTCCCTTCTGAAGATGGAGATTGACACCTGTGCAGTGGTGCTCTTGTCAGTGAGATTTGTTCTCTCGCTTACACCTCTTCTACATCTGAGATTACCAGAGCTGCTGGGAAAAGCAGTAAGGTGAAAAGTCCTCACTAGTGATTTACTTTCAAGGAATGAGCAATCTGCAAGACTTCTTACCAGCTCATCTTTACTTTCACCAGGGAACCAGGCTGTGGTTGTTTCCTTACTTCATTCAGCATTTTGAAGAACCCCTTTGGAACCCCTGTCTTTTTCAGGTTTTGGAATCCGATTGCTTTGGATTTTAGATTTTAATGAGTCTGTTCTAGCTCAGGCATTTTTCACTCTTCAGCTGCTGTCCTTCATTCAAAAGCCACTTTCTGGTGGTAAAAATAACTGTTCGTTTCCTTTCTCCTGTTGCCTTTTAGCCTTCAGAACTCCTCTCAGGTTTGAGAAGAACTTAGATTTTGCCTACCTCTCTTTTGTGTGTTATGGTAGCACCTGGAAGTTCCAGCCAAGATCAGAATCCTGTGCACAACATTCAGTGCAAAAGCAAGGACATGTTACTTACTTCAGAGGCTAAGCAAAAGAGAGACAGTCTGGCAGAAAAAAAACACCTCCTTGGTAGGAGGTGACAGAAGTGGTCAGAATATCAGTAGAAAAGCAGAGTGGAACCCAGCTTTTGCAATTGGTTTTGCAATTTCTACTCAAACAGTTTATTCACTAGATTGCTCTGCTCCTCAAAGTAAATTTGTTGTGGTTGGAGGGTGACATAAACTTTAACTAAATCAGAAAATACAACTCTGGTTGCATACAGCAAATGGAATACAAGTATCTCCTGCATTTGCTTGGCTCAAGGGTCTGGCAACTGGGCAGTGGATGTGTAAAAATAAAGCATTAGTATCAGCAGAATGAGGGAAAGGAAAGAAATCAGAATTTTGAAGCACATTCAAAAGGCAAGAGTGAAGTGGGGTCTCTTCAGATTAGATCACAACCTAAAACATAATCTGTTGTTTGGGAGGGAGGTAGCGTGCACAGAAGGGGAGTGTGCCATGCACATGTACACAGTTATTGGTGTTGTATCCCAGTCTGGAGCATAAGGCTGCTCCAGGTAGGGAAACTAACACAGAAGGTCTAGCTTTGGTAAACAGTCTTTTAAGAGGTGATTTAGCAGTCCAGGACTCTAATCCAGTATATACTGCCAGTTACACTTTTTTTTTCAGTAAGAATTTTGTTCAAAAAAGCAATTTAATATATTTGAATAATACCTAAATTCAATAAGCACAAATTAAAAAAGAAGAAAGTAAGAAATGCTTACTTCATGTAGTTAGTAAGGAGTAGATACTAAATGCAGAATAGAAAAAGTACTCCAGATGAACAAAGACTAAATTTTCAGTGCAGACAGGAACACTAACAATCTAGCTTTGACTGTTAAATGTGTAGGAAGAAAATTGAAATACCTGAGAGAAGCAAAACACAACTCAATCCCCAGGAGGCAGGAGATGACTATTTAAGGTGCTGAACTACTAGCTAGCAAAATTTTGTTGTGCCTCCAAGTGGAAATTAGGAAAACAGTCTTGTGTCTAGGGAGCCAGGGAGGGTAGAACAAGAGGCTGCTGGAATGGAAAAGAGGCTAAATTCAGGGAAAAAAATGCTAGCAGAGATTACCTAAAGATTTGGGATTAAGAGGTAAATGGGATGCCAGAACATGAACCTGCCAAAGATAGAATGTACTGAATAACCTTTTGTTCTCTCATAAGGTAACCTTATTTTCTGTTTTCCCTTTGAACAAAGGCAATTCATTGGAGATTATGTATGTGACTATTTACTTGTAAATACAGCAAGCAGTAGCTATTAGGCAAAAGGTAAAATGGGAAGGAGTAGCTGTAAGGTTATTTCTGAGAAGAGAGAAGTAGACTTCAAATATTGGTCTTCATACCCGTTTTTATTTGTTTCATTTCACAAGTGACACAACTTGCTGTAGCTTAAATTTTGGAGTATTGCTAGCACAGATCATCAGCCTTTTGTCTGAAAAAAGATGATCTTGAGGCCAGGGATAATAGAAAAAGGACGAGTAGTTGAAATCTCAAGGTTTTGCATTAAGGTACTCAATAAGAAAGTCTGCAACTATTTGTAGCTTATTCAACGGAGAGCTTAAAAAAACAAAACAACAAAAACCGAACGTATGCTAGTTGATAATAAGATGCCTGTGACAGCATTTGCCAGTAAGATGTAGTGATTAGGGCAGCAAGATCAGTCCTGGGCTGTGTGAAGAGAGATTTCTGGTGGAGATAGGGGTGTATTAATGCCACTGTGCAAGTTACTGTGAGACTTCATTTGATGTCAGGAATGATATCAAGTCGTGCAGTAAAAAATTAATTTTGCAGCAGCTATAGACCTACCAGGGAGTCTGGAGAAAGGGGAGCAAAAAGAGACAAAAGGAACCTAAGAATCTTGCTTTTTAACTCTTGCAAAACAAGCTGAGAAGGATTTTTTTTTTCCTAGGAATGCGTTAGAAGATGAATTCTTAAAATGAAAGATGAAACCACATGGGAATTAAATGACTATTAAGAAATTCAGATCAAAAGTAAGAAATTTCTAACTATTAGAGCAGTGAGATTCTAGCATAACCATTTAATAGAACACTTTTGAGCCCATGATAAACTATTGAGTTGAATTTTTTTTAAACCATTTAGGGCCAAATTACCAGCCAAGTGGCTATGATGACCTAAGATCTAACTTTCAAATCCTCGGTTTCTACAGAAACATATAAGCATGTGCTTAAATATTGGATTTGATTAGAAACTGCTTTCTTTGAATGAGACTGCTTAAAGAATTCTTGCCATGTCTGTCCAGTATTTGTGACGTTGTTGCTAGTTTTCATCTTTTTAACTTGTCTATTGAAGAGTTAATGTTCTAATATGACTCCTGGATACCTGGTGTTGGCTTTGCTTTTTTTCTTACTCCTTTTATGACAGTTTTAGCAAGAGCTGCTGTGCAATAGATGTGACTGAGTGTCCCCAAATTTCTGCAGTCTCCTGAGTGATACTGATCTCATAACTCCCTGTAAAACGGTTGTTGCTTCCTTCATTAAGTAATCCAGGCTTTATTTAATCAGTAGGGTTAGGACCTTAAGTGAGTAAATAGCAAAAGGTGAAAAGCTAATGGTACTGCTCATAATGCATGTCATAACTCCTTTGAAAAAAGCACAGTGAGTGGTACTGTTTGTTATTAAACTACAAATTAAGGCAGACTTGAAAAAAATAATGTTCAGTTGTTCAGTGAGGCACTGACTCTACTTTCGTGAACTCTCATGTTAGTCTCCAAATTAGTCCTTGCTTGTGATCGAGTATTCCTATGGTCTATGGCCCTAAATGATTTCCAGTGTTGTTTCTCTCCCCCTCTTTTGTTTCTATTTCTCCATCCCTGCTAGGTGTTTACAAGGACTCCTCTCTGAGCATATTGTTCTTAAAAAGCTGTGAAGAACACTGACCTCTGTGATTACAAGTGTAGCCTGAGCATCAGGAAGCAGTGAACTAGGATAAACTCACCGAGCATTTCTCTCCTGCTGGTGGCCTTGTTGACATTCCTCTGCTGTCGCAAAGTGCAGGAAACCCCCTGAGCTATTTGTGGCAGTTAGAACTTTGTACTCAGACAGCAAGTAGTCTGAGTACAATAACAATGTGAATGCACTTGGAGGACAACATCCCTTTGAGATTACCAACACAGTTCAGTCACACAGTCAGACTTGGTGTTGTGAACACCTGCAGAAATGTTTTAGGTAGAGCCTCTTTGTGATAGTCCATCAGGCAATGCTCTTCGGCATATATTGGGCTAAATACAGTACAAAGTCATGGATTCAGGCATTTTATACAAAGTTAAGACCTCTCAGCTCAGATCCTCCCCCCCGAAAAACTATAACTTTGTTTTTGCAAGACCCAGGCTGTCATTTGAGAACAGAAGTGGCAGGATCTTGCTATTTCAGCACTGCTTTTGTCTGCACAGTGGAGAATAGTTTCTTATTTCAGGACCTCACCTCAGATGGAGGGAATGGCTACTTCATCCAGGCCATCCGTGAACAATTCACCTGGGCAAGGAAGGGAATCCCCTTTCGCAGGGTAGAACAAATGATCAGGTAGCATGCTGAACAAAAGAACTAATATCTTGCACAAATCTTGGTTAGCTGATTGTTTTACTAATTTATTTATAAATCCTGTCTATCTCACACTGATATTCTGTGAATATTAAAAACCAATGGGAGCTGATCCAAGAATAGCATCACAAATGCAATAGTTTTCATTTCAAATAGTCATGTTATGCAAATATAAATCGAACAGACATACTGACTTAGTTGGTGATCGTGACAGTATTGGTATACTGTTTGTCCAGCTTTGCCTGCAAGCAGTAGCCTTATACTATCATTAAGCTGCTGAAAGCAGGTTTTATTTAGCATTTCCCTCCATTCTGTCAGGAAATCCTACCCTCATTAATTGCTGTCTTTACATTCTGCAAACTCAGTGGCTTAAGTGCTTGTTGAGACAGCTGCTGTTTTAACAATGTGTTGTACCAGGCACAACATGAAAATCCCTCAAACCAGGCTGAATTCGTCCTTTTGTCTTCTGACTGTCCCTTCAGTTGATGGAGGCTGGAAAAGACCTGGCCCTACCTAAGCTGTAGGAAGTGAAGAAAAGTGAAGATTTTCTTCTGTGTGAAGAAAATTAACATTTGATAAGTTTAACCTAGATTTTACATAACCTAATCAGCAAGCTGAATTAGTCTGTGATTTTTTTATCATGTCTTCCTTATGTTCTATAGTGTGCCAGTAATTCTGGGATAGTATAAAATTTCCAGACATTTTTAGGGGGACAACTTACAGTGAGGATTTCTCAGAAAAGCATAAAGATCTGAGAGGAACATTCGTGCAGCACTTAACACAGAATGATTTATGTGGCCTTTTAATTAGGTGCGATGAAGCCATAGTTAATTTATACACCATGCCTAATATATTAAAAGTGTTTATAGTGTTTTTACTTTCCTTATAGACATTTCTTCCATATTTGTGAATGCACAAGATTTCACAGAATGCAGCAGTCTGACCACAGTTGTTTAGTTCTAAGTTTCACAGACTGGTCTGCATTTAACCTCCCTGCAGAAATTGGATGGATGCCTATCAAGGCACAAGCTCTTTGTGGTTTTAACATGTTTTCACTGTAGTAGTGCTGACTTCAAGGAGGCTGGTGGTTTCAGTATCTCCATCCCAGAGCACAGATGCCAAACTGAATTTGGTTGCATTGAAGTTTCAGTAAATGGCAAGGGGACCATTGCTGGTTTCAGGTCAGGTGAAAAAGATCATGGGTATCAGTTATCAAAACAAACAAACAAACAAAAGCAGCACTGTTGTGGTGTCCTTGGTCAACAAAACAGTTAATTTATTATCACTATCGTGATAAATTTGTATTTTATTTGTGATATTTGAGTAATTCTGGTTTTGTTACCGATATAATTCTGCTCATTGACATCCTGCTTCCTGAACCTTCTACTGGTAATGCCTCCATTAAATTCTGCTGCACTTTGTGGTTTAAACCTACCCCTAAATTAAACAGAGGTGGAAGGGTGATCAGTGCAAGCTAAGAGTTCTGTTTTCTAGAATACAGTTCAGGGTATTTGGCTGACTACGCACAACTTTCCTTAAACTCTTTTGTTTTGAATAATGTTTTGAGGGCTATAGTTTGCATTATCAGTTAGAGACTTCATTTGGGGAAATTCTTATACTTCCATAACTGTAATGATTGACTAATTGTTGAGGCTAATTAAAATACGACCGTAATATAACCTATTAACTTTTTTTTTTTGAAAACTAGGAATGACCTTTTTTCTGTTTTCTGAAGGTTTAAATAATGCGTACTAAACCCAACTTTTGTCCTAGTGAAGTTGGGTTGCTGATGTTATACTAGAAAAAGTCAAATCAAGGGGAATCATTTGACTAATTCTTTAGCTTGCCACATTTTTTTTACAATTACAAATTACAAATGTCAAATATTCATAGACTTCTTTAGGTATGATCTGCAAAGCAAGAGTTTTCACTTAAAAATCAGGAACCTGACTATCGGCTGCCCCAAAGCTATTCTGTATCACTTAAGTTAGCTCTCTAGCTATGTGAAATTTTGCTAAAATCAGTGTAAATATATCATGGATCTACAAGGTTCTTTTATGCAATTAATAGCATAAAGCAACTTGAGGATAAATAAGAGCCTTCTCTAAGGCTCTTCATTAAATCCTTCCACTGATAGTTGAGTTCTGCTGTCTATTATATTAATGTAGACACTGGCCCTGCGTATATTGGGTACCTATGAATAATTTTGAACAGATGAATTAGAAAAAAATTAGAGATGAATTATGTTCAAAGAGGGGGTAAATCCATTCAAGTTGTTTGTTGCCAATTAATTACCTACTGCTAATTAGAATAATAAATTTGAGCACAGTTGTAAGACTTGGCATTGATTCACTGTAGGCTTATCTGGAAGCTGTAGTAAATGCTATCATTAGGATTGGTAATAAATCTGTCATAACAGGTAAAAATGGATAAAAAGACTAAGAAGCCTCAAAAAAACATAATTCCACACAGCAGAAGTCTTTACTCTTTATAAATATAACGGCCATGGGAATTATTCATGTGGATTGATCAGCTTAGGCTTCCACATAGTTGTAAAACATGAAACTTCAGTACTTACTGAAATTCAGTATTAAAATGGAGGCATAATTCTTTTTCATTATAACATTTGCAATTTAAAAAACTGTGTGCCGCCAGTAAAAATGTGGTAGAAAGACCCAAGCTGAAAGTTTTACACAAACGATCTAGTTATTATTTCTTCACTCTTCTATTCCTGTAGCACCAACATAACATAGGGAGGGTTGCCACCTACAGGGTTGCTTGGCCTATTCTAGAGATCCTGTGATTCATTAGTTAACAAACTACTTGCTAGATAAAAGAAGATGGAAGAAGTGCTGGTAACAGAACTCTGAATACAACATATGTCTTAAAAATGTAAGATGAGATTTTTTTCAGTAAGCCTTTCTCCAGGATGCCTGCACTGTATTACATAGGGTAGAAATGTCTGTATGTCTGAGTGTCTGTTGAAGCAACATCTTTTAACGTGCTGTTCTAAGCTGATTTCAGCCAGTGATGTCAAATGATTTTGTCAAAATAACACAATTTTAAAAAGACTTTCTTTGGCAGGCGTACTAGAATTCAGAGTATTCAAATTGGTAGGTACTCAAATTCAGTTGAATGGTCTTGGAAACTTCATCAACTGTTTTACAACCTCAATTAAAATAGAATGACTTTAAGAAATGCTGGAGACTCTTTTGACTTTTTATTTTGCACCGAATTATTTTTACTGCTATTTTTACATGAAATGCTGCTCTTTTAATGTAGAGTCTAGATAAATTGCTTTTTTGTCAATATGCCATGGCATACTGAATCCAGAAATTCAAACTGGTGGGGAATTATCTATAAACATGAAGGTCTCTGTCAGTTAACCAGCTACTGGTGCTTAATAAAACAGAACTGGACAAAATCACACCAGTGAGGTCCCTATGCTTGAACCAATATTGTTCAACTTATTTGTTAACTACCTGAAAAACAGTTGTAGTTGTATTTTGCATCAACACCACTTCAGCCGATGCAAAATCATTCAGGTTAATTCAAAATAACTGCAACTACAAAATCACTGAAGTGTCTGTCAGTATTGAGTCACTAAAATATAAAATGCCTCATCAAATTAAATGTTAATGAACATAGTGCATGCTAGGAGGAGAAGGGAACTCAAGAACTACCTCTTTCATCATACATACAGAAGGACTAACTTTTCCAATAGTGAAAAAAAATAATTAAAGATTCTAAATGAAAAGTAGTAGTTTTTCTAGAAGATAAAAAATGAAACAGCTCTCTTGAAACACTTAGAAGAGAAATGTAATTTGGGGAATTCTTGGAAAACAAGAATTCACAGAAAATGTGATTCATGTGTATAAATCTGATGTACCTGAATTTTTGATATCGTGTGCTGTTCTTGCCATCTCATCTTGTAAGGTCATAGGATAACTAGCAATGGTTTTAGAAAATATGGGGAAGGGTAACTAGCTGATCAGATGTGTGAAGTCACTTCTGTATGGTGACAGACTAGATAAACTGAATTTCTCTAGCTTGAAAATGAGAACTCAGGAGATATGGTAGGGCAAACAAAATAATGAATTACACAAATAAGGTGAATGCGGAGCTCTCTTTCAGTATTTCTTAGCTTACAAGAACTAAAGAGTTTGTGTTAATATCTCCAGGCAGTTAGTTTAAAACAATAAGAAACACTTTTTCATACAAAACATAATCAAACACTGTGAGACACTGCCATTAGATGCTGTGAAGGCCAAAAGTTTAACTGAGTTCAAAAAGGGATTAATGGCTACTTTTATTTCATGAATTGTAAAAACATCCTGCTCAGACATGTATTTTGGCTTAGGAAGTTCCTGAACCACTAATTGCCAGAAGATGGGAAGGAGGGGTTGCTCAGCTCCTGCCATGCCTCTTGTAATCTTTCCTTATGCATCTGCTAATGGCTGCGTTGGGAGCAGGGTAATGGGCTAGACAGATTTTTGGTCTGACCCATTATGGCTGTTTTTATTTTTTAGGCATAATATTTTTTTCAGTAATGGGAGACGAGATGGAAACTTACTACTTGTTTTCAGATATCAGTAAATGCAGTTTGGAATATGATTTTTGAAAGCTAATTAGGAATGATAACATTTTTTGCTTTCCTTTAATATATAAAAGATAATCTGCAAATTCATGTACTGAATGTTCAGGAAGATTACTTTTGAATAAGTGGAGATGTGAGTAAAAGCAAATCATTTATATATTTCATTTGAATAAACATAAATATATTTAAAGAATAACATGCCAGAAAAGTTGACATAGTGAGAAAGGAAAGTTTTCTGTGGTTCTTTTGTCTGAAAAAAAGCAAATTTTTTTTTTCCTGCCAGGTTAGTTTAAAGAATACTAAATTTCACATGATAAAACAACATAAATTCCCCTACTGTATTACTGACAATTACTTTAGTAGGAAAAGAGGCAAGCAACAAGAGTTTCTTTAAAATCTCTTCTTTTTTGCACAGTTTACAATCCTATTTTTTTTTCCTTCTTATTGTTGGAGTAAAGATTTCCTTTTGGGATTAAAGGAAACATGAGCTATATTCTATGATATTCTAGATTCTATGATTCTATTTCTTGTTTTATCTGACTAACCTATTTGAGCTTTTTTCTCCATATAAACATTATATATATATATATATATATATCTCCATATAAACATTCTCCTACATTATATGTAGGAGTTTCTGTGCTCACTAAACAGAGAATTAATCAATTATTATAACGTACTTTAGAAATGAAAAATACATTACTCTGTCAAACGAGTTTATCCTGGACTGCATGCAAAGAGTGCATGTCAATATAAATCATGGTTTCAAAGTTCTAAAGTTTTTTTGTCCATTAGGAAACCTTGCTTCACATTCAAAAAGGCAATAAGGAGACTACGCACAGCAAGAAAAAAGTGAGCCAAAATTGAACATAAAATGCAATTACACAATGTTCAAAGCTGAGTAAATAAAGACCTTAAATAGCAGTAGCTTGGAAAGTTTAAAATTGAAAGTAGTTTCATCATATGTGGTGAAAGGCGGATTGGATCAATGCAACTGATCTCTTGTATCTTGTTTGCTGTTGATTTATATTAAATTATACTTGAGGTGAGACTCCTTTTCATATGTATATAATAAATTTTGGTAACTTGTGCAATATTACCTTAGTGGTCTGGAAGGGGATTTCTTGAATTCATCTGGTGTTCAGCACAGTAGTTGAAAAGGCCTTCTGCGTAGTCTTCCTTAGCTTGGCTAGTGCAGTTGTAGATTTTGCCCTAACAGTAGGGCTTTATGTGCCTTTATAACAACACACAGCATTAGTGCTGTGGGGCTGAGTGCAATAAGTCCCTGTCCAGACTAAAAGAATGGAGGCTATAATACAAACTTTCTTTTTGTTCCTTCTGATATAACATCTTGGAAAAACTGCAGCACATGTCAGAAGGTAGACAGTACTCCACTACAATGCCAGATTTAGCTGTATGATAGCAACAGAAGTTTGGACAAAATAATTGAGCCCAGTCTCTTCTGCTTGCACTTAAGTTTGTTTCTTCTTAACCGTTCATCTTCACTTCTTTGGAATCCTTTATTAGTAATCCATCTTTCACTTGAGGAAGAGATAATAAAAATTTCAAGGATTTCATATTGAGAAGGGCTATCAGAAAATTAAGGCTAAATCTGCAGCTGATGAAAATTGACATTTTTTTTTATTCTTTGCAGCTCAGAAATCTGAAATTCTCCATTAGTAAAGTGCTCCTTTTGTGATTTTTTTATGTGTACTAATGTTACATCCACTAGTCATGATTGTTTATTAATTCTGTAGAAACTATTTTAGATGTACAAAAACAATTTTCTATACCATAGAGACTTGCAGTGATTCTCAAACACTTCGCTTCCTTCTATGCTTTTATGGGTGAGTGATATAGTATTGAGAGGGGATATTTTGGGCCCACTGGGGAACAGATATTGATGAAATCAGTCTTTACTGTTGCAAGATCAAAAAAGTTAGCATGGCCTGGGATATTGTCATGGTATCATTCATTTATCCCAATTCCAGCGACCAACATAGCATATTTTAAGCTTTTGGTTGAAGATGAAGAAAACTCAAGAAATTTTAAAATAAATTACATTTTTTTCTTAATAACTCATCTTTTTCCCTTAGCTCTATATAATGGTGTATTCAGTTTTTATATATCTACTATTTATATTAGAAATGTTTTAAATGTGTCTTTTCTGTGTTTACATATATATATATTAACTACAAGGTTAATATATACTCTCTTCTGAGGATCGGGAAGGGGAAAACAAACTGAAATAATCTGGGCCTACTGTTAAACCTGAAAAAAAAAAGACTGATTTCCGGACATGGAGAGTGTTCTGTCCTAGGTTTGAAAGCAAGCGTCAGGTGGAATGCCTTGGCAGAGGTGATGCTCCTTCTTTGGGGAGCTTCCTTCCACAAAAGGAAGTGGAGTTCCAGCCTTAGGTATGGTAGGTGAGAGTCAAAATACACAGCTGGGAGCCTGCACTTGTGCAGTCTCCCAGGCCCTCTGCAGAAGGCAGCAAGGGACAAGCCAGGCCTTTGACGGAGAAGGCAAATTGCCAGGGAGGCAAAGGGATCAGGGTGCAGCCTTGAGTCTCTGGGGAATTTGGGAACAGTCACAAAGACAAGCTTAGCACTGCTGCTGCCTCAGGTACCACGCTTTGCTAATTGCATCCCTGCCAGAGGGTGCAAGTGCACAAAATGCAGGCTCATTGCCTTGTGTCAGGGTATACCCAAGTTCTTTCAGCCTCATTGTTTCACAGCACGTTTGCTGTAGTGCAAAATTGTGCTTTGGAAGTTAAATATGCAAATTGTACAGACAGCAGTGAGAAGCACAGGGAAAGATAAAGGACTGGTCGGGAAGTGGAGTCCAGCTGAGGTTTAAGGGATTATGTTATGGCAGAAACCAATATTGCTGACAGCATCATTATCTGTCTTGGTTTTGCTGTGTCAGAGTGGATGTAAACGGCTTTGAAAAGATGCTGCAAGGTTAAACTTGCCTGTTCAGTGAGAAAGTAACAGGTGAAATGTCTAGAAAATGTTAACAGTCCCATAAGTAGTAAGCAAACACACGCAGAACGTTGCTACTTCATTGTATCAAACTTTGAATTTACAAGAAACTGTAGAACTGTTTTCTCCCCAAACTACAATCTAAACTTCTGCTTAGTCATCTCTATTCTCTACTTATTTTTCTCTAATAATTTTGTAGCATGATGTGTGATGTAAAGGTGATCAGAAACACAAAGATTGTCTTTGGAATAGAATGCAAAGCATGGTTCTGTGTTATAGTACATGCAAATTGTTTGCTCAATCTGTTATTTTTTGTCAGTCAAATGCAACCTGATGGTTAGATGTACTAGTATTTTATTGCTGATCATTACTCTAAGGATCACTTTGTTTCACCTCATTCTTCCTTCTTTCTCTACCATCTAGCATGCATTTAATTCAGGTGGACTCTGTTCAGCGATGGATGGAAGATTTGAAGCTGATGACAGACTGTGAATGCATGTGTATTCTCCAGTCCAAACCAATCAGCATTGAGAAGGATGAACAAAATGAACACATCCTTTCCTCACAGTATAGCACATGCAATAACTTGCAGCTGCTGTTAAAAAGAGCTTGGATCATAAGCACAGAGTTAACCAGGATTGCTCAAAAACTAGAGAAGAACAGGTGGCAAAGAGTCCACAGCATGACAGTAAGAGTCAATTGTCATGTACGTTCCATGATAAATGAGTACAACACATTTACTAGAAGTTCTTCAGAAGAAATGCACCAGGTAGTAATGCCTTACTTGTCTTCTGTCTTTAATTTTTTAAATTGTAATAACTGCAACTTTCTTTAAACAATTGGTAAGAAATTCTTAAACACAACACTTCTTGCTGAAGACGTTTAAATTCCTTTTTGTCTATGGAAGCATTCTTGACTCATTATGGATCCTATTTTATCATAGGCCTTATTCTGAGTGCTGATAATATCGACAAATTATGCTGAAAAAAAATTTAGTTTTCAGTGACCACCAGACTGAAATAATTAAATGCCCAATCTGTGAGTTCCTTTGCATTTAAAATTTAGAAAATTATACATTTTAAACTTCATTTTTATCTCTACTTGTTTTATTCAGAAAAGTAGGAAAAGAGTGTCCATCTGTAATAATACAGTTTTGGAGGGTTTTTGCGTAATTATCATGAACAAGCATTATTTATTTTTAAAAAGCAAATATGTATTGTTACTTAAAATAACATTTTCTCTCTCTGCAGTTGGAAAAACTTTTAATAAACAAGTGTTCAGAATTTACAGCATTTACAGAAAGGTAATTTAATTTTTTTTTGTTTGAAATATTCATTTTGCTTTTTTATTATTATGTAGAATTTTTAATGGGAAGTACAAATCCAGCAAAATCTTCAAACGTTGGAACTGCAGCTCTGAAAGGCTTTGAGTGTTAGCCTCCAGTGTGTGAAGTGAACTGCTTTTATCTAAACTGTATCCTAATGAAAGATGGAATCTGCTGTTGTACTAGGAGCATGGCATAAACACAACACTGGTAGAGAGGATTTTTCAGAGCTTTTAGACATCACGGGAGAAAGTCTGTTTCTATCAGTGACAAAACTCCCATTGAGTTCTCTGGAACCAAGATTTCAGCTTCTGCGAAAAACTTAGTGTGAGATTGTCATACAAAATGTACCTCTGTGCGAATATCCACATTAGTAAATCAAACCCACAAAATCACATAAATATGCATTCCTTTAAGTTGCACTTATTGGTTTACTTAGCTCCATGCACGCTGGGATGCTGACACTAAAAAATAAAAAAGACACCATCTAATTGTAAACAAGGAATAATTTTTTTTTTTTGCTTTTTGTCAAACTCACACAGCTCAGACTTTACTTTTATATTCTACACATACATTTAATGAGATCCCCAATCCTGTAGTGTCCGTCTCCAATCAACCCTTTCCCTCCTCTTCTGTTTGAAAAAAAGTTAATATAGGTAGGTGAAAGACAGGCAACCTATAGAAGAGAACATACTGTGTAAATGGAAGCACTGATCAACCAATCTGTATCTTATATTGCACCTCAGCAGGCCACTAATAGGTTTTGACAATTCAAAATAATGTATTTGTGTGTGGAAACACTAGTTATTTAATTTGAATTGTGTAATGTTTTCCATCTTTATTTGCTTTCTTCAGCTGGCAAGTATCATTGGTTACAGGATAGTTATACCAACTCTGTAAACTTGCTGTGTCATCTTTGTTCGTAGAAGGCCTAACTTTACTTTTGAGTTTGCTCTTTAAATTTAAATTATCTCTAGTCATTATTCTGGACATGCATTCATTTTGCACCCTTATCCTGCTTTCATTAAACTAGGACAAATATATATATATATAAAGCACTTTTCTCATCAGGAAATATGGATATGCACAGCTGCAGCTGAAATGCAGACATTCTATAGTGACTGGTGACTGTAACTAAAAGCATCAGTGGAAAACAGCAGAGTTACACTGGTATAAACACAGAGCATATGCAGCAAAATTTGGCATGCAGTCTGTGTCATTCATTACTGTCCAACACTGTCCTTTGGTGTTATGCTTACCATGTGCAGACAAAGCTTTGATATTCTGGTGTGATGCTAATGGCAAAGAGATGGTGTACTCGTGAACAACTGAATCCTTGTTATATCCGTGTTTTTAATGTACTGTTACAACATAGAGAGCTCACCTGTGACAGTCAGCTTAAAACAATTGCTGTCTATTGGATCTTGTTTTCCTTCATTCCTTCCCTTTCCCATTCTTTTTAGGTGTGTACAAACTGAGGATGAACAGATGCTGAGGTCCATGAAATCCTGTGTTAATGAAACGCTCACTACTGTTGCTCAGTATTTTGGCCAGTTGATAGAGCTGGTTTTAACACATGAGGCACAGGTTAGTCTACAGAGTTTAAAAAAAAAAAAAAAAAAAAAAAGTGTTATCAAATTGTTAAACCTCAAGGGAGAACACAGATGATTACAGCTCTGTTTTCAGCAAACTTCTGATTGGTAATTCGGATATCTTGTAAAGAGATTTAGGTGTACGTTCACCTGATTTTTTTTCCAAACAGAATGATCTTGTGGTTCACTATGTTAATTACCATTCCTGATAGGTGTCTTTCAGTGCAAGGGAGCTAACCTCTGGACAATGCCTACTTTATTAGAGTTTTGGACTCATTTTTCTCTTCCCTTCCTACAGATGCTGCTTTTCTTTAGAAACCACAAAAAAAAAGTCTATCCTGCTCTTGACAGTTCTTATTAAAAGCCAAAACGTCTAGAAGATGTTCATATATATATTATTACACCAGACATTTTAACCAGTACATATCTTAGACTCTAGGAAGTAGTGATAAAATACAATATATGACTATCAGCATTCTTGTTGCATCAAAACAGAAAATAAGCCCTTATGTGGTAGATGTAAAAAAAATCAAATTCATAACCATCCACTAGTTTTTGAATAATTCCTTCATCCATAGTGTGAGGACCAATGAGAGCAAAGTCTGTGTGTCTATGTATGTATAACCTTCCAGAAGTGTTGCAGGCATGATGTGTAATTTCCAGTGGTGATTAAATGTAGATAAACACACTGAGTAATTAAGCTGAGGTTACAGATGCTCTAAAATTTTTCCATTAGAGCATTCTTGAGGTAATAACCTGTAAGTCTAACCAATCTGTCTTGACTTAAACTAGTTTCTTGAGATTTTATTATCTATCCCTTTGTACCAGCTTCCTCAGAAACAACAACAACCAAGAAAACCCAACTAATTATGCTCAAATCATTTGTATATGTCTTATAGGTGATGTTATGTTGAAACTTTGAGCAGGAAAAAAAAGAAAATAAGAAGCTTGATGAAAAGGAAATAGTTAAACAGTATTTACTACTGTGCTAAAGCAAAATCACTGCATGGTATTTTTTAAATTCTAATGTACCTTGATGCTTTAAGATAGCAAAAAATTTGCGGCTCTTTCAGAAACACCCCTATAGTTTTAAAAGATCACTGCTAGGAATTGAAAGTCTCCAGAATATATTTGCAGAATTATAGTCAAGCTAACAAGCTACGTGCTAATGCACTTTGGTTAGGATTTATGAGAACTACGTGAAATGCATCATATGAATTTAAGTGCATAAATAACTGCATATTGCAAATTCAGTGAGTAGGTGGTGGTTGTTTTGATGCTTATTCCCTTTAATCTGAAGAGGAGTTGTAGACTGTGAATAGTTCTGTTTGAACACTTTGACGCTTGCTGACACATTAAATCCTGATCCCTAATCCCTATATATTTTAAGAGAGCAGGGTTCTGCATCATCCCATCTGTATTCCCATGGCTGACGACTTGGGAGAGACGTCATCTGTCAAAACAAAACAAAACATCATAAGAGCAGTTTTCTGAACCACCTAGTCATACTGTGTGCTCACTTCTGCTATACAACCACATTGTCTGTGGGTAGTTGGCCACACTGGAGCAGACTGTTTAGGTGAGAGGCTAGGACTATTTAATCAAGAGCTTTATGTTCCAATCAGTGTGTCGGGATTTATTCATGAAAATGGTTCATATAATAATGTGAACTGATAAGTTATGTCTTTTAAAGAAGAATTTTTCTAAAGGGAGGTGCTAAGGGTGGAAGAACACAGCGTCTTAAAAGGAAGATAACCGAGCTTTGTACCAACAATAGTGTAAAATGTGGGATATTTCTTTGCATTTCTTTCAAAGTTGTATTAAATATGTAAATTATTACCTTCCTCCCTCTAACAATTCTTCTTCTAATGATTGTGTGCTTTCAGAGAATAAAATTAAGCTGTGTTCTTCTAGCAGCTGTGTTTATCTGTGCAGTTGCAAGGGCATACGTACAAAAGCAAGATAACTATTTACAAAGATAAAATATTTAACCTATTTCATATATTTGAGAAATAAATGATTTCTCTCTGAGTATTCCTGTTATTGATCAGTGACACTTTTCCATTTTAACTAAGACTACTGATGATCATAGAGCCTTAGAAAGTTGTGTTAGAAAGAGTAAGGCAATATTGCTAATAAATAATGTGAAAATCCTGCATCACATTGTGATACAGCTTTGTGACACAGAGACAATTAGTTGCCTTCCCAAATTTTTAGTTCAATTCCAGGCCAAATCTAATAATAATTTACTGAACTGCAGAGTTCTTTATTAAAAGGTTTCAAACACATGCCTGTTTTCTTACTCTGATCATATTTATTTTGAAATATTGCTATTCTTGATTACATCTATTTAAATGTGATAGAAAATGTGTTAAAATATGATTGACCTGACTCCTGCCTATGTTATTCTTTGCTTTCAGTTTATCTGGGTGAGAAGGAAAATGGTATGGATTAGATGGACTAGACTTTCTGCTCCATCTCATCTTAAATGTAATATGTTCTTCATTGGAAGTAACTGTGTTTTACTGTCTTATATCAAACAGAACCTTCTGAGACAAATAGATTTGTCGGATAGTGTGTACATCACTGAGTCAGCGATTAATAGCTTGTTCAGCCTTACCCAGGAAGGTGCCCACCTTTGTCGTATCATAGCTAAGGTAAGGGGAATGCATGGATTAATTTGGAGTAAAAATAGTAATACAAGTGGATTATTTTACTTAACATACTAGTGGTGGTAAGTTTTGAAATGTACAGGACAAGGTGAAATTCTGTATTTCAGGAGACTGATAAAATCTAGGTTAAAGAACAACAAAACTTAAATCTGAGAAACTTTATTATTATTATTACCATTATTATTATTATTATTATTATTATTATTATTTTGCTGTTTTATAAATAAATTGAGCATGTAAAAGAGAGAAGATAGCAGGCAAGAAGTCTCCTGTCAGTTAATGGTTCTTGATGTAGATATTTCACAGCATCTCTCTGGATCTTTTCTTGTTTCAATTTATGTCCATCCTTGTTTTCCTCCCTCCAGGTACTGCTGTAGAAGGCCTGGCTGTGTAATCTTGATAATCTCCTCTGAGGCACTGGAAAGCTGCTGTTGTTTTTTCTTGCCCCTCTCTCTCCCCTCTTGAGGTGTATGCACTCTTGCAGCTCAGGTGGCATCATTCACGCAAAACCAAGCAAAATGGAAGGAAATTCTCATTAGTTTCAAGTGCCCAATTAATGCTGATAATTCTGAATATTACAGACGAGATATTTAGACTAAAGTTATGTGGGCAAGCAAAGGAACAGGAACCTTTTAAGTCTTTCTGACATGTCTTTCTTAAGTCTTTTTACAGAGGGCTGTCATTGCAGTGTAGGTTACTTCTGGCAGCATGTGCTCTTACTCATTCAACAGTTGATGCTCACTGTGGGTATAAACCCATCACTCTACCAAGATTAATGATACTGTCAATCCCTGCAGAGTTTGTACCTCTGAGGACACTTGGATCTTGAAAAAGTGAGAAAGGCAAGGCATTTTATGAGGTCAAGGATAGGGTAATCCAACCCCTAGTACGTATATATAGAAGGAAACTTTTTCCCCAAGCTTCTGCTTGTGGAGTGCTATGCCAACCCCTTGTCCTGCTTGGAGATGAGGATAAATAGCACCATCTAATTCTTTTTTTTTCAGCTCTGCCTTTAGATGGACATTTGCACCATAAAAACACTACTCTGTTCTTAAGGCTGTGAATGAGGTAGACTCATGTATAGTGGATCCTGGCAACAGCATGAGAGGTTTATTTTTTTCTGAACTGGTATTTGAGCTCCACTCAGTGGTACCCCCCTCCCCACCCCCCAAAAAAAAAAAAATTAAAATGTTGAGTATTGAGGAAGTACAGAACTTACAAATTGGAGAAAATCGGTCGTCTTCTTTTTATTATTATGAGAATTCTACAGAAAGTTCAATTTATCAGAAATGAAGTCTGACCTTCCATAAATCGCTAAATTAATTTATTACTATTATTACATGGATATGTCACAGGATGCACTAAATCGTTTCCAAGTGAGAAAATGCATGTCCTTATGCAAAGAACCTTAAGTGGTGTTTGGTTGCCAAACTATAGTGGTGATTGTGTCACCCATCCTGTGCATCTGTTTGCTCTATGCACTGAAATGCAATTATCTGGACTCACTGTCATCCTTTGTCTTCTGTATGACATTGGTTACCTGCATCAGTGAGAAAGGTGGCAGAAGAACCATAACAGACCAAAATTTTGCATTTGATCACTTGAATAGGCAGTTATGACAGTGAAAGTGCAGGGTGATTTATAAAATCAAGAAACAAAACAAACAAGCAAACAAAAAACCTGATGCTGTGCCCACTTATTAAGAGGATGAGAATGGATTTAATATTTGCAAAGATCTCAAGACCTCCCATACATACAGAAGTTTCCTAAAGAGCTATTGTTGGAAAAAAAAATAGACAGAAGCTGAATATTTGTTTAGTGAAAGCAAAACTCAACAGAGCTATTCATGCAAACTTGAAATCTTACTCTCCATGACAATCTGTGATCTTGTCAATTGTTGTATTAGTGTGTTCTTCTGTGCCTTAAGCCATAAATTATGCTTCTATAGTACATCAAAATCTTGGACAAGAAGCCAAGAACCATGTTAATTTTGAGAAGCTACTTGGAACTGGTTTCTTGCTTTACATCTTGGTAAGGTTTTCAATCGTCTCCCTCCTTCCTTTCCCTCCCCCTGCCAATACAGTTACCAAAAATTAAAAAGTCTTTGAAATTCTAACATCCTCTGCTGAAAAGCCACCTATAATTTTATTGTACCTGGAGGCATCCTTTGACTCACTGGAAACTGTTTTGAGCTTTGCAGTCGAAGTTAAAATATAGGTGTTCGTTATTTTTTTCAGCATGTAACTAATCTGCCGTGGAAGAGTCATGTTGTGTCACACTGTCAAGCCAGCTAGTTGTTCTCTGTGTGAAGTTTAAAGGCTAAGATGGTTTCTAACATAAATGAGTAGTAGCAAGGACAACATAAGAAACGAAGGAAGAAAGAAGAAACTTAAATAATAACATTAATAAAAATCCTTGAATTATGAGCTAAAAGAAAAATCAACGATGTGCTGTAAGTTTTAAACTATGTCATGTGCATCTGATGTCTCTGCTGGTGGCAGCATAATGGAAACTCCACCAGTTTAGATGATTTTAAATGCAAAAAGAGAAAACGAGGAGAGGAAGAGCCAGTGCAGCACTTGTAGCAACTACCAGTTGCAAAAACCTGTTTTAATCAAGCTTCTGCCTGTGGATCATTTTCCTACCTTTGGAAGCAAATGTTCCTAAAAATCCTTCTTTCTTATGTCTCCTGACACATAAGCATAAAACAATGTGACTAACTTGGATCATTATCTAGGGCTGCATTCATTGCAGGGGTGTATTCGTAAAATCTTTATAGCATTATGTCTATGAGATTTGATCCCAGAATCTCTCATTTTAAAACCTGCAAATTATTGTCTTTGTTGTTAAAATTCTTACCTTCATGTTACGAGATCATAAGATCTTAAAAAAATAATAAATAAATAAAATAAAATAAAAATCACAGACTGGCTCGGATTGGAAGGGACCTTAAAGGCCATCCAGTTGCAACCCCCTGCCATGGGCAGGGACACCTCCCACCAGACCAGGTTGCTCAAAGCCCCACCCAGCCTGGCCTTGAGCACTTCCAGGGATGGAGCATTCACAGCTTCCATGGACAAATTTTCAGTGTATTTGAGCGCCTGTAGAAAACATTAGCATTGCTTGAAGTAGACTGGTTTTAAATTGATTCAGCTTCATGACAACCAGAAGAATCCTTAAAAATGAGAGTTTCAGAGTTAAAATAAATGCCAGGACATAGAGTAATACAGGAAAAAAAAAAAAAAAACTTCGTAAATAAATCCATTTCACTGATCAATTAGTGTAATGCTAACTTTATTGGACTGGATAGTATATTAATAGTCTCTCTAAAGAGAGAGAGGCAAAAATGCAGATAGTATTTATTTACAGTAAAACAAATATACCATAGCTGTTTATCACACCTTTCTTTGGAGTAGCTGAGCCTAAATGTTTTACTGTTTGAGTTCCATAGGGTTGTGCATCAAATCATTTATATATCAGTTCCATTTCTAGCAAGTATTTATTAAGAAGATTTCTTTAGAGCTAATAACAAATGTTGTCCTCCATCCCAAGGAAAGGCTTGATGGGAATTTGCTGTACTTTGAGTTGTGTAAGGCTGGACCTGCAAAATACTACTCCTTAGAGCTGGATGCCTTTTTTTCTGCTCTTTATTCACTCAACCTGTGCACAGTTTGGCTTTTTATCCTCATGACCTCCCTCACATACTTGCGATTGTATTTCAGGTGATTTTGTTATCTACTGCTAGCCCTTCTGAACTGCATCTCAGGGATGTCTCCAGGAAATTGAATTCCTACTAATCCAATATAGGAGAGAAACAGGTCATCAAGCATTAAAGCAAGTTGTCCTGTCATTGCAGAAAGTATGTGAAGCCTGTCCTGAATGAAACTTGTATTACCACAAGAGCAATGTTTAATGTGTTAGTTTGGCAATTCCAGTTCTTAACCAAAAGTTTGCAAAGGGTAAATAAAAGCATGCTTAGATATATTGGGAGCTTTTGGAAAGGTGCACTGCAAGTTAATCTCCAAAGCAAGCAAAACTCAGTGCTGTTAGGTTTCTTTGGGTGGAACTGTTTACCCATTTGACCAATTTATATTTATTCCTATCAGATGGAGTAGTTCTGTCATCCTTGCAAAAGGCACAGGGGACAAAATTAGATAAAGGTGAATAATTTCTGGGGGATGCTGAGATTCCAGTAAAGTTTAGGGCAGCTGGGTGCTTTTGACAAGCCACAGAGTCAGGCACAGTATTTCCTGCCTATTTCACTTACGGCTCTCTAGATTCATTACCTGTGATCAACGTTTTACAACTTGGTAATGGCATTCAGTGCACAAAATAAGCGGTTTGGATCTCCTCCTGACAAATGCAGTGATAAATCACTTCCTGTCCATCAGAGACAAAAGCAAGGCACCCATTTGTCATAAAGAAAGCTTGAAGCTAATGTGCCAACATTACTTGAGCTTTACTAGTGTCATCCACAAACTTCTGCTTATTATAACCAAACTAGAGAATCAGATCTTCTCTGATCCCACTGAACTGTGAGGACTTTCGATCTAACAGTAAGACTCAAGAAATCCTAATTACCTCAGGTTTGGGGATAATGCTGTACTTGGTCTTTTCTATATTTTTTTAATAGATAGTTTAATTACTACATGGGTGAAATACCGATAACCTTTTGTGGAAGGAAAAATGACAGTTTTTCTTGTTGGTGTACTGCCTTTTATTTTAAAGGCTCAGAAATGTCTTTGTGCAGCGGGCTATATATAGCAATACAAGACATAAAATAACTCAGATATACATGCACTTCTTACAATTCCACAAATAATTTTACTCTTAGCAAACCTTACTAAACCTCCTATTTTCACTGATTTCATAGAAATGACACAAATGTATGCAAAGACATAAAATTATATCCTGAAAATATACAGGTGTTAATTTTGTCTAATTCTAATTTTATTTTAAATTAGTATCTATTTTTGTTAAGCTGAGCAGATTATCTTACTCTATTATTCTCTACTATATTCCAGCAGAGATAGTACAAAAATATGGAAATAGTTCTGAATTGTATTCTGGAGATTTTGTCAACACAACCTGTTGAGTTTCCAAATAATAAACTGTTAGGAGAAAAATTATTTCAGTAGATCTGAAAGATATTTTTATATAGATCCTACTTAAGCAGTCTTAGACTGAAGAGTGTATATTACACTTGGTCCATGATTCCAATTACAATTATTTCAGTCTTGCAATCTGAATATTTTAGACCAAGATCTTTCATCTGTGATTAATATTTTGAATGCTTTCTTTTTCACTGTGTTTGTTTGTATGTAATATATTGCATCTGTAGTCTACTTGATGGCATAACATTTTTAGGTAACACAGTCCATCAAAAAATTTGAAGTGCATGTATTGTATATATTTATCTTTCCATTTATTATGTGGCCTTTGCTAATATACTCAATTTTTTATTATATACTATATCCATAGAAAAATGTGTAAGAACTTAAGTTTTACGTGCTAGATGATGAGTATATGGATTATATATCTTTGTAGAACTTGACACCTATTTCGACATTTTCAGTAGCTCTTCAGCCATGTGATCTCTTTCATATTTTAACAATAGGCAAATACTGCATGGGTATCAGAAATGTAGAGGAATGTTAAATATTTGCTAACAAATCTGTTTTAAACTAGTAGCATATGGTTGAACTATAAATTAAATATCACTCCAACCTTTGTCATTTTCACATGAATGTCAAGTTTAATTTAACTTGTGCTTAAAATTGGTAAAAGTCAGTCACTTAAGTACACCTCCCACTGAGGCTACATTACTTTTTCATCATTAAGTGTATAAGCATTAATCAGCTTGAGTTCTCTGTGTGAGCTTAACATCCTCTTTGTTGGTGTTTTGTTGATAGCTAATTTGGATAAATTACTAAAGGAAGCTACCCCTTCCCCTATGACAATCTCAATTAAATACTAGAGAAACATTCAGTGCCGCTTTTCTGATTTTTGCTTTTCCCCCACAGGAAGGAGGTGTAGTTGCTCTCTTTAAGATCTGTCGCCAGGATTGTTTCAGGTGCCTTTATCCGCAGACACTGAGAACATTGGCATCCATTTGTTGCGTAGAGGAAGGGATGCACCAGCTGGAAAAGGTAGGCGTTTCAGCATTTTTTACTGACTGCATCATAAAAAGAAGTCTCATCTTTAATCTCTTCTAGAAGTTGATAACTTTGTGGCATTTGATACAGTGCTTCATTCTATGCTCACTTTTTCTGTACTGAACACATCTTCAGTCTTTACAAAATTAGTCCCAGCAATAACATTATCCTATTCAGCTGTTTACACAAAAAAGCTTCTAAGAGAAGATAATTTCATAAAGCAGCCAAATATGTTAGTGACTACGTCAAAAACAAAGCAAAACAAAACAAACAACAAAAAAAAAAACCAAACAGCTGTGGAAATAATAATTTCTGGACTCTAAGCTTCATACCAATTTTAATCCTTTTTCTGACACTCAGGTAGGTCATCTGCTTGTAGTACTGAGCTAACTTGTGGGAGTTGTGATTTCACAGAAAGAAGTGGGACAGATATAGAAGTCAGCCAATAAAAAAAAGTCTGCTAATCAGCAACAAGTCTCATAAAAGCCAATTTTAACCAGGAGGGAGAACATCAAAACATTATCCATATAAAATTGTATCAACTGCTTATACTTCATTCCTTTCTCACTCTTGTTATATATTGCTGTTTTGGAAAATGAACACTTCTCCTGGTCACTAAATCATGATCTCATCCTTCTGCATTTCATGTAACAGTCATCTTTCACAGCTGAATAATGGCCTCTTCAAGTTAATGATAAATGATTTCACTGCCACTTTACATTGATGTATCTTGTAATTTAGTGCCCAGAATTCAAGCAAACTATGGCAGAACATCTGCAGCAAAAAGCAAGTCTCTGAGCTTACAGTAAATGAAGATGACTTAAATTTTTTTTGACATAATGCTAGTTCAGACTGACACCAGAATCAGTCTAAAAGGATCTTTCATTATGTCCAAAATAATAGTGGAATTAATAGAGTTAGAGATGGAAAAGATTGATTAAACTCACCTGGTCCAATTCCTGGCAGTGTCAACATGCATTTAATGTGGCCCATATCAAAGCTGATGAAACAAGTGATAACTCTCAAGCCTATATGTCTTTGATATGCTCTAATGTTGGCCACAAGCAAAGTTGCTCAGGGTAAACTTTGTCACAATCAGGAATGAAGTAGTGTGTAAAGGAATTTTTAACGGAAATCCTTACTACTGATTTCAGTAGTTCACTTTCACCTGGGCATTCAGTCCTTAGAACATCTTTGTGAACATGAGGGTCTGGACATTAATCCTACTCATCTGACTGAACAGGTAAAGGTTTATAGCAGGACTATTTGGATATCACTTTGTCAACTTTTTTTTGCCTAAAATTGTGTTCCTTAGGATCCATATGTTATGTTGGTCCAGTACATTTCTGGGTTTCTTGGAGGGAGAATGGGATATTTCATACATCAAAAGAAACAAAGAACTTTTCTCTAAATGAAGTTAATGTCCCTCCAAGTGCTACTGGAATTCGAACAGCACAGGCCAGTACAATGCGATGTCATCTGTAAATATCTTTCAGCTGGTGGGTGTCCAGGTTTGCCAGTTTATAGAGATGAGGGAGGAAAACACGTAAGAAAATTTTACTATTTTGCACCATTCTTGTACACGTATTTAGAAGATACATCATGTTCTGATTGTAGCAAATCAATGGAAAGTGTACCAAATGAGAAGACCAGTATTTTGACGTGAACACCAAATTGGGTTTTAATATTGTCTTTAAATAAGAATGATATTATTCTTTTAAAATTTGAAGTACTCTTGCAAAGAACAAAAAGGAGGACTATCAATATTAGCATTTCTGTTGTTACAAAAATTACCATTTCTTATCCGACAAAAAGGGCTGCTTCTATTATTCAGCTATGTATGTAGGTAGTGGTGAAGCATTTAATTTGCTCTAATGTGAATATCATTATGCCACCTAGTGCATTAAAACATCAGTGCAATTTGAACTGGATTTTTAATGACAAACTTCATTCAAACAAATAAAGCTTGGCCTTCAAGCAATTCAGATTAGGTAATACACGATTTTAAAAAACACCCCCCACCCACTCCCAAACAACTGAAAAAAAAACCACCACCACCACCAACAAAAAACCACCTCACTCCCTTCTGTATTTTTAATTAGATTTCACAGCCATTAAAGTGTTTAGAAGGCTACTTAAAAGCAAACAGCAAGAGCTATCATTTCTAATGGAACGTTTATCTAGGAGGTGGGCTAAAAGGAGGTGGTGTACTTTCTGCAGTAATTGCGGTGCTTAATTACTATAGACATTAGGAATATTGTTTATTTATCCAATGCTCTTTCATCTTGCCAGTTTTCTAGCAAGGCAGGTAACAAGAACATCTGTGTTAAAGTAGATGGTTATTGAGAAAATTAAGTCAGTAGGATGTTTACTAGGCAATGCAAGCAGAGAGTTTTAACATTTTTCCTGGATTTAAAGATAAATTAATATTAAGCTTTCTCTATAATTTGTGTATGTAATGTGAGTAACTTCTATACAGGGTTTAAACCATTTGTCCTGAGTGAATTTTTGGCTTTCATGTGGAAATACTGTCTTGGTTAACTAGTGAAGGGAAAGTATCAACTGAGTGCTCATTTCTAAAGATGTAGAAAACTGCCCATTTTAAGAAGGCATATTTTTCTCAATTTTTTTCAAGAATAATTATTATTCTTTCCAGTCACGCATCTTTAAAGGTATATATCTGCACTATTCTCAGCACCCTTGAAAAACCCATTATTACTTCATTGTGATAAACAAGCTTATCTTTGCTCTAATTACAATTACCATGTAGTTGTTGCGATGATTAGCTTTTACTCTTTCAGATGAATCTACTTGGCTATATTTACAGTACTGCAAAATCAGTTGGTTAAAATACCAGTTTATAATAGTTATTATTCCAATTGCAAGTACGTTTTTGACTTCTGGAAATGTACTGTTACTTTGTTGTACATTGAGGTACAGAGCTCCAGGAACAAAACAGTAACAAAATAGGCTTTTAATGTAGACAGATAACAAAGAAGTCCCCTTGCTTTGAGCACTGTGTGGAAATAAATTGAGATCTATGTAACCTGTGTTCCACAGGTAGTAGTTGCTGCTTCAAACTGCTTTAGAATATCTACTTGTTCAGTGCATGTTAACTTGATAATCCACTGCTACACCAGCAGTGATCATTCTTGGGTCTCAGCTGCCTGAGCAGTCCCATTCAGAGAGGAGTGGACAGGTCAGAAGTGATCAGAATTGTTATCCTTCTCATTATTCCTCAGCTACCTGTCCTTGTACCCAAGAGAGCTTTGTCATTTGTCTTGTGGCCCTTGAACACACAGTTTTTAGGAGAAAGCTCACTGTATCAGAAAGGATGGTTACTCTTGGTTCACACATGCTAGAATTTAAGCAAAGAGATGATGCATAGTACAGATAATGGATGCTACAGAAAATCGTACTATAGATAATACATACTACAGATAACACTAACCTAATAGTTAATACAGAAAATCCCTAAAAAAACGGAAAAGAGTTTGAGGTGAGCATGAGTGGAAACTGAAGAATGGTGTTAGTACAATACATGCAGACCTATTTGTGTATCCAGTCCTGGTGATGTTTCGGACAGAAGTAGAATGATTTAGTGGGAGATTGGTTCTCAGCATGGACACTTGAGGTTTCTACAGGGAAGAATATCTGGACCACGCACAATGTGCTTTGAAAACTCAGCTTGATTTACTTCAAGGGTTTCCATGTAGGAAGGGTTCCCATGCAGGAAGGACTGTAGAAGGCATGGAGCTGGGCTAGATTAACATGTGTATTTCATGAAACTTAAGGTAAATAAAATTATCTTGGTATGTCTGATAATGTTATCCTGCAATTTACATTGTGAATAACTGTACTTTAAATTTCACGTTCAGTGTCAAGACAAAAATTCTAAGATGCCTTTAACATGTAGTAGCCTTTCTTGGAAAAGGGGTATCTGAATACAATCATACATCTCAGCACATCATTTGTCTAAAGGATTTCTTCAATCCTTTCACTTCCTGAGGTTGCATTAGGCCCTTGTTTTGTAGAGTTGTTGGAACAATGAGTCTCCTGTATATATGCTGACATGAAGCCTCACTAAAGGCTGAAGACTCTGGCAGTTTCTGTGCTTTGCATCTATCCGTACAATGCTTCTTGACTGGTGTTAGAAGGCACAGCTTTTGAATTTTTGCTCTTTGCTGGAGATCAGTTATATCATCTTTACGAAGGTAAACTTCCTGCTGCAGTAAAAGAACTGCAGAGTTAGCGCAGAAAAAGAGAGCAAATGGTGCAATGTGCTGCAATTTTTATTATGCCTGTGAAACATTATTACATTAAAAAGCTGAAACTCAGCTGGGACCTAGATCAAGGTACAACTGCCACAAAAATAATGATTTACAGAAATATTCATTTAAGCAGCTGCCTAAATATTAACACTGCAGTGTAAATTTGCTTGCGCTATTTAAATTAGTTTAGAAAGCAAGACACCTGGAATCAACTCATTAAGAGAAGATATTCCAGAGAGACTGGTGACAACAGTTGTTACTTTAATAAAGCCTTTTTTTTTTTCTTTAACAAATAACAAACCTTTATTTCTGTGCTTTAAGTAAAATTGCCTAGACATAGTTTACAAATTGCTTTGAATCCTTTATTCAAAGCACATTAAATCAAATGACTTACTTCCAGAAAAAGAATCTAAAGAAGGGGGAAAGTGTAAAATTTTTTGAGACTGGGAAAATAAAAATTTCTTGAAGACTTCTTAAATATGAGTGACCAAAAATCTGTTGTTCACAATGAAACCAGTCTGATTTATAAGAACAACCATGCTCTAATAATTTCTATGTTACAGGTATGCAGTCTGTCAATCATGAGAAAGGGGCTTTTGTCAGTGAGCTCTTACTGGGAAATAAGTAAAATGTTTATTACAGAACTGAAAAATACAACTTGTTTATAGCTTTTGGGTGAATGTGAGTTGATATATTGAGTCTGAAATGAAGTTACTGTGGTTTTGACTGAGGCTAACATCTGAAACTGAAAGCTCAAGGTGATTAGAGCTGAATGAAGTAATCTGTTGCATTAATTCTCAGCTGCTGAAACAACTGAGGTTTGTGTAGCTGAAGGACGAGACAAGTGAGAATCACGGAGAGTGATTTGATTATGAGGGCTATGGTCACCCTTTAACCACTTTTAAAGTTAGCTGGTGGCCTACATGTCATAGATTTTTGGATTTCATTGTCAGAGCATGTGAATGCTCCACAACCTTGCATGTTTTTATTTTCCCAGTACCTAGTATGGTGTAGAAATAACTTCATACTGTACAAGAAATCAGAAATCCACCTGATCTGAATGAGCTATATAACTGCCTTCCTATTTGAATATTCCAAATGCAAAATACCAGGTGAAACCAAACATTAGTAATGGGCTCTTAGGAAAGGTGGATAAGATGTTCCCAGTGATTAGACAGACCCACAGATGGCTAGATTTAAAAGTGTATCTTGCAGGTTTTTTCTTTTAAAAAGTGCAGTGTACTGTGCAGCTTTCTCAGAAGTAGTGAAACCTTGCTTTTTTGTTTTTGTTTGTTTTTTAATGGCATGTAGTGGCATATTACATTACCTATTACAGGCATATTACAAGACAGGTGGTAAGGGGATGGTTGGACCAGATGACCTTGGAGGTCTTTTCCAACCTTTATGATTCTGTGATCTCCGGCAATGAGAATATCTCTGGAAGTTCAGAGGTTTGCCTCAGCATGTTCATCTCCCTCAGTCCCCAGGAAAGAACTTGTTAAAATTTCTTTCTTTTCTTTTTTTTCAGATTAACCTGTAAAAACTTCTTATGGATATTTCAGAATTTTTGCAGCTGGTTAGTTTCAAGACAAGGGATTAGATGGGCCAATAAAATGATGAAAATTACATAGATATTTTATTCTCAAGTGAGCTAAATTCAAAAGATTAAAAGATCAGGACTTTTTTTTTTTTTTTTTTTTTTTTTTTAAGGGAAAGATTTTCAGGAAAAATCTGAGCTTATAATTGAGCTTTAGTCCATAGAAATTCTCATTTCATGCTATCTTGTTTCCTGAGTGAGACAGGGCAAGGCAGGACATTAAGAGAAAAATTAAGGATTTCTAGACGTCATTTGAAAGGGGTAAGTTGTTAAGGGGCCCTTCTTTTGTCTCTTTCCCACAAAAGCATAGTAACATGGAAAGTTATAATCCTTTTCTAGTTTTTCATGGCTCATGTTCTCAAGCATGTTCTTAACACTGTTTTATGAAGGGAATATTATTTTTTCTTTGTTCCCCAGGACAGTGTTTGTTTACAAGAAAAACCTGAATCTTTATGGATGGGAAGAGACTTTCTGAATGCTTAAAAATCACATAACACTGTCTCATGTGCTAAGAGCATGTGAGATGATTTAGATGGAAAGAGTTCAAGCAATGCATTCCTCTTACAGTACTGTAGCTGAAAAGTCACGTCTTCTGTTACACATACTGCACTTCTTGTGTGCAACAATGTTGTTTTGGCTCACCTTCCTTGGTCATTTGTAGCCAGACTTTGAAGTCGCGCTTGTGAAATTGCAAATAATAAGCAGGAACGGATAAAGAGATTTCTGCTCTTATCCTCTTCTGTCAAGATTCAGAACCTTTTGAAGACTAATTCAGGCAACTTTTGACACACAGTGCAGAGCGTACTGACACTTCATGTTATTGATAGCTGGAGCTGGGAACTGCGTCCTGCTGTTGTCACTGAGTAATTGTGTAGGTCATAGGAAGAGAATTAGGAGCTACAATGAGACAGAAATATGTCAGCCTTAAGGAAGAGTGTGGAAAACAACAGTTTCAAAATCTGCTTTTCACATAGATTTTCCTGATTATCAAAAAGGCATACTGAAAGGGCATATAGAAAGGCTACTGAAATATCAGTAGCTGAGTTTGTGGTACAATTAGATGATGTAAAGTTCTAGGCGTGCAGCTCTTTAATTTACTGGACCCTTCTTAGTAAAGCTGTTTAATTAATTGGCAGTGAAAAATGTGCTGGGTTTGGCAAATTACATTTCTGTCAAAGCCCCTGCAAGATTAATTAAATCATATCTGAGAGTGCAGGAACTGCCCTTTCTCAACTGCTGGCTTTGTATATATTAGGTGGTGTTTCAATTTTTACCTCCTGATTACACAGCTATATATACATAATTAGTAAATGTAGATTCTTTCAGCACAATACCAGGGAAGTGCAGCAAGACTTCTTAGGTCATTGCAGAATCTGACAATTCCCAAAAAACTCTTGGGGGGGAAATAATCAGATACACAAGGCTGCAGTTCTAGGGTAAAATGTTTTGGAAGTCATGGAAGGGACATGTTTCTGAATGTTGAAAAACAGCATGAAAAGATCATGTTGAAAAAAAGACTCAGATAATCTCTGCAGTATTTTTTTATTCTGTTGAAAACTTGCCAGTTACATGGCAGGTTAAAATTTGTTTACTTTATGGTAGTACCTATTTTATCATGCAGAGAGATGAACAAGTTTTTTTTTCCTTTGACAGACTTATTTGAGAGTCATGGAATTGAATAAAGACAGACATGTTAGTGCAGGATTATGGGGCATAGCCTGATCTCTGTAGGAGAAAAGTATACACAAATGCTTTGGCTGAGGTCACTACCATTATTTCAATTGTGTTAAAATGACTAATTAAATTATAGTGGTTGTGTGGTTGTAGCCCTGATGGTCTAAGGAGATATGTATCAGTTGTTCTAATAAAAGGTATTACCTCTCCTTACAAACCTTGCTTCACTTTAATCATATTATAGATTTCAGAAGAGGGAGAAAGGAGCCAGAAAGCATACCACTAAAGATAAACATTTTGATAATACTGGTAAAGTAGGACAATGCGAGACTTAGCTAAGGAGTTGGTGAATAGCTGTTGTTTAGATGATAGATTTTGTTATTCAGTAGATCATTTAGATATCATGCATGGCCCAGACTGCAAACATATACATGTGCACTTAGCCTTTAGCATGTAATTTCATTGACAGCAAGAGAACAACTACATGTTTAAAATGTCAAGAGATGCATGTCTACTAGTCTGTTCAGGCTGCAATAAATTTCACAGAATAAACATTCTTTTGGCAATCATTGAACACGTCTTACAGAGTTGAGGAGCAAAGCAAAATTTTGAGTCAGGTCAAACAGAGCTTTTTGACAAACCTTCTCTGCTTTTTCAATAGAGGTGCAGCAGGCAGGCTATGAATTTATATATAAAGCTACCTATAAATTGATAACAAAAGGGAAAGCTGTTTTCTAACCCAACAATGAACATTTTAAGGCTTTCGCCTCTAGTGCAGGTCTTTCCATGTCACCTACAGAATTAGGTGTTCTTCCCTTTGCTTCTAGTGGTGTATTCCTTAAGTATAGGTCTGTGGTAATAAAGCCACATGCGAATAAATAAATAAATAAATAAATAAATAAATCATAGCAGTCAAGCAGCCCTGCCTGATTTGGGTTTTATCATCTTTTTGGTAAGAGCTGATCAGGATGAGGCATTGCAGTGATACTTGGATATCAATAATGTGCTCAGAGCAAATCTTGCCACTGTTGTGTTGTATCTTGTCCAGTTCCAGAACACTGTTCACATAAAATGTGAGATGATAAAATTAGGTGTACTCAGGCCTTTGGTTTCCCTGTAAGATACAGTCACTGTAAGAGGAACAACCTCTTCTCATCTATGCCTCAGTTCTGTCTGTTTATACATCTATATTGTTTTAGCTGAGGTGCAGAAGAGTAAGACTCAAATTTTTTTCTTTGTGTTTTAAAAAATGTTTCATTGAAATACATTTCGAAAACTGAAAAAGAAAATCCCCAGACTATGCCAACTCACAGAGGTGAACACTTCACTGTGCAAGATCAAATTGGAGCAGTGCCTGTAGATTGCTCTTCCCTCCAACTTCATTTTGGAGACTTGAGCTGGTGCCAGGTTCCCACTCTGCACTTGTTTGGTTCCCATATAATTTACACATCGTTTTTTGTAGTCAGTTATGATAGTATTTTATGCTATCTATTGATTTTATATTTCACTAAGTATTTTATTTAAAGCACTCCAAATAGCTATAGATTTATGTTTCAAAAGTCACAATGTTAAGAGAATTTTATAAATGAAAAATAATTTGGAAATCATTAGATGATGATTTTTCTGTAAGGATTCAAAATAATCCTTAAAGCAGTGACAATGACCGGGGCAGCAAATGATCCATGAATGACGTCTGAAGAAATAGAAGCCAATGCATCTAATGACAGGTGGGTTTTCCCTACGTAATAATAATAATAATAATTTATCAAGCAAATTTAATTTTAAGATGAAAGAAGCAGCTTACTCAGCTCCTAAACTGAAGGCAGAGATTAATGAGAATCAATTGAAGCATTTAAGAAGAGTGCAAGGAGAGAGCTATTTTGGACCTCAAACTTTCCTCTCCTCCCTTATAGAGGCAGAAAAGAAACTGGAGAAACATAGCCTTACAGAAAGATGTAGATGAGTAACTTTCATAATTTCTTTTCTCTATCAGCAGGAAATTGTTGCATTGCATACTTACATTTGTGATAATGCACATGTAAACATGTACTGAATGTTCTTATGTTGTACACATTAAATAGCTTAGATGTAGCCACGATGAAGTGTGAGGAGAGATCAGGGTGAAAATACTTATTCAAGGAGATAGATGCATTAGATAGCTTCTCTCTCACAAAATCTCTGCTGAAATTAGATACACTAGTCTAACTGACCCATCCTGCTACAGGCTTCATGACTCAGTTTTGCTCATGATTTTTGTGACTCATTAGAAAAGGCCAGAGAGGTCACTGCTCAGAGCCTTTGTTTCTTTTCTGGCTGACTTTCGAACTTGCCTAAAACTCCACTGATTTCAGAGGACTCTGCATTGAAAAAAAGTGTACCTACATAGATTTGTTTACAGAACATAGATTTGAGTGTCTTTGAAGGCTGCAAATTCAATACTAGCCTTATTTTGCATTCTAACGATGCTGGTACACTTATTGTCCTTCTTGAGCTTAACTTATGATTCTTGGAGCTTTCTAGTGCTTTATGTAGTTTCTTGGACATCTATTCTTGCATGCATAATATTGACTTCAGATTTTTTTACACATTTAATTTTGAAGAATGGAGCTTTCACAGATGCACACTAGAAAGTAAAAGGAGAAAAACATTTCCTCCTTCATCTAACTACGACCTTCACCGAACACTGTGGAATTCCTCACTGGTATAAAACTGTACTTACAGAAATGATCAACCCCCATAAAAAAAAGAAACAACAAATCTCCTGGTTCCAGATGACTTACATTTCTTTTCTCCAGGGGACATAAAATGCCAGCTGGGACATAAAAAGCTGTCTGTTATCATCTGCTGGAGTTTTTAACTCATCTGTAAATAAGCTGGTCATACCTGATGATAACGTGATGGAGGCTGCCAGATAAAGTGACTGGTTTACCTTGATTTGGTAATGAATATTGACCATCTATTGGGGAGAGAGGACATGAGAGCACTGAAGAAAGTTGTTGCTCACAGGAGCATCCAGGTTCTGAGTTAGCTTCTCAGCTTGACCGCTTCCTTGGGCTTGTTTTTTAGTAGTAGCTCAAACTAGCAAAATACATAAACCTCAGCTTGCACTCAGCTTAGACCTTGGCTCTTCTCCAAAACCACTTTTGTAATTCTTGTTCTCTTATGAGCTTTCCTCCCTTTCCTTGAGTTCAGAATGGAGTTAACAAGCCTCCTGCATCACAGCACCTCTCAGTGAGGCAGTAAGAGCCCTACTGTGACATGGGGTTTGGTGCAGGTGTAAACTAGGGAGCTTTTCTAGTCCCTGAATTGCAGCTGGATGGACTGAGGAACCTTTGCAAATCAGGTCCCAGAGAAGTGTCCCCAAATAGAGGCTCTGGATCTTGTTATTCAGACGGAAATTCACAAATTAGCCTTTTGTGAAATCTCATTTTATACATGTACAGTTGCTCGTGCTTTTTCTTTGTTTTCAACTAGTGCTTGCCAAAATTATTTTCAGAACGTGATTAAAAACCTCTTCTCTTTTTTTTTTCTTTTCCCCTCTCCAATGTCTATCACTGCAACGAGCACTTTTCAAAACAGGGAAAGAGTACATACAGGAAACTTTTATGATAACAGCTTCAACCAATTCTGGCCACTATTACTTAAACTGTCTACCAGAATATTTGCTCAGTTTAAATAATGAGTGCTTAGCAGTTTCACTTTCTCACCCAAATGGCATTATCAAAATGCAAATTGATTTTTTTTTTGTCAGTATCTGTATATTCTGACTCTATCTTGCTAACTCTTACTGGGAGCTGAATTTTTTCCTAGAGGTAGTTGTAAGAGTACCAGACGCAATCAAAGCCAGTCTCAGATAATTGGCTAATTAGCTGAAACTCAGTATCCATTCTTTCTGACACGTATTTTAAGTCAGGGCTGGAAGTACTGAATTACTTCAGTAAAGCATCCTGTGTGTGCTCCTAACAAAGATGGAAGGAGGTTAATTGTATAAATTGTTTCTTACCTTGTGCTTGCAGTGAGCTAAGAGCTACCATGTGACTTAGCTGAGGCTCACCCATGATATGTATGAGTCTCTTCATATTTCTTAAAACAGTGAAGGTTAAATAATAATTAATGGCAGGTGATGTAGAGGCCTGTTTGTGAGTCAGTATATATATATATATTATTATTATTATTATTTTTTTTGCTGAGGCTTGTTTGCAGGAAACCACTTAGATCTGGCACTCTGCCTGATTTATACTGAAACTTTCATGTTTCATAAAGCATCTTCGAAAACATTTAATGAGCTGTTGGAAAAACAATCTCATCCCTTTAAGATAATCATGTTTTTGAAAAGCTAAGCATCTGACAGTATTGCTCATATATTGACTGTCTTTCTTCTGTCATTCAAGTCACAGATAACAGCTCTTTCACTGACTATTCCTTCCCTTGCCACTACTTTTTAAAGCTTTTCCTTTACCGAGGGCTGTAGAGTTTGCTCATTTGCCACTCCTGGTAATGAATGAGCAAGCTTTGTATGGATCAGGGCATCCTGATGTGCAAAATCAGTCTTGATTTTCATAGAAACTTTACTGCATGTCATATGATGGCAGGTTTCTTCCTTCAGCTTGTGTTTTGGTACTCAAAGTCCAGAGATAATCAGGACTGACTTAAGCCTGAGTTGCTATCTTGCACAAGGTGTTTAGTGTTGTTCATTAATTTGGAAGTAATCTGGAGTGTTAAAGATTGTCTCTTAGGCCTTGTTGTGGATTGCTGGTTCTGTTTAACTGCACCAGCTTTGAGACTTTGACCTGACAAGATCTTCAGCTTCAGCAGTAAGTCTTAGGAGGAAGGAATCCCCATCGGGACCAGCAGGTGGAAATACAAAGGCAGAAGTTCTCCCAGTTACTAAAAGCTCATCTTGTCACTTTCTTCTTGCACAGAAGCTGTGAGAAAAGGTTTCCCCACAACTCTTTCTGTATTCTTGCTGAAGAAAGAAGCAACTTCCTGAAGCAGCTGAGCTCCCAAAAGGCAAGATACGTACTTCTAACAGGCAGAGATGGGAATATAGCTGATGTGTTAACTTCAAGAGCTGTAAACAGTGATATTTGTAGAACAGAAGCTGTCTTAGTTTTACTAGTTTCTGCCCTGATGTCCTTAGTGGGTGAGATACCGGTTTTAAGCGCTGCCTCTGCCCTTCAGGACTTTACTCTCTCCTCCCACCTATTTGTATGTCCATTTGTTAAATAAGAAAGCATGCATTTTCTATTCATAACTTACACTCTTAAAGGAGCTCCTCTCTGAGGGGTGAGTGGCAGCCTTAATCTGACTTAGTTTGTGGAGTTGGATGCTCATGAGATTGAAGCTGATGTCCTATGTCATTAGAGACCTTGCCACATGAAGAAGTGCAACTTAGAGCCGTGGAAGATCTGCATGTGATGGGTAATTTTGGTGAGATCATCTTCTTGCCAGTCTATTGTTTACAAATCTTCATCTGTACTGGGTAATGCTGCAGTCTGTCATGTTTACCTGCAATAAAGTTCATTTAGTGTCCTTTTATTTCTCACCAGGGTCCATGATTGCTTAATGGAATGAAAACCTAAATAAATAAATAAAGAATGAGTAAAACAGGAGACGACAATGCTGAGGCTGAAGTCGTCTGATAGCCTGAGCACTGCTCTGAAGATCTTTGAAGGCAGAATAAGACCTCTTTGGAAAGTACTTTAGTTTGCTGGGAACAGGCAGTTTCTCAAGCTCTTGGGAGACAGAAAAGAACATAAATGTTCTGGTTTCCTGGAGGTAGGACCGTATCCTTCTCCCGTTGCATTGAAGGAGGCCATGTCAGATCAACTGGTAACAGAAAGACAGGGATTTTCCAGCTTTGTTATAGCACAAATTGATTTATTAACCTGATCTTCCCATCTGTGACGTTTTCTTTACGTCCACAGGCGTATGTTTGATAGCCACATATCTATTTAAAGAGCAGGTAGATAGTTGTTTTATCTTGTTGCTGTTTTTAATGTGATTTAATATGTAGGCATAATGGGAGCAACTACGTGGGTGATAGCTATTCCTGCAGAGTTTGCTGTCTGCATGCTGAGAAGAGAGCTCTAGCAGGGTTGTTGTAGTAGAAGAAAATGTTGCCTCTGTTTTGATCTTCTTTTGCAGCTACTTTTATTTCCAACCCTGGTGAATCTTCTGAACTGAGCAGTTTGCCTTTCTTCTTTCTGCTGTTTCTCCTTAACCAAAACCAGACACTTGTGAGTTTTTTTAGTGCAGGAACATCCAGGCTTCAGGGCACTGGGCTTGTATATTGCCTCCAGACCTGCAATACAGACCTGTTGGTACTAGTGATTTATCTGGTTGTGGGAAGAACTGAAGGTCAGGTAAATTTTGAGTCTTGCTGTTTGCTCTGTTGATTTCCCTGGTTTATTGTATAGCCTCTTTCTTTCTACCTGTTATATCTTCTTTGTCCTAGAGGAGCCTGAACTTCAACACTGCTTATATGTTCTCCATTTTTACCCACCATAATACAACCAATAATACAACCAATGTTGGCAGTCACATATGTCTCGGTTTACAGGAAAATGTCTCAGAATATGGCAGAACTCCAGAAAGCATTTTGGATTTATTTTAGAAGGCTGAGATCCTTTCAAAGACTGATGTCTATAGAAACTTCTGTATTTACCAACACCACTGACTGACTACCAGATAAGAGCATGGAGGAGTGAGAGGAAATACTAGAAAGCTTATAAAGTAGGCTTTGTAAACACTGAGACTTTGCTTCCCCTGTCTTCAGCAACTTGAAACATTTGTGGATATATCAGTTCAATCTAATGATTAGTATGAGAAAGGATTCCAGTATGGAAAGATAGCATAAAATTTCCTCATAACTGTCTTTTGCCTGTAAGAATTTTTCATGTTTAATGTAAGCTTTCAAAATCTTCCATTAAGACAGAAAACTGTCTTACTATTTGTTTATCAGAGGCTTGAGAAAAGGACATGCAGCAAAATCTGAGAGCAGGGATGCTGCGAAGCAGACAAACTAAAGGTGACTACAATGCCTGTCTAGGATTTTCAAAAGTGATTCATAACGTTAAACTTTTCAGTACTTTGATTCCAGCTTAACTCACCTAAATGAAATCTGGTATCTAGCAAGTTTTTGCTATCCACCTACTATCGAATGGAAATTACATCCATTCCATTAAACTAAAACTTAATTGTTATTAAATTCAAAGATAGGCTGATTCTGTATTTTCAGCATTACTGCCATCCTTCAGATGTGCACACAATTTGAGAAGACTCTTTAAAAGTGTTATTAAGGTCACCTATGGATTTTGGTAATGTTTTGTGGTAGTTATGCTGTGTTAACAAAGCACTTTAGAAGGAGATAGGTGTTACTGTCCCTTCAGAGGTTAAAAAAAAAAGTTCAAAATAGGGTAATAAGCTGGTTATCAGTGAGCATGGAGGAGAAGTTCCAGTCAGAGGGCTAGGGATCTTATTCAAGTAGAAGATCAGGGAAAGAATCTAAGCACATGTGCATTTGAGCCCTTTACCTGCAGTGTTCTAGGATAAATTAAATCATCCTTGAATTTGTCTCTAAAAGGGTTATCCTATGGAATTTTAGGGACATAAAAAATGAGTGATAATCTCTGAATACGTCTTGACAACTTCACAAATATGAACTATGACTGACTCATGCAGTGTAATCTACGTATTGCATTATACAACAGTGGCACCCAGTGGAGGCTGGAATAAGAGCAGGTTTTCCACTGCTGGCTGCTTGGTAAGGCTTGCCCAAATCTATCTCATGTTTAGTGCTAAAAGCATTGATTTGTAAGGTAGGTTTATGAGTTACCAAAGCTATGCATAACTTAAGTGTTCTCCTAAATCAAATACTCCTATCTGTCAACTGGGATTTACATTTGATATGTTTAGGCTATTTGAGCATTTATAGATCTATACAGAACAAACTCTTAATAGCTTCACTGAATGCAAAATCATGTTGTTAACAAATCCTCTTGTCTCCCAAAAGTGAAGCATTAATGCACTCAAAGTATTGCAGGTAAAAGCAGTTTTTAAAGGAGAAGAATATAATTTCTTTTGGTCTGTACCTCAGTCAAAACTTTGTCTCTTTTAAAGAAGATAACTGCTAAAGTAGTTTGGCTTATTGCCCCCAATAGTTCAATCTTGTAGAAAATACAACCTGGTGAAACTCTATGGCCCAGTTTACACCAGTGAGCACTCTGTTTCTGTTACACCTCTAGAGTAGCTGTAGAATGAGAAGAGGTGGGTAGTAAGAAAGGGTCCCTTTTTCCTGCTGGATAGACCTTCTGCTTTAGCCACATTAGTTAAAAACCCTAGCCCTTGCGCAACATCTTGTTCAAGAGCATCCTGGGAAATGGAGCAAAAATGCCCTCTACTCCTACTGCCCTGCAAGTACAGCTTGAAAAGCAGCAGTAGAAGCTGCAAAATCTTGGAGAGAAAGTGAAGAGCAGCATGTGTGCATGGAGGTGAGGGAGAATAGAAGGAAAGCATGGCTCCTGATTCACTCTGTCTGGGTGTTGATGCAATAGTCCAAATAATAGTAAGGTGTGTGAGAGAGGAGGGAGAAGCGGAAGGCCAGACGTGTGTCGTGTAGTTGGGAAGGGGACCATATTTTAATGTTTTAGATTCAAGCAATGCTGAATGTGGCACCACCAAGAATAAATGTACATTGATGGTAGGCTGTCAGCAGATTAAATCCCAGTAATATGAAGTCCCTGATATGCAACAATGTGCATGGAATGTCAGATTTCCTTAAAGAATATATAATATACTGTGAAGCTGGTCCACATGCTCCTCCATGGGGAATGAGGCTATATGTATCATCTTCTGCCTGTTGCCTTCTTGGAATGATGTGGTTTGAATTGTTGTGGTGAAAAGGTGTCTGGGAGTAAGTGATTTGTATTGCCAAAGAGAACTTTATGAATTGGCATAATGTTCCCGTGTACTTAGCGCTGTTGAGCTCAGCTTTCAGTCTCAGGTTGTGTGCCTACACAGTGCCTGATATTATCAGGAAGATGATTAATGAGGAGGATGATCTGAGTTCCTCAAATTTTCATCTTTTACTGGCTTAGTAGAGGCCAGTAAATCCTCCTTTTTTTTTTTTTTTTCCTTTTCCCTCACCTTCCTTGATTTATTTTTAACATTTCATTGTAAACACTGGGTGCTTTGGCATTTTGGGTTTGTAGGAATTATTTTAAATTTCCAAGGAAAGATTGGATGCAGGGAAGCACATTCAAGTAATTGCTGTTTTGCAGTCAAAAATAAGTTTATGAAAGAGAATGACAAGTTGTCCTAGTTTATTTACACACTTTGGAATTGTATTCATAGGGACGAAAGGCATTAGGCAGAAGAAGCAGCTTAGTAAGTGCATGCTCTGTCACTGTTAGAGTACTCTATTTTGCAAGCAAGGACCAAGACAACTTGCAAGTAAGTCACCAGGACTTACTGTTGATTAGTTTTCTATTCAGTGTAAAATACACTCTCCTAATTTCTGGAAGAATGACTACGTTTTTAATGATAATAGGTAGCATCATTACAATGGCATTTATCCAAGCATTATGTGGAGGTAGGTAGGTAGATCTTTACTTTATAGCACAGGATGTGAGACTAAAATTAAATCACTCAGGAATAAAAAGCTACCTCAAATTTGTGCCTTGAACTTCATGGCTGAGAGATCCATTATGTTGTACTACCATCTAGATTGAGGAAAGAATTATAATGAAAGTGAAAGCAAATCTTAGCAGTTTAAATATGCTTAAATTTATTTTTGGAACTAGAGGCTTGATTTGATCTGAGCAAAATTAATATAAGGTGTAAAGCATAAGATGTCTTTCTTTGTGACTCACTAAAGATTGCTCCCACGTCTTTTGGAAGGAGAGCCAGGTTGCATGATCCCGCTTAGGAAATTTACATGGATAAAACCATGTTTTTCCTGACCTCCTGCTCCTGTGAGAGGAATATGTTGTATGTGTTTAAGGCTGTGACAAACTGCTTTTCCCCTTATTCAGAAGGGGATTTTCAAGGGATTGTGTCCAGGGAACTGGCATTGATTGAATTCCCCAGCCCCTGGCACCTCTGCGCTGCTACTTCAGGTTAAGTACACTCTACACGTTTACTGGCTTTGCAATCTAAATTGTATTGCAAATGATGTTGATGTTACTCTGAGTAAGACGTCTGTGTGCTGTTCCCCTTCAGTTAATCTTCCCTCACAGCAGCAAAGACTCAAGCTCCTTTAAACATGAAATAATACACTTCCATGTCATTTCTGGCACAGTTTTACCACTTCTTTGCTAGAAGGATTTCTTGCTTGTATGAACTAGTTAAAAGACTTGCCACAAAATGTTATATGGAGAAGATAAAGCACTTAGAACCTAGAGCACTGAAAAGAGCACTAGGACAAAGTCCAGTTAATCAGATGAAGACTTTCATCCCCAAAAAAGGACAGGTTATTGGGACATACTTATATAATTACAATTGATTTTTCTTGCAGAGAAAAAAGAAAAAACAAAGACGCAAAGTATGGCAGTTGCTGAAAGTGGAAAGGGAAGTTATTTTAAGTAGAGATGACTGCCTTTTTTCTTTCATTTTTCCTCTTGGTTTTTAAAGAAACCTATGAGTGCTGATTTTTAATCTTAAAAATAAGCTAGTCAGAGTAAGTCTATACTAATAAAAAGTATTTTGGTGATACTTGAGAGGGAAAAACCATGGAGAGATAGGAAAGGATGTAACAATCAAATACCTTTTCAGTAAAATGTATTAAGATTTAAAATTGAATTAAGAAAGATCAGTTGCTCAAGCTCATTGAAAGGTGACTGATTAGATTTTTTTTTTTTTTTTTTTTAAGCAGAATGCTTTGTGGCCAACTGTTCTGAACAGAAGCATGATTATGCTTTCCTTTAAAATCCCTCAGGCTTGGCACAGGTACTGCCTTGCATTTGCCTCAGCTATTCACCTTGTTTTGTAGTGGCTTCTGTATATTAGCTCTGGTTAATTGTGCTCTTCATTAAGACAAACAAGGATCTAAGCCATAGGTGTTGATACAAGGAATGGAAATCAGCAGTTAATCAGAAGCAAATATGTTGTTTCTGAAATTCCCTGAAAGTGTTAGAAAAGATGTTTTACAAAGCAACTTTAAAAGCACTTTAGGAAAAGACTTTGACACCCCACTCCCTGATATGTTGCTCTGCTGACGTCTGAGTGCTATAATAAAAATATGTTCTCTTTAGGGTCTAAATGTTAAATGTTAAACGTTGCCTAAATGTTGTACTCTAAAATTGTTAATCAGTCATTATAACATCCAAGAATTATGTAACGGTGCCAGGAAAGATGAGCAAGGTGCATGCACATATGAGTGGGACCCTGCTGTATTGGGACTGTGACATATCCAGTACACATCTAGTAAACTTTCTGATACTTAATAGATTTTGCAACCAATGAAATTTCATATTGTTGTGACAAATTTCTGCTCCTGTTTTTTCAGGAAGAACTGTTAGAAGGTGATGAGTGAAAGCATTTAATTAAAGTACTTCAACCCTTATTGTTGCTGCTATCTTTGCTATAGGCATTATGGAAATTATTTTGATGTCAAACAATATGGCAATTAATGCTGTTGGTATTTGATTTTGGTATTAGGAAAAAGCATAGTCACGGACCTATGATGCTAGGCACTGTATGTACACACACATGCACACAGTCTGTCACAAAAACTGACAATTCTATAAATATTTTGAAAATAACCCCACAATTGTTTAATGCAACAATTGTTGGCTAGTCTGTTAAACAGAGGTTTATAGCAGACACTATGAACAGAACATTTCCAGGCATCCAGACAGTCTGAGGTTACTCGTAAATGTTAAGAGCTATAATGAAATTTTGGACAGCATAGCATGTTGAACAATTTTTAGCTTGACTATGTTTTGATTCTGTGGAGATCTACCATTGACCCTGAACTTCACTAGGGAACAATCAGACTTGTTTGTCATAAGATTAACATGCCTGAAATGCAGGGAACTACTATTCTGTGTGAAACTAAGCCTGTTGCATGCTCTTTGTGCATAAAGTGAGAGAGATGGCGGTTCTTAGCACACCAGACTCAGACCAAGACAAATTTTTGAATGATTTTTAGTAGATCATCCCTTCTTCTGAAGTAAGTTGTATGTAGAGGTAAAGAGAGAATGTATAAGAGACAGTGGCCTGGAATTTTTGTTTGGAGGCTACTAATATAGTGGTAAACAGTAACAAGATGTGCAAGATTTATTTTTGTGAATACTTGCACATCTTCCCCCTTAGATCCTTGCTGACTTTGGCATCTCGTGTATTTTGAGTCTTGCTTTGTATAGCCTATTTTCTTCATCAGACATAGTCAAAGACTAAATATCCAAAATATACTGAATTCATCTCTAGTAAAACCAGTGTAATTTACATAACACAAACTTTGTGCTGGCATTTCCCTGGCAGTTGCTATCATTGTTTGCAATGCTAGCTCAGTCTCATTGCAATGCTTTTCTCAGGAGAGGGAAGGATGTGGCCAGGGCTCTTCCTGCTGCCCAGTGAAGAAAACCATGTACCATACCTAGACACAGCTGAACTGTCAGGGGTGGCTGAAAGCACTGCCAATTCTTCCTTTTGTTCTCTGCCATATCTACAATTGAATTGTGAAAATATTCGTTTGAATATTTTATTTACAATCTGAATTATTGTAAAATAAACTCCTAAGAAAATGACATTTACTATGTAAGCCCTACTGGAAAGGGAGACTACAGTGCAAGAATGTATCAGGAGAGAGTCATGTGAGCCACGTTTTTTTGCTGTATAGCAAGGCATAGCCCCTCAAAACAGCATTTCCCCTGTACTTGGCTCTGGTGAGGTCGCACCTCAAGTACGGTGTTCAGTTTTGGCCCCCTCACTACAAGAAGAACATCGAGGTGCTTGAGTGTGTCCAGAGAAGGACAACAAAGCTGGTGAGGGATCTGGAGAACAGGTCTTACGAGGAGCGGCTGAGGGAGCTGGGGTAGTTCAGCCTGGAGAAGAGGAGGCTCAGGGGCGACCTTATCGCACTCTACAGGTACCTTAAAGGAAGCTGTAGTGAGGTGGGGGTTGGTCTATTCTCCCACATGCCCGGTGACAGTATGAGGGGGAATGGGCTAAAGTTGCGCCAGGGAAAGTTTAGGTTGGATATTAGGAAGAACTTCTTTACCGAAAGGGTTGTTAGGCATTGGAATAGGCTGCCCAGGGAAGCGGTTGAGTCACCATCCCTGGAGGTCTTTAAAAGACGTTTAGATGTAGAGCTTAGTGATATGGTTTAGTGGAGGACTTGTTAGTGTTAGGTCAGAGGTTGGACTAGGTGATCTTGGAGGTCTCTTCCAACCTAAATGATTCTGTGATTTTCTTCCTCCCAGACTCTTCAATCTTTAGCAGAATTTGAACTACTACTACTACTCGGAGTTTGGTATACTTTGAGCTTGGGTTATGCTTTTCGGACACAAGGGCCTATTACTTATGATTTCAGAGTGACATGTTTATCCCACTGTTTTCCAGTTGTCACACCTCTCTAATATCTCCTCTAGCTATTAGAGGATGTTATCTGTGCTGCATAAATTCTTGCATAACTTGTGGACTGGCAGGTGGCAGGATGAAGCCTGATCATATGTAATTTTTAGCCCCAGTTTGGGCTTTACCCATCTGAAAGACTAGGTTGGTTTGGAATGCAAAATCTGTTTTTATTGCTTATGTGAAGTGAGCCTTGAGTGTTATCAGGGAATTGTAATATTTAGTTGCTATAATTACTAGGTTCCTTTAATCATAACATCTCTTGTGAGTATTATTCTAAGACTAAGCAAAATGGATCATAGATTAGGGATGCTATTAAAAAGAAACAAACAAAAAAACATACATTGATTGGGTGACAGAATCAGTGCAGTATTTGGGACTTTCCTCAACAGCCTGCTTATTTTCTTAGATCTAGCTTCTTTGTTAAAATATCTTAAATTGACATTTTATTTTTGCCATAACTTAATACTTACACTTTTTTTTCCATCTAAAATAACTGAAGAGGATCCTTGGCTAGTGAACCTGGAATCTGCTCAGTAAGTAGATTTCAGTGAGTTCTGTCATGGTTTTCTGATGGAATAGAATAGTTCAGTTAGAAGGGACTTACTGAGGTCATGAAATCCAACTGCCTGATCACTTCAGGGCTAACCAAAAGTTAAAGCTTATTGAAGGCATTATCCAAATGGCTCTGGAACACTGAGAGGTGCGGGGCATCAACTACCTTGCTAGGAAGTCTGTCCCAGTGTTTGACTGCTCTTATGGTAAAGACATTTTTCCTTATACTTAGTCTGAACTCCCCCCGATGCAGCTTTGTGTTGTTACCATGCATCCTATCATTCCTTACCAGGGAGAGAAGATTGGCACCTTCCTCTCCATTTCCCCTTCTCAAGGAAGGATGTGAGATAAGTTTATGATAAGAATCCTGATTTGCAAATATGATTTTGAATGCAGATTGGAACTGCCCCTGTATGTACAGTACAACTGTACTATGTTGTAGGTACCTTTTTTTTTTTTTTTTCTGAAATAATCTCTGTTGGAAGTATAACCAAATTTCTGGGTTTGTTCCTTCTTCAGTGTGACATTCAAACACTAGCTTAGCTTCAAGTATGTGTTTTAGCCCTGATAAGGATGTTCATTTGTGTTGAGATCTAGTAAGGCAGCAAACAATATTAAGTAGAAGAAAAATCAACTTTCAACTGGTAAAAAGATTCCGTTTTGTCAGCATTTTAGCATTGTCCCTATTTCTTTTGGTACAGAGTCAATACAGCAACTGTATTTGACCAAAGAGAAGTACTGGGAGATGTTAATGTAGAGGAAAAACTCTGAGATAATTTTCTCTGATGGTTTGTAGTAGACCTCTGACTGCTCATAAAGAGTCCATGCAAACAGCTGATCCTGAACTTGAATTTCTTATGCTTAAAGCAATTCTGAATTTATTTTATTGCCACCATAGTCACAGAAATAAATTGGTGCTTGTAAGAGACCCAAGGAGATTTTTCTGTCAGGAGAGAAATCTTAGGATGAAATAGCTTGAGTCTGTTGCAGCCAGTAAAGTTCCATCAATTTTCAACAGATAAAAACTGCTACTTTTTTATTTATTTATTTATTTTAAATTCTTGTTCAAATAAGTGTAGCAATTTCCTCTGTTGTTATTACAACACAAATGGACTCTTACTGAGTTGCTCCCTGGAAGTTTTATAGCTAAAGTGCTGTGAGTGTTTTCATTATAAATGCATAAAGCTCTACAACTTGCTTGTAAAAATTCTCTGCCAATGAAAATCTTGCACATACAAGGTCATTTATGGAGCTAATTTATTTAAATTAATTTATTAAAGTAATTGAACAGCAATTGTGCAGTAACAAATGTAGCAAATGATTTTTTTAATGCTTGGTGCCTCATAGTGCTTTTCTTAAAAACAACAGTTTGAGAGAACAACACAGGTGAAGCACTAAGACCTCTTTGGCAGTTATGTGTGTTTAGACATAAAACCTTTTAATTTTGAACAATCTGCTGTATATATTTAATACATTCTATTAAGTGTCCTGTAGTTAAGGTGTGTTTAATTAGTGTACATGTGATTCAAAAACCATAGAAACCTTGCATTTTGTGGAGTATGGATATTTTTAAGCTAAATTGAGACCCTTGAAATGAGAAATATTTGCAGAAAAATTGTTTACATAAGGATCTGTTTCTGAATGCATTTGCAGAATCTCGTATTTAAAGTAACAGTAAAAAGCAAACCACCATCCTGTGTTATTTCCATTGCTTATTCACTCTCTCTGACTGCTCTAATGTAATTAGAACTGTTTTCTGTAAAATCTGTTTTCTGCTGTGGTGGTTTCATTGCCACCCCCCGAGCACAGGATAGGTTTGTTTGTTTCTGCCTTCATGGTACAGTGTTCTACTGACCCGTTCTAGAATTTTAATCTGATGAGAGAAGTTGTATGTGAAGTTATGGTAATAATTATTAATTATAAGCTCTTTTATCAACTTGATAGCCTATCATGTTAAGGTTTGAAAGTTTTGTCTTAAACACGTCCACGTTTCTAGCAGGAAGATTGTCAGGAACTTTTTGGTAAGGTAATAAAGATGCTGTGAAGAGTTGGACTAGCTGATAATGACTGATTTGCTGGCTGTGACCCCCATGCTGCACTTTTGGATAGAGGCACTTTCTCATTATTGTAATAGATGAAGAGGATCCTCTAAAAATGCGATATGCATGTGTTATTTTTTTCTCATGAAGAGGTGCAGTAACACTTCTTAAAAATAAAATTCATATCACACCAAAAACTAAGTGATACAATATAATCAAACATGTTGAAAGTGTATTCTTGTTTGTAAATGCCAGACACCAGGTGTTTGAGAATATGCCCTCATGCCATGAAGTGTCTGTGACATTATTTGTTTAAAACTAGATCATTGGACCATGTTTTTTTTTCAGTGAGCACATCTCATTTTCTGGAGTGCCCTGCTATGCATAACCCTGGAGCCCCTGTTTGTTTATAGGAATAGTTTTTTTTTTTTATTTGTTTATTTTTTCCCCCTCAGACTATGATCCCCCAGGGTAAATAAAAATGAGGGCTATGTGAAAACTACTTATATGTGGTCCTTCCCTAATTCAGGCTTCAGGTCCCAGAATTTTGTACAGCATTATTATCTAACTCATGACAGTTCCTCTCATCTTGTTGCTGAGTCCTTTTTTGTGTCTGTGTGGCTTCATTTGAATGAAATTCAGACCCCAAAGTATAATATATAAAGCCTTATTCTTTATTTAAAAGAAACAAACATACAATTTCTGGAATTTGTAATGCAGATATCAAGAAATTCCTACAAATAGGAATAGGTTCTTGCAACTTAAAAGAAAAGTCAGTATATCCAACCCTTCAAAATACAAGGCAAGAAAACCGAGACCTTTGACTTCTGTCATCTGTCACATAACTTGAATTGCATCTCTAACTCTGTTGTATGTGAACACAAATGGTCCTCCCATAATCTTGTATGCTCCCGAGATTACACATAAATCATTATTGTGATGTGACAGAATAGGAGAAAGCATTTAACAAATGCTGAGTTCTACAACCATTAAAAATGTATTTGCTTTTTCAAGCCACCATAGTCATTTACAGTCAGTAGTTATCCATCTGTTTTGTCAGTGCATCCTGGTTCTATAAACACCAACAGTGGTTTAGTAGAAGGATCAATACTACAGGTGACTTCTATATAACTGTGAGTGAATTCCTTCTCAGTCTCTTCTCCTTCTGTCCTTTTTAGCCAGTCAGCATCTGTCCTACAGAACTGAAGGCCTGTGAGGAATATATCTAGAAAGTTGGATGTATCCTTGGGGGATTCATATATGTTTGTAGAGGGTAGTTTGAAGCTGTGTAAGTTTTGCTTATAAGGGTGGGCGGATGTGAGCTGGTAGGCTAACAGCAGTGCAGCTCCTGGTTTCTTTTATCAACAACTTTAAAAGACTGCCTTTCCCTTCATCTAAGTCCTCAGTATTGAGGTAGTTCAAAGCCAGCTATTCCCTTATCCTTGAAACAGAGACAAGAAAGAAGTCTGGATGTCAATCTTACTGATTTTGTCCATCCTTTCTACAGAAAGGACTTATTCTTTATTACCTCTTTGACAAATCAAATCTGCAACAAGCTTAGACCCTCTCTGAGTGCCAAAGAATGTCCAATGTGAGGTGACTGTTTTTCCTAGGTTTAGAAGGGAGAAAAGGTTTATATAACATTTATCCTTTCCACTCCTATTCAACCCAGAATTCACTCAGTTTATCTTGCTCTGCAGTTCATTTCCTCCTACAATGTGGCTGCAGGATTTCTACTTAGGCATTGCCACCTTTAATGCAACTTTCAGGCTGAGAAGTTTAACAGTCTTTTTTGAGGTTGAGATTTTTTTTTTTATTTAATGCACATAACGATACTCCCCATATAGATTAGATAATCTTCACGTTGACCCTTGGTGGCTAAACAAGGGGAAGAATAAATATGTCATCAATAGCATGACCACATTCTGAAGGATGGAAGTTTAAATGGGAAATTTGAGTTGAAGGTGCCATGAACCAAAGAACCCACTCATAGCAAATTTCAATACAAAGCTAAGGTAATTGCCAGCAGTTTTAAAACTACTGAGTTGGGAACCAGTCAGACTTTATTCAGCTCTGCACTGCTGTGTAGAGTATAAAAGAATAGCTTATATTTATAAGGTGCCATGGTTCCTATACAGCAATTGTTCCAAAAATCATGAGTGTTTTTTACTGGTCAGTTCTGCTTCCATGGAATTGCTGCAGCAGCCTTGATTACTTGAAATAGTATTTGTGGACATTTTAATTGCGTCACTTTACTAGTATATCATCTCACTTTAAAAATAGCTGACCAGCTCTTTAGCTGGTATAAATCAGCATATTTCTCAGCTAGTGGAGCTAAGGCAGTTTTATCTGCAGAGTATTTCACAGGGCAGGTGACCATATATGAAGGGTAAGGTAGAATACTTGGTCCCTTTTCCTTGGTTTCTTTCAACATCACTTCTCGGCCTTTTGGCTAAGATCAAGTGTAGTAACTGTTCTTATCGTTTTAATATCTGATACGTCCTCGATGAGAGCACTTTATAGTAAATGGATTTTTGGGCTCAGTCTATTTTTTTATTTATTTTTTCGCCAGGGGAGGTTTAGGTTGGATATTAGGAAAAACTTCTTTACCGAAAGGGTTGTTAGGCATTGGAATAGGCTGCCCAGGGAAGCAGTTGAGTCACCATCCCTGGAGGTCTTTAAAAGACGTTTAGATTTAGAGCTTAGTGATATGGTTTAGTGGAGGACTTGTTAGTGTTAGGTCAGAGGTTGGACTAGGTGATCTTGGAGGTCTCTTCCAACCTAAATGATTCTGTGATAAAAGTTAAATAAGAATTGTATGCCTTCTTCAGCTGCAAAATAAGTTTAAAAGAATTTTATGTAGGATACACATCAGCCTTGATGATCAGTAATTCATTTCATGAGTAATAAGTCATCAAAATAATGGAATATGGATTCTGCTGGATGCCATTTTCAATGGAATTGTGGAAGAGTGGAGCAACTTCATGATTCATGCAGCGGTCTGGGGAGTGAATTATATAGTGTTCGGAGAATGCTAAGCCAGGAATTCAAATAGTTTTTGAATATGATCATTTTTCCCTCCTTCCTTTCTTTTTCTCCCTCTCCTTCCTTGTCCCATAAATTCTAGCGTGTTTAGGTTGTTATCTAGCTATGCTATTTCCATTCAGACTGCTAATGTTCATCTCTCCTTTTAGTTATTCTCTTCAAGACTCAGACTGGGAGGTACTAATATACAGCATGTATGAAAGGATAAAACTAATATAATAAACACAATTTTGATCTGTTGGTGCTTGACTGTTTGGTGCAGCCTCTACTTTCAAAATTCTCCTCTTACCTTCTGAGAAGGCTGAAACGATGTTTGAAGAGTGATCCCCCAAAAATTCATCTTCTGCTGTTGGGATTTTATTTTCACACTCGCTGTCTCATATCTGGATCTCAACATTTCCCCTCAATCCTGTCATTTTTTTCTGTTTTCCTGTAAAACTTGTTTTGTAACCTGCTGGTGCTGCTTACCAGAGGCACCCAGCAGCAGGCTGGTTAGAGTTATCCACAGATGTGATGATGGGGGCTGATAGACTGTGAGGCTCTCTGATCTCAACAGGATGACTTGGGACATCAATTCAGAGAACTTTAAAAAGCCTTGAGAAAATTTACCAATATATAGAGCTCATCTGAGCATTGAGAGGACAAACAAGAATGTGGGAGAAAGTCATTGTATGAGAAAAGACCTTCAGTAGCATTTTATCCAGCTGAAGACAGGCATTATTGGAAAGAAGGGAAGAGGTCTTGGTTCTCAGAGTCATCTGGAAAACCTGCCTTAAACCTCCTTTCAGAAAACAGAGTTAAGATGTGCATCGTGTGTAATATTTCAAGTCAGGAAATCAATAATGCAATTCATTGCAAGTTCTTTACTGCTATCTTTATTAACTGCTAGGATTTAATTCAAGCTAGTTCAACCATGTTAGCAGATGCCTAGTTTTATGTAATATTTTTAAGAGAAAGAACAGGTATACTGAAGAAAGAGGGCTGCCCTAGAACTCATTCATTTCCATTGTGGACAAAATAAATGATTTCCTTTCAGAAGACTTGATCTATGCAGTAAAGTGTTCAAGTACTTATTTTGCCACTTGGATGAAGTTTACGTAACAGAGCTATCCTTATAAGAATGTAAGTTCCTGGCATTTTTCCAGTTATCAATATTGAAACATTAGTGATCAAGCATTTACTGAACACCATTCCTCAAATGCAGGGTCTCCACAGCATCTTGTTGCATTCATGGAATTCATTTATTTGCTTTATCTGGCTAACTGGTTCTTTTGTATTGCCAAGGGGATGAACAGATTTGACATTTAGCTGATTACTTCACCAAAATTAAACAGAAAACAGGGCAGTCATCCAAAGTTCCTTTCAGTGTGAAAGCTAATTATAAAAATGCTTTGAGCAGCAATTTCTTTTTGGATGTTAAAGTGCTTTTATTAGATTTTTCCCCTGTCATTTTAAAATTTATTACTGGACACTTATAAATGGGGTTGCCTGATGGAGCAGAATTATTTTATCTTCTATATTTAAGATAGGAGCCAAAAGAGTATACAGCAAATTTTAGGCAGAATTTGTTACTACTTTACAGGATTCTGAATAGAAAGGAGGAAAACTAAATAGTGCTGGCCTTTATGGATCTTAAATATAAATTTTATCTTTATGCTGAAGAAAAACATATATCCACTTCTATTTACAATTCAGCAACTGTCCATTTCCAAAAACAATTACTTAAAAAAAAATCAAATAAGTAATTTAGAAGTTGAGTAGAGACTGTATTTTTAGCAGCTTGTATTTCATAATGTAGATATAAACAATCAGTGCTGATGGAAAAACCTAACCTTGTACTTGTACCTCTTTCATAAGCCATTACTGGTTCTGAAATAGCATAAAACCACTCCAAAATCACTGCTGAGGTCATTGAATAAGAGTTGTCCAAGTGAATTTCAACCAGTAAATTTAGGGCTGAAGAGTACTCTATCCTGTTACCAGATCTTAGAAGAAGCTTCTTCTGAAGTGTGTGTGTGTGTGTGTATATATAATTTTTTTAATGCCTTGGAATATATTTAAAATTTTATTCTGACTGTTATTAGCATCCTTCAGACCCCAGACAAAGCGTGATATAGCGAGGTTTCAAGGTGACAAAACTGTGGAGTTTTGCATATGATATTGTCTAGCACACATTGGCTACTAAATCATCTTGTGAGGACATGTATTAATTCTTGACACTGAGATCTATTAATATACCTTGAAGCCAAGAGAATTATGTGAATCTGCTGTTTCAAACTGTAGAATTCTGCCATAACTAGGAGGAAATATTTTGCTATAGGTAGATTAATGTTGAAAGGTTGTCAAGAATAAGTTTAGTGATGAAAATTTATTCTTCCTCTTCTTGCCAGTCCTTTCAGTTTCTGTACTAAATCCTATTTGTAATCTGCACGAAAAATAGAGATATAATTTCTTTTGTATTTCTTTATGTTCTTAGGGTTTCAATGATATAGTCTATTGCCTATTAAAAAGTGCATCCCAATAAATAATCTTCCAGAGGGTGATTTTTGCTTCCATCAATCTGAAAGCTTTTCTTGTAAAACATAGTAACTGTTGGTTCTTATCAATAATTTAATTTATGCTCATTGCAAGATAACTAATTAAGGTAACTCCACTTTCTCTATTAATAAATTACAAAAATGTGAATACAAATTTTGCTATATATGCTATGTGGAAAAAAATAGATAGGACTTAAGAAGCATGTTCTGAGGAAGCTTTGAATAGACAGAGAATGCAATCTGAACAACAGGCCTATGAAAGACTCTTGGTGAGTGCATAATGTGTTTGGTTTTGTTTTACAATTAAAGTATATTTCAGCGCTAAGCCTTCATAATTTCTCTTTGTATTTATAAAATGTCTAAGAAACTTGTAAGACAATTACAATACTTCAGAGCTTCAAATAAATAAAAAGATCGGTCTTTAAAACTGTTGCTCAGTGAAGCTTGTAGAAGCTCTGATCATTTGTAAACTGATTTAAAACTAACTATAAACCTATAGTTACATTAGCTTCATATAAAGGTTTAGATTAGTGAATTTGTGGATTTGACATTACATGCATCTTCATGCCCTCTGTCCCCTCTTAGCACATCTATGTACCTACTTGACAATATGATGAATTATTCAGCAATATGTGAAACCAGGGGAGAAACATAGTGCTGTTAATTTGAAAGTTCTTAGATTATGTCCTTGTCTACAGAGGACCGTCTTTTCCTGGGTTGATTATTAACAGATGATACATCTCTGCAGTTTGAGCTATCCCATTGTCTATACTCTGTTGCAGTCTTTCATTGTGTCCGTGGGTTTCCTATAATCCAGAACAAAGTGTGCAAATGTGATGTATTTGCCTAAACTGCATAAGGAGTTAGTTTAAAATACTATACTCTAAAAATATAAATCCATGTCAATTTTACTCGTGTTTCTGTTTCTCTTCTGAATATGCAGTCCTAGTTCTAATTTGACACCTGTGGAAGCTAGCTCATCAGCTGGAGTTTGACAGGTCTATCCTTCATGGTACTTTCTGACCCTGTGTTTACTTTGTGACAAATTCAGTAAAATGTGGCAGAAAATCTGCCTGTGAAGAACTTACTGCACACTTAAGCTTGAGTCTTACAATGGAACACACTTGAATGAATGTAAATGTGTCTTTGGCAGAGTAGCGGTTAACATTTGCTTATTAAAGTTTATTTTTGGAATAGCGCTTTACTTGAGACTTCTATCAGAAGAGACTTTTTGTTTGGCCAAAATCAGTTCAGTAGAAATGTTATGGGAGAAGGAAATGCAAGACTTTTTTTGGTCAACAAACTTTTATGTTGAACTTACTTTTATTTGCTAAATTGAAACTTATGTAATAAGTGCAACCAAGTTTAAGTCAATTTTAAAAATAAACTGAGTATTTTAGCCACAGCCAAGAAAAGAGGACTTAAACACCTATTTGGTTGCAAAAGTATTTCTTGGAGTAATTCCAATCTATACCTATTGTTTCTCCATAGGTTGATGGGATACTGTGCCTGACTGACATTCTTACTGATAACACCCATTCTGAAGCCACTCATGCAGAAGCAGCAGCAGTAATTGCACAGATCACATCTCCACATCTCACGTTCACTCAGCATCTCAGCAGCTTTCTGGAAAATATGGAAGAAATTGTAACAGCGCTTGTTAGTAAGTTCTTTATGCAATTTCTGAGTCTTTTCAGTTAAAATAACAGATTGAGGGTAGGATTCTTCCATTAGCAAGATTCTGTAAAAAGAATGTTTGCAATTTTTTCCTCACCAGATAGAAGAACTTGGTCATTTTTAACCCTGAAGCAGGACATTCTGCAGTTACTTAATATTTTTTACTCCAGTCCAAGTTCGAGTAAAAGTTATGCATAGCTGTAAAAAAATAATATCCATGTGAAATTCGACCATTAAAGCCACAGAAGGAACTTAGCCAAGTATCCTTCTGTCTCATGTTAGTCTCTAAAATGGAGTTTCTAATAGTTGCTAACCTTTATGGCTGTTGTGTTTTCTGAAGTTGCTCATCATCTATGTTTGTACGATACTTCAGAAGAAAAGTATAATGTAGTATAATATATAGACATTGTTATGGGAAAATAAAAGTTCCTATCTTCCTTGCCTAGGCCTCTCATCTATGGTAAAATAAGGAAAAGTTAACAGCAAGCTTTTCCTTAACCTTTTGTCAGTGAGGATACTTCAAGAAAATAAGATGAAATTTCTCATGACTTTCTAGAGAGAGGAATCTGTTATTTCTAGCACCGTGCTCTATCGCTTTCAAATACTAGAGGCTTTCAGTCAGGTGTTCTCTCTCTGGACATTCAAATTTTCTCAGAGCTTCATGTTAGAAACTCCAGTTTGGGTCATTTAGTTTGATTTCCCACGATCATTACATTTTACCTGGATATTTCTCTACTGAGCCCAACGGTTACAGTTAAAGTAGAGCACTTCAATTTGCATGTTTTTATTATTATTATGTAATGGAATAAGAAAAGATTGTAGTAGTGCTACTGCTTGACGATTCTGCAGTGGCTAGGAATTATCTGAGACATGCTCAAACATTCTTAGGTATTCCCAGAGCTAGTGCTGCAGAAGTCAAGGAAACTCTTGGAATCACTAATGACCAGACTGCCCAGCAATAAATACTGAAGGTTCTGCCTCGAACCTTCTCTGAATCCAGTGGGTGGAATTAACCTGTGCTGTGCCTGATTCTCCTGTAACTAGACTACTAGCGGCATCTAAACCGACTTAAGTTGTTTTTAGAGGTTATCACAATGTACCACAGTCAAAGGAGAACCTGAATAGCCCACTGTAGGGGATTAGCAGGTGGAGAATTTCCCTGATTCTCAGTGCTCAAGTTCCACATGAATTTAGTAACATATACTCTTCTCAAGATATGTGAGCATTAAAAATAGACCGTGTGTAACTTTGGGAGAGCTTTTTCAATAATCACACACCAGTGTCCTTGTAATATTTATAGCTCAGTAGTTGAATTACTGTAATATGTTTAATTTTTAAAACATGCCGAAATCTAATTGCCAGGTGATTCGGATCTTAGTTAAAATACATGTGTGCAAGGAATTAAAAGACAGTGGTGTCTTCAGCACTTCTTACTGAAGCTCAAAAATAGGCAGGATGACTACAAAGAAATAAGTTTAGAGATGTGTGTGCTTTGTTCTAAAGTTCAGGATATATGGCAGAATTATTCTCTTATGGTTCACCTACTGTCAGCCTTCTGCCTCCTGTATTTCATTTTATTTATATCAAATTGCAGGTTGAACAACATTCAGTGGAATGTTCTCTGTAGAATGATAAACTAGGTAGATCATCTCATTAGTTAGATGAATGTTTAGGAAACACTTGGTGGCTAGATTCATTTTTTCCATCTTTGCCTGCTTGTGGTGTCCAGAAACACAAGCATAAATAAGGGTGCCTAATGTTAATAACTTATAAAGCACCTTAAATTGTGATATACTATATTTTTGCCACAATTAAAATGATTTTTTTTTGTCTTGAATATTATGAACTTGGTCATAATTATTCTTGGTCAGATATTAAGATTACTAATGAAAATTGCAGATGGTTAAATGTTGCTTTGAAACAAACATGTTTCTGCAATGAAGGGATGACTTTTATTCAGCTTATTCTCTGCATTCCTAGAACTGTGCCAAGAAGCCTCATCTGGTGAAGTTTTCCTGCTGGCTTCAGCAGCTCTTGCCAATATTACTTTCTTTGATACCATGGCTTGTGAAATGCTGCTCCAGTTAAATGCAATGAAGATTCTTCTAGCAGCATGTTCAGACAAACACATAGTGGATACTCCATATTCCCGAGATCAGGTGAGCAGTTTCTCAGCAAGATACCACATCTGAGCACATTTGTGCAAAAGTCAGTTGGTTTCAGCTCCATGTCTGTTTTGACATAGTCAAACCTAATTTGCTTTCTTGTCTTCCTTTTTTGGTTCTTTCTGACACATGGCTTTTTCTTTATCTGTTTATGTTGCTTATGAGAATTAAGAAAGGTGGCAGCTTTAAATGTAATTTTTTGGGAAAAAAAATAGCTAATTTATATGTTTCTAAGATACTAGGATGTATTTTTTTCCACCACGAAGGTTGCCAAACACTGACACAGAACCAGAGAAGTTGCGGAATCTCTCTCTTTAGAGGTATTCAATATTTGGCTGGACAAAGCTCTGAGATAATTAAGATATGAATAGAGACTGGGACCTAAATAAACAGTTTTCAGTGCTAAGAGGAATTATCTCCAAGAGCTGAATAAGGATCTGATCCTCAGCCCATTGACGTTGGTAGGCTTTGGATCACGTCCTAACTGCGTGATAGATGGTTTTGCAAGTTCTTCTGGCAAATGCAGATGATATACTTTTGTGTTTCCTTTTCACTTTCACTTTTTTTTTTTTTTTTCTCCAGTAAAGAGACAGAAAATTAAAGGTCTGTGCTAATGCACAAGTAAAATCAGAGAAAATTCTTTTGCTCCTGTCAGGTACTGCCATATAAATGGTATGTTTTGGAGAAGCACTTCTTATTTGGCATCTCAGTGATGAATTTCACCTCAACAGAGTATCTGAGGGTTTCAGTAACTACTACTAAGAGATGGAGGATGCTAGTCAGTTCTGTTAACCTACTTTGGTTTATGAGACATTGTGAATACAACTAAAAGCCCAGAATTCATTCCTCAGAAGCCCATTCCCTTCCCAATTCTGGAAATGATTAATGGCAGGCTTGGGATCTGCCACAAAAAAACCTCAGTGTACCCCTCAACAGGAGGTCAGGCCATGAAAATCAAGGCACAAGAGACCATAGAAACTCATTACTGGAGAACTAGAGGGTTACCAGGGCTGCTTTAGCTTGTATTAAGAGCAGTTTTCTATCTCAGAAGCATTTATGAAAAGTTGAAGTAAGTTGTAATTACCATACTTTGGTACAAACAAGGACCTCAGCCTTAGACTTGGCTGTTTATTATTTCATATGCATGATTCTTCATGTTCTTTTTTTTTTTTTTTGTTATTCCTCCTCTACTCTAATAATTTTGATTTCCTTATTTATTTATATCCTCATCTTAGTTCTGCTGTGAGTTTGCAATTTGCTTTATAGGTAGCATAGCAAGCCCTTTCTTTGTATGAGGAAGGCAGACATTCAGAGAAACATTTATGACTTTGTTAGGTAACAGACTAGTTAGAGGCCTTCTGCAGCTTTGCAGGTTGCAGGACATCTCATTAGCTAGAATAACAGAAAACTTCAGAATGGATTCACTCCAAGAATTAAAATTTCATCCCCAGTAACACCTTGCATTCCTTCCTGGATTGAAAAACCAGGTCAGGAAGGTGTGATGGATCCTATGATGTGCCACAGTAAGTTTCTGAGCTGTCTCCTAGCTTCTAAGCTGTTATTTCTGCAGCAATGGGACTGTGAAATGCTACCTGTGTGTTACTCTGTTACTGAGCACCGGTTGCTCAGGTGGAACTTAAGTGCTGCTCGTCTTGACTTTAAGAGCTGTCAGTGTTGCTAGTCAAGCAGTTTTGATAAGGCAACAGCCTTAAGAGAATTCTTCCTTTTAAGTCCTGAACAAGTATGTATTTGAGTAGATTGTCTACCTTTCAAAAGCATACTTGTTTTAGTGGTATATTAAAGGGCAAGTTCTGCCAATTATCATACTTTTATGGAATATTTTGCATTTTAATTTGCTGTATGCCTAGTTGTTGCAATGGGAATAACATAGACTTGGCTAGAGGAAAAACAAACAAACAAACAAACAAACCCCACAGCACTACTTTAGTTTTGTTACACATTTTTAATTTAGTAATACATTCTATAGTGAACCAACCAATATTTCCAAATACATTACTACTTTGGCATTCCTGTTGATTTAAGAAAATTTTAATTTCCTAAAATAGAATGAAGCATGCCCATTTTAAGCCAAAAATGGGAGAAAGATGGTTGATAAGCAAGAAAGGAAAAATGAGTCTTGTTTCCATCTGTGCAATTTTATATCATCTTAAAGTTGCAATATGCCCTTCCATACTGCCTTTCTAAGGACAGCTAGCACTGATTAGTTATCACCCTCCATGATGGTATAAATAGATAACATTCTACTCAGGAGCTGGATGTCAGATGAATTCTTTGTTGACTGCAGAAAGCATTTTCCTGCTTAGGCTCCTCCAACAGTAATTTGTCTTCTGACTTCTGAAAAGCTTTTGTGCACAAATAATGACAAACTTTTCCTATCTTTACTATCTGAAAACTGACTGACTTCCTCTTTCACTTCCCAGACAGTCTTAGATTAGATCAGGTAAGAAACCAAGAACTGAGGGCTGGACTTGATAAATAAGATAATCATTGTCAATTTTATAGCAGTTTGCTTTGTTTCTGTAACAAGCTGTGTTACATCAGGATTGCTTAGTTTTATAACAAAATACTTTGTATGGGAGTTGACAGATAAAGCTCTGATTTCCAGACAATTTAGCCTCTAGTTTTGGGTCAAAATAGATGTGAATGTGCCACTTGTTCTTCGCTTACTGCAGCTACCTCTTTGTTTGCGTTTTTTTTTTTTTTTTTTTTTTCTCCTGGATAATGGAAAACGTTTACTTGAAAGGCACATATTCTTTCAGAAAGCTTCATGCCTAAATTCATGCAGTATATACCTGTCTAATATATACAGTCAGATGTATTAATGGAGAGAAAGCATTGTCAGAAGAAGGGTTTTAACCAAAACTCTTGTCATTCTAGGCCTCCTTTATTCTAACAATCATCTTAGACTCTACATAGAAAAATATGAAATGTATATTTGTGCACAGTATATTTATGTCTAATAATTTTTTTCTCTCTGCATTCCCACATGTCTCTTCAGTGTTACTAGCATTCTCACCTTACCTGTGAAGTTGTGGAGGTAAAGTCTAACAGCTTCTGATGTTCTGTTATTCAGGCAGACAAAGAATTAATGTGGAGTGAATACATCAATTTTAAAGTGGCTATTTCTAGGTCTAAAATAAGTGACTTTTTTTCAAAAAAGTTTTAGGTGGAGAAAGGTTTTTAAATTGGAAGGAGAAAATGGAAATAGTTACTTTTTTTTTTCTTTCCTTTTTTTTTTTTTTTTCCCTGCTGAATGCTTTCTGGTTTTCCTGGTGTTTGAGGGATATTGCAGGCTCTGAAGCTGAGATCTTCTCTCTTGGTTAAGATTTGAAGCCCTTAATATTGTTCTTGCTCTAGGTTCCAGATCCTTTTCTTTGATTCCTGATTTTTTCAGTGCATTTATTTTCCTTTTGTTGCCTTTTTTCTGTCCCCTTTTTCCTCTCACATGGAAGATTGCAGGGTCAAAAAGAGAAGAGAGACAGATGTTACTTTAAGATCAAGAAGTCCAGATTTTTAAATGTTGCCTAGGTTCCAGTGAAAGACATTTTTAAACAGAAAAATATTAACAGGACCTTTAGACTTTTAAAAGTCCCTGCCTGAATAACAGGAGCTCACAGTACTACTTCTCAACCAGAGTTTCTTGAATACTGGGGAACTTATTACTCTTGCCAACTGTTTTTTGTTTCTGCTTGTTATGAAGACTGGAACTTCTGACTCCAGTTTTTTTAAATTGCTGTCCAAATTTTCCCATATGTTTGGAAGCCAGCATGGACTAACAAGAACATGGGCTCAGAATGGAGTTTGAGCCATGCAGTCCACGTTAGGTGCCCACCTTCCCTGTATCTGACAGAAGTAGGAGACAAAATCATTGTTGGTCACAGAGGAAGGCAGTAGATGAAGAGTCCTCCTCACTTATGCTTTTGAAGTTGTAGGAGCAAAAAGAGGTTGGAAGGGGAGCTCCTTCTTGTTGGATCAGGAGAAGAATATCCCTTCCACCACTGAACCATCAGCTGGTCTTTCCCAGATAATAAATGCATGAGATACTCTGGGACTGAGTGACCTATGGCATGTTACACAAGCAGCCAGTGACAGGGTTAGGAGCAAAGGTTGGTGATCTGCCTTTATCAGCTTTGTCTGTGAACTGTGGTTGGCAAACTATATACTAAGATTGTGCAATCCTTTCTAGTATTTACTAGATCACATTGAGAAAACGTTTTCGATGAATGTAGCTTGAAACATAGGTGATATGTTACATAATAAAGTTATTAAAAATACAATTAAGAAATTAAGCTAGTAACAAGACTGCCAATAGGATGTAAAAATGGAAATTAGGCCAAAAGTCACATGCCTTTCCCTGAACTTTAACCATGACATTATATCACTGATATCCTGGTTAATTTTCTATGTGAGACTGCAATTGCTTTCCTCTTGTCTGTTCCCTTCCCCCCCCCCCCCCCCCCCCCTTTTTATTTTTAACTGGCTGTCTCTGTCTTTGCATGTACAGTAATTTTAAGAATATAAAAATAAGTGAGTGTATTGACTGTTTTTATGTGGTCAATGTTATGGATTGTTCCACTTCAGGGGTCCAGCACTAAATCTCTTAAATAAATCTTTTTGAGAGAAAATGCCTGTTTAGTTATAATTCTGCCTTTTGGAGTTAGATTTGATGCAGTATAAGGCAACATGCATCATTATGCAAAACAAGAGGCACAGTTGGAAGAGTAAAATCCTCATGTCAGCTGAAGAACTCTTTGCTGTTCTTTCCTAGATCAGTGTGTCTAGGGCTTTATTCCTGGGATCAATTCCTAATATTGTCCCTGCTCAGATTTTGGACTACTAATTTAACTTCTCAGCATTTCTGTTTAATCATCTGTAATGTTGGGCAGGCAGTACACTTGCTCAGTGTAAAGCCTCTCTGGAGGAAACATGCTATGTCAGCACGATTCATTGCAGTTTTTATCTTCTGTCCTTGCCTGCAAGGTTCACAGTACAATTAGGCTGGTGCTATTTACTGCAATAACTATAAAGAGGAGACTTTGCAGCAGGCTGTACCGATCATAAAGCTACAAGTCAGAGATGGTTGTGTATGCATTTTGCTGCTTTTGTCTTGTTTTCATCACAAAATGAGATAGTAGACTTCAAACAGCCTCTGACTTCTGCCATATGACCTGGTTTGTGGGACGTGCCCATTCACCATGTGACCTAAATGCAAGATGCATTTCCAGTGTGCTTCTTTAAAACAAAATATGTGAGAATCTGGTTATTCTGCCTACTTCTTAGCTTTTTTAGTCAGCAGTATGAAGTAAAGTAAATAAAAATCTAGTAAAGACATCCTTCATGCCAAAGGGGAAGATTCCTTTAGTTTTAGCCTCTGATGCTCTGCCTTAGTGTTCCAAGACTGGTTCCCTGACACAGTCTCAGAGTAGACCTGGACTTCGCCAGCAGATCCTGTCTCTAACTGCTATTTTTATTTTATGGGGATGTTTGCCTCCCAATGTTGGATGTTTGCCCCAATCAGGTGGCAGTTCTTGCCCTAAACGAGGTAAGCAAGCCTCAAATGTGGAAGATATTGGCCCTTTAACAGGCTTAAATGTGCGCTTTCATCTTCCAAATTCTACTGCATTTTTATTCCTGAATAGCTGGTTTCACACTAATCAGAAACACTTGAAGATCATCTTAAATCTCCTGTTCATGGTAGGTTATCTCAAGCAGTAAAGCAGCCTTCTGTTTCTTTGTGGTTTTTAGGTTTAAACCTCTTTATTACCTAAAGCATTTGAGATTTATGTTCTCAGCGTATGTATCTGAGTTTATAACAAAGCATTTTGAGTTAGTTTTCACTTTTGTAACAAATGGCCAGTACCTTTCTTTACTGGTTAGTGAACAGTAGTCACCGTTACTTGTTTAGAAAGACAAGTGTTGTTATGATGTTAGTCGTTACATTATTTAAGCAGGAGAATATCCAAGCTGACTTGGATGGAGATTTGAGAGGTTTTGAACAACACTATTTTACAGGTTCTTAACCATAGTTTCTCAAATTTCTCCCACTCTTGATAACTGTAATTCCTAAGGCTCAGTGCAAAGTCAACCACAGAATTGAAAAGGAAGGTTCACTGTTCATAAACCCAGCGTGTGAAAGAGTGGGTGGAAGGAAACTGTGGAACTAAAAACACTTCAAATGATAAAAATAGATTTTGTTTATTGGAGTAACCAATGATATTAACACTGCCAATTATAACAATGGGTAACATTGTTACTGCAGAGGGGTGTGCCTGTGTTTATTATCTGCTTACTTATTCTGCTTATAGAAATAGTGAATTTTAGTCAGGTTTTTAATTTCCAGGGCAACTGTGAGGCTAACAATATGATGCTGTATTGACTTTTGAAAGTCTGAAATATCTCCATTATTTTTAAGTCTATTTATTTATTAAATAGAGAACACTTCCATGGATCTAACTGGGAGCCTCCTTGCTAAATTCAAAAATAACAAAAACGTCGATACTTATTTCACCAGCAAATGATTTAAAGGTGAATTTTCAGTGCCTCTTAATTTTAGGTATAGTTTTTAAGTTCTGAAAATGAGCTCATTAGTCTCAGTTTAACCTTGTGAAAAATCATGCTAATCCTGGTGTGAGTAGGTGCATATTAAGATTTTGATAATTTGATGCCTCTTCTAGAGGTGCTAAAATAGAAGCATTTCTGACAATTCTCTTCCTAGCATTTTGTGTTTTACTTCTCATGGTGACATGGTTTAGGTGGGCAGTGTATAACACATATTAACAGCTGGGTGGTGAATACAGGGATAAACCTCAGAGGCCTGTTCTACCTGTTGTTTTTAGTAGTGCATATCATGCATATCTTTGCCTCTGTCTTCAATACTGATGATGGGTTTCAGGACCCAGGGTACCCTGAGCTGGAGGACCATGACGGTGGGAATAACAAACTCCCAACCAACCCTGAACGTGTGCAGGATTTGCTGCTCCACCTGGATCCATACAAGTCCATGGGTCCGGACGGAATTCATCCCAGGGTGCTTAAAGAGCTGGCTGATGTCATCGCAGGACCTCTCAATTATTTTTCAACGATCTTGGGAATCTGGAGAGGTCCCATTGGACTGGAAGCTGGCAAATGTTGTCCCAATTTTCAAGAAGGGTAAGAAAGAAGACCCTAGCAATTACAGGCCTGTCAGTCTCACATCAGTGCCTGGTAAAATTATGGAAAAGATGATCCTTGAAGTTATTGAAGCGCACCTGAGGGACAATGCAGTCATTGGTCCCAGCCAACATGGGTTCTTGAGGGGTAGGTCCTGCCTAGCAAATTTGATTTCTTTTTATGATAAGATCACCCATCTAGTCGATCAAGGGAAAACAGCTGATGTGATCTTTTTGGACTTCAGCAAAGCTTTTGACATGGTTTCCCATAGGATCCTACTGGACAACATGTCCAGCATACAGCTAAACAAAAACATCATACGACGGGTGAGCAATTGGCTGACGGTCAGGGCTCAAAGGGTCGTTGTAAATGGGGCCACATCCGCTGGCGGATGGTCACTAGTGGGGTCCCTCAAGGCTCCATTTTAGGGCCAATCCTCTTCAATGTTTTTATAAATGATTTGGATGTAGGACTAGAAGGCGTTCTGAGCAAATTTGCCAGTGACACCAAACTTGGAGGAGTTGTGGACTCGGCTGAGGGTGGAAAGGCCTTGCAGAGAGATCTGGACAGATTGGAGAGCTGGGTGAACACCAACCACATGACGTTTAACAAAAGCAAGTGCCAGGTCCTGCACCTGGGACGGGGCAACCCTGGCTATACATACAGACTGGGCGATGAGATGCTGGAGAGCAGCCCCAGAGAGGGATCTGGGGGTTGTGGTTGACAGCAAGTTGAATATGAGCCAGCAGTGTGCCTTGGCAGCCAGGAGGGCCAACTGTATCCTGGGATGCATCAAGGACGCCATTGCTAGTCGGTCGAGGGAAGGGACTGTCCCTCTCTGCTCTGCGCTGGTGCGGCCTCACCTCGAGTACTGCGTGCAGTTCTGGGCACCACAGTATAAAAAGGACATTAAACTGTTGGAGAGTGTCCAGAGGAGGGCGACAAAGATGGTGAAGGGCCTAGAGGGGAAGACATATGAGGAGCGGCTGAGGTCACTTGGCCTGTTCAGCCTGGAGAAGAGGAGGCTGAGGGGGGACCTCATCGCAGTCTACAACTTCCTCATGAGGGGGAGTGGAGAGGCAGGTGACCTATTCTCCGTTATCAACAGTGACAGGACCCGCGGGAACAGTGTGAAGCTGAGGCAGGGGAAGTTTAGGCTGGACATCAGGAAGAGGTTCTTCACCAAGAGGGTGGTCGCACACTGGAACAGGCTCCCCAGTGAAGTAGTCACTGCACCAAGCCTGTCTGAATTTAAGAAGCGATTGGACTGTGCACTTAGTCACATGGTCTAAACTTTTGGGCAGACCTGTGCAGTGCCAGGAGTTGGACTTGATGATCCTTATGGGTCCCTTCCAACTCAGGATATTCTATGATTCTGTGATTCTATGATTCTATGTAAGACTGACTGGAATTATTCAACTTTCATGTCGTGGCACACAAATGTGTCTTAGGCAATTTATTACTAAGAAAAACTAAGAACTAAAGAGTTCACACAGTGTAATTTACCAAAAAGATTAAGAGGTAACTCGCAAGACTGAACTCAGGTAAATAAGCTAAGCTCTTGATGTGACAAAGAAAGAATGAAAAAGAGCCATGAAACCAAACCAAACCAAAAAAGAACAAGGAGAAACAAATATTAAAATTAAAACTAAGCAGTTACAACCAACATGGGGGGAAAAATATTAAGGGAAATGGCAGGTTCTACATTTTCTATATCATCATATCAAGACAGCGTCTTGCTTAAAAATGATACTGAGTTAAATATATCTTAAAGAGATAAGTAGTCACATAAATGGAAGAAAGATCCTGTGAATACAGGAAGTCAGCTTTAGAGTTGTAATAGTCCTTTGTAACTAAATTTTTCTGCTTGTACCCTGAGCATTGCTTTGTAAAAGTTATGTATTTTCCTTTACAGAGAAGCAAGCTCTTCAGTGAAAATCAAATAGAGTTTTAAAAACTTTCATAAGTTTAGATGAACATAAATCTGGATGTAGACTACTACTTATTTTGCCCTGCATGGGATCTGCATATCTGAATTCTCTCTCTCAACATGCAACAATATATTTTTACTTTTCAGCTCCTCCAAAACTGTCCTAAGTGTTTTCTTTACCTTGGAATATAGCATATTTTTCTCTTCTGAGAGTGAAAGAAAGACAGACCAGTGGTTTCAGGCACAGCATAACAGACATAGTTTTAAACTAGTGACAAAGTGGAAAGATCTGAATTGTACGGTCAGTCATTTTACCTTCTCCGAGCAGCATCAGAAGAATGTCTGTCTTTCCATATGGGAGTATTCTTAAATAGTTTAGCAACAAGTGAATTTTTCAGCAAGAGTTTCTCCGTCTCTTCCTATACTTAATGTTGTCATGTTGATGGCACATCTAACCACAGAACAAGGTTTATGGATTTTTATTTCTTTTATTTACTTATTTTTTATAACTCTTTTCCAATGCACCCCATGAATTGGAAGGCTGAATTCTGCATCTTTCCTTAGTGCATCCAATAGAGATTTAGACTCTGAGACCCCTGACTCTGCAACTAGCATCTGCCCATGGTTTTAGGGCTACCAGTTCCTGCAGAGAAAGCTGCAGTCACCAGGTTTATCAAAAGTCTTCCTGCCATTAGAGAAGAACCTCAAATTTTTGATCAGTCTGGACAACAGAGACCAGAATATGGACTTAGCTTGGGTTAGTCTATTGGAGGGATCTGCAATATCTGTACAGATAACAGATGCAAGGGTCAGGACCTAGCTCCAGGACATATCATACATATTGAAAATAGATTATGAGATCAAGTATTATATTAAAAACAATCCACATATGATGAAGCAATATTGTTTGTTTGTTTTCTGGGAAAAAAAAAAAAAAAAAAAAAAACCAACATTTACAGATTTCACATTTCAGTATATTGCTAGGGTTAGTGTAATTTGCGGGCTTCAAGAATAGACTTTCTCCCTGGTGTCATCGCAACAACAGATGATCAGAGGTTGTGTGTGCTATTGTCAAGGACAGCCTCTTTTTTGTACTTTAAGCTGCCTAGAAGGTCATTGCGTGGCCTAGGAATCCAGAGAAATTCCAAGAATCCTAAACCAGCACAGGCGCCAGTCCTTTATAATCTTGGAGAGTAGTCTTGTTCAAGATATTTCTTTAAAAAATAATGAAATTGATGTAGAATATTGCAGTGGAATACTAGAGATCCCATGTTAAATATTTTCACTTTAATTCTTAAAGAATTGAAAATTCTTTCAATTCTTTCAAAATTCTTTCACTTCTTTCACTATCAACATTTTTTTTTTTCTAGTAATTTTCATCTATTTTCCCCATGGCAATAGCTTTTATCTTTGTATGCTCCGTGTTTTACAATAACATCTGAATTGGTTTAACAATTCGTCAGGGCTTCACAGTATTTTTTTTTTTTTTGAGACACTTGCCTAAGGGTTTTTGGAATTTGGGGACAGATAATGGGAAAAGAAAGGCTTAGACAGAGACTGCAGCAAGAGCCTAAGCATCATTAGACAAAAAGAATCTACGCTGGGAGAGATGCTGCTGGAAAAGTTCTGTTTATGGTTTGCAGTCAACTGTAAATCCAAAGGAAATCTTGCTTCATTAATACCAGTGCTCAAAGAAGTGTTGCTCTTCAAAGCAAAAAGAGTCTACACACAAGTTTATTTTCCCCTAGAGAGTTCATCAAGGAATTAAACTTCCTTGAACTCTGGTCTCTATTACAGAGGAAATTTTCATGTAAGCTGCATATATAGTGAATTCTAAAATAGGCAAATATAGGAGAAATATAAAATTTAAAGTCAGCTCTATTCAGCTTGCCTCTTATGTGTTTATGTTATGCTATTTCATGTTTACCTTGTTTATATCACAGGAAAATGTGACATTTTGGGGAAAGAAAATCTATCCATATGAAGTGAGTTAATCTATAGTTTAACTGCCTTTAGAATCCTAAGGTGTTAAAAGGTAATTTAGGTAAAATGTGGATGTTGTTGATAAGAAGGGTCTTACATAAACCTTTCTGGACAAGGCTACATATAAAACCTTTAGACTAGTTCATAAATACATTGAAAAATAAAGGGGCTGTGTAATCAACACAAAGGAGTCTGAAGTATAAATGTAACCATCACTCAAATAATTTTTGGTCTCAAAAGATATACACAAAATATTTTTACATATGAAAATACTTATTAGACAAAATAACTTGAAGCAGTGGAATAATTGGCACATATTCAAATTGTGGTTAATTGAATTCTTCATCTGTGGCTTAGAGAGCCGCATGAGGTACATATTCTGCATAGAGGAAGTAATTTTCATTAACAGGATATAATTTAGAATGAGAAAACATATACGCTCAGCCTGAAACAGTGTTAATAATTAATATGGAATAAATACATAGACATAGACTGAGTTACCATATTTCTACCTGTCACTCTTTAGAGTTTCAGCAACTCATTTGCATGCTAAGTACATATATTTATTCAGAGAGATGACACTGTAACACTGCCTTCGAAAGTGGAAGACCTTTATGTCACATCATTGAAAATGAGTCATCCTTGTTATTAAAATGGCAAAGTGAGATCAGAACTGTGATTTGATCTACTTACATGTCTAAGAAGTTTGCTTGTTTGTGAGCAAATGCTATACAGATAAGTCATAACCAGTTCTCAAATTGATCATTATTTTTGAGGCTGATCAGTATTTCTCAACTAGAAAATAGGAACATTTTAAGGAAGAATATTATTTCTACTTTGTATTATAATGTTATGTCACATTTATTATTTGGTCTTTCACATGTGCTGTTAATAATGAGATGTATTTGCATGTAGGAAGCGATTTATTTGAAGACTAAAGTATAAAAGACTATTGTGCAGGATTTATGAAAGAAAGTATACAATATCAGTGAAGGGAATGACTGAAAGCCAACAGGTCTACGTGATCCAGGCTGTGTCAATGGCTGCTGCATCATTTAAAGCAAGCTGCACCTAATCTTGAAAACAGTTAATACTATTTTGGATAAGAAATTCCATAAGTTGTGATTTCACAATGTGCTTCTTTTGGTGCAAAACCTAATTTTGATCTTAGCTCAGGAAATGTGTAAACAGACTCTTAGGACCAGCTCTGGCTGGGACTGTGCTCTAATGCACATAATCTCTATGCATGTTAATAAGATTTTAAGACTGAAGAATATTCCTTAAATAATCATTTGAATTATGGTTGAAATCTTCAGATCCTTTGTGAGTGTTCCTCAAAGTTTAAGCCAAACCCTGAAGCAGAAAGGTAGCAGTAATGTACCATTACTGAATGTACGGTATGTGCTAGTCCTTAACCTGTCCTGTGAGCATTATCAGTGCTGGAATGGGACCACAGGTCTGGCTTCTGAGTAAGGGCAGCTCTTGGCTGAATTCTTTGTAGAACTCCTTTTTTTTTTTTATATATATATATATATATATATATATAAATGCTTATCTTCTTTCTTCTGATTTGACCACTGAAACAATTTTTCTGCTGCATAGAACTCTATGACATACTTCTCTGCATGAGTATAGGAGTGAGAGAAAAAGAAACATTATTTTTCTTGTTGTCTTGGTTTCAATTGTCAGCCTTACGTAAGAGACCCCTGAGAAATCAGAGGTGGGAATAGACTGTTCTCCTACAAGAACCCTTTTAATTTTTACTGATTTTGCCATATTCCTGCCATACTAATTTTATAAATCAAAATGCTATTTAGTATTTGTGAATGTTAACACCATACTTAGTATTTCCTTCTCTTTTTAATAACAGGTGGTAACAATATTGGCAAACATGTCTGTCTTGGACCAATGTGCTTCAGAAATCATTCAAGGAAATGGTATGTATTTTGGCTGAATTACATTCCATATGTGTTTGTGGAGAATGTTTGAAAGGAAAGGATTATTTACAAGGTAGAGGAGAATGACTTCACTAATAATATTTCACTTTGAATCTTGTCTCTGTTGGTTATTGCATATTGCTGCAGGGTGCAGAATGAGTCCTTGGGAGAGTTCCGTGTAACTGCAATAATTTACCACTGGTTTAGAAGGCTTTGCATGTAAGGCGACATTGCTGATTCTGCGTGTATGTGCATGCTGTTTATTTGTAGATGCACAACGCAAGGTAGTATGGAAGTGTTTCAACATTTTTTATTCTTATAATTACACTGCGTAAGGTATCAGTTCTTACACATTGGAAGATATCATCTGATACAGAGCCATGTATAGTTTCTGTTCCTTTGTTCACAGGTATTCAGAGGTACAAATTTTGATATATTGTTTTTCTTACTGGAGAGCAGTTGCCTTCCCCCCCCCCCCCCACCCCCCCCCGCAGTCCTTTAAATATCATATTAGGAGAAATTCATGATGTTGAAAAGAACTAGGTGTCATGGGCCCACCAGAAGTCTGACCAGTTAGGTTAATAATTCTGTGGAAGACAGAACTGCCTTACTAATACACTTACCAACAAATTCATGGCCAAGCAATATTGTAAGCTTTTTTCTTCTCCCCCTTCAGTGGGAGGCATTCAATTATTGTGAAGCTTCACATATATTACCTTTTCTGTCCTAGGCATATCCCTTCCACAGTGTTTTAATTAATGTTTGTGTAGGAGTGGTTTTGAGTTTGGATCTATTTGAATCTTGTGACAATGGGTTTCAGCATCCATGTAGAAAGCGGATCTTGAAATAGTCAATTTCATGTAATATCGGATTTAGTTGTTTATTATTTCCGTATTTCAATGGAAAATCTGAGTTCTGCGCATACAAGTACAACTGGCAAGGATCATTTGCTAGATGGAATCCACGTGTGCACAGAGGTAGTGTGCATCTGATATCCTTGCTAAGGTGTGTTTACGTGTGAAAACGTATTGCTGTTTGAGACTAAATGAAAATGTGGAGGTTGAATAGATTTTGATACCAAAGCACTTCCATCACAGATGTGTGCAATTTTACAAATTATATGACCTCCCTGTCCCATGTAGAAAGCAATGCAGTAAGGGGGAGAAGACAGGTAGGTTAGCACGTAGGTTTCTTACACAATGTCCTTGTTCCATGGGAGTGGAGGGCCAGTCCTGGAGAGGGGTCATTTGGGTCCATATGCTGGTTTCTGTCATGCTCTTGGTGAAGCATGCTCACTGTGTTCCTAGAGGTTGGGTGGGTGCTTCTGGACATCTTGGTGCAGGCGCATGAGATTTCCCTCCCTGGAGTCTTTCCCAGAAACTCTTGGTAAGACCCTGACTTCCTCAGGTCTGTAGGTATTTGTAATTATCAGATTGGGTAGAAAATACCCTGTTGGTGATTTCTGTTCAAGTTATATTTTTTTCTGATTTTCTGTTGTTAGCATCCACAATCCAGATATGTCTTGGAAACTTTTGCACTCCTTTTTGATTAACAGGTTGATTATGTAGTTTGCATATCTATTTCCTTGAGCACACCATGAACTGCTTTGTTGACAGCTATTTGATCATGTTCCCACAAGTGCAGAAAGATCATAAAAAGACAGCCAAGCATGCTGTGCTTTGTAGGACCAGGACATTGCTGTTAACATTTGCGAATAACTGTGGAACAATTTGGGCAAGTTGTTTAATATTCATCACAGATTGCATTGGATCTGTGTGCACTCACACCACTGGTGAGTTGTAAGCATGACTTGGACCAAAATAAAACAGAAGTATACGGTGCCAAAGAGCCTGTTCTTCTTCCCAAAAGAAAACAGAGGTGTTCTGTCCTGTCCTCCCTCAGTGAAACATTTAATTAATGGAAGTATGTATGTGATAAAGTTTTGTGTATACACTTCATGCAAGTCCACACAGAAGCATTTGCCCCCAGGCTTTCTAGAAGGGTTAGCACTCTTCTTGTGTATAAAAGCTTCTGTATCTGACTAACACTAAAATAATTAGATGCTGGTTAGAAGCCAGGTTTACGTATGTGCTACTGAGAGCGGTCTTCAAATCTTACAGAGTCTCGATGGGTTTTTTACCCAACTTTGACTTTTTTTTTGTATGTCAATTGATTATTATCTAGCTGCGTAATTCTGGTGCTAATTCTCTTAATTGTTTATGCAAATGTTCCAACTGTTAAAATCCTCAGATGCTACCTAAAGTAATCTGAATGCCTAATGGCATATGGAGTTTAATAGCACATAATTGTCCTTACATTTAAAATAATTTAGAAAATATAAATCAGTGCCGTCTCATCTGGTCTTGTCCTGCTGCAATAAGAGTATCAAGTCTTACAGGCAACCATAAATTGATTTAAAAAATAAAATAAAAAAATTGATATGGGTGACGTTGTCTCCTCTGAAATGAAGGCTAGTCATAGTAAACTTCGAGAAGCAGAACTTCATCATTTCCCTCATCAGGGGTTTTTAGAATGCAGATTATTTCAAATAGTTTGAGACAGAAGCTTTTAAAGGTTCGCTTAAAAATACGTAAACTGAAAAAAAAAATCTTTTATTTTCTTTTAATTCAAACATCACATAGAAACCTGAAATATGTTCCTACTGTTTTTTAGGTTAATGATTACGTTTAGGTTAGTTTAGAAGCAAATAAAGAACTCATTTTGTTTTCATAAATATTTTTTTTTTAGCCAATTTAAAATACTAACTACTGGACTCCAGTCAGGCTGTTTCAAAGCAGCCTGAATGGAAGAGGGAAGAGCTAGTGCGTTTTCTAGTTCCAGAAGTTCTGTAGCTTCTTAGTGAAAACAAACTTCTCACAGATCAGATGTGCCTAAATACTGATGGCAAAGTTGGAGCCCACAGTTATGCATTCTTCATGTACTATTCAGGCAGTAATTCTATTTACATAACTTGCTTTTTCTCTTTACTTTTTTGGACTGATTTTATTTATTTATTTATTTATTTTTGAAAGAGGCTAACAATGGCTCTTACATCCTTCTAGGTATTCAACTTTTAATGGAAATGCTCTTTGAAAGGTCGTCTTCAGGAAATACAGCAGAAGTTGCTGCTTGTGAGCGAGTCCAACAGAAATCTGCGGTTACACTGGCACGACTCAGTCGAGACCCTGAAGTGGCAGATGCAGCTGTAAAACTCAGCTGTAAGGATGTCTCACTAGCTTAATGAGACTGAAAAAGAGGGAGGAACTGTCAAGGAGGAGCTCTTTTTATTTTTTCGCCTCTTTTGGTGCAGTTTGTGGAATAGGTTCCCTATAAAATCTGTTCAGAGGGTTAGGAGGTTCTGCTAAATGAACTTCTGGTTCATTTCCTAGAGGAGCCTGAGATGCAGCTTCCACTCAATGCATAGGTGTGTCAGACTGTGACAACTAACAGTGCTACCTCCCACATTCCTTTACTTAAACTCTTGTGCAGTATCCCTCAATGAACGGAAAACTTGGACCCAAGCAGGTTCAGATGTGCTGAATCTACTGGGAGGCAACATTTTCTTTGGGCTGGAGTTTTTTAAAGGCATGTGGGAGAATAGATGGGGAAGAAATGGAATAATGATTTTCATTCTGAAGGAGCAACAAAGGTTAAAAACAATGCATTTCTTTGTTTACAATTTACAAGTATTAATTGTGAAGTGCTAGCTCCATGGAAAGTATCTTAAGTATTTGGATACCATCTTGGCATTAGAGGTAATATTTGGTAAGGAAGATAAATATTAAACTTTTTGTTAAAGGCCTTTTATCCTTTTATCTCAGATAAGTAGTTTGTGTTTCTGAATTGTTCATCCCAATATTCTTTTGTGCATGCAGGTATTCCTCGCCTAATTAAACTTTGCCGATCACCAACTGAAAGAAATAACAGTGATTCTGTTTTAGTGGCATGTCTGGTAGGTATCTTTTTATCATGCTTATCCTGCAAAATGCATAAAATCCAGTCCTTTAGACTTCAAAATGAATAAGTATTGCAAAAATGTTTTAAATTCATGCCAGGGCCTCCTGCTTTTCCCTTTAAGTATAATCCTGTACAGTGTCAGTTATTCTTCCTCTAATTGAAGTTTTAGGCGAACACGTAAAAAATATCTTCAGCTTCATATTGTTGAGCATTCAACTTTGTAATTTAACGCTTCAATAATTGTTAAATTCCATTCTCTGATGATATCTTTGCTGAAATGAGCCTTGAATCACAGAGGTAGTAGCCCTTTCTTTGTGCACATGCACACATACATATAAATATATATACAAATAATTAAATAAAATGGCCAAAGAGAGTAATGGAGATTTGCTTTCACTGTAATCTATTATTTTTTTTTTCCTATTTGAGTCTCTAAGACAACATAGAGCTTAGCCAAGGAGTGGCCAATGGAAGGTTAACACTGTCTCTGCTTAGGAGAAAAATCCTAGTTTCTGGCCCTACACCGCATAGACTATGAGCCCCAGCCTGCTGTTGGAGTTGAGTAATTTCATGTAGGATACTGCAAGAGGAAAGTGCTCTGGGGACATGGGTGAAGAATATTGCTTGACAGTGGTGATTTTTTTTTTATATAATATTAATGTTATTGTAGTGCCAAAATAAATCTTGGTGTTAATCAAAGCTACAATGACCTAGCTTGCTTTGTATGTGTATAGGAGAAGTTTTTGTTCATTTAAGCAGGACTCATTCATGATGATGAGGGTTTGAAAGTGACCATAAGAAATACTGTGGTTGTTCTGCGTGTGTGCTGAGAATACTGATTAATCTTGTATGGCTTGAGCAGAAGCCACAGAGTGATAGCAGCAAACAAGACTGACTTTTCTACCGCTCTGTCTCACTGAGTTAGTGCTGCACATTCCTTGAGTTCATATCTATTGATTGAGATGTTACCTGCCTGCCCATTTCAGCACTTCTCTGGATAGTTTAGCAACTGCACAATGGCACTTTTCTGAAAAATGTGGCAAAAATGTTGTGCTCGAGACAAATATACTGCCTCAGGCTCATATGTATCATCACTGAGGTCCAAATTCTTGTATCTTTTTGGTGTTTTTAGCTTAGTTGTTTACTTTTTCTGTACTTCGAAGCAGGTGATTAACTCTTCTGTTAATATAGCATTGATAAACAGTGCAAGGATAGCTGATCACAACTATCGGACCTTACTAGTCTGAAGACAGTATTTATTCTTGAAAAAAACTAGCTTGCATTTCAGTTGCATCTGTAGTGTCAGGTTGCTAGAAGGTATGTAGTTGTATATTTTATTCTGTTGAGAAAAACAAGTAATTTCTTAGAAAGGGAGAGGTTAAACACAACAGTATTATCAAAGTAATTTGTATTATGCAGTTTCATAATCCTAACAACTGGTAGTTTTACTTGTTTCCAAATGGATCCCAAATTCCTTCTTTATACTACACTTCTGTCTAAAAGATCTGTTTATAGGCATTGCATAAAACTCCAATGGCAGACACTTTCTGAGTTAGAAATTAAGACAAAAGCTGAGAATAGAATTGGGATACAGAGGGAGTGACAGACATGCAGCAAATCAGAGATACATTTACAATACAAGTGCTCTAGCTGTTGCCCGTGTGTTCTTTCCTTTAATACCAAACGGTTCTTGCCGCTCATGTCTGAGAGTAATGTGCTTAGAAAGAGTTGTCATTTAATAGCTGATTTTGAGGGGAGGTTCATCTGACAGATGAAGACACTAGTGAGAGATCAGCTTGGCAAAAGTGTCCATAAAGCTGAATTGTTTAGTTTTGAGTCCTGGATATTATTTGGAGATTGTTACAATGAGTTCCTGCAATGAAGACTTTGTCGAAGCTTAACAGTATTCCATTTTTTTTTTTATAGGCAGCCTTACGAAGACTGGCAGTTATGAGTCCTGATGGACTTGAAGATTCAGATTTTCAGCAGCTAGTTAAGCCCAGACTTGTGGATTCCTTCCTGTTATGCACAAATATGGAAGAGAGCTTTGTATAAATGTGAGCCAAAAGCCTCAAAGCAAGCTATCCTTTGAAAAACAATAAAAATAATACACATGCAATAAGATAATACATATTCAATTTTATTTAGTTTTAGTCCTATTGTTATTTATGACTTATTTATTTTAAAACCATGAACATGTGGTTCATGCAAATTTATTTCAGTGGCTTGCAGAGGTAATTTTTTTCAAATTTTCTTGATGTACCAAGACATGTCAAGAGACTATCATTGCAATCTAACAAAATGTTGTTGTCATGTTTAGTAGAATTGAATTGAGATAACAAAGCCAAGAATTTGGTGCTCGTTTTTTAAATGTTTCTAATAATGTTTTATTGCTGACATTTTTCTACAGTTACTACATTTTGCAGTTTTTGGAGAAATGCGCTAATTTGAGGCATTTGTTTTTAGAAGAAAAATGATCCTTAACACTGCAAGTATATACTTTGAAATGAATGGGATGTTACAGACTGAGTCCAGTTCTTAATTTTTCTGATCTTCTAATAGAATTATGAAAATATATAACTGATTATCTGGGGAGGAAAAAACAACAATTTTTTTTTCAAATATTGATTTGTAATGATGTTAGAGGACATTTTAAAGCTATATAATGATGTGCTGCATTATATAATACATAATTGCAGACAACTTTTATTTTATTTGCATGTACTGAAATTTCCTAAAGAATTGAAAGAATTCTAGAAAAATCTTCAAGAAATCAAATGTATGTCATCAGTAAGAAAGTATCCACATAAGATTTAGGATCATTACACGTCGATAATTTCCCTTCTTTTCCAAGCATTCCAAGAACTGGAATTGAGTATATTCAGATGTGTTTTCAATATTCAAGCTATTACTTTTATGAAAAATCTTGCATAAATATATTAAATAATCAGAATAGATAATTATAACTTGAATTTCCACTTTTTTTTTTTTAACTAGTCTTACAATTCTAAAGCTGTGAAACAGGACTTTCAAGGGCTCTTGGAGGTGACAAAAGGAGATTTTTACAAATAGATAAGATAAAGAATAGAGTTGATTTTAAAAATAAACATTCCTCTTAAAATTTGACTTTTTCTTTTAATCAAGAAACTATATACATTTAAAATTGGTCAACCATCAATATCTTGAGAGTGTTTTCCACCTAGCTTCTCACAAAACACTCTGTAGATTATGAAAATATGTGTAACTTTTACTTGATGGCTCACAACTATTGCTCTGGATCATTTTATGATCAGGCAACTTTAAGGTACTAGGACATCTGCCAAAAAAGTAAGTACACTTCTTTACAGTACTTACTTTGTAGATACATTAAGCAACTTAATTCATTAATGTTTATTTAGTATTACATGGTGCTTAGATGAAAGGCACCAGGAAATTGCTAAACTGTGATTGCCTTCCAGATTTTCTTTGTCTGAGAAATCTGTCCTGCTTCAAGCAGTGATAAATGGCGGCTACTTTTTTTCTCCCCTTGAGTATATGGGTTAAGAAATCTGTCTTAACATTTCTTCCTAGTGATCTTTTCATTTAACTATGAACTTTATCTTAACTGAAGTTTTAAAAACATTAGAAAACACAATGACCTCTGTCATAAGCAACTACTCAAAGATAAGGATTGAATCAGATGTTTCACAGATGTGATTTCCTAGTAAGAGCAGAGATAATTCTGCTTTGTTTGCGTACTTTAAGACAGCTCCTTAAATGTATGAAATTTTAAAGATGTATTATACTGTACAGCGTTCAAAATATTACACAAGCAACCAACGTTAACACTTTATTCACTAAGCAGAAATGCATGTATGAACCATGCATGCTTTAAATTGTAAAATCAACATTCTTGATGTAAACGAGTCAAAACTCATAAGAAATGAACTTAAGGTCCTGTTGTTTTCATGCTGATAATCCCTAACAGAATACAACACATCAAATTATGTTGCTGAATATGCTGGGCTGAACCTTATTCTGCTAGCTGCAACAAACACCAGAAACTATTTGTTTGTAGACAAGGTAGAGTTTATCCCGTATTATCCCATAATAGGTGATGTTAAAATCTCATTAAAAAGAAAAAAAATATATACTTTTGGGCATGTACATTCAGAAAAAGGCAGATATAATATCATCAAGACAATGGAATTGCTTTATGAGCACTAAAATGTATAGTAAAATTAGGGGATCCAAATAACTATTTACTTGATACTATTTAGGAAAGCGGCTGTGGACTACAGATGTGTTATGCTGGCACAAATGGAACTGTCTCTCTTGTGGAAAGGGAGCATAGGGTGAATCGGTCTGTTGCTCATAGATCAGAAACATACGTAAAACCGGGGAAATTTTAGCCCACCCAAGGCAAAAAGACTAATTCCTTGTCCTTTAGAAGTGCAGCTAAACCATGAGATGGTAGCAAGATTAAAAATATATATATATATACACACACACTTGTATGTATATTTATATAATATATATGTATGTTTATCCCCTAGTCCCCATTTTTTTAGTAGGGGGATTGTTATAAAAGTGTTGTTTATATATTTATTCATATGCATAAAAATAATTTCAGAGTCCAATCAAGTGTAGCAGAAAAGTATAATGTGGCTGCAATTGGAAATCATAACACTATTTTTCAGTAAATTTTTCTCTTAGTAATTACAAAGTCTTTAAAAACAGAAAAACGAAATGAATGCACTAGGCATCAGCACAGTACCAATTCTCATGCTAATCTATCCTGCAGTCTGAAAAGAGTGTCTAAAAGCTCTGCAGCAACCTGGTTATTGTTCTTGTGACACCTGGCTTTTGCTGATGTTAATAGTGAATATAGTAGCACTGTTCTTGATTGTGTCCTTTCTCCAACAAATACTTGCTCCACTGAAAGTTGAATTAGAAATTAATGAAAAGAAATAGTCGTAGATATTTTATAACAGCTTATTTTAATTTTTTCTAAGATAAAGTGCTACAACAAAAAAGAGTGATTTTTTTTTTCAGCATTAGTGTGTCATACAATGTAGTGTCCACACATGTAAAGTAAAATAAAGTAGCTGTTAAGAAAATGCCATTATGACCCATAACATTTTAAAGCCATTTTAAACAGGTCAAATATTCAGTGAGCTGGCCAGTAGCAATGAAAGAGTCTAATTTGCTCTCAGACACAAAGATGTGAATCCAGATTAATTGATTTGACTACAGATACTCTTAACCTGTAAGTACGTAGCCCGTATTGTGTGTTTATATGTGTTCATATTATAAATATGGCTGTTTACTGGAGCAAGACACATTTAAATGGATCTTGTATTTGTAGCAGAAAAATATGTATTGAAAGAGCTTGTTCAGACCTGCTATCACCGAAGTGTCATTGAAACCATTTTTGCTAGGCATGAATTTTTCACTTAAAGTTACGCACTTTATTTTTATATATGATAAGATTTATGAGAAAATACTCATCCCTCTTCGTTTCCCCTTCATTCATTAGGAATTTAAATGTCATTTAAAAACACTTAAATATTATTTTATTACTGCTGGTTGAATTCTGAATCAACAGTGTTTGCTTTGAAAGTGACCTTTCAATTTTTAAATTAAAAATAGAATGGTTTAAGGCAGAATAATCATGTTTAACATCAGTCTAGTATAAAACAAAATATTTCACATCAAGATATTTGCTAAAGCATACAGTGTGGATCAAAATTAGGACTAATATACTAATTACTATGTAGTTTGTAGAGTAAGGTAGAGGGTGTCTGTAACATCTATATGTATAGGTCAGTATCTGTGGACTCGTTAACCTATAGAGAGTGCATGTAAATTAAATATTAGCTTAGTCATTCTGGAAACTGAATGTTATGCTTGTCAGAAATGTTGTAATTTCATTTAAATCGTTCTGCAAGTTTTACATTTTGTATTTTTTTAGAAATGTTAAACAAACATGCAGTGAACTGCAGGATTCTTTGTAACTGATTTACATTCTAATGACTTTGGAAAATGTGTTCAAATTTTGGCTTTAGTTTGAACTGTTTACAGATTTATGTAGCCCAGGCATTTTATTCATAGAATAAATTTTTTCTCATGTGTTCTGTTTTTAGTACATGAATCATTTATGTGGGATGTTATTTGTCTGACCTGTTTATAATATTTGTATCTAAAAGGGACAAGATAATGTCTTGGTAAATTGGATGACTTACCTACATGTAGAGTGAATTTGTTCATCTGAGTTGGAAGTGCTTATCTGGTGGTGAAGTGGGTGAATAGTTTCAGTCCTTGACAGATAAAGAACCAGGAACAAAAATAACACGTCATGTATTTTAGAAATGCATGCTTTGCAGAAATCCTTCAGCTTACTTTCTAGCTTCCTCTTGGGCCTAAGTCTCTCTTTTATATAGCTGTGACAAACTTCTGCTGCATGGGAGTGTTATTTGTATTAATTGCTAGTTATCATAATAGAAGAGTTAAATTCCAGTTTCCGGTCCTGTTAATTATTTGTTGAGATTTTTTTATTTTGTTTTTTTGAGAAACTAAGTAATAAAAATAGCTTCTTAAATAAATATATTATTGATCACTTGCAAGCAAAAGGTATGCTTATTTTTCACACAAGGAGAAGAACTGGGATATTCTCCAAAAAACTTGGGAGAAAACATGTATAATAGCCTACTTCTAGGTATTGGTACTCTTACAAGCAGACTTTGTAACTAGTAGTTTATGAATTGCTCTGTCCCATGCTAAATAATCACTGAATCAAAGTAAAAAGGGGAAACCAATAGAAGAAATACAGACACAAAACACTGGCAAGTTTTTGTTTGTTTGTTTGTTTGTTTGTTTTGTTTGTTTTTTATCTCAACAGCCAATGAGTGACTTTTAGTTTTAATATTTCTAGTGAGCTTAGAGCCCAAGGGTACCTATGGAATAGTAGTGCAAAAACAAATGTGATGGACCTAATACTGCTAATTTGCTTTAGAGAGAAATTAAAATGGATCTAAAAGCTTAAAAGGGGTGGTGATGTGTCTAATGCAGTACCTTTTGTATTACCATTGAGAACACCTGGGTCACTAATGTCTAACTGAAAGGTATACTGTTTGTACCCTTCTCCTCACGTTTTCTAGATATTACCACTTTTTAACTAGCTTTCATCAGTGTCCTCTAAAGACTTTAGAATGTCATCTAACAATGCATATATCTTCAAAGTAACTTATTAATTTCCAGTGTACAGGACAGCTCACTCAATTTTTTAGTCACATCATGTACAAACCTTTTTAGTAGTTTTGGAAGGATATACCTAACAAGATATGTCCATTATGTATGCTCTTTAGGTTAGGGAAAGTTTGTAATAAATCAGGAAGAGACATCTAAAAAGATCCAAGAACTGCCATGTGCGTGTTCACCTGCATTATAATGGAATGGGTCAAATCAACTAGGGAAGTCTTCTTTGAAGCTATATGTCAGTGTGCCAGAGCTAACCTCCAGGTTTCAATGTTTTTGCTAGAATTAGAACACTAGAGTTGTAGTGCATAAATACACATAAATACCATCTCACAATAAGAATAAAATTTGTAAAAATCAAAAATCCTTGGAAGATTCTGCGATAAACATGAAAGTTTAAGAAGTATGCTTTGCATGGTAAGCAATGTACTTGTTCATACAGGCTTCCACTTCCAAAGCAAGATGAAATGCCCTTTGTAATGGCTCTTTGCTTTTGTATTGCTTAATTATTAAAAAGGCCATAATTTTATTCCGAGTAGCAATAATACGAATTAGTGTTTTCAAATGTTCACCCTATCTTTAGTGATGGATAAACAGGAAAATTACTAGGTACCCTGAAGCACAGCTGATCATGTCCAGGATTGTCTTGTCATTGAAAGTACACAAACTTTGTGGAATGACATAGACTAGTTAACGGTTTAGAAAATCTGGAGTAGTAGTAGTGTTTTTTACTCTAGAGGGATTCTTATCTACTTTGAAGTTTAATTTTGTAAGTGTAGTCTAGGCCTGTAA